>NC_132796.1:94930854-95555854 GCF_048418805.1 Vulpes vulpes | reverse complement strand
CCGCGGGGAAGGTTGGTGCAGCTCCTGCTCCTCCGGGACGGGGCTCTCCTGTCCTGGGAACACTCGCCCCGGCCTCAGCCCGGCTCCTCGCGGGGCCCCTCCCCCTTGGAGGCCTTTTGTTTCTTTATTTCTTTTTCCCCGTCTTCCTACCTTGATAGAAGCGGGAACTCTTCTCCCTGTAGCATTCCAGCTGGTCTCTCTTTAAATCTCAGGCCGAATTCATAGATTTTCAGGATGATTTGAAGGTTATCTAGGTAATTTGTTGGGGACAAGTGATTTGGGGACCCTATTCTTCCGCCATCTTCCTTTGAAATCAACTTAGTGCTTTTAGAAATACAAATTCATCATCTTACAGTTTCTATGAGTAGGAATCTAGGCATTGTATATCTAGATCCTCTTCTCAGGCCCACACCTTATTGAAATCAAAGTGTTGGCCAGAGCTGGTCTCCACTGCGGCTCAAGCTCTTATTCCCAGCTTATGGTTTTTTGTTTTTTGTTTTTTGTTTTCGGTTTTTTTTTTTTTTTTTTGGCACATTTCATTTCTTTCTATAGAACTCAAATTGGATGCTTTTTCAAAACTAGCAAGATGAGTTTTTTTTTTTTGATACTTCATCTTTTAAATCTTTTTCTGAAACATCAGGGCCACCCAGGATAAGCTACCTTTTGCTTATCTCAAAGTCAACTGATTAGTATTCCAAATGAGGGGATACTAATCCTATTATATTCATAGGTTCTACCCACACCTAATGGAAGGTAATTTTATGGATCATACTTGCCAGGGGGCAGAGATTTTGTGGGTCATTCAAATTTTGTCTCTCCTACCTGATTCTTAGGAAAGTACCCACTCAGCTCATCTTTCTTCCCTAGAAAGATGCATGAACTGGGAAGTCTAGGCCCCCACTAGAAATCCAGAAATGTAACCACACCTGAAGAAACTTAATTTCCTAATTCTGATCTGAGTGTTTTTCATTCTAGCCATCAGAAAGAAAACCCTCCCCTAACTCATCTCATCCAGTGACAGAAACATGTAATTTGTTCTTGAAAATTATAGAGAAAACATTAAATATTTAATGTGACCTTCACAGGATTTTTGAATCTGCTTTTATCAATTTCTCCTAGATTCCATATTTTATGTAGAATAATATGCTATCACAACTTCTAACAGAATTGATAGGTTGTCTATTTTGTAATCTTTTGAGAAATCTCTACTACTCATTATTCTATTCTATTTATCCATTTCTTCATTCAGTAATGGCCTGGGTGTTTTGAAAGTGTCTTTGATTTGTTTTGTGTGTGAAATTTTAGAGTTATCTTTATAATCATATCTATATCTGAAATAAATGTCTTAATTGCTTTAGTCACATAAATTAAGCAACCAAGTTGGTAATAAGTTTTGCTTCATAAGGTTGTATAATATTAATATAAGTTTATGAAAAATAGTTGTGACCACAGAATACTGAAGTATATATTTTTTTCTGGTTTATTCTATTTCAAATAAAAATATAGTATTTCTTTGACCTTGAGAAATTTTATGTTTATTCTATTTTTGGCCAGATGTAATTGATTGATTTATGAAGAAATATTATTTTCTTTTAAGAAATCTATGCAATGTGATCTACATTTACATTTACAGTTTTCACTTTGAGCACAGTATGGAAAAAAACAACTAATGTCTCACAAAGAAGAAAATTACAGTGTAGTTATAGTATCTCCATTTAAAAAATATTGCATATTAGTTTACTCATGGTACTTTTAAACATTGCTCTGTTGTCCTATGCCATACATCAATTTAATGATTATTTATGACCTAAAACTCATTTTTTTCCTTAAGTGGTGAGAGCTAAACTTTTAAAAATAATAAGGTAATTTAATTTGAAATTAGGCAGGAAAATTCACTGTCATTGGCAACACTTTTTTTTTTTAATCAGATCATTCACTACAATGAGTTTGTTTTCTGAGTTCTTCCTAGGTAAACTCTCATTGGTGCTAGAAAAGGTAACAATAATCATTATCATTTACAGAGGACATACATAGTATGAGGTCCTTTCTAAGTCTTACAACGCCTCTGTAAAGTTGGTATTAATAATCCAGTTTTAAAAATAAGGAAGCCAGGACACTAACTTGCCAAAGATCATGTACTAGAAAGTACTAAAGCCAGGATTCAAATCCAGGAATTCAAGTCCAAGTTCAACTTCATATCCTCAGTGCATTGCACTACCTATCCTTTTTCCTCTAATTAGTCTTCTGCTTACAACTATACTCTATTATTGCTAAATGATAGTGCCTATTCTTACACTTTTCTTAAATATAGTAAGCAGGGAATAGTGAAAAGCTTTGAGTTCTACTGTTTGCTTGCTCAGAGGATAGGATGCTACCAGAATGTTATCACTGTTATAGCCTACCCAATTTTTCATCATTGTTCAGTTCTTATTATCAATTTTGCAGCTTTCAAATAGAAATAATATTTCATATAGGTTTAATGTTACTGTGTCAAATGCTATTTTCTCTCATCACTTCATGCTGAAATTGTGTATGGAGTTGAAACCCTCTAAACAGAGAAATTATTGACTAAAAAGAGGTTTTTTTTGTAGCTACAGTTTTTCTATGGTATTATTTTATTTTTATTTTGCAAATTTATTTTACTTCATCACAATGCCCATAGGAAAAATTTGGGCCATAGAGAAGCTCTTTTGTTATCCAACATAGCCATAAAGGAAAGTATTCTGTTTACTCAGATAACCTTCTATCACTTTAAATGATACCATGTAAGAAATACTATTAGTTATCAAGTTGCGATTTAAAAATGAAACAATTCCTCAATAACAATTCCCCAGATAAACTTCATACAAAATGTCCTGGGTTTAAACAAATCTGCTTAAGTCCTGTGAGGCATAGTAGTTTATATTTGTAGAAGTCAAGCTAACAACTATTACCTGCATATGTATTTATGCCCGAGAGAGGATTAGAAGTATCCAGTCTAGATATGCTCAAAGTCAGTAACGAATATATACTCTTCTTTCTTCCTTTCTTGCCAATCCACCTTTAACTTCTTCATGTTTTTTTTTCTGTATTCCCTTCTCTTTCATAATCAGTCTATTAAGCTTTTGATTCACTGTACTTATGCTTCAACTCTCAATTTGTAAGGCAATATTTTTATTCATGGCTGAGGAATTTTAAGCATTACCAAGATTATCCATGAATTGTTCCATTTGGCTTGAGAGATGAGGATGGTAAGAGGCTCAAATCACACTAACTAGTAAACAAGTCCTGCGTTATTTGGGAGATGAAGTGGGAAGTGTTGTTAAACACAGACTTGTAGAGGTCACTCATTTTCTCTGCACTCTAAGCCGACAATTAGTGAGCTCTATCACCCAGAGGCTATATCTTTATGCTGACCTATAGGATTGGGGGTTTCTGATAATTCTTTGAACAGAAAATGTGTGAGACAGGTGGGAGAAATAAAAGTCCTGTGGGCTTTCTATATCTCCAAAGTAAATACACCCAGTAGATTATGAAGGATTCTTTTTTTGAAAAAAAAAAAAAGCAGAAAACCAACTTCATGTGGAGAAGGTTTCAATTGGGATAAACTCTGTCAAAACATCCATAAATGCTTACTGTGTTCCAAAAAGCATTGTACTAGCATTTATAAATGAATGTCCTGGCTTCTCTGACTCTGATATATGAAAAAGCTACATATTAAGGGAAAACTAGAGAATGAGTGTTTTGCGGTCTCTGTGTTCTTTATCCTTTGTTTTACTTCAAGATCCCCACGTTAAAAAAAAGATCCCCACATAGTCTATGGTAAACTATGAAAATCCTTTAACTAAACTGAAAGAAGGTGCTCTTGGATATGTGCTAATTTTACCACATAATTAGTTCTTAACTAGAGGTAACATGTCAGAATTACATGTTAATATTTTTCAAAATACTCATGCTTGGGGCTCAAACCAAACCTACTGAATCATAATGCCTAGAGTTTGCTTCTTAATATGTGTGTTTTTAACAGAGAACTCTAAGTAATATCAGCAATAGATTTCTACTTAACAAATAAACAGCTACTATGTTAGGTAACGTAATAAAAGAGATGTCTCACTTGTTTTCTTTTGAACCCGGGTGACAGGTTTTCTGAGATAGAAACACAGGAATAAGATGATAGGTATTAAGATATATACATTCTTAAATTCAGCTAAGTACTGTAAATATTCTTTCCATAATGAACATTAGTTTGCATTCTCACTAGCCATATATGTCGTTTCCTATTACTTTAAATCATTGTCATCACTTAGTATTCTAAATATATCTCAGTAAAACTGTTCAGACATTTTGCACAACTTTCATCATTTTAATCTATTTTTCTATTTTCTAGAATTACTTGTACAAGAAAGGAATGGATATTATGTAATGATCTAATGCTTGGTAGAATGTAACTAAAATTTTCTTATTCTTGGGCCATTGGCAGTGGTATGTGAAGTGGCAGGAGATTTTTATTATTTCTTTTTTTTTTTTTTTTAATTAATTTTTATTGGTGTTCAATTTACCAACATACAGAAAAACACCCAGTGCTCATCCCGTCAAGTGTCCACCTCAGTGCCCGTATTATTTCAATATATGCAATGGTTATTTGTATTTTTCCATTTTGCTGTTTCATTAAATATTTATTTTGACAATTTATATTTTTCCAGAAATACATATTTTTCAAACATTTGCATAACATTGGTTTTAATATTATTTTACATTGCTATAGCTATTTTATATTTAGTTATTATCCACTTTCTGAATGTATTTGGTCAGTCTGCTTTTAGTTTTCTTGATTAATCTTTTTACTTATCTATCCTTTTTTCCATTTAAAAAAAAACAGCTTTTCATTTGTAAATCATTTTGAATGCCTCTTCTATATATTATTTCATATTTATTTGAGTTTACTCTGTTGATCTTTCCCTGGGTTCCTGGATTGAATGCATATCTCATTTATTTTCAGTCTGACTCATTTTCTGATATGTATATTCAAAGGTATAAATTTCCCATAAAGTACTGTTTTAGCTGACCATCGAAATTTTGAGTATTTAATATGTCCATTGTCAGTTAGCTCTTTATAATATTTTACATATAATTCCCTTATTAACTAGTTACTTAATAGTATAATATTTTATTTATTTACTTATTTATGTTGACACATGTACTTTGGGGGACTAATTTTCTATTATTGCTTTTATTTTACTTCATTTTGCTCATATCACATAGTTTGCATTATATCCTCTAGGAAATGTGTCACATAGAATACCTAAGTTTCAAAGGTGAGGAGAAGTAGCCTATTGTACACAGTACTATTGTCTTCCCATTCCAACTAGGATTGAGCACTATTCTCATATTATCACCTTCATACTGTCTGTAATATTTTCCCCCAAATACATAAGCACTGATTGGAGTTGATAGGATATTATTGCTCTCTTACTCCATGGTAGCAATGATATACCCAGAGCAGTATGAAGGAAGGGGGCACTATCTTCACCTGATAGCTCATAGAAATCTCAAAATGAACATGATTAAAACTTTTTATCCTCCCAAACCTGTTCTTTGCAGCCTCTTCCATGTCAGTTAATGAACTCTATTCTTCCAGTTATGAAGATCAAAATTCTTAGACATCTGGATTTATCTTTTTTCTCTTATTCCACATAATCTCTGTCACAAATCATATTGCTTCTACCTTAAAAATATATCCAGAATACAATATTTTCTTACCATCTATCCTGAAATTGTTGTGGATCAGTGGTTACTGCAACTAACCGTGATTTTGCCCTTCAGTACTTATGACAATGTATAAATACATTTTTGGTTGTCACAATTGGGGTAGTGCATTGCTACTGGAATTTAGTATTAGAGAACAAGTATGCTAATAAACATCCTACAATGCACAGAGCAGACTGCCTCCTCAAGATACACACAAGAAAAAAGTATCTGTTCCTAATATCAATCATGCTAGGGTCGAGGAAACTTGTCCTGGGCCACGGAACTAATATTGCACACCTGAATTATTCCAGTAGTTTTCTTACTGCATCCCCTCTATGCAGTTTCCTACTTTATTCATCTTTGGTCTGTATTTTAAACACAAACTAAGGTAATCTTGCAAAAACTTAAGTCATATCATATTACTCTCTCTTTAAAACCTTCAAATGACTTCCCATATCACTTAGAGTAAAAGCCAAAAACCTCACATTGGCCTATAAGGCTATACATGGTCTGCTCCCATTAACCACTATCTCTCTGACATTATGTCCCATTATTCATGTCCTCAAGAATTCTATTACACTCACACTGGCCACCTTACTATTCCTTGAACGCATATCATATAAACTGCCACCTCAGTATATTTGTTAATCCTGGAATTCTCTTCTCAGAAAAGTCTATGATCCTCCCCCTCACCTGTATGTCTTTACTCAAATATCACTTCTACACAAAGGTCTTCCCTGATGTCCTTTTTTAAACCTTCATGTATTCCCTACAACTCCCTATCTCTTTTCTTGTTTTTCTGTATATTATTTATCAGCAAGTGACATGTTTATGTTTTACTGCTTAGTATATTGTTTGACTCCTACTACGTTTTGTTCTTTCTTATATCCTCAGTACTTAAAATAACACTTGGTACATAGTAATTGTCTAAAATATACTTTTGAATGAATTCATGAATTAGAAAGTTCCTTTTGTTTTAACCCCATTTGTGGCCCTGTCTTTTTCCTGTTTCTGTTAACAGTCCACTGTGACAAGGATGCCCATCTTTCCACAGATCTTTCTTGGGATTTTTCAATATTTTAGTGTTTGTTGCTGACTGCAGTTTCAAAAATTATCAATGTCCATCTCCTTTACATTTTGGGATGGGGAAAAAAGAGCCAAAACTCCAACTAGTTGTTTATCTTATTCAACATTAGACTTATCTTACATATTTTCTATCCCTCAAGTAACTATCATGTATAGATCCAAGAGAAATACAGTAAATTCTGAATATATGAATGAATATATTAACACAATTTGAATATAAAGAATATATGTTGTTTGATGGAGAAACTTTTTTTTTTCAGGAAATCTTAAAATCAATTCAGTTGTCTGGGAGAGAAAATTATACAATCTGTAGGTATGTATCAAGTAATTTCTAGCATATTGGACAGTGTTCACAAAGCTTTCAGACTATTCCCCATGTTGCCATGCTATGTCAATCTGCACACTCACAGAAACATTGTTATTCATGCTATAGAAGATGTGGAAAATATCCAGGAATCATCTAAACAAATTGCATCACTTAAAGCTGACAAATGGCCATATTGTAATGGAAAACTGATTGTCTCTTCCATAAATATTTAAGGTCAGAGAACTGGTGTAAGCTTGGTTGATTGTTTTCCAGTTTTACTTCAATTTTTATATTGTTGTCATTGTTGTTTTAAATCACACTGATGTTCAACACAGTATACATTTTGTGAATGTCCCTAATCTATCCCTTTGAAGAATTGCAAATGGTTCTGATTTATGCTGCCTAATATTATTGAAAAGATTTGAGTAGAATTATTTTCTCTGATGGTACTTTTATTTTTTTTAGCTTTTTGAAATATAATTGGCAACTAAAAATTGCATATATTTAAAACGTATAACACAACATTTTGATCTATGTATACATTGTGAAATGATTACCACAGTCAAGTTAATTAACATGTCCAATACCTCACAGAGTTACCATTTTTTATTTATTTATACTGACAATGTTTAACATCTTCTCTCTTAACAAATTTTTAGTATACGACACAGTATTATTAACTATAGATTAGTGGTTAGATATCCAGAAAGTATTCATTCTGCATAACAGGAACCTTTGTTATCTTTGACCAGTATCTTCCCATTTCCCCCATTGTCCAGGTCCTGGCAACCATCAGTTCATTCTCTGCTTTTATGACTTCAACTTTTTTTAGGTTTCACATAAGTGAGGTCAGGCAGTATTTGTCTATATGGTTTATTTAATATACCAAAATATCCTACAAGTTCATCCATGCTGTCTCACGACAAGATTTCCTACTTTTAAAGAATTAATAACAGTATTTTATATATATATATATACACACACATATATATACACATATATATACATATATATATCATTCATATGTCAATGAACTTAGATGATTTTCCTTTCTTAGCTGTAGTAAGCTGTAATAATGCTGCAATAAATATGAAAGTGCAGATATGTATTTGAGTTGCTACTTTCATTTAATTTGAACATATAATCTTCTTAACGTACTGTTGGATCCTATTGGCTACTATCTTGCTGAGAATTCTTGCATCCAGGATGCAAGAATATCATCAGGGATATTTGTCTATAATTCTCCTTTTTGGTGGGGTCTTTGGTTTAGGAATTAAGGTGATGCTGGCCTCATAGAATGAGTTTGGAAGTACTCCATCTCTTTCTATCTTTCCGAACAGCTTTAGTAGTATAGGTATGGTTTCTTCTTTAAACGCTTGGTAGAATTCCCCTGGGAAGCCATCTGGCCCTGGACTCTTGTGTCTTGGGAGGTTTTTGATGACTGCTTCAATGTCCTCCCTGGTTATTGGCCTGTTCGGGTTTTCTATTTCCTCCTGTTTCAGCTTTGGTAGTTTGTGGTTTTCCAGAAATGCGTCCATTTCTTCTAGATTGCCTAATTAATTGGCGTATAGCTGCTCATAATATGTTTTTGAAATTGTTTGTATTTCCTTAGTGTTGGTAGTGATCTCTCCTTTCTCATTCATGATTTTATTAATTTGAGTCTTTTCTCCTTTTTAATAAGGCTGGCTAATGGTTCATCTATCTTATTAATTCTTTCAAAGAATCAACTCCTGGTTTTGTTGATCTGTTCCACAGTTCTTCTCGTCTCTATTTCATGGAGTTTTGCTCAAATCTTTATTAACTTTCTTCTTCTGCTGGGGGTAGGATCTATTTGCAGTTTTTTTTTCTCCAGCTCCTTTAGATCCAAGGTTAGCTTTTGTATTTGAGTTCTTTCCAGTTTTTGGATGGATGCTTGTATTGCAATGTATTTCCCCCTCAGGACTGCTTTTGCTGTATTCCAAAGATTTTGAATGGTTGTATCTTCATTCTCATTAGTTTCCATGAATCTTTTTAATTCTTCTCTAATTTCCTGGTTGACCCTTTCATCTTTTAGCAGGATGATCCTTAACCTCCACATGTTTGAAATCCTTCCAAACTTCTTCTTGTGATTTAGTTCCAATTTCAAAGCATTATGGTCTGAAAATACGCAGGGGCCAATCCAAATCTTTTGGTATCGGTTAAGAACTGAGTTGTGACCCAGTATGTGGTCTATTCTGGAGAAAGTTCCATGTGCACTTGAGAAGAATGTGTATTCAGTTGCGTTTGGATGTAAAGTTCTGTAAATAGCTGTGAAATCCATCTGGTCCAGTGTATCATTTAAAGCTCTTGCTTCTTTGGAGATGTGCTTAGAAGACCTTTCGATTGTAGAAATTGCTTCTTTGAAGTCACCAACTATATGTGTGTTATTATCTAAGTATATCTTAACTTTGGTTATTAATTGATTGATATACTTGGCAGCTCCCACATTCGGGGCATATATGTTGATGATTTTTAAGTCCTCTTGTTGGATAGATCCTTTAAGTATGATATAGTGTCCCTCTTCATCTCTCACTACAGTCTTTGGGATATACCTTAGTTTATCTGATATGAGGATGGTTACCCCTGCTTTCTTTTGAGGACCATTTGAATGGTAAATGTTTCTCCAACCTTGTATTTTCAGGCTGTAGGTGTCCTTATGTCTAAAATAGTCTCTTGTAGACAGCAAATAGATGGGTCTTGCTTTTTCATCCAGTCTGACACCCTGCGCCTTTTGATGGGGTCATTAAGCCCATTCACATTCAGAGTTACTATGAAAGATATGAGTTTAGTGTCATCATGATACCTATTCAGTCCCTGTTTTGGTGGATTGTTCCCTTGGACTTCCTCTTTCTTTTACAGAGTCCCCCTTAATATTTCTTGGAGAACTGGTTTGGTGGTCACATATTCTTTCAGTTTCTGCCTTTCTTGGAAGCTCTTTATCTCTCCTTCTATTCTGAATGAGAGCCTTGCTGGTTAAAGTATTCTTGGCTACATGTTTTTCTCACTTAGATCCCTGAATATATCCTGCCAGCCCTTTCCTTTCTGGCCTGCCAGGTCTCTGTGGAGAGGTCATCTGTTAATCTAATATTTCTCCCCATGAAAGTTAGAGATTTCTTGTCTCTTGATGCTTTAAGGATCTTCTCTTTATCTTTGGAATTTTGCAAATTTCACTATTAAATGTCAAGGTGTTGAGCGGTTTTTATTGATTTTAGGGGGAGATCTCTCTAGTTACTGAATCTGAATGCCTGTTTCCTTTCCCAGATTAGGAAAGTTTTTAGCAATGATTTGTTCAAATACACATTCTGGACCTCTGTCCCTTTCAACGTCCTCGGGAACCCCAATTAAACGTAGATTTTTCTTCCTGAGGCAGTCATTTATTTCCCTTAATCTATCCTCATGGTCATTTAGTTGTTTTCTCTTTTTTCCTCAGTTTCCCTCTTTGCCATCAACTTGTCTTCTATGTCACTCACTCGTTCTTCAACCTCATTAACCCTCATCGTTAGGACTTCTAGTTTGGATTGCATCCTATTTAATTGATTTTTAATTTCTGCCTGATTAGATCTAAATTCTGCAGTCATGAAGTCTCTTGAGTCCTTTATGGTTTTTTCTCGAGCCACCAGTAGCTTTATAATAGTGCTTCTGAATTGAATTTCTGACATTAAATTGCAATCCGAATTTTGTAACTCTTTGGGAGAGAGGACTGTTTCTGATTCTTTCTTTTGAGGTGAGTTTTTCCTTCTAGTTATTTTGCTCAGTGCAGAGTGGCCAAAACAAATTTTTTAGGGGAAAGGAGAAAAAGAGAGAAGAGAAATTAGAAAAGAGGAGAAGAAGAAGAAGAAGAAGAAGAAGAAGAAGAAGAAGAAGAAGAAGAAGAAGAAGAAAGAAGAAGAAAGAAAAGAAGAAAGAAGAAGAAGAAGAAGAAGAAGAAGAAGAAGAAGAAGAAGAAGAAGAAGAAGAAGAAGAAGAAGAAGAAAGAAGAAGAAGGAAAAAAAGAGAAGAAAAGAAAAAAAAAAGGTGGGGAAGCAAACAGAAAACAAAAAACAAGGGGGAGTATCTTCTGATTCTATAAATCCCTCGAGTTCCCCTGGAACTTTCCAGTGCTGCTTGTTCAATAATTTGTTTTTCTCCTGTCCCTCTTGCTGGTCTTCTTTTGGCAGCGGCCTACTGTGCTGATTATCAGGTGTGAGCACTTGGGGGAGCTGCTCAGCCCCCTGCCTGGTGCAGGGCTCAGTGAAAGTTGTTTATCCTGTTTATCCTCTGAGGCCACTATGAAGCTCAGTGGGGGTTATTTATCCTGGGAGGCCTCAGGAGGAGCAATAACAGTGGCCAGCTTTCCAGCCCTGGAGTCAGGTCCTGCAGTAACTACTGGAGCTCTCTGCCTGCAGAGGCCTGGATGCTCCGGGGGAGGGGGCTGCTGATCTGCACAGCTCAGGGCCGCCAGGCGGCAGGAGTGTCCTTGCTGTCCTGTGCCCTCCCGGCCTCTGCCTGTCCTGGGGGGAGTGCCAGATATTGTGCTGTGTCCCCCGGTGCCCTGGGCTCCCGGCCTGTGCTGCTGGAGTAGTGCTCTGGCTGGAGCCTCTGCCCGAACTGCCTCCGAGCTGCTCCCAGGTCCAGCTGGTGCGGGCTGCGGCCCGTTAGGGAGCTTGGCTGCGGGGTGTGGCGAGCTCTCCCCCAGGGCGTAGTTCCTCCGTTAGTGCCCCAGGGAGCCTGAGGGCATTCCCGCCCCTCCTGGGATCTTGCTCCAACTCCTGCGACTGCCTTTCCATTTGGAAAGATTGGTGAAGCTCTTGCTTCTCCTGGACTGGGCTTTCCTGTGTTGGGGGCATTCACCTTGGCCTTAGCCAGCTCCTCACGGGGCGTCTCCCCCTTGGATGCCTTTTGTTTATTTCTTTCCGCCCCCCCCCCCCACATCTTCCTACCTTGATAGAAGTGTGAACTCTTCTCACCATAGCATTCCAGCCATTCTCTCTTTAAATCTCAAGCCAAATTCGTAGGTTTTCAGGATGATTGAAAGTTATCTAGGTAATTTGGTGGGAACAGGTGACTTGGGGACCCTACTCTTCCGCCATCTTGCCCCACCTCCAAGTCCATGGTATTTTTTTTTTAATTTTTATTTATTGATAGTCACAGAGAGAGACAGAGAGGCAGAGACACAGGCGGAGGAAGAAGCAGGCTCCATGCACCGGGAGCCCGATGTGGGACTCGATCCCGGGTCTCCAGGATCGCCCCCTGGGCCAAAGGCAGGCGCCAAACCGCTGCGCCACCCAGGGATCCCCAAGTCCATGGTATTTTGATAGGGATTGCATTCAACGTGTAAATTGATTTGGGTAGCATTGACATTTTCATAATATTAATTCTTCCAATCCATGGGCATGGAATATTTTTCCATCTCTTTGTGTCTCCCTCAATTTCTTTCAGAAGGTTTCTGTAGTTTTTAGGGTATAGATCTTTTACCTCTTTGGTTAGGTACACGTTTAATGCAATTCCTATCAAAATACCATGGACTTTATTCAGGGAATTGGAACAAATTATCTTAAGATTTGTGTGGAATCAGAAAAGACCCCTAATAGCCAAGGGAATATTAAAAAAGAAAACCATAGCTGGGAGCATCACAATGCCAGATTTCAGGTTGTAGTACAAAGCTGTGGTCATCAAGACAGTGTGGCACTGGCACAAAAACAGACAGACAGATCAATGGAACAGAATAGAGAATCCAGAAGTGGACCCTCAAATCTATGGTCAACTAATATTCGACAAAGCAGGAAAGACTATCCACTGGAAAAAAGACAGTCTCTTCAATAAATGGTGCTGGAAAAATTGGACAGCCACATGAAGAAGAATGAAACTAGACCATTCTCTTACACCATACATAAAGATAAACTCAAAATGGATGAAAGATCTAAATGTGAGACAAAATTCCATCAGAATCCTGGAGGAGAACAAAGGTAACACCCTTTCTGAACTTGGCCCCAGGAACTTCTTACAAAATACATCTATGAAGGCAAGGGAAACAAAAGCAAAAATGAACTACTGGGACTTCATCAAGATAAAAAGCTTCTGCACAACAAAAGAAACAGTCTTTTTCAACAAACTAAAAGACAACCTACAGAATGGAAGAAGATATTTTTCCCTATCAGATATAGGGATTGTATATCAAATGACCTATCAGATAAAGGGCTAGTATCCAAGATCTATAAAGAACTTATTAAGCTCAATAGCAAAGAAACAAACAATCCAATCATGAAATGGGCAAAAGACATGAACAGAAATTTCACCAAAGAAGACATACACATGACCAACAAGCACATGAGAAAATGCTCCGCATCACTGGCCATCAGGGAAATACAAATCAAAATCACAGTGAGATACCACCTCACACCAGTGAGATTGGGGAAAATTAACAAGACAGGGAACAACAAATTTTGGAGAGGATGTGGCAAAAGGGGAACCCTCTCGCACTTTTGGTGAGAATGTGAACTGGTGCAGCCACTCTGGAAAACTTTGTGGAGGTCCCTCAAAGAGTTAAATATAGAACTGCCCTAAGACCCAGCAATTGCACTGCTGTGGATTTACCCCAAAGATACAGATGCTGTGAAGCGGCAGGACACCTGACCACCAATGTTTATAGCAGCAATGTCCACAGGAGACAAACTGTGGAAGGAGCCTCGGTGTCCATCGAAAGACGAATGGTTAAAGAAGATGTGGTCTATATGTACAATGGAATATTACTCAGGCATTAGAAATGGCAAATACCCACCATATGCTTCAACGTGGATGGAACTGGAGGGTATTATGTTGAGTGAAACAAGTCAGTCGGAGAAGGACAACCATTATTTGGTCTGATTCATTTGGGGAATATAAAAAAAATAGTGAAAGGAAATAAAGGGGAAAGGAGAGAAAATGTGTGGGAAATATCAGTGAGGGAGACAGAACATGAGAGACACCTATCTCTAGGAAATGAACAAGAAGTGGTGGAAAGGTAAGTGGGCGGTGGTTTGGGTGACTGGGTGATGTACACTGATGGGGGCACTTGTCTGGATGAGCACTGGGCATTATGATAGATGTTGGCAAATTGAACTCCAATAAAAAATTTTAAAAAAATAATTTGAATATATACCCAGAATTGGGATTGATGGATAATATGGTCGTTTGTTTTTAATATTTAAGGAAACTCCATACTCTATATAAATCATTATCCCAATTTACATACCCACAAACTGCACAAGGATTCTTTATTTTCCACATCTTTGCCAACACTTGTTATCCTCTGTCTTTTTGTTAAAAGCCATTCTATCAGGTGTGAGGCAGTATGTTATTGTGGTTGTATTTTTTTCCTCCTTGATTTATTGATATAGTTGATATAGTTGATATATATTGTTCAAGTTTCAGGTGTACAGTGTAATGATGTTTTATATGTTATTGCAAAATTATTCTTGCAATCGGGTTAGTTAACACATCCATCATGTCATATAGTAACAAGGTTTTTATCGTGACTTTTTTTATCGTGATTTTTGATTTGCATTCTCTGATGATTTTGATGCTTATCACCTTTTCATATTCTTGCTGGTCATTTGTCTGATTTTTTTTTGACAAATGTCAATTCAGGTCATTTCGGATTTTTGTGTGTTTTCTTTCTGTTTTTTTGCCTTTTTATGGGGGGTGGGTTTTAGTTTCTTTTTTTCTTTTGCTGTTGAATTGTTTGAATTTCTTTTATATGTTGGATTTTAAGGTCTTACCAGATGTATGGTGTGCAAATATTTTCCCGTATTTTATAGATTATCTCATAATTCAAGTGTTTCCTTTACTGTATTGAAGCTTTTTAGTTCGATTCAATCCTGCTGTCTATTTTTCCTTTTGTTGTCTTTGCTTTGGAGTCATATAAAATAATCATTTCCCAAGACAATATCAAGAAAAATTTTTCCTATCTTTTCTTCTAGAAGTTTTACAGTTTAGGGTCTTTAGTTTAATCACTTAATTCATATTTAGTTGAATTGTATAAATGGTATGAGAGAAGAGTTTAATTTTATTCTTCTGCATGCAAATATCCCGTCTTCTCAATACTATTTATTGAAGAGATTATCATTTCTCATTGTATGATTTTGACATGTTTGTCAAAGACTGTAAATGTGCGGATTTATTCCTGGGTTTTCCATTCTGTTCCACTGGCCTACGTGTCTATTTTTATGCCAGTACCATACTATTTTGATTACTGTGGTTTAGAGTATGTTTTGAATTCAGAAAGTGTAATGCTTCCAGTTTTGCTCAATAGGTTTTGGTTATTCAGAATCTTTGTGGTTCCATAAAAATTTTGTAGGTTTTTTTTTTATATTCCTGAAAAATGCCAGTAGAGTATCAATAGAAATCACATTAGATCAGTAGACCATCTTGTGTAGAATGTATATTTTAAGTATATTATTTCTACAAACTCATGAACACAAGATATCTTTCCAATTATTTGTATCCTCTTCAGGTTTTTAACAATATTTTATAGTTTTCCCTGTGCAGATTTCTTATCACATTAATTTTATTCCTATTTTATTATTTCTATGTGATTACAAATTGCATTCTTTTCTTAATTTCTTTTTTTTGGATAATTCATTGTTAATGCACATAATCATTGCTTATTTTTGCATGTTAGTTTTATATTTTGAAAATTTACTGAATTTGTTTCTTAGATATAACAGATTTTTTCTGGAGTCTTTTAGGTTTTCTATACATAATATCATCTGTATATACAGACAATTTTACTTCTTTCTTCCTCATTTGGGTGCCTTTTTTAATATAAATGCTCTAGCTAAGATTTCCAATACTATGTTGAATAAAAATGATGAGTGGGCATTTTGTCTTGTTCCTAATCTTATAAGAAAAGCTTATAGCTTTTCATGGCTTAGTATAATCTTCACTATGATGTTGATATACTTTCCTTCTATATCTAATTTTTTGAGACTTATCATGAAAGAACACTAATTTTTTCAAATACTTTTATTGTGTCTATTGAGATAATCATATAATATTATTTCTCATTGCATTAATGTGGAGTATCATATTTATTGACTTTCATATGATGAATTATCTTTGCATCTCAGAGATAAATATCAATTTGTCATGGAACATATTTATTGTATGTGCTGTTGAATTCTGTTTGCTAATGTTTTGTTTTATATCTATGCTCATCAAGGATATTGGCCTGTAGCTATCTCTGCTTTTAAAGTCCTTATCTTGCTTTGGCCTGAGGCTCTGCTTATGATATTGGTTTGGGAGTATTTTCCCATCTTTTTTTGGAAGAGTTTGAAAAGGATTGGCATTCATTCTTTATTTGGTAAAATTCAACTATGGAGCCATCTAATCCTAAGATTTTTTTTTTTATTGTAAGGTTTTTATTATTTGATTTAACCTCCTTACATATTGTTGATCTTTTCAGAATTTCTATTTAATTATGATTCAGTCTCCATAGGTTGTGCGGTTTTAGGAACTTATCAATTTTTTCTACGTGTCGCATTTGTTGTTCACATTAGCCTCTCATTATCCTTTGTATTTATGTGGCATCAATTTTAATGTCTCCTCTTTAATTTTTAATTTTGTTCATTTGAGTCCTCCCTTTTTGCCCTTTAGTTTAACTAAAGATTTGTCAATTTTGTTTACCATTCCACAAAAACCAACTGCTAGTTTCAATGATTTTTTTTTTGTTTTCTTTCTAGTCTCTATTTCATTTATTTTGATTTGATCTTAATTTCCTTCTTTCTCCTGACTCTAGGCTTAATTTGTATTAGTCTAATTCTCTGAAGTGTGCAATTACTTGAGAAGAATGTGTATTTTGGTGCAGTTGAATAGAATGTTTTGTGTATGTCTGTCAGGTCCATTCGGTTTATAGTATTGTTCAAATCTGCTGTTACTTTACTGATTTTCCGTCTGGATAATCCATGCATTGTTGAAAATAGGGCATTGAAGCTCCCTACTATTATTGTATTGTTTTCTCTTTCCTGTAGCTGAATTAACATTTGTTTTATATACTTGGGCATTCCAATGTTGGGTGCATGTATGTTTAAAATTGTTGTGTCCTCTTAATGAATTAATCTATCATACAGTGATTTTCATTGTCTTTTTTGACAGTTTTTGACTTAGATTCTATTTTATCTAATGTTAAGCACAGCTACCCCTTCTCTTTTTGTTCCCAAGCACATACAATATCTTTTTTCTATCCCTTTATTTTGAACATAAGTGTGTACATAAAGGTATAATGAGTTCCTTGTAGGCAACATATTGCTGGAATTTTTTTGTTTGTTTGTTTTAACTTTTACTTTTTCAGCTACTTATGTCTTTTCTTTGACAATTTAATCCATTTACATTTAAAGTAATTATTGATAGATAAAGGCAAAGAAGGACTATTGCCATTTTATTAAACGTTTTTTGACCATTTGGTGGTTCTCTTTTCCTTTCTTTTTTTCTTGGTTGTGTGTGTGTGTGTTTGTGTGTGTGTGTGTGTGTGTGATTTGATGATAATTTTCTGTAGTGATTTTCTTTGATTCTTTTATCTTTGTCTTTCCTATATTTATAGAAGGTTTTATTTTGTGGTCACCCTGAAGCTTACTTAAAATATCTTATAATAATAACAGTTTATTTTACAGTTAACAATATAACTTCAATCATATATAAAAAGTACACTTTACTCCCCCTTCCATTTAATACTATTGATATCAAAATTTAAATATTTTATATTATGGATTGATTACCAATTTATTGTAGCTATAGTAATTTTAATATTTCTGACTTTTAACTTTCAAACTAAAGTTAAAGTGGATTTTTACAACACCATTCCAGTATTAGAATATTTTGAATTTATATGTAACTTATTAATGAGTTTTATCTTTTAATATGTTTTCATATTAGCTATTATCCTTCATTTCAATGTAAAGAACTGTTCTTAACACATCTTCTAAGACAAATCTAGTGGTGATGAACTCGTTCAGGTTATTTTTTTCTGGAAAAAATGTATCTCTTCTTTTTTCTGAAAGACAATTTTGTAAAGTATACTTAATTGACAGAGTTTTATTTTCAGCACTGTTAAGATATCATCCAACTTTCTTAGCCTGCAGGATTTCTGCTGAGAAATCCATTAACAGCCTTATGGGGATTACCTTGCATATGATGAGACACACTTCTTTTGCTGCTTCCAAAATCTTTGTCTTTGATTTTTGATAATGTAATGATAATGTCTTCGTATAAACTTCTATGAATTGAGTCTATTTAAAGTCCTTTGAGGGGGTGCCTGCGTGGCTCAGTCAGTTAAATATCTGCTCAGGTCATTATCTTGGAGTCCTGGGATTGAGCCCAGAGGTGGGCTCCCTGCTCAGTGGGGAACCTATTTCTCCCTCTCCTCCCTGCTCCTACTCTGTCACTATTTCCTTTCTCTCTCTCAAATAAATAAAATCTTAGAAATTAGTAAATAAATAAAAAGTCCTTTGGGATTCATGAACCTGGATATTCATATCCTCCTCCAGATTCGGGATGATTTAGTGATTATTTTTAAAAATATTCTCTGTGTTTCACTGTCTCTTCTCTATATATATACTTCTCTATATACATATCATATACTTCTACACTTTTTCCTGTTCTTTCCTTTTTTTTACTATATCACTTAAAATGATTCCTTTTTGAGTCTATACATTCTTTATTTTGTTTGATCAAGTCTGCTGTTTAAGCTCTCTACTGTATTTTTCATTTCATTCATTGTATTTTTCAGTTCTAAATTTGTGTTGTTCCTTTTTAATGATTTCTCCTTGTTGGAATTATATATTCATATGTTGTTTTTGTGATCTCATTGGGTTGCTTGTGCTTTCTTATTGCTTGTTGAACTTTATTAAAATGCTTTTTTTAATTGTCAGGCAGTTTGCAGATCTTCATTTCTTCATGATTGGTTATTAGAATACTGTACTGCTCCTTTAGTGTCTCATTTTTCCTTGATATTTCATGTTCCTTGAAGTCTTTTGTTGCTGTCTTCACATTTGATGTAGTAGTCACTTCCTTTGGTCTTAACTGACTGGCTTTGGGAGAAAAAGACTATCGTTAGAAAGCCTGGATAAAGACTCTGGGTTTCTCTCAGAACTACTCTATGGTTGCACTCAGTCCAGTTTTCTTGTCACCTTTTGGGGAGGAAATCTTAGAATTTCATGCCTTCTCTTGATCCTGTAAAGTCACTACATGCTGAGAGTTTTTTATGTATTTTCCCTAAGGCATTGCCTTGAAAGTTTCAAGGTTAAGTGCATACTACCAATCCAGCAGAGTGATCTAGCCATCTACATGTGCTCATTCATGATCTTCAGAAGCTCACATATGCCACTGTAAGGGAGCAGAGAGAGCTGTGGCTATGTGAGAGAGATTGACACATATAGCAGTGGAATTGCATCTGATCTAGATTGGGTAGTCCACAGGTGATACATCCTCCAATGTTCATGATCAGGACTTTTGGTGATGTTGTGAGACAGTAGAAACTGGACATTTATTGAGTTCTGCACCCTGGTTACTCTGAGCCCTTGCCCATTTTCCCTGATTCTAGCTGCTCCCAGACTATTCAGCCTAGCCAAATTCCTCAATGTTCTGGGTTGAGTGAGAAATAATTGGTTCTCTTGAACAACATCCAAGATGGTTGGGGAAGCCAGGCAATAACTACACTGTTATTTTATTTTGTGTAAAGTTTCAGGCTGAGGGAGAATTTCTTGGCACTAATCCATGCTGCCTTAGGAGAGAGATACAGTGAGTAAAGTAAAACTATTATTATAACTCTTTTTTAAAAGATTTTATTTAAAAAAAAAGATTTTATTTATTTATTCATGAAAGACACATAGAGAGAGAGACAGAGACAGAGACACAAGCAGGCTCCATGCAGGGAGCCTGATGTTGGACTCGATCCCAGGACTCCAGGATCAGACCCTGGGCTGAAGGCGGCACTAAACCTCTGAGCCACCCAGGCTGCTCAATTATTATAACTATTATCAATATATTCCTAAATTATTTTACTCCAACAGCATGCCAGGACCTCCCTGCTGGACTACCAGGGCCCCACAAAGGTATTCAGGTCTACAATTGTTTGTAAGAATTGGTGTTTCTGTACAGGGATAACATCTGAAAATTCCTATGTCACCATCTTGTTGATATTACTCCCTGAACAGAATTACTAAACTGAACTGGAAAGTGGACTCTTACAGCATCCAAGTTCATTATTTTAGACTCCAATAATGAAAGAATAAACATGGAAGAGAGGAAAGGAGAGCAGCATAATTTCAATGGTGGTCACTAAGAAGAGGAGAAAGAAACAGGTTTGAGGAAGATGCTTTGATGCGACAAAATTTTTAAAACACTGCACTTGGTCACATATACATGAATACCAAGAAGATATTGTTTTGTGCCTGACACTACAGATTTTGAAATGGCATACAAAACATAAAAAACAGATGTAAAAGATCAATGAACTCTTTCTATACTTATTTTCTGTGTGATGCTTTTGTTAATGGAAAGGATGAGAGAGTTGAGTGGGGAGAGTATTTTCCTTCTGTTATTTCCCATTATACAGTCTTCTTGTATTTAAGAAGGTATGAAGTGACTTTTCTACTTCACTACACAGAGCCAAGTTTTTAAATACAATATCAAGTTATTAAATGCCAACTTTAGATAAGAGTATTTCTTTATGTCTCTCTTTTAAACCTTTGAAAAGGAGCTTTAAATTGTTAGCAGATTCCAAACTGCACCACTTCAAATTAAAGTAGAGCCAATTAAGCTAGAATGCAAAGTTAATCCAAAAATACAATTAGCATTGCATCCGGGAAGAAGTTATACTATAAGCAAGAAATGCTAACAAATGACACAGTAAATTTTAAAGGAGAAGAGAGGTAGATTGGCTATGAGGTAAGCATAATAACATTGTAAAGGTGCAATATAAATACAGAAAGCAGTGGTCGATGTTTTAAAACAAATTTTAATTTAAAATACTGTATTATAATTACTAAGCTGTAGACAAGTTATACATCCATGTGGATCTGAAGCCATGGAAATATATTTAAAAATATGTATGCAACAGTTTTCAGGCTTCAAGGGCAATCTTGTAGAAATGAAATAATTGCAAGTAGTAGTATAGTGATTAAAGAAGAAGAAGAAAACTATATTTTGCCTTAAATCATTTGAAAATCATTATTTTTAAAAATCCTATTTTAATCTTGATATTTTGCAATCCAATTGAAATGATGAGTTTGTATGATTAAAAAACACTTCCTAGGAAATCAGTGTTGTAGTCCCACATCTGTTAGTAAATGGGGGGGGATCCCTGAGTGGCTTAGTGGTTTGGCGCCAGCCTTTGACCCAGGGCATGATCCTGGAGTCCCATGCAAGTGTAAATTAATTATTTTTAACTGTAAAATGAAAGGAGTAAATTTAACAAACTTTCAGGGTCCTTTAATCTCTAAATTTCTAAGTGTCTCATAAGAACTTTAAATTGTTATTTTATAGGACTTAATTGATTTTAAATCTAGAATCAGAATTTTCCAACCAATTTAATTAAAGATTGATCACAAGGCATGCAAAAATTAACATATGTTCAGTCTATATTCAATTCACCTAATGAAGATGCTCTGTTCTATGATAATATGAGGTAAATTCACATGGATGGTATAGTTTGATGTTTCCTTAAGAAGGTCATTTGTATAACTGAAACTTATATAACACTGTATGTTAATTATACTTCAATAAACAATAAATAAAATTAATTAATTTTTAAATTGGTCACTTATAAATTCCACTTATATACTCGGTATATAAATAGTCATCATATTGTAATGGTGTAAGTATATTTACCTTTCCTACTCAATTTTATTTGGGATAATTTAATTACAATAAATGCACACTGATAGGTTTTATGATTATTTCATTGAATCACCTTCTTTCAGTAATTCATTTATTAATTCAATAAGTATCCATTAAATGTCTACAAAGTGTCAGAAACATTTCAGCCACTAGAGATTCTGTAGTTTAAACAAATCTCCTGCTCTCAAAATAGAAAAGTAAGCCAATGAAGTATAGTAGATATTATTGATGTGGCACTATCAAGCAGTGATAAAAGTGTTATTAATAAATGGTTGTTTTTTCTAATGGATAATCTTTCCTGCTTTGACGAATATTAGTTGACCATAAAGTTGAGGGTCCACTTCTGGATTCTTTATTCTGTTCCATTGATCTATGTGTCTGTTTTTGTGCCAGTACCACACTGTCTTGATGACTATAGCTTTGTAGTACAACCTGAAATCTGGCATTGTGATGCCCCCAGATATGGTTTTATTTTCTAATATTCCCCCCGGCTATTCGGGGTCTTTTCTGATTCCACACAAATCTTAAGATGATTTGTTCCAACTCTCTGAAGAAAGTCCATGGTATTTTGATAGGAATTGCATTCAATGTATAAATTGCCCTGGGTAACATTGACATTTTCACAATATTACCTCTTCCAAACCATGAGCATGGAATATTATTCCATCCCTTTGTGTCTTCCTCAATTTCTTTCAGAAGTGTTCTATAGTTTTTAGGGTATAGATCCTTTACCTCTTTGGTTAGGTTTATTCCTAGGTATCTTATGCTTTTGGGTGCAATTGTAAATGGTATTGACTCCTTAGTTTCTTTTCTTCAGTTTCATTGTTAGTGTATAGAAATGCCACTGATTTCAGGGCATTGATTTAGTATCCTGCCACACTGCCAAATTGCTGTATGAGTTCTAGCAATCTTGGGGTGGAGTCTTTGGGTTTTCTATGCACAGTATCATGTCATCTGCAAAGAGGGACAGTTTGACTTCTTCTTTGCCAGTTTGAATGCCTTTTATTTAATTTTTGTTGCCTGATTGCTGAGGCTAGGAGTTCTAATAGTATGTTGAATAGCAGTGGTGAGAGTGGACATCCCTGTCGTGTTCCTGATCTTACGGGAAAGGCTCCCAGTGTTTCCCCATTGAAAATGATATTTGCTGCGGGCTTTTCGTACATGGCTTTTAAGATGCTGAAGAATGTTCCCTCTCTCCATACACTCTGAAGAGTTTGATCAGGAATGGACTCTGTATTTTGTCAAATGCTTTCTCTACATCTATGGAGAGGATCATATGGTTCTTGTGTTTTCTCCTGTGGCTATAATCTATCACGTTGATGGCTTTTTGAGTGTTGAACCAGCCTTGCATGCTGCAGATAATTCCCACTTGGTCATGGTGAATAATCTTTAATGTCCTGTTGGATCCTATTGGCTAGTATCTTGTTGAGAATTTTGGCATCTGTGTTCATCAGGGATATTGGTCTATAATTCTCCTTTTTGGTCGGGTCTTTGGTTTTCGAATTATGGTGATGCGGGCCTCATAGAACAAGTTTGGAAGTATTACATCTTTTTCTATCTTTCCAAATGGCTTTAGTAGAATAGGTATTATTTCTTCTTTAAACTTTTGATGGAATTCCCCTGGGAAGCAATCTGTCCCTGGACTTTTGTGTCTTGCGAGGTTTGGTATGACTGCTTCAATTTTTCACTGGTTATCAGCCAGTTCAGGTTTTCTATTTCTTCCTGTTCCAGTTTTGGTAGTTTGTGGTTTTCCAGAAATGCATCCATTTCTTCTAGATTGCCTAATTTATTGGCCTATAGCTGCTCATAATACGTTTTTAAAATTGTTTGTATTTCCTTGGTATTGGTTGTGATCTCTCCTTTCTCATTCATGATTTTATTAATTTGAGTCTCTTCTCTCTTCTCTTTAATAAGGCTGGCTAATCTTATTAATTCTTTCAAAGAACCAACTCCTGGTTTTGTTGATCTGTTCCACAGTTCTTCTGGTCTCTATTTCAATGAGACTCTCT
This sequence comes from Vulpes vulpes, assembly GCF_048418805.1. NCBI lineage: Eukaryota > Metazoa > Chordata > Mammalia > Carnivora > Canidae > Vulpes > Vulpes vulpes. Next base: position 95,531,857 of record NC_132796.1, on the reverse strand, counting down.
TCAGTAAATTCTGCTGGGAATATTGGACAGTCACATGCAGAAGAATGAAAGTAGACCATTCTCTTACACCATACACAAAGATAAACTCAAAATGGCTGAAAGATCTAAATGGGAGACACGAATCCATCAAAATCCTAGAGGAGAACACAGGCAACACCCTTTTGAACTTGGCCACAGCAACTTCTTGAAAGATACGTCCATGAAGGCAAGAAACAAAAGCAAAAATTAATTATTGGGACTTAATCAAGATAAAAAGTTTCTGCACAGAAAAGAAACAGTCAACAAAACTAAAAGACAACCTACAGAATGGGAGAAGATATTTGCAAATGACCTATCAGATAAAGGGCTAGTATCCAAGGTCTATAAATAACTTATTAAACTCCACTGCAAAGAAACAAACGATCCAATCATCAAATGGGCCAAAGACATGAACAGAAATCTCACAGAGGTTAACGTAGACACTGTCAACAAGCACATGAGAAAATGCTCTGCATCACTGGCCATCAGGGAAATACAAATCAAAACCACAATGAGATACCCCCTCACACCAGTGAGAATGGTGAAAATTAACAAGACAGGAAACAACAAATGTTTGAGGGGATGTGGAGAAAGGGGAGCCCTCTTGCACTGTTGGTGGGAATGTGCACTGGTATAGCCCCTCTGGAAAACTGTGTGGAGGTCCCTCAAAGAATTAAATATAGAACTGCCTTACGACCCAGCAATTGCACTGCCGGGATTTACGCCAAAGGTACAGATGCAGTCAAATGCCGGGTCAATTGCACCCCAATGTTTATAGCAGCAATGTCCACAATAGCCAAACTGTGGAAGGAGCCTCACTGTCAATCGAAAGATGAATGGATGAAGAAGATGTGGTTTATGTATACAATGGAATATTATTCAGCCATGAGAAACGACAAATACCCACCATTTGCTTAGACCTGAATGGAACTGGAGAGCATTATGCTGAGTGAAATAAGTCAATCGGAGAAGGACAAATGTTATATGGTGTCATTCATTTGGGGAGTATAAAAATTAGTGAAAGGGAATAAAGGGGAAAGGAGAAAAAATGAGTGAAAATATCAGTTATGGTGGCCAAACATGAAAGACACCTAACTCTGGGAACCAAATAAGGGGTAGTGGAAAGGGAGGTTGGCAGGGTGTTGGGGTGACTGGGTGATGGGCACTGAGGGGGGCACTTGGTGGGATGAGCGCTAGTTGTTATGCTATATGTTGGCAGATTGAACTCCATTAAAACATTAAAAAAATAAATAGTTCTGTGAAAATTGATTATATATATAGAGAAAAAAGAATTAGTTCCCAACTTCAAATCATATACTAGAAAACAATTCTGGCTAGCCAGAATTGGTAATCAACTACATTCAAACGAATAATTCCTGTTCATTAAACAAGATGGATCTAAATAAGATTGAAAAATAAGCTACCAAGTGGTAAATATACTTTTAAAATGTAAAGCTAGTAGGAATTATTATACAGATTATATGAAGAATTGTTACAAGTAAGAAAATATTACCAATATATTTGAATAGGTGTTTCATAAAAGTCAAACACATGGCCCATAACTATATAGAAAAAGATATCCTACTTCATTAGCCATTCTATAAAATTTTTTTAATTTTTTTTAAAAATAAATTTTAAATAACAAACAGTATAATTCAGCCACCAGGCCGAATGAAATATAGACTATTAAATCTTAAATGTTTGCAAGAATATTAGCAGTGAGAACTATTGTATAGTTCCAAGGATATTGCATCTTGATACAATCTCTTTATAAAACTGGCATTATCTACTATGTTTGAAGACATACACACATATGATCTAGGAAGTCCATTCCTAATTATATTTTATTCCAGAGAAACTCATGCTTATGTGTACCCGGATACATGTACAAGAATGTTGATAGTAACCTTATTTCTAATAATCTGAAAATGAAAACAATGTTATGTTCATCATCAACAACAAAAAAGGATAAATTAATTTTAGGATATTCATTTATTGGAATACTATACAACGATGAAAAGGAACAAACTACAATAGTGTCATGAATGAATCTCACAAAGACAACAAAATTAATACAGTGAATTGTGACTTTCTATTTTTACATATTGTAAAACAGATAAAGGCAAACCATGTTATTTTGGGATGCATACATATGTGGTGAGACTACAATGTATAGCAGAGAAGTGATTCTCATAAAACTCAGAATAGTTATGTACCCCTAGGGAGGAGTGATATTTTTTTTTAATTTTTTTTTATTATTTATTTATGATAGTCATAGAGAGAGAGAGAGAGGCAGAGACACAGGCAGAGGGAGAAGCAGGCTCCATGCACCGGGAGCCTGACGTGGGATTCGATCCCGGGTCTCCAGGATCGCGCCCTGGGCCAAAGGCAGGCGCCAAACCGCTGCGCCACCCAGGGATCCCGGGAGTGATGTTTTAATAAGGAAAAACCAGATATTGAGAGACAAGGGACTGTATTTGGAGTATTGATTAAATTATTTCATTGGGTTGTGGTTACATTAGTTATTGTTTTGTAAATATTTGCTAAATTATGCCTTTAAGTTTCATTTAATTTCCTCTGTACATATATATTTATAGAGACAGAAAGAATAGAAGATTCAAAAGAGTACATATGTAGAAAACTTTTTCAAATATATTTTCTCTAAAAAGGAGCAGAAATAACTGATAATAGCTAGAATAGTGAGCAGGATAAAGGAAATAATTTGTTAAGATAAGAGGGTTTTATTACATGTTTATAGGCATCTGGCAATGAAGTAGGAGAGTGTGAACAATGTATTACAGAGTTGGAAAAGACAAAGAAAGAAAAAATACATAGATGAGAGGCCAAAATCTAATGCATAATGGGATTATTATCTTTATCTTTATCTTTATCAAGACACAAAGATAGTTCATCCACAATAAAGAATAAAATTGTAATAGAAAAGAGTAGCTTGGTAGATTTGAAGATGGGATTTTTTGGATGGTTTTTTTTCTCATCACCCCAATTTTCCTAAGCAGAGAGTCAGCTCTCCTTCTCCCTCTGCCCCTCGCCTCATTCTTGCTTTCTCTCTAATAAATAAATAAAATATTTTTAAAAAGAAAATGAAGTAGGAATACCAGTATTATTTGAAATTAGTGGTTCTTATTTTAAGTAAAAGCAGTTATATTGCGAGGTTTCTCTTTACATCATGACATTGTCCTTCCATGGTCTGCAGTTTAATAGACAAGTAAGACAATAGACTATCACATACAAAATTATCTAATCAAAAAACTCATCTGTTGAAGAATCTATGTATAAGAATACATACTGGTAAAAATTTCTAGCAGTTTTTTTTCTTTTTTCTCCTTCTTTAGAGTTATTAAAAGCTATAATGTTACTGAAAATAGTAATCCTACTTCTCAAGCTTTAATTTTTCTTCCACTTTTATTATACTCTCTATGTGACCTCATCCAATTCTCTATTCAGCCACAATTTATGCACAGATTACTTCTGAAGTCTCAAAATTCATCCTTTTCCTGTGTTCTCTGTCTCAATTACTAGAAACATCACCTATGTAGTCATTCATATAAAAATCTTGGACATCATTTAGGATTCCTCTTTCCTTCATCTCTGTATCTAATCACTAAAATATGCTGGTTTTAACTCTATAACATTTCTCAGGACAAAGTGTAATCAAGGATATTAATTAAGAAGCTATATAAATAGAGTAGGATAAAGAATAGTAGCATGAAATAAGATACCAGATTTACAGAAGCATAGAAAAGTTAAAATTTCCAGATCGTAGAAGGCAGATTCTAGAGTCATACAAAAAAATCCTCAAGACTTGATAATTAATTAAATACTAAGGTTAAAGGAGAGGGGAGTGTCAAGAAAGACTGGCAGTTTTCTTGCTTGACATTACTGAATGTTTGGGCATGCCACTCACCATATAGAGAATATTAGGAAGGGTATTAGATATCTTCAGATAGTGGGCATCATTAATTTGGCTTTGTATTTTATTGAGTTTGAGATGGTAAGTTGGGGTTCTAAGTAGGCAGCTGAATATGCTATCTGGTACTCAAAGAAGAATGAATCAAATTGAGTTATTTGTTTGTAATCATTGAAGTCTTAGGGAACAGATGGGATTACTTTAAAAGAGAGTAAAGCATAATATTAGAAGGAAAAAATAAATCCTTGAGGAACACCACCTATTAAGATCAGATCATCAGGGGTAAGTCTGGAAATGAAATAGAGATGGAACAGCCAAATATGTTAAGAGAAAAAACAATATAGTATTGTGTCTTGGAAGCCAAAAAATAATTTTTCAAGAAGTAATGAAAGTACAACAGTATAAAATGTTAAGACATCAAGTAAATTGAGGAATGAAATATATCTGCTTACTTAGTGATCTGGAAGTCATGGTGATATTAAACAAGATATGACTGGTAGAATCCACATTAAACAAATCAAATTTTGTTGTTGTTATTGTTGTTCAGTTGTAGTTCTGTATATTCTGTACATTAGTCCCAGATCAGATATGTGATATTTTCTTTTATTCCATAGATTGTCTTTTCACATCTTCTTTTTCTTTAGTGGGGAGAGGAGAGAGACAATCTCAAGCAGGTTCTACACCTAGCCTGGAACCTACTATGGGGCTCAGTCTCACAACCCTGAGATCATGATCTCAGCTGAAATCAAAAGTTGGACACTTAACTGACTGAGCCACCCAGGTGCCTCATCTTTTCACGTTTCTATTGTCCTTTAATGCACAAAAGTTTTTAATTTTGATAAAGTCCAATTTATCTTTTTTATCTATTTTTTCTTTTGCTGCCTATGCTTTTTGTGTCACATCTAAGAAACCACTGCAAAATTGATCATGTAGCTCTTCCTTCTATGTTTTCTAATAGTTTTATAGATATAGCTCTCACATTTAAGTCCTTGACCTATTTTGAGTTAGCTTTTGTAAGATAAGAATCCAACTTCATTTTCTGCATGTGGCTTTCCAATTTTTCCAATATCATCTGTTGAATTCTTCTTTAAGTTTTTTGAAGGAATAAGGCTAACTCTTGCTTCAGGGCCTTTGTACTTTCACTTGAAAAGTTCTGGCTCCAGATATTCAAGAAGTTAGTTTCATCTTATAAGAAAGGTTCGATTAAAATATCACATCTTCAGATAAGCTTCTGTTCTCAGAAAGTACCTCTTTCATCATCCTAGGATATCACTATTACATTATCTTATTTCACTTTCTTCATAAAATTTTTATTATTAAAATGTCATATAAACTTATTTAGATTTTTGTAGCCTCCTCTAATCCCCTCACCCCATCTCCATAGAGTGTAAGTAAGCTCCATGAGTTCAGGGACCTTGCCTAGGTAGTTCATTCCTGTGTAATTAATGGTAAGAACAAGAGGCTGAAAACCATATGAGATTAACAAGTGTTGAATTCTCAATGAATTATCATTGTCAATAATAAACTATAAAATGTCTTGCTGTTTCAGCATTTGTTGAAATGCTGCTGAAAACTGAATGAATCAACATTGCTTGCAGATCCACAATGTTATCCAATATGTGCATCAATATTTATCCTTTATAGATTGAAAAAGATTCGTTTTATCAACAAGACAAAAGTCAAGAAACAAAAAATATAATATAAAGGAAAGTAGTTACTATTTCCTTTTTAGTGTTGCTCTTTTCCTTTATTCCATTACTTTTGAAGAAAATGCCATATGCTGTAAAGTTTAATGGGATGGCAAAATGACATGAATGTAAATTAGTCTGCATTATTTAGAAAATACATCATTTGGTGATATAGCTTCCCTGAAATATGTTTTAGAAAGGGTTTTTTTTTTATATTTACTGGAAATACTAATTTAAATTGGGCCATATTTCCCAACAGGGTGCAGATATGATTTTCAGCCAGAACAGTTATCAGAGTATATTGTTTCAGGCTATTTATTCAAGAAAGGAGAATAAAGGACAATTTTCCAATGGGAATGAAAAAGTTGCATAATGATGTCATAAAACATTAACTTAACAGTAGGAAGTAACACTTATGAACCACTGTAAGTTCTGTTCTCTTGGGTTTAATTTCTTTTACAACCATAATAAATCCAATAGATACATAATTTCTTTATTGAGTCAGAAATTGCATTTGTTTTCAAAAACTAGCAATCTTTTACTGGCACAGAAAAATACTCACACAAACCCATAGACCACACATACACAAAATACATAAAATCCCTTGCATATTTTTAATTAAAATACTCTGAAGGCTTTACCTTTTATGCAATTACTTAGAGATTACAGATTAAATACATACTCCCATTGAATCTCAGAATTCGAGGATATTTTTAAATCCTGAGAAATACTAAATATGAAAACATACCCTCTATTTGAATAGGCGTATAAGATGACAAATGGTAGAAAGGTTTTCAGTCTGAATGAGAAAATGGCCTGCTTATCTTAATGCCTTAATGAACCAAAAATGTGTTGTCTCTTTCTATCTGCTTTAGATCAAGCATCTCGAGATGATAGCACATACTCTTCTTTTCTCAGAAATCTCAGTGCTAGGATCCCTTAAGCTTTCAGGGTAAGTTTCTCTGCAAGTCTAAATACCACATATTTCAAATTTCATATCATCACAGAAAGACATTCTTAGATTCTCAAATGTTTTAGTACTTTAATAAAGTCCTCCTTTCCATGATAAAGATAATATTCTACCCTTTAGTATTTAAAACATTATTGAGTGCTTAATTTTTTCTTAAATAAATTGACTTCACATCACTAACACAGTATCTCAATTGATTTCTTATTTTAGTTAATTTTGATTAAATTCTGTCTTTTTAGCCCTCCTCCCTTCTGTTTTTGGCTCTGCTATTGATTGAGATAGAAGACAGTTATATAGTCTCTTCTGTACAACAGAACTTCATGCACTTGAAACCCATTATTAAGTTTCCCTTAGACTTCTCTACTTCAGCCAAAAGAACTTTAGTTCCTTACAACTCTTCCCATGGCTCTTATTTTCTAAAATTTGAAATATTTTCAAAATTATTTTAATTGTATATTTGACTTTTCTAAACTTATAACATCTTTTTAAAATGTTGAATAAATATTGGATTTTTTACCATAGTATAACTATAGTATACTATAGTTAGTATATTATTTATGAAAAATATATTTTTTGTAGTATAACTACAAAGCTTTTTCAAATGGTCACAAAACTATAGGTAATTAATGATAGAAATATATTCAGTCATTGAAAAGGAGTTTTATTGTCTTTCCCATCTTTTTAATTGATAAAATTAAGTCAATTATCCACCTCAGAAATTATTTAGCTTGCTTCACTGATATTGGTAGACATTCACTTCATTTTATGCCTTATTTCTGAATCAGAAGAGACTTAAACCTGCTTTACATGCATGCTCCATTTCACTCTACTTTTCAGTACTAAGGAAATTACTAGAGAAAATTATGAACAATCATGCTCCAGCTCAGTATTTGACTAGCAAAATAATTTTATTTACTATGAACATAAATACAAGGGTATAAACTTTATAAATAAACATACTTATTTGCAGATTTTGGAGAGAATGGATAAATATTATCACCATAAGTTTCAATTAAACAGACAATGGGGATATTATATTCCCGAGAAAAATTTCAACAAGATATATTCATCAATAAAGGCACAGTTTTAGTCCTAGGAATGCTACCAATGTGGGTCTCTATGTCAAATGTTTTGTTACAGCATAGAGTTGAAAACACCAGTTTTAGGTCTGCCCCCTAGTCAGCTAATTGTTTATGTTAGTGATATTCACTGGCTTACCTGTAGGAATGGTGGTCTTCATTATTTAAAAAAAAAAAGGAAAGAAAACAGAATCATAGAAAGAGTAACTTCGATGAAAGATAGTCCCTTTAGTCTGGCCAACCATCTTAAAATGCCTCCTTGCGGTCACAAAGGGAAGTTGGTAACTAAGTGTAGATGATCCTTTCACCCAGTAGTTCAAAGGTCTACAAACACAAGCTGCATTAGTGTAGCTTCATTAATATGGGAAGGGAGCTTCATCAATATGGAAAAATGGCATAGTGAAGGTGTGAAACCACCGTAATGGAGTGCAAATCCCACCTTTGTCATTAACTGATGCTTTGGGAAATTTTATTAATTTATTTTCCCTCACACTTCTCTTTTGCAAAATTGGAATTAAAATAGTGCCTGAATTATACTGTTGCTATGAGACTTAAAGTTAATAATTATTCCAAAAGCCTAAGAGCAGCATCTGGCCCATAATACAAACTATAAGGAATTGTTAAATAAAACTTCTTTCAAGCCACACAGTTATGCTTCCGAATAGGAATATCTCATACATGCTAGAAGGTCCATAGTTAAAGGTCACAATAGACACATAGAACATTCAAAGATGGAAAGAACTTTAGAACTCTTTAGTATAATAGCTTTTAGAATATATTTAGTAGCATAATCTTGATTTTAAATGAAACTTTTTATAGCACCCCAATTTATAAAAGATAAAAGCAGAGTTGCATTGATTGAAATAACCATGGTCCTTTTCTTCCTGTCCTGGCAGCAATAAAGGCCTGATTCCTCTTAAAAACAAAAGGACCATAATATGTACAATACTCACAATAAACCATTATCTAAACCATGGAATTTGGTTGATTATGATGTGTCAATGTAGGTTCATCAATTGTAACAAATGTACCACTCTGGTGGAAGATGTTGATAATGCAGGAGGCTATGCATGTGTGAGGACAGGGGTATATGCAAAATCTTTAACTTTGCATCAATTTTTCCATCAACCTTAAACTGTTCTAAAAATGTCTAAATAAAAAATATATACAAAAGTCCTTAAATACAAACAAAAGAAACATTCTACATTGACAGATTTGTCTACTCTGTAGGTACCATCATCCAAATTAAGTAGCTCCTAGGAAATGTGAATAGTCAACTTCAATAATCCATTCTCTCCAGGTGGCAAAAGAGCATTATTCAATGAGTAAAAGTGTTTATCTTTCACAGATCTGGAGGCCAGAATGAGGTTTTTAGTCATCTAATCAGAGACCAAACTCCAAAGGAAATGCTCTTCATTTTCTGGTTTTATTCATAAATTATATTATTTTAACCATTTTAAAAGTGTAAAATTCAGTGGCTTTAAGTACACTCATAGTGTTATACAATCATTACCAGAATCTAATTTTGGAACATTTTCATCACCCCCCCCCCAAAGAAACTATGTACTCATTAAACGGTCCCTCCTCACCCTCCATGTCCTCCCTTCAGGTCCTGGCAACCACTAATCTGTTGTATTTCTCTATAGCTTTGTCTATTCTGGACACTTCAATTAAATGGAATCATACAATATGTGGCTTTTGTTTCTGGCTTCTTTCATTTAGCTTATAATGTTTGTGAAATTTATCCACAATGTAGTATGTTTATGCCTTTATAGGAATATATAGTATTCCACTGTGTGGATATACCACATTTTATTTAGCAGATGATGGACATTTGGCTTGTTTCTACTCTTTGGCTATTATGAAAAATGCTGCCATAAATATCTGAACATAAAAAAATCTGAACATAAGTTGTTGTAGGAACATATGTTTTCAGTCATCTCTAGGAGTACAATCACTGACTCATAGGGAAATTCTGTTTAAATTTTAATGAACAGCCTCTGTTGGGGACTATTGGGATCCTTCCCCAAATTTATATGTTAAACTCTCCCCACCATGTGATGGTATTAGGAGGTGCAATATAATTAGATGCTGTCCTGAGGGTGATGTCCTTATGGATGAGATTAATGCCTTTATAATAAGGATCATGAGAGATTGACTCCTTTCTCTGCTTCTGCCACATCAGGACACAAAGAGAAATCTGCATCCCAGAAGACAGCTGTCCCCAGAACTCGACCATACTACTCCCTGATCCTGGACAGCCAGAATCCAAAACGGTGAGAAATAAATTTGTGTTTTTATAAGCCCCTATACCATGTATGGTATACTGCTAAATATTTTTTATTTTTTATTTATTTTTAATAAATTATTTTTTTACTGGTGTTCAATTTACCAACATACAGAATAACACCCAATGCTCATCCCATCAAGTGCCACCCTCAGTGCCCATCACCCATTCCCCCCCACACCCCGCCCTCCTCCCGTTCCACCACCCCTAGTTCGTTTTCCAGAGTTAGGAGTCTTTATGTTCTGTCTCCCTTTCTGATATGTCCTACACATTTCTTCTCCCTTCCCCTATATCCCGATTCACTATTATTTATATTCTGCAAATGAATGAGAAAATACACTGTCCTTCTCCGATTGACTTACTTCACTCAGCATAATCCCCTCCAGTTCCATCCACGTCGAAGCAAATGGTGGGTATTTGTCGTTTCTAATGGCTGAGTAATATTCCATTGTATACATAAACCACATCTTCTTTATCCATCCATCTTTCGATGGACACCGAGGCTCCTTCCACAGTTTGGCTATTGTGGACATTGCTGCTAGAAACATCGGGGTGCAGGTGTCCCGGCGTTTCATTGCATCTGAATCTTTGGGGTAAATCCCCAAGAGTGCAATTGCTGGGTCGTAGGGCAGGTCTATTTTTAACTCTTTGAGGAACCTCCACACAGTTTTCCAGAGTGGCTGCACCAGTTCAGATTCCCACCAACAGTGTATGGAGGGTTCCATTTTCACTGCATCCTCACCAACATTTGTGGTTTCCTGCCTTGTTAATTTTCCCCATTCTCACTGGGGTGAGGTGGTATCTCATTGTGGTTTTGATTTGTATTTCCCTGATGGCAAGTGATGCAGAGCATTTTCTCATGTGCATGTTGGCCATGTCTATGTCTTCCTCTGTGAGATTTCTCTTCATCTCTTTTGCCCATTTCATGATTGGATTGTTTGTTTCTTTGCTGTTGAGTTTAATAAGCTCTTTATAGATCTTGGAAACTAGCCCTTTATCTGATACGTCATTTGCAAATATCTTCTCCCATTCTGTAGGTTGTCTTTTAGTTTTGTTGACTGTATCCTTTGCTGTGCAAAAGCTTCTTATCTTGATGAAGTCACAATAGTTCATTTTTGCTTCTGTTTCTTTTGCCTTCGTGGATGTATCTTCCAAGAAGTTACTGTGCCTGAGTTCAAAAAGGGTGTTGCCTGTGTTCTCTTCTAGGATTTTGATGGAATCTTGTCTCACATTTAGTTCGTTCATCCATTTTGAGTTTATCTTTGTGTATGGTGAAAGAGAGTGGTCCAGTTTCATTCTTCTGCATGTGGATGTCCAATTTTCCTAGCACCATTTATTGAAGAGACTGTCTTTTTTCCAATGGACAGTCTTTCCCCCTTTATCGAATATTAGTTGACCATAAAGTTCAGGGTCCACTTCTGGGTTCTCTATTCTGTTCCATTGATCTATGTGTCTGTTTTTGTGCCAGTACCACACTGTCTTGATGACCACAGCTTTGTAGTACAACCTGAAATCTGGCATTGTGATGCCCCCAGATGTGGTTTTCTTTTTTTAAATTCCCCTGGCTAATCGGGGTCTTTCCTTATTCCACACAAATCTTAAAATAATTTGTTCTAACTCTCTGAAGAAAGTCCATGGTATTTTGAAAGGGATTGCATTAAATGGGTAAATTACCCGGGGTAATATTGACATTTTCACAATATTAATTCTGCCAATCCATGAGCATGGAATATTTTTCAATCTCTTTGCGTCCTCCTCCATTTCTTTCAGAAGTGTTCTGTAGTTTTTAGGGTATAGATACTTTACCTATTTGGTTAGGTTTATTCCCAGGTGTCTTATGCTTTTGGGTGCAATTGTAAATGGGATTGACTCCTTAATTTCTCTTTCTTCAGTCTCATTGTTAGTGTATAGAAATGCCACTGACTTCTGGGCATTGATTTTGTATCCTGCCACGCGACCAAATTGCTGTATGAATTCTAGCAATCTTGGGGTGGGGGCTATTGGGTTTTCTAAGTAGAGTATCATGTCATCAGCGAAGAGGGAGAGTTTGACTTCTTCTTTGACAATTTGAATTCCTTTAATGTCTTTTTGTTGTCTGATTGCTGAGGCTAGGACTTCCAGTACAATGTTGAATAGCAGTGGTGAGAGTGGACATCCCTGTCTTGTTCCTGATCTTAGGGGAAAGGCTCTCAGTGCTTCCCCATTGAGAATGATATTTGCTGTGGGCTTTTCGTAGATGGCTTTTAAGATGTCGAGGAAAGTTCCCTGTATCCCTACACTCTGAAGTGTTTTGATCAGGAATGGATGCTTTATTTTGTCAAAAGCTTTCTCTGCATCTAATGAGAGGATCATATGGTTCTGGGTTTTTCTCTTGCTGATATGATGAATCACATTGATTGTTTTATGAGTGTTGAACCAGCCTGTGTCCCGGGAATAAATCGTACTTGGTCATGGTGAATAATTTTCTTAATGTATTGTTGGATCCTATTGGCTAGGATCTTGTTGAGAATTTTTGCATCCATGTTCATCAGGGATATTCGTCTATAATTCTCCTTTTTGGTGGGGTCTTTGTCTGGTTTTCGGAATTAAGGTGAGGCTGGCCTCATAGAACGAATTTGGAAGTACTCCATCTCTTTCTATCTTTCCAAACAGCTTTAGTAGAATAGGTATGGTTTCTTCCTTAAACGTTAGATAGAATTCCCCTGGGAAGCCATCTGGCCTTGGACTTTTGTGTCTTAGGAGGTTTTTGATGACTGTTTCAACGTCCTCCCTGGTTATTGGCCCATTCAGGTTTTCTATTTCTTCCTGTTCCAGTTTTGGTAGTTTGTGGCTTTCCAGGATGCATCCATTTCTTCTAGATTGCCTAATTTATTGGCGTATAGCTGTTCATAATATGTTTTTAAAATCGTTTGTATTTCCTTGGTGTTGGTAGTGATCTCTCCTTTCTCATTCATGATTTTTTAATTTGAGTCTTCTCTCTCTTCTATTTATAAGGCTGGCTAATGGTTTATCTATCTTATTAATTCCTTCAAGGAACCACTCCTGGTTTTGTTGATCTGTTCGACAGTTCATCTGGTCTCGATTTCGTTGAGTTCTGCTCAAATCTTTATTAACTCTCTTCTTCTGCTGGGTGTGGGATCTATTTGTTGCTTTTTCTCTACCTCCTTTAGGTGTAAGGTTAGCTTTTGTATTTGAGTTCTTTCCAGTTTTTGAATGGATGCTTGTATTGCGATGTATTTCCCCCTCAGGACTGCTTTTGCTGCATCGCAAAGATTTTGAAAGGTTGTATCTTCATTCTCATTAGTTTCCATGAATCTTTTTAATTCTTCCTTAATTTCCTGGTTGATGCTTTCATCTTTTAGCAGATGGTCCTTAACCTCCACATGTTTGAGGTCCTTCCAAACTTCTTGTTGTTATTTAGTTCTAATTTCAAGGCATATGGTATGAGAATATGCAGGGGACAATCCCAATATTTGGTATCGGTTCAGACCCGATTTGTGACCCAGTATGTGGGCTATTCTGGAGAAAGCTCCATGTGCACTTGAGAAGAATGTGTATTCAGTTGAGTTTGGATGTAAAGTTCTGTAGATATCTGTGAAATCCATCTGGTCCAGTGTATGATTTAAAGCTCTCGTTTCTTTGGAGATGTTGTGCCTCAGAAGACCTATCGAGTATAGAAAAGGCTAGATTGAAGTCACCAAGTATAAGTGTATTATTATCTAAGTATTTCTTCACTTTGGTTATTAATTGATTGATATATTTGGCAGCTCCCACATTCGGGGCATATATATTGAGGATTGTTAGGTCCTCTTGTTGGATAGATCCTTTAAGTATGAGATAGTGTCCCTCTTCATCTCTCACTACAGTCTTCGGGGTAAATTTTAGTTTATCTGATATAAGGATGGCTACCCCTGCTTTCTTTTGAGGACCATTTGAATGGTAAATGATTCTCCAACCTTTTATTTTCAGGTTGTAGGTGTCCATCTGTCTAAAATGAGTCTCTTGTAGACAGCAAATAGATGGGTCCTGCTTTTTTATCCAGTCTGAAACCCTGCGCCTTTTGATGGGGTCATTAAGCCCGTTCACGTTCAGAGTTACTATTGATAGATATGAGTTTAGTGTCATCATATCTATTGAGTCCTTTATGGTTTTTTGTAGAGCCACCAGTAGCTGTATAATAGTGCTTCTGAATTGGCTTTCTGACATTGAATTGTAATCCAGATTTTGTAACTCTGTGGGAGAGAGGACTGTTTCTGATTCTTTCTTTTGAGGTGAGGTTTTCCTTCTAGTCATTTTGCTCAGTGCAGGGTGGCCAAAAACAAGTTGTATTGGGAAAAGGATTAAAAGAGAGGAGAGAAACAAGGAAAGAAAAGAGGAAAGAAAAAAGGAAGAAAAAAAGAACAAAAAGAGAAGAAAAAGAGAATGCAAAAGAAAGAAAGGGCGATAAAAGGGTGGGGAAAGCAAACAGAAATCAAAAAGATAAAAAAACCACGGGGGAGTATCTTCTGATTCTGTATACTTTAAGTCCTTTCACTTCTCCTTGAACTCGTCCGTCTAGGTGGTCTTCTCGGGGAGGGGCCTGTTGTGCTGATTTTCAGGTGTTAGCACTTGGGGGAGCTGCTCAGCCCCCTGCCTGGTGCAGGGCTCAGTGGGGGTTGTTTACCCCGTGAGGCCCCAGGAAGAACAACCGCCGTGGCGGGGCCAGCTCTGGAGCCCTGGATCAGCCCCCGCAGTAACTACAGAGCTCTCAGTCTGCAGGATCTGGATGCTCCGGGGCGGGGCCACTGATCTGCTCAGCTCAGGGCAGGAGCGTCCTTGCTGTCCTGGGCCCTCCTGGCTTCTGCCTGTCCCGGGGGGTGGCCGGATCCTGGGCTGTGTCCCTGCGCCCTGTGCTCCAGAGCCTGCACTGTTGGATTCACGCTCCCAGCCGCGCAGCCCCCTCTCTGCGGACCCGCCGCCGGAGCCCCTCCGAGCTGCTCCGGGTCCCGCCATGCGCGCTGCAGCCCTTAGGGAGCTCGGCGCTCTCCCGGGGCGCAGGTGCCTGTTAGTGTCCCAGGGAGCCCGAGGGCATCCCCGCCCTCCTGGGTCCTGCTCTAACTCCCTGCGGGCCCCTTTCCGCGGAGAAGGTTGGTGCAGCTCCTGCTTCTCCGGGAAGGGCTCTCCTGCCCTGGGGACACTCGCCCCGGCCTCAGCCCGGCTCCTCGCGGGGCCCCTCCCCCTTGGAGGCCTTTTGTTTCTTTATTTCTTTTTCCCCATATTCCTACCTTGATAGAAGCGCGAACTCTTCTCACTGTAGCATTCCAGCTGTTCTCTCTTTGAATCTCAGGCCGAATTCGTAGATTTTCAGGATGATTCGAAGGTTATCTAGGTAATTTGGTGGGGACAGGTGACTTGGGGACCCTACTCTTCCGACATTTTGCCCCTCCTCTCAAGAAATAAACTCTTAACTATAGAGAACAAACAGGGTTACTGGAGGGGTGGTGGGCTGGGGGATGGGTCAAATGTGTAACAGGGATTAAGACAGGCACTTGTCATGATGAGCAGTTGGTGTTGTATGGAAGTGTTGAATCACTATATTGTATACCTGAAACTAATATTAATTGTATATTAACTAGCTGGAATTTAAATAAAAACTTCAAAAAAATAAAAAAATAATAAAAAAAGAAACATTATGGGGCAAGGCATAGTTACCTTTAAAGGGACATGGCAAACTGGTAGGGACAATGTATCAATTGGAATCAGTTTCAGCTTGGAGAGTTAGAAAACTTAATATTTAGTGGTTTAAACAAGATGGATGATTCTTTTGTCTCGCAACAAGAAAAGGGTGGGGGAAGCAAACAGAAAACAAAAAGCAAAAAAAAAAAAAAAAAGAAAACCCCAAAAAACAAAAACAGAAACACAAAAAGCAAAAGAACAAAAATAAAAAATCCACCGGGGAGTATCTTCTGCTTCTGTATACTTTAAGTCCCTTGACTTCCCCTGGAACTGGTCCATCTCACTGGTCTTCTGGGGGAGGGGCCTGCTGTGCTGATTTTCAGGTGTTAGCACTTGGGGGAGCTGCTCAGCCCCCTGCCTGGTGCAGGGCTCAGTGGGGGTTGTTTACCCCGTGAGGCCCCAGGAGGAACACCCCAGTGGCGGGGGCAGCTCTGGAAACCTAGATTCAGCCCCCGCAGTAACTCCAGGGCTCTCCGTGTGCAGGGCCTGGGGGCTCCGGGGCGGGGCCGCTGATCTGCTCAGCTCGGGGCAGGAGCGTCCTTGCTGTCCTGGGCCCTCCTGGCCTCTGCCTGTCCCGGGGGAGGTCAGATCCTGGGCTGTGTCCCAGCGCCCAGTGCTCCGGGGCCTGCGCTGTTGGATTCGCACTCCCGCCGCGCAGCCCCCTCTGCGGAGCCACCGCCTGAGCCCCTGGGAGCTGCTCCGGGTCCCGCCGTGCGCGCTGCAGCCCTTAGGGAGCTCGGCCCACTCTCCCCGGGGGCAGGTGTCTGTTAGTGTCCCAGGGAGCCCGAGGGCATCCCCGCCCTCCTGGGGATCCTGCTCCAACTCCCTGCAGGCGCCTTTCCACCCGGGAAGGTTGGTACAGCTCCTGTTCCTCCGGGACGGAGCTCTCCTGTCCTGGGGACACTCGCCCCGGCCTCAGCCCGGCTCCTCGCGGGGCCCCTCCCCCTTGGAGGCCTTTTGTTTCTTTATTTCTTTTTCCCCGTCTTCCTACCCTGATAGAAGCGCGAACTCTTCTCACTGTAGCATTCCAGCTGGTCTCTCTTTAAATCTCAGGCCGAATTCGTAGATTTTCAGGATGATTGGAAGGTTATCTAGGTAATTTGGTGGGGACAGGTGACTTGGGGACCCTACTCTTCCGACATCTTGCCCCTCCTCCGGTATTCTGTTATATTAGCTGGAACTAAGACACTCTCCTTGATGTTGTTCCTTCTCCCGGCTTGCAGGATCTGCATCAGTCAGATCTCCACTTCTACGTGGTCAGTGTTTTCTCAATTTCTTTATTGTGTCCTGTTGTCTCCCCAAACTCTAAATGTTGCAGGCTCCCAGGTCTCAGTCCACGCATCTTTTTTCTCTGTTATCATTCTCTTAAATACATTTTCCACTGATGATCCCTAAATCTCAATCTGTAGCCCAGACCCTCCCCTCAACTCCAGCTCCTGTTTCTCTGTTTGAAATCTTTACTTGTACATCCACCAATCATCTCAAACACATTATATTCAAAACCAAAACCTTCATCCTCTTAGAACCTTTTCATTCCACAGTCATTTCTCCATAATAAATATAAATTATAGGTTTCCAGGTGTTTGGTTTACAAATCCTGGAGTTTTTACGATTCCCTGCTTTGTTTCATAGCCTAAACTCATTTCTAGTCTGTCAGCAGGTACTGTCGGCCTTACCTTAGAAACACATTTAAATCGGAATACTTTTCATCCTCTCCAAAATTTCAACTCTGGTCCAAGCCACCATAATTCTTCACCTAGAATGTTGCAGCAGCCTTCTCATTGGTATCCTGCTCTATCCCTCTTTAGCTTACAATTTTATTTTATTTTTATTTTATTTTATTTTATTATTTTATTTTATTTTATTTTATTATTTTTTAACACAGAAGCCAAAATGGCCCTTTAAAAACTGAAGTCTGATATGTGGCTCTTCCACTCAAAATTCTATATTGTCTTCCAACTCTGCCAAACTAAAACCCAAAGTCTTACCCAAAGTCTTATGGTATCTTATATTTTCCATTCTCCCCTTGGTACATCTATGATCTTATTTTCTACCAGTCTCTCTCTCCCTTACTCTACACCACCTGTATTCTCAAACCCACCAAGATTTTATCTCAGAAACTTTGCAAGAAACTTGGCAAGCATTTCCCAGATATACACAAGGATTACTTCCTTCCCTCCTTCCGGCCCTTGAGCAAATATTATCTTGTCAATAAAGCATTCCCTGACCTCCCTAACTAAAACTACACTTTCTTTCCTAACTTAAATTTCTTATACTCATCCTGAGCTCATATATTATATCATTTTGCTTATGTTTTTAGTAAATTATCTGTTCCCCTGTTCCTTCATTAAGTATTAGCTCCCTGAGGACAGAGATTCTGGTTTGTTTTGTAAATGGCTATGTACTTGTTGCTTCAAACAGGGCCTTCAGTAAATATTTGCTGAATGAATGAAAAAAAAATTTAATGAGCAGCCAAAGTGTTTTCCATGGCAGTGCCATCATTTTACATTTTTGCCAGCAATGCAGAAAAAGTTCGAACATCTCAACATCCTTGCCAACTCTTGTTATTTTCTGGGTTTTTTAGTGACTAATATAGTAAATGTGAAATAATATCTCACAGTGGTTTCAATTTGTATTTCCCTAATGACTAAAAATGCTGAATATCTTTTCATTTGCTGGTTGGCTATTAATGTCTTTTATTTGAAAAAAAAAAGTCTATTCACATCCTTTTCCCATATTTTAGTTGGATAAATTTCTTTGTTTTTTTTATTTTTAAGTTATAAGTAATATTCTGGATACTACGCATTTACCAGATTCTGTGGGTTGTCTTTTCACTTTTTTTTTTATAATATCCTTGGATGCACAGAAGTTCAATTTTCATAAAGCCCAATACATCTATTTTCTCTTTCATTGTTTGTATTTTTGGTGTCATAATTATGTATACATTGTCAAATCCAAGAACATGATTTACCCTTATGTTTTCCTCTAAGTGTTTTATACTTTTAGCTCTTACTTGTAGTTCTTTGATCCATATTGTTTTATTTTGGCAAATAGTATGAGGTAATGGTCATAATTTATTCCTTTGCAAGTGAATAGTTGTTGCAGGACCATTTGCTGAAAAGGCTATTATTTCCCCATTGAATGATCTTGACAACCTTGTTAAATGTCAACTCTAGACAGATGTATGGATTTATTTATGAATATTCAATTTTATTCCAATGACATATAAGGTTAACCCTATGCAAGAACTACATTTTGACTGCTGTAGTTTTAAGTTTTATAATTGGGAAGTGGGAGACCACCAACTTATTTTGTCCTTTCAAGATTGTTTTGGCTACTAAGAGTTCTTTGAAATTCCATATTTTTTTTTCTTTCTTTTCTTTTTTTTAAGTTTTTATCAAAATTCCAGTAAGTTTACCTACAGTGTAATATTAGTTTCAGGTGTACAATTTAGTGATTCAACACTTACATATAACACCTGATGCTCATCACAACTATTATACTTCTTAATCTTCATCACCTATTTAACCCATCCACCCACCCACATCCCTTCCAGTCACCATCAGTTTATCCTCTATAGGTAAGAGACTCTTTCTTGGTTTGCCTCTTTTTTCCCCCTATGTTAATTTGTTTTATTTCTGAAATTCCAGAAAGTAGTGAAATCATAGGGAGTACTTGTCTTTCTCTGACTTATTTTGCTTAGCATAATAAACTTTAGTTACATCCACATGGCTGCAAATAGCAAGATTTCATTCTTTATGGCTGAGTAATATTAAATATACAATTTAGTATAAAATTAAAAAAAAAAAAAGGATCCCTGGGTGGTGCAGCGGTTTGGCGCCTGCCTTTGGCCCAGGGCGCGATCCTGGGGATCCAGGATCGAATCCCACCTCAGGCTCCCGGTGCATGGAGCCTGCTTCTCCCTCTGCCTGTGTCTCTGCCTCTCTCTCTCTCTCTCTGTGACTATCATAAATAAATAAAAATTAAAAAAAAACAATTTAGTATAAATTTGTTCATTGTTGCTAAAAAGGCATTAGGATTTTGATAGTGTGTTTAATTTGTAGATCATTTGGGAAATATTGGTATTTCAATAATGTTAAGTCTCAATCAGTGAACATGTGATATCTTTCTATTAATTTAGAACAAATTTAATTTCTTTTGTTTTTAGTAAACAGGTTTGTACCTACTTGGTTTAAATTTATTTCTAACTGTTTTGTTCTTTTTGATCCTATTGTAAATGGAATTGTTTGTCATTTAATTTTTGGATTATTTATTCTTACTGTATAGCAATACAATGCATTTCTGTGTGTTGATCTTGTACTGGTTGCTTTGATGAATTTACTTATTATATTCAATATTTTCTGTAGATTCCTTAGTATTTTTAATATGTAAGCTCAGGGATCCCTGGGTGGCGCAGCGGTTTGGCGCCTGCCTTTGGCCCAGGGCGCGATCCTGGAGACCCGGGATTGAATCCCACGTCGGGCTCCTGGTGCATGGAGCCTGCTTCTCCCTCTGCCTGTGTCTCTGCCTCTCTCTCTCTCTGTGCGACTATCATAAATAAATAAAAAAAAATATGTAAGCTCATACCATTGGCAAATAGAGACAGTTTTATTTATTTCTTTCCAATTTGTATGTATAATTTATTTTCCTTGACTAATTGCAATGCTGAATAGAAGTGGCAAGAACAGACATCTTTCTTTTATTAATGATCTGAAGAATAAAGCTTTTGATTTTTCACAATTGAATATGATGTTAGATGTGTTCCTTTAATAGATAACCTTTAACATTTTGGATACACATCCTTTTATTCCTATTTTTTCGAAAGTTTTTATCATGAAAGAATGTTGGATTTTGTTGAATCCTTTTTCTACATGCATTGGCAATATTATTTTATATTTTCATTTCATTATTCTATTAATATGATGAATTACTTTGGTTTTTGTCATTTCTTTTCATGTTTAAACATTATGTTATTCCTAGGAAAATCCCACTTGGTCATGCTTTTAATATACTACTAAATCTGGTTTGCTGGTATTTTGTTGAGGAATTTTGCATCTGTATTCATAAGGGATGCTGGCCTGTAGTTTTCTTTTCCTGTGATATCTTTGCCTGACTTTAGTATGAAGGGAATACTGGCTTCACAGACTCAGACTCCTTTTTAGTGGAAATGGAAAAAGAGTTTAAGCAACATTAATTTTAATTCTTCTTTAAATGTTCAGTAGAATTTACCAGTGAAGCTATCTCATCCTAAGCTATTCTTTGTTAGAAATCATGATTACTAATTCAATCTCTTATTATAGGTCTATTCAGATATTCTATTTCTTTTTCAGTCCTTTGTGTTTCTAGGAAATTACTCATTTACATTATCTAATTTGTAGGCATGCAGTTGTTTATAGTATTCTCTTATATTCCCCCTTTTTCTTCAGTCAGGTCTATAGTAATAACCCCACTTTCCTTTCTAAGTTAGTAATGTAAATCTTCTTTTTATTCCTGTCAGTCTACCTAAAATTTTGTCAATTTTATGGATATTTTCAAGAAACAAACTTCAGATTTTGCTGAATCTATCAATTGTTTTTCTGTTTCCTATTTCATTCATCACACTCCATATCTATTATTTTCTTCCATTTACTTGTTTCAAGTTTAAAGTTTACAATTCTACCTCTGTCTTCATTTCATGATTATACAGCTCCAGAAAATCTACTAGAAATGACAGATTGGTAGCTTTGCAGATAGTTTCTGAACAAGCAACCAGCTCTGGATTTATGCATGGCCTTCTGGATTCTGAAGAATACATAGGGAGGTTCTAGTTCAATATGGCAATATAGGAAGACTGAACTCACCTCCTCTAAGGAATGAACCAAATTACACCTATTGATAGAACAATTCCTCCTGATGAAGTGAGGGCTGACTGAACAACTACTAATCAACCAAAGTTAGAATGGCAAGAGGACAGCAAGAGAGAAGGAGGCATGTTAACAAAGGGAACTCCTGACCTCCAAAACTATGATCAGCAGTGGAGAGGAATAGTACTGAGGGACCAGGAACAGATTCCTCTGTCACTGGGCACAGAAAAAAAGCCACAGTTTAAAAGATCAACTAGCATTGGGCATCTGGATGGCATAGTCAATTAAGTGTCTGACTCTTGATTTCAGCTGAGGTCATGATCTCATGGTCATGAGATCAAGCCCCATGTCAGGCTCTGTGCTCAGCATGGAGTCTGCTTGAGATTCTCTCTCCCTCTCCTTCTGCCCCTCCTACTTATACTCTTTCTCTCACCCCCCCTCTCTCTCTAACATAAATAAATAAACAAACATAAAACATCAACTAGTGTATAAAAAAAGACAATATTAGAACTCTTCCAACTGGCAGGGGAGCTGTGAGAATGCTCTGAAGGTCAGAAGGACTGGAGAACAACCTGGTTTATATTCTATCCCACCTTAAAAGTTCAGAGCAGGACAGTCTGGACAGTATAAGGAGGAGGTTTAGACCCCCAAACTGGTGGATCCTGATGCTATAATGTGAGGGTCCAGATGCCATAACTAATGGGTCCAATCATCTCAGTGAGCTTGTGAATACAGCAAGCTTGTGAATACACCAATCCTGTGCATGCTAGGATACAGAAAAAAGCTACAGTTTTAAAGGGCTGAGGATAAGAGGGAATATTGTCTCTCCACCACCACCTTAAAAGCTCAGACTGGAGCAGGTTCTGGCTCATAGGGAGCTTATAACTCTGGCAAGCTCAGTGTCTGCAAGCTCACACAAACCCCTATGTTGTGCTGGGGCACAGAAAACAAGCACCATTTTATTGTTTTGTTTTAATTAAAAAATTCTTAATTTTTCTTCTTTATTTTAATTTGTCTGGTTTTCTTTCTCTTTTGAAATATTTTCTCCTATTTTCTTTATTTTTTCTTGTATTTTTCTCTTTTCCATTTTTCCTTCCTTTTTTCTTTTATTAATTTCTTTTTTATTTCATTATTATTTTTTCATCTTTCTGTAAAAACTCACAGTTTAAAAGATGAACTAGCATCTTTCTGTAAAAAGTCACAGTTTAAAAGATTAACTAGCATATGCAGCCACAGCTCCAGCCAGCAAAAGTCACCAAGCACACAGTCTGCATAGAGGACATGATTCACCAGCCCATTCCTTCAAGTTTAGAAATAGCTTTTCTGCCTAATCAATAGAAACAAACACAAAAAGTCAAGCAAAATGAGGAGACAGAGGTATATTCTCCAAATAAAAAGAAAGGGAAAAAACTAAATGAAACAGAGATAAACAATATCACTTAACATTTAAAGAATTTAAATTAATGATTATAAAAATGCTCACAGGGCTGGAGAAAAGAGTGGAAGGACTAAGTGAGACCTTCAATAAAAGAAAATATTAAAAAGAACCAGAGTTGATTACTACAGTAACTGAAATTAAAAAAAAAAAAACACTACAGGTAATCAACAGTAGATAAGAGGATGCAGAAGAACATACCAGTTACCTGGAAGACAGGGTAATGGAAAACACACAATCTGGACAGTGGAAAAAAAAATAATATTTTGAAATGATGATAGGTTAAAAGATCTCTTGGACAATATCAAGCAAACAAACATTTTCATTATAGGAGTCCTAGAAGAGATTTTCCTCTTTTAAGAGGAAAGGAGGAAGACAAATTATTTGAAGAAATAAAATTTCCATAACCTAGGGAAACAGATAGACATCCAACTCCAAGAAGCACAGAGAGTGCCAAACAAGATAAACCCAACAAAGTTCCCACCACAGAACATAATAATTAAAATTCCAAAGGTTGTAGATAAAGAGGAAATCTTAAAATCAGCAAGAAAGAAACAAAAAAATTACCTACAAGGAAAACCTATAAGTTCATCAACTGATTTTTCAGAAGAAACTTTGCAGGCAGAAGAAACTGCCATGATATATTTAAAGTTCTGAAAAGAAAAACCTATAACCAAGAATACTCTACCAGATAAGATTATCATTCAGATTTGAAGGGGAGATAAAGCTCTCCAGACAAACTAAAGAAAAAGGAGTTTATCACCACTAAACTTGCCTCATAAGAAATGTTAAGGGAACTTTTTTAAGTGGAAAAGAAATGTCCATTATTAGACATAAAAAATTAGGAATAAAAAGATGTAAAATATGACAACATATATATCAAACATGGAGAAGGGAGCAAAATAGGAAAAGAAAGGGAAAAAGAAAAAAAAAATATTTTAAAGCATGTATGTAAATTTAAATGGCTGTTAAATTATTATAGACTGTTGTTTAAGATGTCTTATATAAACTTCACAGTAATAACAAACCTAAACCTATGATTGATAAACAAAAAATAGAAAGCCAAACATAATATTATAGATAGTCATCAATCACAAAGAAAAAGAGCAAGATGAGAAAAAAAATACAAAATACTAGAAAACAAATTTAAATAGCAGGAAGTATACACCTATCAACAATTACTTGGAATATAAAATGGCATCAATGCTTTAATCAAAAGACATAGAGTGGCAAATGGATTTTAAAAAAAGAGACACTTCTACGTGCTTCCTACAAGAGACTCATCTCATATCTAAAACCATTATGGACTGGAAGTGAAGGAATGGGAAAAGCTTCACCATGCAAAGAGAAGGGAAAAAAAAGCTGGAAGAGCAATACCTATATATCACACATAGTAGCCTTTGTTTTTTTTGTTTTGTTTTGTTTTGTTTTGTTTTACATTTTTTTTACATAGTAGCCTTTGAAAGAAAGACTGTAACAAGAGACAAAGTAGAGAACTACGTAATAATAGAAGGAACAATCCAACAAGAGGATATAACAATTGTAAATATATGCATTCAACACTGCAATACATAAATATGCAAATCAAATATTTACAAACATAAAGAGAAATTGATGGTATTACAATAGTAGTAAGGGACTTTAATACTCTATGTACATCAATGAATAGATCATCCAGACAGAAAATCAATAAGGAAATAATGTTTAAATGACACATTGGACCAATTGTCTTTTATTTCATTTTGCTGTCTAATTGCTGAGGCTAGCACTTCCAGTACTATATTGAAAAACAGCAGTAAGAGTGGACATCCCTGTCATGTTCCCGACCTTAGGGAAAAGCTCTAGGTCTTTCCCTACTGAAGATGATATTAGTTGAGGGTCTTTCATATATGGCCTTTTTGATGTTGACTGATGTTTGATATACTATGGAATATTACTTGGCCATTTAAACAATGAAATCTTGGGAAGCCTGGGCAGTGCAACGTTTGGGTGCCTGCCTTCGGCTCAGGTCATAATCCCAGGATCCAGGATCAAGTCCTGCATCAGGTTCCCTGCAAGGATCCTGCTTCTACCTCTATGTCTCTGCCTCTCTCTCTTAGTCTGTGTCTCTCATTAATAAATAAATAAATCTTTAAAAAATAAAATAAAATAAAATAATGACATCTTGCCATTTGCAATAATGTGGATGGAACTAGAGTGTATTATGCTAAGCAAAATAAGTCAGTCAGAGAAAGATACCATATGATTTCACTTATATGTGGAATTTAAGAAACATAACTGATGAACATAGAGGAAAGAAATGAAAACTAGAATGAGATAAAAACAGAGAGAGGCAAACCATTAGAGACTCTTCCCTATAGGGAACAAACTGACGGTTGCTGGAGGGAAGGTGGGGAGATGGAGTAACTGGGTCATGGGCATTAAGGAGGGCAATTGATGTAATGAGTACTGGGTGTTATATGCAACTGATGATTCACTAAATTCTACTCCTGAAACTAATAATACATTATATGTTAATTAACTTGAATTTAAATTTAAAAAGATATAAAAATGATAAATTGGACCAGATGGACATAACAGATATACACAGAACATTTCATTCAAAACCAACAGAATATACATTCTTTTCAAGTCCAGATGGAATATTCTCCAAAATAGACCACATATTAGGCCATAAACCAAGGCTCAATGAATTTAAGAAGTTTGAAATCATACCATGCATCTTTTCTCATCACATGTAAAACTAGAAATAAATCACAAGAAAAAAAAAACTGGAAAAACCACAAACATGTGAAGACTAAACAACATGATTCTAAACAACCCAATGGGTCCTTTGAACAGGTAAACAAAATTGTCAAATCTTTCACCAGACTCATCAAGAAAAAAAAAAAAAACAGAAAGACCTCAAATAAATAAAATCAGAAAGAGAAGTAACAAATGACACCTAAATAATACAAAGAATTGTAAAAGAATATTATGAAAATTATACACCAACAAACTGGACAACCTATAATGGATAAATTCCCAGAAACATACAATCATCCAAAAATGATTCAAGAAGAAATAAAAAATCTGAGTAAATTGAATATAAGAAATGAAAATGAGTTGGTAATCAAAAAATTATCAAAAAATAAATGTCTAAGACCAGATAAATTCACAGGTGGATTCTACCAAATGTTAAAAGAAAGAGTTAGCAGCTATGTTCCTGAAAATATTCCAAACAAAATAGAAGAGGGAGGAAGAAATGCTTCGAAATACATACTACAAGGTCAGCATTACCATGATACCAAAATTGACATCACAAAAAGAGAAAAGTATAGGAAAATGCCCTGATAATCATAGAAGCCAAACTCCTCAACACAAGATTAGCAACTGCATACAATAATACATTAAAGAGACCATTAATAATGATCAGGTGGAATTTATTCCCAGGATGAAAGGATGGTTTGACATTAGCAAATCAATTGCTATATACCACATCAACAAAATGAAGGACAGAAATTATATGATCATCTCAATAAATGCAGAAAAAGCATTGGCAAGATTCAACATCCATGTATGATAAAAACTCAAAAATTGGAGTTAGAGGTAACAAACCTCAATATAATAAAGGCTATGTATGAAAACTCGACAACTAACATCATACCCAATGGTGAAAAACTGAGAACTTTTGCTCTAAGGTTAGGAACAAGACAAGGTGACCAATTTTGCCACTTTTATTCAACATAGTACTGGAAATCCTAGCCACAGCAATCACAACAAAAAGAAATAAGAGGCATCCATAGTAGTAGAGAAAAAGGTCAACATTCACTATTTGCAGACATGACACTGTATATAGATAATCCTAGGGATCCCTGGGTGGCGCAGCGGTTTGGCGCCTGCCTTTGGCCCAGGGCGCGATCCTGGAGACCCGGGATCGAATCCCACATCAGGCTCCCAGTGCGTGGAGCCTGCTTCTCCCTCTGCCTGTGTCTCTGCCTCTCTCTCTCTCTCTCTCTGTGTGTGTGACTATCATAAATAAATAAAGCAGTGCTCTTTAAAAAAAAAAAAAAAAAGATAATCCTAGACTCCACCAAAAACTACCAGCGTAACAAATTCAGTAACTTGGCAGGATACAAATCAATACTCAGAAATTGGCAGTATTTTATGCACTAATTATGAAGTCACAAAAAAAGAAATTAAAAAGAGTGACACCATTTACAATTTCATCAAAAAGAATAAAATACCTAGTAAACTAAACCAAAGAGGCAAAAGACTTTTAAATCTATACAACAGTAATGAAAGAAAAATGAAGATGAGATGAACATATGGAAAGATATCATCCCATGCTGATGGATTGGAAGAATTAATATTGTTAAAATGTCCATAATACTCAAAGCAATCTATAGATACAATGCAAGACATATCAAAATACTAATAGCATTTTTCACTCCTGGAAGCACAGAAGATCTCCAATAGCCAAAGCAATCCTGAGAAATAACAAAACTGGAGGCATCATAATTCCAGATTTCAAGATATACTACAAAGCTGTAGTAATCAAGTCTGATGCTGGCAAAAAAAAAAAAAAAAAAAACCAGACACATAAGTCAATGCAACAGAACAGATTGCCCAGAAGTAAACTCATAATTAAATAGTCAATTAATATTTAACAAAGAAGGCAATGACATACAGTGAGGAAAAGACAGTGTCTTCAACAAATGGTGTTGGAAAAACTGGATAGCTGCATGCAAAAGGACAAAATTGGACTGCTTTCTTACCCCATACACAGAAATAAACTCGAAATGGATTAAAGACCTAAATGCAAGACCTGAAATCAAAAAAAAAATCCTAGAAGACATCACAAGCAATAATTTATCTGACATTGGCCATAGCAACATTTTTTTTTACATATGCCTCGTAAGGCAAGGGAAACAAAACTAAAAACTAACTATTAGGACTACATCAAAATAAAAAGTTTTTGTACAGCAAAGGGAACAATCAACAAAACAAAAAGACAACCTACTGAATGGGAGAAGATATTCACAAATGATATATCTGAAAAGGGGTTAATAACCAAAATAAAGAACTTATACAAGTCAGAACAAAAAAAAATTCCAATAAAAAATACTCAGAGGACACAAACGGACATTTTTCAAAAGAAGGCATACAGATGACCAATAGATATATGAAAAGATGCTCAACATCATTCATCATCAGAGAAGTGCAAATCAAAACCCCAATGAGATATCACTCATACCTGTAAGAATGGCCAAAATAAAAAAGACAATAAATAATAAGTCCTGGCAAGGATGTGGAGAAAAATGAATACTTATGTCAATGAAAATGTAAATTGTTACAGCCACTGTGTAAATGAGTATGGAAGTTCCTCAAAAAATTAAAAATAAAAATACCATGTGTTTCAAAAATTCCACTACTGAATATTTACCCAAAGAAAACTAAAACAACAACTCAAAAAGATATGTGCACTTCTATGTTTATTTACAATAGTCAAGACATGGAAAAAACCTAAGTATCCATCAGTGGATAAATGGATAATGAAAGTTTGATACACACACACACACACACACACACACACATACACACACAAGACTATTAGCCATACAGCCATAAAGAATGAGATTATGCCATTTCTGACACAATGGATGGATCATTGGGTAGAGGGTATTATGCTAAGTGAAATAAGTAATGCTGTTAAAGATAAATATCATGTAATTCCACTCATACATGGAATCTTTGAAAAATGAATAAACAAAAAGCAGAATCAGATATATAAATACAGAGAACAAAATGATAGTTGCCAGAGTGAGGAGGGCAAAATGGGTGAAGGAGAGAGAGAGATACAGGCTTCCAGTTATGGAATGAATAAGTCATGAGAATAAAAGTCACAGCATAGGGAATAAAGTCAATGATATTGTAATAGTGTTGTATGAGGACACATGGTAGATCCACTACACTTGTGGTGAGCATAACATAAGGCATAGAAATGATGAATCACTATACTGCACACCTGAAATGAATATAACATGGTGTGTGTCAATTATACTAAAAAAAATAAAATAAAGAATATATGGGAGCTTTTAAAAGCCTTTTTTACCCCCTGAAGTGTGTCATTACTAGGTCTTCATTTTCAAACTTTTCAACTTGTCTATTGTTTACCCCAATTTTTATCTTTCCCTATATAGCAGAGGCTAATGTACTTGCCTTTAGATATTTCCAAAAATTGCTACTCAGAGTAGCTACTTCAGCCATTGCTCGGTACCGAGTTGGGTGAAATAAAGGCAAGCCCTTGGAGCTGATCCTTCAGGAAATTACCAAATGAAGCAAAACAAGTGTTTACAATTCTTAGAGTATATGGTTCATTTTCCTCCTCCATCCCTAGAAACCTATACCAGGATGTGGGCTGAAATCTTTCAAATTATAACCAAGCTTGTGAATGCAGGCTCAGGTTAAGATGAGGAAAAAAAAAAAAAAAGAATCACACAACTCTTAATGAGATTAAAGTATGTTTTTCATGACTAAGGGTTTTTCAGGTTGCTGTAAACATTTGATTTATTCCAGACTTCTTCTAAATGTCATTATGAGAATTTATACCAATTTACTTTATATTTTTCTGGGACAATCAGCTCTTTGAGTTCCCTACTCTCCTATGTATGCTGACATCACTGAATATCTACTTTTTAAATTTTTTTATTTATTTATGATAGTCTCACACACACACACACAGAGAGAGAGAGAGAGAGAGAGAGAGAGAGAGAGGCAGAGACACAGACACAGGCAGAGGGAGAAGCAGGCTCCATGCACCGGGAGCCTGATTTGGCTACTTTTAAATAAGTAACAAGTTACCATAATAGGGCCTAGAGACTTATAGATAATAATAGTACCGCAATTAACATGATGAAAGTTGGGAATACTCACTGTTGTAAATATTAGATTCACTGGAGTCCCAGAGGAAGAGAGAAAGGAGAGAGAAACAGAAAGTATATTTGAGCAAATTGTACATAAGAACTTCCCAGGAAACAAGCATTCAACTCCAGGAGGTACAGAGAACCCCCCTCAAAATGAAGAAAACTAGATCAACAGCCTCAAAGCTTGCAAGTTTCAGAGATAAATAGAAAATTCTGAAAACACTCCAGACAAGAGTGCCCTAAATAAACTACAAGGTTAGAAACATTAGACTGGCAGCAGATCTATTCACTGAGACCTAGAAGGTCAGAATGGGATGGCATAATATATTCAGGGTACTAAATGAGGAAAACATTCAGCCAAGAATATTTTATCCCACCAGGCTGTCATTTAGACTAAAAGGAGAGATAAAGGGCTTTCAAAACAAACAGAAATTCCAGGAATTTTTGATCAGTAAACAGTTCTACAAGAGATATTAAAGGAGACCCCTGTAACTAAAGAGAGAGCCCAAAAGTAACACAGACCAGAAAAGGAGCAGAGACCATATACAGAAACAGTGACTTTATAGGAAAACAATGGTGCTAAATTCATATCTTTTGATAGTTACTCTGAATGTAAATGGACTAAATAAATGCTCCAATCAAAAGACACAGGGTATCAGATTGGATTTTTTAAAAAGGCAAGACCATCAACATGTTGTCTACAAGAGACTCATTTTAGACCAAAAGACAATTCCAAATTGGAAGTTGGGGTGGGGTAAGAACAATGTATCATGCTAAAAGACATAAAAAAAAAGCTGGGATAGCAATCCTAATATCAGACAAATTAGATTTTAAACCTAAGACTGTAGTAAGAGATGAAAAAAGACACTATGTCATACTTCAAAGTTGTATCCAACAAGATGATGTAACAATTGTTAATATTTATTTTCCTAACATGGTAGCAACCAATTATATAAACCACTTAATAAGAAAATTAAAGAAATACTTTGAAAATAATACAATAATACTAGGGGACTTTAACACCCACTCACAGAAGTGGACAGATCATGTAAGCAGAAGATCAACAAGAAAACAAGGGCTTTGAATGACACGCTGGACCAGATGAACTTCACAGATATATACAGAACATTCCATCCTAAAGCAACAGATTAGCCATTCTTCTCAACTGCACATGTAACATTCTCCAAAATAGATCACATACTGGGTCACAAATCAGGCCTCAACTGGTACCGAAACACTGGAATTAATCATTACATATTTTCAGAGTACAGTGCTTTGAAACTGGAACTCAATCACAAGAGGAAATTTGGAAGGAACTCAAATACCTGGGACTAAAGAGCACCCTACTAAAGAATGAATGATTCAATCAGGAAATTAATGAAGAATTAAAAAAAACAACATGAAAATAAATGAAAATGAAAACATGACTGTTCAAAGCTGTTGGGATGCAGCAAAATGAGTCCTAAGCAATGCAAGCCTTCCTCTTTTTTTAAAGATTTTGTTTATTCATAAGAGACAGAGAGAGAGGCAGAGACACAGGCAGAGGGAGAAGCAGGCTCCATGCAGGGAGCCTTACAGGGGACTCGATCCCCAGTCTCCAGGATCAAGCCCCAGACTAAAGGCGGCACTAAACTGCTGAGCCACCAGGGCTGCCCAATGCAAGCCTTTCTCAAGAAACAAGAAAAGTCTCAAATATACAAATTAACTTTAAACCTAAAGGAGTTTGAGAAAGAACAGCAAATAGAGCCTAACCAAGAATGAGATGAGAAATAATAAAGATTATAGCAGAAGAACCAATACCTATTCTTCTGAAACTGCTTCAAAAAAAAGAAAGAAAGAAAGAAAGAAAGAAAGAAAGAAAGAAAGAAAGAAAGAAAGATATTGAATGAA
Organism: Vulpes vulpes; assembly: GCF_048418805.1. NCBI lineage: Eukaryota > Metazoa > Chordata > Mammalia > Carnivora > Canidae > Vulpes > Vulpes vulpes. The sequence goes on along the minus strand of NC_132796.1, from coordinate 95,500,099 downwards.
AACTTTCAAACTCCTTCTATGAGGCCAGCATTACCCCGATCCCAAAACCAGACAAAGATTCCACGAAAAAGGAAAATTACAGAACAATATCCCTGTTGATCATGGATACCAAGATTCTCAACAACAGACTAGCCAATAGGATCCAACAGTATATTAAAAGGATTAATCACCACAACCAAGTGAGGTTTATTCCTGGGCTGCAAGGGTTGTTCAAAATCCACAAATCAATCAAGGTGATGTATCACATTAACAAAAGCAAGGACAAGAAACTTATGATCCCCTCAATAGATGCAGAAAAAGCATTAGACAAAATATGGCATCCCTTCTTGATTTTTACCTCTGTACAGTGTAGGGATAGAGGGAACTTACCTAAATACCATAAAAGCCATTTACAAAAAGCCCACAGGCTATATCATTATCAATGGGGAAAAATTGAGAAAATTTCACCTAAGGTCAGGAACATGACATGATGTCCACTTCCACATTTATTGTTCAACATAGTACTAGAAGTCCTAGCTTCACCAATCAGACAAGAAAAAGAATTAAAAGGCATTCAGATTGGCACAGAAGAAGTCAAACTTCCACTCTTCCCAGATGATATGATACTTTATTTGGAAAACCCAAAAGACTCAACACCAAAATTGCTAGAACTCATACTGCAATTCAGAAACATGGCAGGATATAAATTCAATGCACTGAAATAAGTTGCATTTCTGTACACTAACAATGAGACAGAAGAAAGAGTAATTAAGGAATCAATCTCGTTTTCAATTGCAACAAACACCATGAGATATATAGGAATAAACCAAACCAAAGAGGTAAATGCTCTGTACTCTAAAAACTACAGAACAATTATGAAAGAAATGAGGAAGACACAACAAAATGGAAAAAACTTTCCCTGCCCATGAATTGGAAGAATAAATGTTGTGAAAATGTCAATGCTACCCAGAGCAATCTACACATTCAATGCAATCCCTTTCAAAATATCATCAACATTTTCACAGAGCTGGAAAAATAATCCTAAAATTTGTATGGAGCCATAAAAAAAAACTGAATAGCCAGAAGAATATTGAAAAGGAACATGAAAGCTGGGGGTTGCACCTGGGTGGTCCAGTCAGTTAAGTGTCTGTGTTCAGCTCAGGTTCTGATCCCAGGGCCCTGGGATTGAGCCCCATGTTGGGCTCTCTTCAGTCTAGTAGAATTAGGGCCACAAGATTATGACATAATTTAGCCTTAATTATGTCTTTAAAGTCCCTGTCTTCAGATATAATCATTTTAGTTGTTAAGCTTTCAACATATGAATTTTGAGTGGGGGACACAATTCAGTCTATAACATCAACATTTATGTAAATATTCTTTATTTTAATAAAGTTTTGTAATTTCTTCTTAAAGGTAGTTTTTCCACTAAGTACAATTTATATTTTGATGTAATTGCAAATATCTTTTTTAAGGTTTTATTTATTTATTCATGAGAGACACACACAGAGAGATGCTGAGACACAGACAGAGGGAGAAGCAGGTTCAATGCAGGGAGCCTGATGTGGGACTGGATCCCGGGACTCCAGGATGACGCCCTGGGCTGAAGGCGGCGCTAAACTGCTGAGCCACCCAGGCTGCCTGCAAATATCTTTTTAAAATTACATTTTACTCCTGTTAACTTTTGATATTTAGAAATACAATTTGATTATGTATAGAGATTTATATCTAGTCATCTTGCTGAACTCTTTAATTAATTCTATGATTTATCCATAAATTGTTTTGAGTATCTATCTGTAAAATCCTCTTACCCTTTCCAGTTCCATAACTAATGTATTTTCTTGTCTTAAATTACTGATTAGAATTTCAGGGCAATGTTGAAAAGATGGTGATAACAAGTATCGCTGTCTAGATACTAAAATTTGTAAACTGTAGTTTCTGTTCAATGTGCAATAATTGTTAACATAGATCTAGACAAATTACTTTTAATGTTTCAACCTTAAGTATTATGTTTCCTCTTGATTTTGTAGGTATTTGGAAATGTGTCTAGATAAAAAAAATCCTGCTTTTTATTATTTTTGTCTATCCAGAATGTTTGTTTAGATGTCTTAAAATATGCTAATGTAGGGGAAATAGCTAAAATGGCAATGTAGTAGGAGGACCCTAGGCTTGTCTCATCCCTCAAATGCTACTAGATAACTATAAAATCTCTCTGAATATACAAGAAATCAACCTGAGAACTGACAAAACAAACTGCATTACTAGAAAGAGAGAAGTCACCACATCAAGGAAGGTAGAAAGTGTAGAGTTGTGGTTTGGGGGAGAATGAGATCCTTGGTGCTATGGAGGGGAGGCTTGCAGAGAAAGGTAATAAAGAGTGGAGCACGCAGGGGTATGCATAAGGAAAACATTTTCCTAAAGCCACTAGTTGGGAAAATGAGAGGTATTGTTGGATGAAAGACCTAAATGTGAGATACGAAACCATCAAAATCCTAGAGGAGAACACAACACAGGCAGCAATCTTTCTGAATTTGGCTACAACTTTTTGCAAGACGCATATATAAAGGCAAGGGAAAGAAAAGCAAAAATGAACTATTGGGTGTTCATCAAAATGAAAGGCTTTTGCACAGCAATGGAAACAGTCAACAAATCTAAAAAGCAACCTACAAAATGGGAAAAGATATCTGGAAATGACATATCAGATAAAGGGCTAGTATCTAAGATCTATAAAAAACTTATCAAACTCAACACCCCAAAAAACACATAATGTAGTTGAGAAATGGGAAGAAGACATGAATAGATATATTTCCAAAGAAGACATCTAGATGGTTAACAGTCACATGAAAGGAAGATCAACATCACTCATTATCAAGGAAATAAAAATCAAAACTACAATGAGATACCACCTCATGCCTGTCAGAATGGCTAAAATTAACAACACCGGAAAGAATAGATGTGACAAGGATGTGGAGAAAGAGGAACACTCTTACACTGTTACTGGAATGCAAATGGATGCAGCCTGTCTAGAAAGCAGTATGGGAATTCCTCAAAAGTTAGAAAAAAACAAAAACTTCACTACAATCGAGCAAATTGCATTACTCGGTATTTACCCAAAATATACAAAAATACTGAAGGGATTTTTTGAAGGGATACACACACCCTATTATTTATAACAGCATTATCAGCAATAGCCAAAATATGGAAGAAGCCCAAATGTCCATTAACTGATGAATGGATAAAGATGTGGTATATAGGAGTGCCTGTGTGGCTTAATCAGCTGAGCATCTGTTTTTGGCTCAGGTCATGATCTGAGGGTCCTGGGATCAAATCCCACATCATGCTTCCGGCTCAGTGACAAGTCTGCTTCTCCCTCTCACTCTTCTTCTGTGACCTCTCTTGCTCTCACTCTCACTCTCTCTCTCTCTCTGAAATAAATAATTAAAAATATTTTTAAAAAATGTGGGACACCTGGATGGCTCAGTGGTTGAGCATCTGTTTTCTGCTAAAGGTAGGATCTCGGGTCCAGGGATTGATTCAGGCATCAGGCTCCCCATAGGGAGCCTATGTATCTGCCTATGTATCTGCCTCTCTATGTGTGTCTCTCATGAACAAATAAAATCTTTAAAAAAAAAGAAAAAAAGATGTGATACACACACACAATGGAAGATTACTCAGCCATAAAAAAAATGAAATCTTGCCATTTGCAATGAGCTTTAGATGGAGCTTTAGATGATTGTGCTAAAGGAAATAAGGCAGTCAGAGAAGGATAAATACCATCTGATTTTACTTTATGTAGAATTTAGAAACAAAACCAATGAATATGGGGGAAACTGAAGCTAACCAAGAAACAGACTCTTAACTTAAGAGAACATATTGAAGGTTACTACTGTAGGGGAGATGGATGAGGGGATGGGTTAAATAGGTGGTGGGTATTAAGAAGGGCACTTGTGATGAGCACTATTTGCTGTATGTAAGTGACAAATTACTAAATTCTATTTCCTGAAACTAATATTACACTGCATGTTAACTAACTTAAATTAAAATAAAAATTTGGAGAAAGAAAAAATTAATATTAGAGCAGAAAAAAATTAAAAAGAAGCTTAAAAAATAGAATGAATCAATGAAACCAGAATCTGATTCTTTGAAAAGGTCAACAAATTTGAAAAGCTTTAGTCAGACTCATCAGGATGAGGGGGTGGGTAGAAAAAGGAGATTCAAATAAATAAAATAAGTAATGAAGGAAAGATATAACAGCCAAATTCACATAAATCCAAAAGATTATAAGATAATTTTTTAAAGATCTTATTTATTCATGAGAGACACAGGGAGAGAGGCAGAGACATAGGCAGAGGGAGACGCAGGCTCCCCACAGGGAGCCCAATATGGTACTCAATCCCAGACCCCAGGATCACAATCTGAGCCAAAGACAGAGGCTCCACCACTGAGCCACCCAAGGGCCCCAATATTATAAGAGAATTTTATGAGAAATTACATAACAACAAATTAGGTAACCTAGAAGAAATGGATAAATTCCTAGGATCATATAACATTTCAAAACTGAATCAGAAAAAAGTGGAAAATATGAATAGACAGATTAGCAACAATTAGATCAATAATTTTAAAACTCCCAACAAAAAAAAAATAAAATAAAACTCCCAACAACAAAAATAAACAAATAAATAAAAATAAAAACTCCCAACAAACCAAAATCTACGACAAGATGGCTTCACGGATGAATTCTATCAAAGATTTTTTTTTTTTTTTTTTTTTTTTTTTTTTTTTAGGAAAACAAAGAAATCCATGATCTTTATTTGTTTCTGGACATTATTTAAAAACTGAGATAAATTTGACTTGAAAGACATGCAGCAAAATATTTAGCATCTTACATAATATTGTTAAAATAGAATTAATCATATAAAAGGGAATATTATCATTGTCAAATTTAAGCCAAGTTAATTTCAAACTCCATCAACAAGTAAACAATATACAAGAGTAAAAAATAAAATGACCAACACAAGATATTTGACATGTATCCAGTTGCAAAGAAATCATGCATGCATGGCAAAGAGTGCAAAGAATAAACAGAAATTCTTATCTAGAAAGAATAATGAATTATAAGAATTTGTGAGCACATTAGACAAATATCAAAACCTCAAAGACTAGACGATATCCATGTTGATAAACTGGCTTGAGGCTTTTTTATTGATTGATAGATCATCGCCATCAAATAAGTTTGCCTTTATCGATTCATCCAACTTTGGCATATGAGAAAAAAAAAAGCAGGACTCATGTCATATGGCACAGAATGAAATAATTTTCCAGACGGGCAATCAATATTTCATTTTAGACCATGAAAACAGGTAAATCGAACTATAAAGTATCCATTGTCAGCCACTTGCCAGGTGAATGGAACACATTAACCATTATTATTATTAAGTGAAGCTAGCTGGAATTTTCATCTTTGACTTGTATACCACTCTGTTTTTCGCAGTGTGTTGCCTGCAGACCTTCTAATCATTCCCTCTCGCTTACTGATTGCCTTGGCACCCGGGCTTGCAATTCTCTTCCTTTCCAAGGGTTCTGTTATCATTCTGAGTGCCTGGAAAGACGTGTGTTCAACCCAAAGAAACCCTGAGCTCTCTGCATGTTGGCCTCACCTCCAGTGACTTCCTTTCCTGTGCAGTGCCCTCAGGTGCCCATCACCACATTGTAAAGCTGGAGCCTTAATCTTTACCTGAAGCTACTCTAGCTCCTAAATTGAAAATTTGGACCATATTTAATTATTTGACCCAGAACTCTTATTTTCTGACTGTTGCTTAATTATTTCTGATACTTTCGTCTTTAGTCTCATTGTTCAGCCACTTAAGAAATAGTGATGAGAGCCCTCTTGGTACCTTATATTGTTCTAGACATTAGATTTCCTGGAGTAAAGTGAGAAGTCAAAGATGTCTCCTGTCATGAAGCTTACATTCAAAGCCCTTAACCCTCTCTTGATCAGCTCTCCCATATCCTTTCCTACACAGCTTAAATCCCATGACCCATCATTTCAACTCCTCCGTTTTTAACATCCTAAATTCTTTGCTCATTGTTGTTCCATCATCTACTCTATCAAAGATTTAAAGAAGAGTTAATACCCTCTTCTCAAACTATTTAAAAAATAGAAGAGAAAGAAAAGTATCCAAATTCATTCTATGAGGCCAGCATTACCCTGATACTAAAACCAAATAAAGTCATTCAAACAAAAAGAGGTCTGCAGGTCAATATCTCTGATGAGCTTAGATGCAAAAGTCTTGAAGAAAATTATACCAAGTCAAATCTAATAATACATTTAAAATGTTATTCACCATGATCATGTGAGATTTTTTCCTGGGATGCAAGAGTGCTTCAATATTTGCAAATCAATCATGTGATATATCACACCAACAAGAGAAAGGATGAAAACCATATAACGATTTCAATAGATACAGAAAAAAGTATTTGAAAAAATACATCTATTTATGATTAAATTTTTTTAAAAAACACCTCAAAACAAAGTAGGTTTTGAGGAAACGCACTTCAACATAATAAAGACCACTTATGAAAAACCCAAGCTAACATAAAAAACAGAGCTTCCCCCCCCTCCTAAGTTCAGGAACAAGGCAAGATGTCTTGTCTCACCAGTTTTTTTCAACATAGTGCTGGACTATGTTGAAAGACAATAAAGCACAGCAATCAGACAACAAAAAACAACAGCAATCAGACAACAAAGAACAACAAAAAGAAATAAAAAAGCATCCAAATTGGTATGGAAGAAATAAAACTCACTGTTTGCAGATCACATGATACTCTATATGGAAAACCTGAACGACTCCACCAGAAAATGCTAGAACTGATAAATGAATTCAATAAAATCACAGGATACAAAATCAATGTGTAGAAATCTGTTGCATTTCTATACACCAATAATGAAGCAGCAGAAAGATAAATTAAGAAGGCAATCCTATTTACAATTGCACCAAAAATAATGACACCTAGGAGTAAATTTATCAAAGAGGTGAAGGAACTGTACTCTGAAAACTATATAACACTGGTGAAAGAAGTTGAAGATGACACAAAGAAATCGAATGGGATTCCATGCTCACGGATTGGGAGAAAAAAATATTGTTAAAATGCCCATACTACCAAAAACAATCTATACATTTAATAGAATCCCTATCAAAATACCTACAGCACTTTTTGCAGAACTAGAATAACTTTAAAATATATATGAAACCACAAAAGACCTTGGAAACCTAGCACAACTTTGAAAAAGAACAAAACTGGAGGCATCACAATCCTAGATCTCAAAATATACAACACTGAAAATAGTATGGTTTTGGCACAAAGATAGACACAAATCAATAGAACAGAACAGAGAGCCCAGAAATAACCACAAAATTATATGGTCAATTACATACAACAGAGGAGGTAACAATATACAATGGGAAAAAAAGACAATTTTTTCAATAAATGATGTAAAAACTGACAGCTACATGCAAAAAATGAAACTGGACCACTGTCTTATACCATACACAAAAATAAACTCCAAATGTGTTAAAGGCTTAAATGTGAAACCTGAAATCATAGAAATCCTAGAAGAGACCACAGGCATTAATTTCTCTGATGTTGGCCAGAGAAACATTTTTCCATATGTGTCTTCTAGGGCAAAAGAAACAAAAGCAAGTATAAATTATTGGGAATACACTGAAATAAAAACTTCTGCATAACAAAGGAAACAATCAACAAAACAAAAGACAACCTGCCTAATGGGAGAAGATATTTGTAACTGGTATATATAATAAGATATCCAAAATATATAATAACTTATACAACTCAATTCCCACAGTCCAATTAAAAGTAGGCAGAAGTCATGTACAGATATTTTTGCAAAAAAGACATACAGATGGCCAACAGACACATGAAAAGATGCTCAACTTCACTCATCACCAGGGAAATGCAAATTAAAACTACAATGAAATTTCACTTCATGCCTTTCAGAATCACTAAAATCAAAAACAAAAGAAACAAGTATTGGTGAGGATGTGGAAAAAACGGAACTTTTGTACGTTGTTGGTGGGAATGCAAACTTTTTTAGCCACTGTGGGAAATCATTACATATGTCCCTCAAAATATTAATAATAGAATTACAATATGACTCAGAAATTCTACCTCTGGGTATTTTCCCAAAGAAAATGAACACCCTAAACCAAAAAGATATATTCTCCCATATGTTTATTGCAGCACTATTTACAATAGCTTAAATATGGAAGCAACCCAAGTGTCCACTGATAAATGAATGGATAAAGCATATGAAGTATATGTACACAATGGAATATTAGATTTAAAGAAGAATGGAGTATTGCTATTTATAACAACATGGATGGATCTAGAGGATATCATGCTAAGTGAAATATGGCAGTCAGAGAAAGACAAATAGTACATGATTTCACTCATTTGGAATATAAGAAAGAAAACAAATAATCCAAAAAACAAGAGATAGGGCAGCCTGGGTGGCTCAGCGGTTTAGCGCTGCCATCAGCCCAGGGTGTGATCCTGGAGACCCGGGATCGAGTCCCACATCAGGCTCCCTGCATGGAGCCTGCTTCTCCCTTTTCCTGTGTCTCTGCCTCTCTCTCTCTCTCTCTCTCTCATAAATAAATAAATAAATAAATCTTAAAAAAAATAATACGAGACAAACAAACAAACAATAAAACCAGATTCTTAAATACAGAAAACAAACTGGTGGTTACCAGAGGGGAGGTGGTGGTGGGGGAAATGGGGGAAATAAGTGAAAGGGATTAAGAATCCACTAAACATGAAAAGTAATGAATAAGGTATAGAAATGTTGAATAACTGTATTGTACACCTGAAATAATATAACACTGTTAATTATATGGAATTAAAAAATAAAAATAATGAAATGCAGGTATAACAGTTGGGTTTTTTTTTTTTTTAATTACATTGCCCTTGGTTCTTTCTTGAAGACCTCAATACTTATGGTAAAGGATAGATTAGATAAATGAGAGGATGGGAAGTAATAGTAAGAGTCTATGGGATGAGGCCTAAGAAAATTTCCATTATGGTACATACCAGCTTTCACTCAAAATAATGGAAGTTTCAATGTAGGGTCATAAATTATAATAGTGCAGAAATTTTGCTGAGTTGATTAGTGGTCACTCAGTTTTCTGAATTAAGGACAAAATAATCTACTTGTTTTCTCATTAATATTTTTTATGTATCTGAAATCATAAAGACATTCACAGAGATTTGCAGTATGTTTTTAAAATGAACTAAATATTTGGTTGTGATCTTGTGATTCATAGCAATAAATATACATTTAATCTTCAAGTTTATAAAATAAATGTTCTGAAACCCTTGGAGTTACCTAAGTGAGGAGAGCTGCTAATTTGTCTTTTGTTATGTTAATGAGGTGTATTGGAGCATACCTAATGTGATGGTGGGGGTAGGGGTAGTTGCTAAGGAAACCAGCTATATGATTAGGTGGTTGGAACTTTTAGTCTCATCCTCTGACCTCCTGGGAGGGAAGAGAGGCTAGAGTTTGAATTGATAGCTAATGTCGAATGATTTAATCAACCATAACTATGTAATGAGGTGTCCATGTAAACCCAAAAGAATGGGGTTAAGAAAATGTCCAGGCTGGTGAACAAGTGGAGGTGCTGAAAGAGTGGCAAACCAGAAAAGGCAGAGAAGCTCCATATCCTTTCCCCCATACCATGCCCTATGTATCACTTCCATTTAGGTGTTCCCAAGTTATATCCTTTTATAATAAACCAGTGATCTAATAATTAAAATGTTTATCTGAGTACTGTGAGCTGCTTTAACAAATTTATAAAACCTGAGAATGGGGTCATGGAAACCTCTGATTTATAGCCAGTCAGTCAGAAGTACAGGTAACAACCTAGACTTGTGACTGGCATCAGAAGTCCAAGGAAGGGGTCATTGGAACCTTTAATCTATAGCCACTAGGTCAGAAGCACAGGTGATAGATAACCTGGGCTTGTAATTGGTGTCTTAAGTGGGGAGGGCAGTCTTGTAGGACTGAAGCCTCAACCTGTGGATCTTATGCTACATTTAGGTAGACTGTGCCAGAATTAAGTTAAATTGTAGGACACCCAGCTGGTGTTGGAGAATGGAGAACTCCTTTCCCACAATGAAATAGAGTTTAGAAACATGGATCAACAGTCACCTAAGATATTCTTATGATTTCTTCATATACATGTATTCTTAGTAACTTCAATTACTTTGCTAGAAATTATCAGGATTATCAGAATTATTATATATTTGTGTTTTGAAATTATTTGTATGCTTCAGGGAGAATTCAGTCTGAGTGAATTTATTTGATGAGTGTGTACTAAGAACCTACAATGTGCCAAATGCTGCTGTAGTTTCTAGATATAGATAGAGCAGTGAAAAAATTAGGCAAATATGACTACCAAAGTGAGGCATATTATAGGATAATTAAAAAGTGATAATTTTGTAACTTATCTATATAAATATAGATTATTTCTCAAGTATACAATTCAAAAGAAACCAAAAAATTGATTATTGGGGTTCTTTGACAAAACATATTTTAACAAAAGCATAATTTAAAATTACATCATTGTTGGTCTATATTTAAATTTCTTGGATTAATGCAACTTCTTAAATGTCCAAATATCAAGACTACCTTAGGGACTCATTAGAAAGAGGGTAGGTCACAGATTTTGATTAATGAAAAAAAAGTGTGTGTCATTAGAGTGTTGATTTCTTTAATGGACAAATGAGTTGAAAAGGTAGAGGTTATTTTTTGGTATTTTGTTGAATAACTTATATGAAAATTATTGTACATGAAATACACTATTCATTATTTTAATAAACATTGAGGAACATACTATCCCTATCCACTTTTTAAATATAAGGAGACAGGTTAATAGAGAACAAGTACCTTGTTAAAGATCTCAAAATTATTAAATACTAGAGGCAGATGCAATCTAATACATTATCAAGTCACTCTACATTGGTTTTTATTTATCTAAGCCACCCAGTGACATAGTCTCTTCAGTCTCCATCTATCATGTTGTCCTCTTTCAGAAGGTTTATTCTCATTCTCTTTCTGTATCACAATTACGTAGAAGAGGGGGAATCCAGTGCTCAGTTTCCTCAGTCATCTCTAATTACTCCTAAGAAAAGACTATCTGGGAAATATCAACTATCACCTCTCAAAGTTTTCTTTTTTTATTCAGACAAAAGTTCCTTCCTAAAATATGACAATAATCTCTCACTAAATGTTCAGCAGTAATGTTAGTTTCTGATTTATGCTCTTGAGTGTGGGGCTAATCCTAGAGAGAATCATGGAATAAACACATTTCTGGAGTAATAGCTCTGTGCCAGATATTATGCTACTGCTTCTCAAAAATTATTTCCCATCACATATTTGTGAGTTACATACTACTGATATGACTTTTCTAAAACTAAGAGCCTAAGTTTCAGAGAGATTAAGAACTGACCAAAGGCCACACAAATAGTGAATGATGGAGCCAGGAGGTAATGGTTGTAACTGAATGTAATGCAACAAAGGAAGAGAAAACTGAACTGAAATATATGTCCAAAAGACAAGGTGCAATTATAGTTTGAATATGTAATTTGAAAATAGTTAATGTAAAATATTACCATGAAGCCTCTATGAACAACAATCCAAAAGAAAAATTATAGAGAATGCTTCAGTAAGCATATTTTTAAAAAGGTTTATTTATGTATTTTAGAGAGAGAAAGAGAGTGAACACGGGGGTAGGGAAGGGGAGAGGGAGAGAGAGAATCCTAAGCAGACTCCCTGCTGAGTGTAGAGACCAACGTGGGGCTTGATCACAGGACCCTGAGATCATGACCTGAGCTGAAATCAAGACCTGGCCCCTTAACTGACTGAGCCACCCAGATGCCCCAGCACATCTTAAACAATAAGTATGTAATGTATTGACAGGGAGATGTAAACCATAGGTATTACCATTCAATACAAAGGTTTACAATTAGAGGCAGAACATTATTGTATTTTATCAAAAATATTAATATTTGGAGGTTACTTCTAATATTACTTTTCTTGGATTTTAATAATAAGATGGATTTTGATTATGCCAATACTATACTTTTTGTTTAAATATCAAAGTCATGCATCTTCTTTGGGCTCACATTTCTCTAATATTGAGTAATATTAACTAAATTTTAATAGTTACATGAATTATTTCATTTAATTGTGACAATCACCCTGTATATCTATCTATCTATCTATCTATCTATCTATCTATCTATCATCTATCTATCTATCATCTATCTTTTCACTCTGTGCCTTTTCCAAAGCTGGAATATGTGCATTACATATAGATATATAAATATAAATAATTATAATCAATCCCCATATGCCAGCTTTGGAAAAAACACGGAAGTTAACTTTCCAATATCATATAGTTAGTAAAGGATGGATCCAAGATTTGCAAAGCATATATATTTACATTCTGCAGTTCAGGGAAAGTTTGTTTGCTCAAAGTGGAGATCTAATAAGTGGAGAAGTTCTAGAGGGCTTGTATCTGCAGCATTCCTCGCATTTGTATTAGGCACTTATTGCCTGAGTTCAGACCCTCATTGTTTCTATCTGGACTATTGCAAGTCCACCTATTAGGTGGTCTTTATGTAATATCTATCATTTATTCTAGCTTTAGTCTAGATTCCATAGTGGAAAACATCACATTCCCCTTATAACTCTAATTTTACCCCAACACCTATGAATTAAAATTCAATTTTTTCTCGTGATAAATGGCATTTTTCTTAATCTGCCCACTAACTGGATTCACGATCTCACCTTTCATTACCCACTCAAATACCTTCTTTTTCAAACCATATATTGTTTCCAATAACACACGATTCTATATTTCACCTGGATGCTTTAGACTGGAATGTTCTTAGCACTTTTGACCACTAAAGAAAACACCTACTTTTTTTTTTTTAATTTTTCAAATTCAAGCATTACTTTTTCTTGGAATGCTTTAACAAACTTCATCCTTACCCCCAGGCAAAATAGTTGCCACTCCACATGAAGCATTCTTTACTGACATACTTTTTTTTCACAGTATTCCAATTTATTGCACCTATGTTTTTCTTTTCATTACTGTGATTAGCTAAGAAGAATAGGCTAAATTTTTTTTAAGATTTTATTTATTTATTCATAAGAGACACAGAGAGAGAGGCAGAGACACAGGCAGAGGGAGAAGCAGGCTCCATGCAGGGAGCCCGACGTGGGACTTGATTCCGGGTCTCCAGGATCACAACCTGAGCTGAAGGCAGCCGCTAAACCACTGAGCCACCCAGGGATCCCCAGAGAATAGGCTAAATTTTATTAATTTCTATGCACTTAACATATTGTAGAGTACATGACATATAATAGCAGATAAATATTTGTTAAATAAATAAGTGAAAGAAAGAGTAGTGGACAAAACAAAGAATACTTCAGAGATTATTCACTCACAGCTAAAATACTTTTCATAAATAAAACTCTTAAAACAAATGAGCATGCATTTGAAATAGTTAAGTACAAAATAATAGGATTTCTGAGTTTTATTTTTCACATCTTATGGTGAAATATATCTTTCTGTTTTAACCGAATAAATATCTGATATTTGGTAAGGACTAAAAAGATCATTGAATAAGCGCAAATTGGGATTACTAATGGACAGTATTCTATAATTTTGCCTTTGAATGGAGAAAAGATTTATGGGGTTAAAATATGTGGTGTTATTTTTATTTTACTGAAATATTTACCATCTCCATAAGAAATAATGAGTTCTAAATTATGATAAAAATCCTTAGTGGTTAGATTATCATTTGGCCTGGGCTTCCTGCCATACATTGCATTAGGTGCAAAGGGTTGTTCTATGATCAGCAACTAATTGTGACCTTTTGACTTAATGAGAAATTAAATGTTAATCGTGGTTCCAAGACACAGTCCTAAAGATGTAAAGGCAGTTCATTCCTTGCCACTGTTTATTATTTACAAATGCAAAATGGAACTGTATAATGGCTAAATTTATCTACACTTCCATTTTATTTAAGAAAATTAATAATTAGAAATATAAAATACTTTACTATCTTTAATCTGGAGACAAGTGTGGCTACCTACAGAAGGTGCAGCTAAAGGAAATGGCATTAATGAAAAAATATAATTATAGCAAATTTTTAATATTTTTCAGCCTATTACTGGTTATTTACTTTAGGAACTCAGAATGATTTTTACTACTAAATCTATTTATACTAAGCCAAAATTTTGTTTTGTCTTCCCTTTTCTTCCCTACTTCCCAAGTGAAATATGAAGCTGGTACAGTTTCTTACTGTAGATAAACCATTTTACAAACATTGTCAAAAGAATTAGCACAACCATGTGGATAATAATGTTATTTAATAGTTGACTTGAAAGTGATATTCCAGGGCAGCCCCGGTGGTGCAGCGGTTTAGCGCCGCCTGCAGCCCAGGGCATGATCCTGGATACCCTGGATCGAGTCCCACGTCAGGCTCTCTGCATGGAGCCTGCTTATCCCTCTGCCTATGTCTCTGCCTCTCTCTGTGTCTCTATGAATAAATAAGTAAAAATCTTAAAAAAAAAAGGAAGGTGATATTCCATTGTCAAGTACAGAAATTCAAATTTAGTTCATCTATATATGCATGTATCTACCCACTCAGACCTGAAAGACAGAATAAGGAAAAGTGTTTAATGTAGGCCATCAATCAAAAATATATTTGTGCATTTTGTCACAAGTAATGTACTTTTTAAAAATTTTTTATTTATTTATGATAGTCACACACACAGAGAGAGAGGCAGAGACATAGGCAGAGGGAGAAGCAGGCTCCATGCACCGGGAGTCTGACGTGGGACTCGATCCCGGGTCTCCAGGATCGCGCCCTGAGCCAAAGGCAGGCGCTAAACCACTGCACCACCCAGCGATCCCACAAGTAATGTACTTTTAATGATAGATAAAATATCACATGGTGTATAGAATTTAATTTTTTATTTAAATAACACTTTCAGAAAAGTGCAAAAATCTCAAGTGTACAGCATGATTGTATCCCCATCTAAAACATATTCAGGGGATCCCTGGTTGGCTCAGCGGTTTGGCGGTTTGGCCCAGGGCGTGATCCTGGAGTCCCACATCGGGTTCCCTGCATAGAGTCTGCTTCTCCCTCCATCTGTGTCTCTGCCTCTCTCTCTCTCTCTGTCTCTCATGAATGAATAAATAAAATATTTAACAAAGAAATAAATAAATAAAACCATATATTCATTACCAAGTTAAAGAAACAATAATGCCAGTATTCTACAAGCCATTTTAAGGTCTGCTCCTAAATGCTCCCCTCACCTTATAGCTAAAATGGAACCATTTTTACAACTCCTAATAAAATAGGTTTTTGTGTGATTTTGTACTATATATATAAAGTTTGTATTCTTTTATGTCTGCCTTCTTTGACTCATTATAATAGTTTTGAGGTTTAGTTACTTTGTTGTCATGTATGTTACTACTTCAAAAATTTCATTAACGTGATACTCTATGAGGATACTGACATTTATGTATCCATTAAACTATTGATAAGCATTTGTTTCCCATTCGGGGTTCTTATTATTAATGCTGATTTAAGTTTTCTTAAAACTTTTTTGGCAAAAATATGAACTCCTTTCTGTCAAGTATACCTGTAGAAATTGAATTGCTGAATCATAGGGTACACATATCTCCAACTACAGATGATAATGCCAAAGACTGACAAAATTGTAAACATTTAAATTCATATATCTGTCCCTTTTCTATTCCACTATCTCATCTACAGTACCACATTTTATTTACTCATCATATTTCTTTAGGCTCTTCTTATCTGTGTCATTTGTGCTTCATTCTTTCTCTTTTCCAACTAGGACTCCAATCAAAACACAAAAATTGGTCTTCTTTTTTCATTTTTATTCAATTTACATTTATCTTTCTTTAATCTTTCCAAATTTATGTCTGGATAGTTTCTTTGAATCTATTTTTTAAGTATTTTATTTACTTATTCGTGAGTGACACACAGAGAAAGAGAGAGAGAGAGGCAGAGACACAGGCAGAGGGAGAAGTAGGTTCCATGCAGGGAGCTCGATGTGGGACTGGATCCCAGGCCTCCAGGATCATGCCCTGAGCCAAAGGCAGACGTTCAACTGCTGAGCCACACAGCATCCCTGCATCTATTTTTTTAATTAACCAAATCTCTCCTCGCCAGAGTCTAATCTACTGTTAAACCTATTAACCATTGCATCTTTTATTTGAGTTATTTCACTTTGCATTTATACTATTCACTCTTCATATTTGTAGTTTTCATTTCTATGTGAAAATTCTCAATCTTGTCTTCCAGTTGATTATCTTATTATTCACAATTATTTTAATCCCATATACAAAAACTCCATTATTTGAACAACCCATGAGTTTATCACTATTTTCTAGTATTTCTCATAGTTTTTGATTACAGGGTGTAACTATGTATGTGCCTGTCAATTTCTGATTGGGTTTTGAATATTATATCTCAAAAATCGTAGGGATAATCTGAGGCTCCTAGTGATATTGATAAATATATGTCTCCTTAGAGGAATTACATGTCTACTTATTTATAATTCTGACAAAGAATTAACTAGAAAAACTAGTGATCCCTTATAAATTTAACACAATCAGGATCACTATGATTCACAAATTAAGTTCAGTTTCTGTGAGAACTGGTTTATTTCTAGTTTTTTCTTTCTCTTTAAATGTCTCTCAGGAATAAATAAATAAAATCTTAAAAAAATAATAAAATAAAATAAATTAATATAGTCCTCTCAGATTCCCCAGTCAAGGTGCTTACTCCTTTGTAGGCCCTGGTCATCAATACTGAAAACCCCCAGGGTCAGTGAATGTATTGAATGCATTGATCAACTTAGTGTCTCAGTTGAACTTTCAGAATCAATAGATACTTCTGGGGAAAAAAGTTGCCCCAAATGCTCTTAGTTTGTGTCTGTGGGATTTCCTTCTCTTCCACATCTGGGTTGAACAAAAACTCACTGAAATATCCAGATGTTAGTTATTTTTGCATGAATTATTTTTCAAGGTTATATTTATCTTTTTTAGTTATCATTTAGAGCACTGGCCCAAAATTCGAAGAGTTTCATTGCTAGAAGCCAAGTATACTGTTACTCAAACAAAGTAGAGTTGATTCAAGTTTATTTTCAAGTTTTCCCTTTCTCATTCACAATCGAACATTTTGTCTGATGCAAGAAAAGGTTATAGTTTTCAAAAGTAAAAAAAGAAATGGGTATGTATTATTATGACTAATAAAAGTGTGGAAATCATGTAAATGGCATTTTTGTGCTGGAAAAGAAAAATAGTTGAAGTTCCTATAGAACATGTAGTTTAGTTCTATTTTGCTTTTATCAGTCTCCAAATTTTGTAAGCCATTAAATTCTATCTCCTGAGTATGTGCATTATTCCTTTAAGGCAGACACTTACGAGTTTTTCCCTCCACTGTCTTGCAAAGCCTATTTATTTGGTAGCTTATCTATCATTGATGTTATCATCTTTATCATTATGAGCATCAAAAATTGTGTTGAACATCTACTATATGATAGGGCTCCATATTTGGTCTCATTTAATTATTACTCTGTGAGATAGCAGAAAATCTGAATCTACCATTAAATAATAAATAAATAAATAAATTAATTAATTAATAAAACTTCCACAAATGGAAGAGTGGAAGAAAGGATCTAACATTCATGGAACAGCAGTCATGTGCTAAGCACAGTTTATTCATGTATAACCAAACTAAGGAAGAAATATCACTGATATTTGAATAATCTAGATGCGTGTCCTTTGCAGTTTGGCTTCAACGTTTGTTTCTGTTTCTTCTGTATGTTGTATCCTTATAGGGAAATCTTTAATAGCATAACACAAATTTCTGAGAGCTAATTTATGTAGTTTTTCCATTATCTCTTGATGTTTGCACTAACCAATTTCATTTTACCGTTGAGAAAATTAAGACAGAATTTATTTAATTTGTCTGTGTTCACACAGCTTATTAGTTATAAAACTGGGATTCCAATCCATATCTGGTTAATTTCAAAGTCTGTGCTTTTAACCAATATGGTACAAGTCTCAGCAATTTCATTTCCCTGCATGTGTTACAAACTTCCAAATATTTTAGTCGACATTTGAATACTAGTTAAACGTGGCTTCCAAAGAAAAAGTAAAACTAAGAGTAAGAAAACATTAATCATCATGAAGCTGTGGTTTCTTTCATCCAGGTTCTTTTGCATATGATTTACTGTCCAAAAACTGAGGGAAATGTAATAACTGACTTATAGAAATGTAAACGAGGGCACTTTGTTAACCAAAAGAGCAGAAAAGTGTGAGCTCAAAAGAGATTTATTACTACATTTTTGCAAATTAAAATGTTTATAGTAAATTAGTTCTGAAAGTGATATAAAGAAGCTAAATTTTTAAGTTTCAATAGAGTATAAAGAAAAAATTTATATAATTGCCATTATTAGGGATCCCTGGGTGGCGCAGCGGTTTGGCGCCTGCCTTTGGCCCAGGGCGCGATCCTGGAGACCTGGGATCGAATCCCACATCGGGCT
Organism: Vulpes vulpes; assembly: GCF_048418805.1. Classification (NCBI taxonomy): domain Eukaryota; kingdom Metazoa; phylum Chordata; class Mammalia; order Carnivora; family Canidae; genus Vulpes; species Vulpes vulpes. The sequence goes on along the minus strand of NC_132796.1, from coordinate 95,481,447 downwards.
CCCGGTGCATGGAGCCTGCTTCTCCCTCTGCCTGTGTCTCTGACTCTCTCTCTCTCTCTCTCTCTCTCTCTATCATAAATAAATAAATAGAAAAAAATTAAAAAAAATTGCCATTATTAAATTTTTAGAGAAAGTGCATATACCTTGGGAAAATAAAGTTATATGGATTATTATGTTTCACTGAGACATTAGTTTTGTAAAAACATGATGACACTGTTAAACAGAAAACAAAACAATTGGCTCAGATATTTTAAGCATTTTCTTCTCCACAAAATGGTATTTGGGTTGAATATATGTGCTCAAAGTAAATGCATTACTTTTGTTTGAATTTCTGCATACTTGTTATAATTATCCATGCTAACTTGAATGGGGAGACATGACTTGATTATACAAATTAATACTTTTACATTTTCCTTGCACATTGAAAGTTTTGCAATCATGTACACTAATCTAAATTGGGCACTTTGAAATAAATGTTTCAGAGTAATAATTTTTGATATGCAAATTATGTTTTGATGTCTTAAAATCTAGTCACTATAAAAAGAATTCTAACAATTACTTTAGTATAGGAATGTAGAACCAGTTAAACACTGGGATGATAACTAAACTAACAACATTCAATTTAGGGGCACATGGTGGCTCAGTGTATAAGTGTCTGCCTTTAGCTCAGATCGGGATCCTGGAGTCCTGGGATTGAGTCCAGCATCAGGTTTCCCAGAGGGAGTCTGCTTCTCCCTCTGCCTGTCTCTGCCCTTCTCTCTGTGTCTCTCATGAATAAATAAATATTTAAAAACAACAACATTCAATTTATTTAATGTCTTGATAAAGTGCAAGTAAAAAGTTACAACAGTGAGGCCTGCCTTTGGCTCAGGTCATGGTCTTCGGGTGCTGAATTGAGCCCCACAAGGAGTGGGGACCCTCTCCTTCTTCCTCTGCCTCTCCTTCTCCTTGTGCTCTCTCTTTCACTCTCTCATAAATACATACATACATATATACATAGATACATAAAATTTTTTAAAAAGTTATAACAGTGAATATTTTTGTCATAAATATTTTAATAACATATATTTATTTACCTTAAATTTAAATTAAATTAGCCAACATAAAGTATATTATTAGTTTCAGATAGAGTTCACTAATTCATCAGTTGCATATAATACCTATTGCTTATCACATCATGTGCTGCCCATAATGCCTATCACTCTGTTACCACATTCCCCCAACCACTTCTCCTCCAGCAACCCTCAGTTTGTTTCTTATAGTTGAGTCTCTTATGCTTTGTCTCCCTCAAGGATTTTTTCCCAGTTTTCCCTTCTTTCATCTTTGATCCTCTGTGCTGTTTCTTATATTCCACAAATGAGTGAGATCATATGATAATTGTCTTTCTTTGATTCATTTATTTCCCTTAGCATAATACCCTCCAGATCCATCCACATTGATGTAAATGGTAAGTATTCATCCCTTCTGAGGGCTGAGTAATATTCCATTGTATAGGTATACCACCGCATCTTCTTTATCCATTCATCTGTTAAAAGACATACGGATTTTTTCCATAGTTTGACTATTGTGGACATTGTTGCTCTAAATATTGGGGTACAGGTGCCATTTGTATCTTTGGGGTAAATATCTAGAAGTTCAATTCCTGGGTCACAGGGTAGCTCTGTTTTTAACTTCTTGAGGAATTTCCATACTGTTTTCGAGTGCCTCCACCAACAGTGTAAAAGGGTTCTCTTTTTTCCACATCCTCCCCACATTTGTTGTTTCCTGTCTTCTTAATTTTAGCCATTCTGACTGGTGTGAAGTGGTATATCTTTGTGGTTTTGATTTGTATTTCCCTGATGCCAAATGACGTGGAGCACTTTTTCATGTCTGTTTACTATTTGTATGTCTTCTTTGGAAAACTGTGTTCATGCCTTCTGCCCATTTCTTGACTGAATTATTCAATTTTGGGGTGTTGAGTTTGATAAGTTCTTTATACTTCTTGGATGCTAGCCCTTTATTTGATATGTTACTTGCAAATATCTTTTCCCATTCTGTAGGTGGCCTTTTCCTTTTGTTGACTGTTTCCTTTCCTGTGCAGGACCTTTTTATTTTGATGAAGTCCCAATAGTTCAGTTTTGCTTTTCTTTTCCTTGCCTCTGGAGACACGTCTATCAAGAAGTTGCTATGGCCAAGGTCAAAGAGTTTGCTGCTCGAGTTGTCCTCTAGGATTTTGATGGATTCTTATCTCACATTTAGGTTTTTCATCTATTTTGAGTTTACCTTTGTGTTTGGTGTAAGCAAGTGGTCTACTTTCATTCTTCTACATGTGGCTGTCCACTTTTCCCAACAGCATTTCTTGAAGAAACTTTGTTTTCATTGAATATTCTTTCCTGCTTTGTCAAGGATCAGTTGGCCATTGAGTTGGGGGTCCAACTCTGGGTTCTCTATTCTCTTACATTGATATATTTTTCTGTTTTTGTGCCAGTACCATACTGTCTTAATGATTACAGCATTGTAATATAGCTTGAAGTCTGGCATTGTGATGCTCCCAGTTTTGGTTTTTTAAAGATTTATTTGTTTGTTTGTTTACTTATTTTATTCATGAGAGACATAGAGAGAAAGAGGCAGAGACACAGGCAGAGGGAGAAGCAGGCTTCCTACAAGGAACCTGATGTGGAACTCGATCCCAGATCCTAGGATCATGCACTGAGCTGAAGGCAGATGCTCAACCACTGAGCCACTCAAGGGTCCCTCTTTCTTTTTCTTTTTTTTTTTTAAAGATTATGTTAATTCATCTGACATAATGGAAGAGAGAGAATGCAGGCAGGCAGAGTGGTAGATAGAGGGAGAGGTAGAAACACCAGAAAACAACCCTGATGGCACTTTGATCTAAGATTTCCAGTCTTCAGAACTGTGATAAAATAAATTTACCTTATTTTCATCACCCACTCTGTAGTATTTTGTAATGGCTGCTCTAACAAACCAATACAGGTGAAATATAATGTGATATAATATGTTTATGGATGAGAAGAGTGGAAATCATAAAGATATGAAATATCTTTAATCTGTACATTTATTATTTCCTCCAATATTCAACAAATGTTTATTGAGTCCCTACCATTGACTAAGCACTATTTTAAGTGCATAGGATACAATAAACGAAGCATAGAAATAACTGCCCTCCTTTCACGAATATGGTGCTGAAGGAAATGAAGGAAGCCCTGATCCCTCCCAAAACCAAAACCAAAGCAAAGGCTCTGAAGGTGAAGAAAGCAGTTCTGAAAGGCATCCACAGTCACTTCAAAAAGAGATATCATCAAAATATTTTGGCAAAAATGTCAAACCTGCCATTATCAAGATTGGTGAGGATATGGATTAAATGTGTATATTTATACAATGCAGTGGAAGTGTAAATTGGTAAAAATATTTGGAAAACAATTCAGCATTACTTAACAATTTCAAATACGTATACAGCATTAGATTCAGCCATTCTGATCCTAGGTATATATCCTATATGCAGTCTTAACTCCTGTCTATCAGGAGATATGTCTAAGAATATTTATAAGAGCATGATTGTTGTTGTTTGTTTTGGAAGAAAAAATAAACTGGAAATAGATCAAAGCCTGTCAACAGAAAAGGGTAGAATAAGTTACAGTATATTAATATATTAGAAGACAGATACACATTAACATGAATAATCTCACTAACATAATATTAAACAAAAAAGTAATTTTTAAGAAGTGATGGGCATTAAGAAGGGCACATGATATGATGAGCACTGGGTGTTATACTATACGTTGACAAATTGAATTTAAATTTAAAAAAAATTAAAAGAAATTATGGAAAACACAACATAATTTTCTTTATATAAATTTTGAAACCATGAAAAATCAAAGGGTGTTTTTAAGGAAAATTTTGATAAATACGTAAAGAATTCAAGGTGACAGTAAATACTGAATTCAGGATTCTTGAGTATTTCTGAGTCAGCAAGAAAGGGAATAGGTTGCTTAAATGACACAAAGGGGACATCAATATTGATGTAAGCTTGTGCATCCATTACTTTTTGTATAGCTGTAATTCTATTTAACATTTAATAAAGCAATGAAACTAGAGTTATCACTGATTCTTTTTGTATAAATATAAAAAAGATATATACATATATAGAGTTCCCATTAAGAGGGAAACAAACTTTATTTTTTATTATGTGTTATTGTGCTCAGAATTTAAATTTTGGAAATAGGCTTATGTATTATTATTTTTTTATTCCATAATATTACATGATGGTCACATTATATGCTATTGAATTAAAACCCTTAGTTTTTTTCTAAAGAAAGAAATATAAAAAATTAAATATGTGTTAACAAGAAACAAACAGAAAACAGTTGTCTAAGAAGAAAGTCTGTGCATAGACTAAAAACCTCAGAATTTCCTGTCATTAAGCCATAAACTACTCAAAGGCATACAGTTGATCCTATATTAGTTCTTTAACACTCTTAGATACAGTAGACAGTTAACTTATTGCCAGGTACTGGAGCTGAATCTCAATATTTTTCTTCAAGTTGTGATATAAAGGCACAAGGAAGTGTGGATGGGGCAAAGAGACCTGACTGAGTCTTAACTTTCTGAACAGGTTCTTAGATACCTATGCAAAAACTCATCAGCATGAAAGGGCAACTACTGACCCTGATGCTTTTGACTGTGAAAGGTTATTCAGGAGCTGTGCATTCTGGCTCAGAGCTGTCAAAGCCTTGTCAATGTGTGGCCAATGGAGAGCATTTTGGAGGATGATGGCAGGATACAATGCAAACAGCTTTGTCAGCTAGATAGAAATGTACCAAATAGTGAGAAGACAGCTTAGCATGTTTTAGTGTGTTTCTTCCATGATCCTCATGAGAAGCCAAAGCCTGGGCAGATTCTTGGTCACAAATCCTGTGAACTGCTATTGCAAAACTATCACAAAATTTAAAAAGGATATAAAGTCAGCCCATTTGACTGGTGTTGGGAATAAGAAGGGGATTGGATAATTGAATGGTTTAAGTTTACAGGTATCATACTGACATAAGCAGAAAAGGGACATAAACACTTGGGTAAATATAATCAGAGTAGATAAATATCTACAGTTTATATGATTATTAAGAAATAAGGTAAAATGTTTGCTACCATGGGGGTTCCATATATGGATGTGATTTTACTCTTGGAGCTTACCTTGATAGTGTTTGCTAATCTTTTTGTTTCTTGTTAATTGACCCAGAGCTACATTACTTGTGGTTGTGCATCAAAGTATACTTGGCAAAATTTTAGTACCAGTTGTGGTCACAGTAGAGTAGTGTGTGTTCTTTATCTATGAATGTCATCTTGAACACCTAGCCATGATACAGAAAGTAATAGCTCACTCCTGATATTGCACAGCCTCATGGTGAACTAGAACAAAAAGAAATAGGAGAGATCAAATTGTTTGAAGGATTTCCTGACTAAAAATAGCATTTCATTCTTTTTTTAAAGATTTTTTAAATTTATTCATGAGAGACACAGAGAGAGAGAGAGGCAGAAACAGAGGCAGAGGGAGAAGCAGGCTCCATGCAGGGAGCCCGACATGGGACTGAATCCCAGGTCTCCAGGATCACGCCTTGGGCCGAAGGCGGCGCTAAGCCACTGAGCCATCAGGGCTGCCCGCATTTCATTCTTATAGTAGAGTCAGATATATATTGATCTTTATTTTATTTTTTTTAATTTTTATTTATTTATGATAGTCACACAGAGAGAGAGAGAGAGAGGCAGAGACACAGGCAGAGAGAGAAGCAGGCTCCATTCACCGGGAGCCCGACGTGGGATTCGATCCCGGGTCTCCAGGATCGCGCCCCGGGCCAAAGGCAGGCGCCAAACCGCTGTGCCACCCAGGGATCCCTATATTGATCTTTAGATGTCAGTTCCTAAAACAAAACTATGATATAAAAATTAAGCTATACTAGCCTTCTAAACCTATATGTTCTTCTTCTAAAGGCTAACAATTACTCAACTTTATTCCTGTTGACATAATTTCAACTAATAGTGACTTTTTGAATGATAAACTTGCAAAATCAAGAGTGGCCCAGTTTTAATAAGATGGAGAGTTTCTTGCTGGGCAGTATGAGCAAAGACAGTATGACATCCTGAAAAAAAAAATGCAATGAAAGAAAGCATGATTCCTAGTCTATTGGTAGCAGAATATTGCCAGACAACATTTGCCAATGGACTACGAGGTTTATAACTTTGTAAAAAAGTTGTTAATGATTATATATATAATCATATATTTATCAAATATACAATATAAAACATTTGACACATAATATATTTGAAATGTTTATATATTTATTATGTTTATATATTTATTATTCAATCATATGAATATATAGTGATATATAAAAATATATGATATACATAAAATTTTGTTTGTTTTCTCTTCCCTGTGTATAAATATATATAATGTATTCTGATATATATTAAACATTTATCAAATATATAAACATGCTATATATCATATATAAATATATATCATATCAAATATAAGTATAGTGACATATAATAACATATAAATATAATTTTGATTGTTTTCTTCCTTGGGTAAAAAGAATTCCAATTTTTATGACAAAATATTAAGTTGAAATAGAGAAAATTTTACACTGAAACTTTTTGGTCTATAAAGCAATAGATATTCATATTATAGAACTATAAATGATAATCCTAGACAAGAGATAACTGAGAATCTTGAATTTATGTTCCAACTCTTAGTGACGAATAGTGGCTGTCTACAGATTTATGTAGAGAGGTATTCTGAAGTGAGCTCTACACTAAACTAAATACAGAAGACTGCCATACGAGATTAACAAACTTCAAGGGGGCAAAAATGGCAGGAATGTTGGCAAATGTACTACTTATTTCTATTATCATATCATTCTTTTCCCAATGTGCATGTGTATTTTTCTTCTTTGCTGCCATTTAAGCATAGCCAGCCTGACAAATATGACTAAATGACTTTACATTAGTTAAAGCAGAAACTATGATTTTAGTTAAATAACAGTACTGTCGATTAGGCGGGGCAAGATGGGATAAGGTGGGGAAAGATGGTGGAAGAGTAGGATTCCCCTAGTTACCCATCCCCACCAACTTACCTAGATAATTTTCAAATCATCCTGAAAACCTACGAATTCGGCCTGAGATTTAAAGAGAGAACAGCTGGAATGCTACAGTGAGAAGATTTCACACTTCTGTCAAGGTAGGAAGACGGAAAAAAAAAGAAAGAAATAAAAAAGCATCCAAGGGGGAGCCCCCCCCCCCCCAGGAGCCAGGCTAAGGCCCCGTGGCGAGTGCCTCCAGGACAGGAAAGCCCAGGCCCGGAGGAGCAGGAGCTTTAGCAACCTTCCCGGACAGAAAGGTGCTCACAGGGAGTTGGAGCAGGATCCCAGGAGGGGCAGGGATGACCTCTGGCTCCCAGGGGCACTAACAGAGGACCTGTGTCCCAGGGGAGAGTGCACCACACCGCTGGCACTGGAAAGGGCTGAAGCGTACACCTGGCGGGGCCCCGGGAGGAGCCCAAGTGTCAACTCCAGTGGCAGCTCTGCGCAGAGGGGGCTGTACATCCCTGGGAGTGTGATTCCAGTGGTGCAGACCCCGGAGCCCAAGGCGCCAGTGGACACAGCCCAGGATCCGGCGCTCCCCCTGGGACAAAGGCAGGGAGGACACAGGGCAGCAAGGATGCTCATGCCACCAGCTGGCCCTGAGCTGTGCAGATCGGCGCCCCCCGCCCCCGGGGCATCCAGGCCCCTGCAGATTGGGAGACTGCAGTAGTTACTGCGGGAGCTGACTCCAGGGGTGGAGACCTGGCCGCGCTACTGTTGTTCCTCCTGGTGTCACCTTGTGCCTCGGACTGAGCAGGGGCCTCACAGGATAAACAGCTCCTACTGAGCCGTGCACCTGGCAGGGGGCTGGGCAGCTCCCCCAGGTGTACACACCTGAGAATCAGCACAGCAGACCCCTCCCCCCGAAGACCATTTAGAAGGACAGGGGAAGAGCAAGTTCTTGACCAAGTAGCGCTGGAAAGTTCCAGGGGAAGTCGAGGGATTTACAGTATATAGAATCAGAGGATACCCCCTCTTGTTTTTTGTTTTCTATTTGTTCCCCCCACCTTTTTTTTCTTTTTTTCTCTTTTTCGCCTTTTTCAATAAAACTTGTTTTTAGCCACTCTGCACAGAGCAAAATGATGAGAAGGAGACACTCACCAAAAAAGAAAGAATCAGAAACAGTACTCTCTCCCACAGAATTACAAAATTTGGATTACAATTCAGTGTTAGAGAGCCAATTGAGAAGCACAATTATAAAGCTTCTGGAGGTTCTAGAAAAAAAGCATAAAGGATTCAAGAGACTTCATGACTGCAGAATTTAGATCTAATCAGGCTGAAATTAAAAATCAATTAAATGAGGTACACTCCAAACTGGAGGTGCTAACCACGAGGGTTAATGAACGAGGTAGAAGAATGAGTGAGTGACATAGAAGACAAGTTGATGACAAGGAAGGAAACTGAGTAAAAAAGAGAAAAACAATTAAAAGATCATGAGGATAGGTTAAGGGAAATAAATGACAGCCTCAGAAGGAAAAAAATCAACATTTAATTGGGGTTCCAGAGGGCGCCAAAAGAAACAGAGGAAAAGAAAGCATATTTGAACAAATCATAACTGAGAAATTCCCTAAGTTGAGACTGGAAACCGGCTTTCAGATGCAGGAGATAGAGAGACTCCCCCCCCAAAACCAAAAAAAAAATCATTAAACACCTTGACATTTAATAGTGAAACTTGCAAATTCCAAAGATAAAGATAAGATCCTTAAAGCAGTAAGAGACAAGGGATCCATAATCTTTATGGGGAGAAGTATTAGGTTAACAGCAGACCTCTCCACAGAGACCTGACAGGCAAGAAATGGCTGGCAGGGTATATTCAGGGTCCTAAATGAGAAGAACATGCAGCCAAGAATACTTTATCCATCAAGGCTGTCATTCAGAATGGAAGGAGAGGTAAAGAGCTTCCAAGATAGGCAGAAACTGAATGAATGTGACCACCAAACCAGCTCTACAAGAAATATTAAGGAGGACTCTGTAAAAGAAAGAGGAAGTCCAAGAAAACAATTCACAAAAACAAGGACTGAATAGGTATCATGATGAACTAAATTTATATCTTTCAGTAGTAACTCTGAACATGAATGGGCTTAATGACCCCATCAGAAGGCGCAGGATTTTGGACTGGATAAAAAAGCAAGACCCATATATTTGCTGTCTACAAAGGACTCATTTTAGACATAAGGATACATACAGCCTGAAAATAAAAGGTTGGAGAACTATTTACCATTCAAATGGGCCTCAAAAGAAAGCAGGGGTAGCCATTCTTATATCAGATAAATTAAAGTTTATCCCAAAGACTTTAGTAAGAGAAGAAGAGGGACACTATATCATATTTAAAAGATCTATCCAACAAGAGGACCTAAAAATCATGAATATTTATGCCCCGAATGCGGGAGATGCCAAATATATCAATCAATTAATAAGCAAAGTTAAGACATATTTAGATAATAATACATTTATACTTGGTGACTTGAACAAACTGCTTTCTACAATTGACAGTTATCCTAAGCAAAACATCTCAAAAGAAATAAGAGATTGAAATGATACACTGGACGAGAGGGATTTTACAGATATTTACAGAACTTTATATCCAAACACAACTGAATACATATTCTTCTCAAGTGCACATGGAGCTTTATCCAGAAGGACCAAATATTGGGTCACAAATCAGGTCTTAACGGTTACCAAAAGATAGGAATTGTCCCCTGCATATTTTCAGACCATAATGCTTTGAAACCAGAACTAAATTGCAAGGAGAAGTTTGGAAGGATTTCAAACACGTGGAGATTAAGGAACATCCTGCTAAAAGATGAAAGGGTCAACCAGGAAATTAGAGAAGAATTAAGAAGATTCATGGAAACTAATGAGAATGAAGATACAATGGTTCAAAATCTTTGGGATACAGCAAAAGCAGTCTTGATGGGGAAATATATTGCAATACAAGCATCCATCCAAAAACTTGAAAGAACTCAAATACAAAAGCTAACCTTGCACCTAAAGGAGCTGGAGAAAAAAACAACAAATAGATCCTACACCCAGCAGAAAAAGAAAATTAATAGACTCGAGCAGAACTCAATGAAATAGAGACCAGAAGAACTGTGGAACAGATCAACAAAACTAGGAGTTGGTTCTTTGAAAGAATTAATAAGATAGATAAACCATTAGCCAACCTTTTGAAAAGAAGAGAGAAAAGACTCAAATTTATAAAATCAGGAATCAGAAAGGGAGATCACAACCAATACCAAGGAATACAAATGATTTTAAAAACTTATTATGAGCAGCTCTATGCCAATAAATTAGGCAATCTAGAAGAAATGGACGCATTCCTGGAAAACCACAAACTACCAAAACTGGAACAGGAAGAAACAGAAAACATGAACAGGCAATAAGCAGAGAGGAAATTGAAGCAGTCAACAAAATCTCCAAAGACACAAAAGTCCAGGGCCAGATGGCCTCCCAGGGGAATTCTATCAAACATTTAAAGAAGAAACAATACGTATTCTACTAAAGCTGTTCAGAAAGTTAGAAAAAGATGGTGTACTTCCAAACTCATTCTATGAGGCCAGCATCACCTTAATTGCAAAATCAAACAAAGACCCCACCAAAAAGGGAAATTCTAGACCAATATCCCTGATGAACATGGATGCAAAAATCCTCAACAAGATACTAGCCAATAGGATCCAACAATACATTAAAAAGATTATTCACCATAACAAGTGGGATTTATCCCAGGGATGCAAGGCTAGTTCAACATTCATAAAGCAATCAATGTGATTCCTCATATCAGCAAGAGAAAAAACAAGAACCACATGATCCTCTCAATAGATGAAGAGAAACCATTTGACAAAATACACCATCCATTCCTGATCAAAACTCTTCAGAGTGTAGAGATAGAGAGAACATTCCTCAGCATCTTAAAAGCCATCTACGAAAAGCCCACAGCAAATATCGTTCTCAAAGGGGAAATACTGGGAGCATTTCCCCTAAGATCAGGAACAAGACAGGGATGTCCACTCTTACCATTGCTATTCAACATAGTACTAGAAGTACTAGCCTCAGCAATCAGGCAACAAAAGAAATAAAAGGCATTTAAATTGGCAAAGAAGTCAAACCCTCCCTCTTTGCAGATGACATGATACTGTACATAGAAAACCCAAAAGACTCCACCCCAAGTTTGCTAGAACTCATTCAGCAGTTCAGCAGTGTGGGAGGATACAAAATCAATGCCCAGAAATCAATGACATTTCTATACACTAACAATGAGACTGAAGAAAGAGAAATTAAGGAGTCAATCCCATTTCCAATTGCACCCAAAAGCATAAGATACATAAGAATGAACCTAACCAAAGAGGTAAAGGACCTATACCCTAAAAACCACAGAACACTTCTGAAAGAAATTGAGGAAGACACAAAGAGATGGAAAAATACTCCATGCTCATAGATTGGAAGAATTAATACTGTGAAAATGTCAATGTTATCCAGGGCAATTTACACGTTTAATGCAATCCCTATCAAAATACTGTGGACTTTCTTCAGAGACTTGTAACGAATCATCTTAAGATTTGCGTGGAGTCAGAAAAGACCATGAATAGGCAGGGGAATATTAAAAAAGAAAACCATAGCTGGGGGCATCACAATGCCAGATTTCAGGTTGTACTACAAAGTTGTGGTCATCAAGACAGTGTGGTACTGGCACAAAAACAGACACATAGATCAATGGAACAGAATAGAGAATCCAGAAGTGGACCCTGAACTTTATGGTCAACTAATATTCGACAAAGCAGGAAAGACAATCCACTGGAAAAAAGACAGTCTCTTCAATAAATGGTGCTCGGAAAATTGTACATCCACATGCAGAAGAATGAAAGTAGACCATTCCCTTACACCAGACACAAAGATAAACTCAACATGGATGAAAGATCTAAATGGGAGACTAGAGTCCATCAATATCCTAGAGGAGATCACAAGCAACACCCTTTTTGAATTGGCCACAGTAACTTCTTGCAAGATACATCCATGAAGGCAAAAGAAATAAAAGCAAAAATGAATTATTGGGACCTCACCAAGATAAAAAGCTTCTGCACAGCCAAAGAAACAGTCAACAAAACTAAAAGACAACCCACAGAATGGGAGAAGATATTTGCAAATGACCTATCAGGTGAAGTTCTAGTATCCAAGATCTATAAGGAACTTATGAAACTCAACAGCAAAGAATCAAACAATCCAATCATGAAATGGGCCAAACACATGAACAGAGATCTCACAGAGGAAGACATAGACATGGCTCACAAGTACATGAGAAAGTGCTCTGCATCACTTGCCATCAGGGAAATACAAATCAAAACCACAACAAGATACCACCTCACACCAGTGGGAATGGTGAAAATTAACAAGACAGTAACCACAAATGTTGGAGAGGATGTGGAGAAGAGGGAACCCTCTTGCACTCTTGGTGGGAATGTGAACTGGTGCTGCCACTCTGGAAAACTGTGTGGAAGTTCCCCAAAGAGTTTAAAAAATTGATCTGCCCTATGACCCAGCATTATTTACCCCAAAGCTAAAAGATAAAGAAGATGTGCTCTATGTATACAATGGAATATTACTCAGCCATTAGAAATGACGACTACTCACCTTTTGCTTCGACTTGGAAGGACCTGGAGTGTATTATGCTGAGTGAAATAAGTCAATCAGAAAAGGACAAACATTATATGGTCTCAATCATTTGGGGAATATAAAAATTAGTGAAAGGGAATAAAGGGAAAGGAGAGAAAATGAGTGAAAATATCAATGAGGGTGACAAAGCATGAGAGACACCTAACTCTGGGAAATGAACAAGAGGTAGTCATAGGGGAGGTGGGCTGGGGGTTGAGGTGACTGGGCGATGGGCACTGAGGGGGGCACCTGGCTGGATGAGCACTGGGTGTTATGCTAGATGTTGGTAAATTGGACTCCAATAAAACAATAAATTAAAGAATAAAACAACCAGAAAACAACTAAAAGAAAATAGCAGTATTGTCTTTTTAAAGAGTCTGCAACTAATAAATTGTATGTATGTGTCCTCCAAGTTATAAAATCTTAAAACCTTACACTCATTCAATTTTTCTATTATTCTTTTAAGTCGAGTATTCTAAATACTGACAGAAATATCCATAAAAATGCAACAAAAAAGAGTGTGGTTAAAAACATATGGTGTATAAGTTATGTATGTATGGCAGTGAACAGTGGGTGAACTCTCCTTAAATTGATGTCCTCATTTTCACATTTCTCTACATGTATTCATGATTTCATAATATTTTCAGATTTCATTTTAGGTCCTATTTAGAAAAGAGCTAAGAAAATAACAGTCAGCTCTGGAATTATAAAATGAAAATCAGGACTAAAGTTATAAAACCTGATTAAAATTGATTTTCCAATTTAACAGCTATAAACATACTTTGAAAAAAATCACATGATTTCTTTGACTACTAATTTTTGTAAAACTCTAAAGTTGTTATGAAGTTAAGTGTGATAAAGTCTGTGAAACATGCTGGATAGAGTCTGACACATATTAGTCAAATGAATGTTTTTATTCTTAATTTAGGCAAAGTGCTTTTTTTTTTTTCAGAAATGCTCCTGGGTGAGATAGTTGTTTGTACTTTATAAATTTCCCAACATGCATCATAAAAAAATTATCAGAGGGGCACCTGGGTGGTTCAGTAGTTGGCCATCTGCCTTTGGCTCAGGTTGTGATCCTGGGGTCCTGGGACTGAGTTCTGAATCAGGCTCACTATAGGGAGCCTACCTCTCCCTCTGCTGATGTCTCTGACTTTCTCTGTGTCTCTCATGAAAAAATACATAAGATCATTTTTTAAAAATTATCAGAAATTATAACAAGGAGAAACAAAAATACTTATAATTTTCAAATTTGAGCAAATTGTTTGCTAAAATAAGAGATAAATAAAATTATGCCCACAAAAATGAATGCTGATATACACCAGTCTCAAACAGAAGTGAAATATTTATTTTCTTCTGTCAAAAGTAAATACAAAATGGAGACTGGACTTGAGAATTCCCCAAGCATACAAAGTCATTTAAGTCATGTAAGCAAAACTAAATCTGGCTTCTTTTATAAACATAAGAAAAAGTTAATTTTGGTTATTTCCTGTAAATGCCTTTGACAATAATAAAATAAAATAAAGTCATATTTCTAAAATCATATGATGCAATCACTATTAACCATTCTCCTGCCGTCTGGAAAACCATTGTAATAACTGTATTTAAGGCATGTAACTTCAAGCCCCTTCATGTCAGTTATTGATTTTGAAAGCTACCTGTTTATAAATTGTTCTTACATGCATAATAAATCTTTACTAAATACTATTTATTGATTTCGTGATTTGAATTTTCTTATATCTGGATTTTAAAGATCGGGAAGTACTTTTGCTTGAGGTTGATACAGCTAATCTATCTTTTTTTTCTGGATACATTTCTTATTGGAGTTCGATATGCCAACATATAGCATAACACCCAGTGCTTATCACCTCAAATGCCCCCCTCAGTGCTCATCACCCACTCACCTCAACCCCCCAACCACTTCCCCTTCCACTACTCATTATTCCTTTCCCAGAGTTATGAGTCTCTCATGTTCTGTCACAATCACTGCTATTTCCCACTCATTTTCTCACCTTTCCCCTTTAATCTCTTTCACTATTTTTTATATTCCCCAAAAGAATGAGACCATATAATGTCTGTCCTCCGATTGACTTACTTCACTCAGCATAATATCCTCCAATTCTATCCATGTTGAAGCAAATGGTGCGTATTTGTTGTTTCTAATGGCTGAGTAATATTCCATTGTATATATAGACATATTCTTCATCCATATCTTTTGATGGACACCAAGGCTCCATCCACAGTTTGACTATTGTGGACATTGCAGCTATAAACATTGGGGTGCAGGTGACCTGCAATTTCACTGCATCTGTATCTTTGGGGTAAATCCCAAGCAGTGCAATTGCTGGGTCATAGGGCAGATCTATTTTGCACTCTTTGAGGAACCTCCACACAATTTTCCAGAGTGGCTGCACCAGTTCACACTCCCACCAACAGTGCAAGAGGGTTCCCCTTTTCCACATCCTCTCCAACATTTGTGGTTTCCTGCCTTGTTAGTCTTCCCCATTCTCACTGGTGTGAGGTGGTATCTCGCTGTGGTTTTGATTTGTATTTTCTTTTTTTTTAATTTTATTTATTTATGATAGTCACAGAGAGAGAGAGAGAGGGGGGGGCAGAGACACAGGCAGAGGGAGAAGCAGGCTCCATGCACCGGGAGCCCGATGTGGGATTCGATCCCGGGTCTCCAGGATCGCGCCCTAGGCCAAAGGCAGGCGCTAAACCGCTGCGCCACCCAGGGATCCCCTGATTTGTATTTTCCTGATGGCAAGTGATGCAGAGCATTTTCTCATGTGCATGTTGGCCATGTCTATGTCTTCCTCTGTGACATTTCTGTTCATGTCTTTTGCCCACTTCATGATTGGCTTGTTTCTTTGCTGTTGAGTTTCATAAGTTCCTTATAGATCTTGGATACTAGAACTTCACCTATAGGTCATTTGCAAATATCTTCTCCCATTCTGTGGGTTGTCTTTTAGTTTTGTTGACTGTTTCTTTGGCTGTGCAGAAGCTTTTTATCTTGATGAAGTCCCAAAAATTCAAGTTTGCTTTTGTTTCCCTTGCCTTCATAAATGTATTTTACAAGAAGTTGCTGCGGCAAAGTTCGAAAAGGGTGTTGCCTGTGTTCTCCTCTAGAATTTTGATGGACTCTAGTCTCCTATTTAGATCTTTCATCCATTTTGAGTTTTTCTTTGTGTCTGGTGTAAGAGAATGTACTAGTTTCATTCTTCTGCACATGGCTGTCCAGTTTTCCCAGCACCATTTATTGAAGAGACTGTCCTTTTCCCAGTGGATAGTCTTTCCTGCTTTGTCGAATATTAGTAGACCATAGAGTGGACGTCAGGCCCATTTTTGGATTATCTATTCTGTTACATTGATATCGGTGTCTTTTTTTGTGCTAGTACCAGACTGTCTTGATGACCACAACTTTGTACTGCAACCTGAAATTCGGCATTGTGATGCCCCCAGGTCTGGTTTTCTTTCTTAATATTCCCCTGGCCTTTCTGATTCCACACAAATCTTTATTTATTTATTTATTTATTTATTTATTTATTTATTTATTTATGATAGTCATACAGAGAGAGAGAGAGAGGCAGAGACACAGGCAGAGGGAGAAGCAGGCTCCATGCACCGAGAGCCCGACGTGGGATTCGATCCTGGGTCTCCAGGATCGCGCCCTGGGCCAAAGGCAGGCGCCAAACCGCTGCGCCACCCAGGGATCCCGATTCCACACAAATCTTAAGATGATTTGTTCCAACTCTCTGAAGAAAGTCCATGGTATTTTGATAGGGATTGCATTCAGTGTGTAAATTTCCCTGGGTAGCATTGACATTTTCACAGTATTAATTCTTCCAATGCATGAACATGGAATATCTTTCCATCTATTTGTGTCTCCCTCAATTTCTTTCAGAAGTGTTCTGTAGTTTTTAGGGTATGCATACTTTACCTCTTTGGTTAGGTTTATTCTTATGTATCTTATGCTTTTGGGTGCAATTGCAAATGGGATTGACTCCTTAATTTTCTTTTCTTCAGTTTCATTGTTAGTGTACAGAAATGCCAGTGATTTCTAGTGTACCCAGAAATCCCCGGGTAGCTCAGTGTTTTAGTGCCTGCCTTCGGTCCAGGGCGTGATCCTGGAGTCCTGGGATCGAGTCCCACATCAGGCTCCCTCCATGGAGCCAGCTCCTCCCTCAGTCTGTGTCTCTGCCTCTCTCTCTCTCTCTCTCTTTGTGTGCGTGTCTCTCATGAATAAATAAATAAATAAAATATTAAAAAAAAGAAATGCCACTGATTTCTGGGCATTGATTTTATATCCAGCCATACTGCAGAATTGTTATGAGTTCTAGAAGTCTGGGGGTGGAGTCTTTTGTGTTTTCTATGTGTGTATCCAGTCACATCTGCAAAGAGGGAGGGTTTGACTTCTTTGGCAATTTGAATGCGTTTTATTTCTCTTTGTTGCCTGATTGTTGAGGCTAGGATTTCAAGTACTATGTTGAATAGCAGTGGTGAGAGTGGACATCCCTGTCTTGTTCCTGATCTTAGGCGAAAGGCTCCAAGTGTTTCCCCATTGAGAATATTTGCTGTGGGCTTTTCATACGTGGATTTGAAGATGCTGAGGAATGTTCCCTCTATCCTTACTTTCTGAAGAGTTTTGACAGGGAAAGGACGCTGTATTTTGTCAAATGCTTTCTCTGCATCTATTGAGAGGATCTTATGGTTCTTATTTTTTTCTTTTGTTGATATGATTTATCATGTTGATTGTTTTACGCGTGTTGAACCAGCCTTGCATCCTGGGGATAAATCCCACTTGGTCATGGTGAATAATCTTTTTAATGTCCTGTTGGATCCTATTGGCTAGTATCTTCTTTAGAATTGTTGCATCTGTGTTCATTAGGGATATTGGTCTACAATTCTCCTTTTTGGTGGGGTCTTTGTCTGGTTTTGGAATTAACGTGATGCTGGCCTCATAGAATGAGTTTGGAAAAATTCCATCTCTTTCTATCTTTCAGAACAGCTTTAGTAGAATAGGTATGGTTTCTTCTTGAAAAATTTGATAGAATTCCCCTGGGAAGCATCTGGCCCTGGACTTTTGTGTCTTGGAAGATTTTGGATGACTGCTTCAATTTCCTCCCTGGTTATTGGCCTGTTCACATTTTCTATTTTTTCCAGTTCCAGTTTTGGTAGTTTGTAGTTTTCCAGAAATGTGTCCCATTTCTTCTAGATTTCTTAAGTTATTGGCAGATAGCTGCTCATAATATGTTTTTAAAGTCGTTTGTATTTCCGGGTATTGGTTGTGATCTTTTTCATTCGGAATTTCATTGAGTCTTTTCTGTTTTGTTTTTAAAAAGGCTGTCTAATGGTTTATCTATCTTATTAATTCTTTCAAAGAACCACCTTCTGGTTTTGTTGATCTCTTCTACAATTCTTCTGGTGTCTATTTCATTGAGTTCTACTCAAATCTTTATTAACTCTCTTCTGCTGCTTGTTGTGGGTTTTATTTACTCTTCTTTCTCCAGTTCCTTTAGGAGGAAGGTTGTCAAGTGTGTTTAAGTTTTTTCCAGTTTTTTGAGGGATGCTTTATTGTGATGTATTTGCCTTTCGGGACTGCTTTTGCTGTATCTCAAAGATTTTGAACAGTTGTATCTTCATTCTCATCAGTTTCCATGAATCTTTTTAATTCTTCTCTAATTTCCTGGTTGACCCTTTCATCTTTTAGCAGAATGCTCTTTAACCTCCACGTGTTTGAATTTCTTCTGAATTTCTTCTTGTGACTGAGTGCAGGTTCCACAGCATTATGGTCTGAAAATATCAGGGACAATCTCTATCTTTTGGTATTGGTTGAGACCTGATTTGTGAGCCAGTATGTGGTCTATTCTGGAGAAAGTTCCATGCGTCTTGAGAATCATGTGTATTCAGTTGCATTTGGATGTATAGTTCTATAAATATCTATGAAATACAACTAGTTCAGTGTTTAATTTAAAGCTCTTGTTTCTTTGGAGATGTCGTGCCTAGATCTGTCATCTGCAGAAAGTGCCATGCTAAAGTCTCCCAGTGTTACTGTATTATTATCTAAGTATGATTTTACTTTGGTTATTAATTGATTGATATACTTGGCAGCTCCCACTTTCGGGGCATAAATATCCATGATTGTTAGGTCCTCTTGTTGGATAGATCCTTTAAGTTGATATAGTGTCCCTCTTCTTCTTACTAGTCTTTGGGATAAACTTTAATTTATCTGATATGAGGATTGCTACCCCTGGTCTCTTTGGAGGACTATTTGAATGGTAAATAGTCCTCCAACCTTTCATTTTCAGGCTGTCGTGTCCTTGGGTCTAAAATGAGTCTCTTGGGATCCCTGGGTGGCGCAGTGGTTTGGCGCTTGCCTTTGGCCCAGGGCGCGATCCTGGAGACCCGGGATCGATTCCCACATCAGGCTCCCGGTGCATGGAGCCTGCTTCTCCCTCTGCCTATGTCTCTGCCTCTCTCTCTCTCTGTTTGTGACTATCATAAATAAATAAAAAATTAAAAAAAAATAAAATGAGTCTCTTGTAGGCAACAAATAGATGGGTCTTGCTTTTTTATCCAGTCTGAAACCCTGTATCTTTTGATAGGATCATGAAACCCATTCACGTTCAGAGTTACTATTGAAAAATATGAATTTACTGTCATTATAATACCTATTCCGGTACCTGTTTTTGTGGATTATTTCCTTGGGCATCCTCTTTCTTCTTTTTTTTTTTTAAGATTTTAATTATTTATTCGTGAGAGACCCATGGAGAGAGAGAGAGAGAGAGAGAGAGAGATACACAGGCAGTGGGAGAAGCAGGCTCCATGCAGGCAGCCTCACGTGGGGCTCCATTCTGGGTCCCCAGGATCAGGACTCGGGCCAGAGGTGGCGCTAAATCGCTGAGCCCCCCCGGGCTGCCGAGGGCATCCTCTTTCTTTTACAGAGTCCCCCTTGATATATCTTGCAGATCTGGTTTGGGGGTCATATATTCTTTCAGTTTCTGTCTATCCTGGAAGTTCTTTATCTCTCCTTCTATTCTGAATGAGAGCCTTGTTGGATAAAGTATGCTTGGCTGCATGTTCTTCTCATTTAGGACCCTGAATATATCATGCCAGCCCTTTCTGGCCTGTCACTTCTCTATGGAGAGCTTTCCTCTAAATCTAATAGTTCTCCCCATATAAGTTAGGGATCTCTTGTCTCTTGCTGCTTTAAGTATTTTCTCTCTATCTTTGGATTTTGCAAGTTTCACTATTAAATGTGGAGGTGTTGAGCGGTTTTTATTGATTTTACAGGGGGACCTCTCTATCTCCTAGATCTGAATGCCTGTTTACCTTTCCAAATTGGAGAAGTTCTCAGCTATGATTTGTTGAAATATGCTTTCTGGTCCTCTGTGTCTTTTGGCGCCATCTGGAATCCCAATTAAACGTCAATTTTTTTCTTCTGAAGCTGTCATTTATTTCCCTTAATCTTTCTTGTGGTCTTTTAATTGTTTTTGTCTTGTTTCCTCAGCTTCCATCCTTGCCATCCACTTGTCTTCTATGTCACTACCTCATTAATCCTCGTCGTTAGGACCTCCAGTTTGGAATGCATCTCATTTAGTTGATTTTTAATTTAGGCCTGATTTGATCTAAATTCTGCAGTCATGAAGTCTCTTGAATCCTTTTGCTTTTTTCCAGAGCCACCAGTAGCTTTATAATTGTGCTTCTGAATTGGCTTTCTGACATCGAAATGTAATCCAAATTCTGTAACTCTGTGGCAGAAAGTACTGTTTCCTATTCTTTCTTTTCTGTTTAGTTCCTCTTTCTAGTCATTCTGCTCAGTGTAGAGTGGCTAAAAACGAGTTGTAGTGGAAAAGGAAGAAAAAAAAGGAGTGATATCCTTTGGTTCTATATACTGTAAATCTCTCCACTTCCCCTGAAGCTTTCTAGTCCTGCTCGTCCAAGAACTTGCTCTTCCCCTGTCTTTCCAGCTGGTCTTTTGGGGGAGGGGCCTGCTGTGCTGATTCTCAGCTGGGAGCCGTTTATCCTCTCCACCTCTGGAGTGATCTCCTGCCGTAACCATGGCAGGCTCTCAGTCCAGATTGGCCTGGATGCTTCTGGGGTTGGGGGATGTTTCTGGGGGTGGGGGATGCTGACCTGTACAGCTTGGGGGCGCCTGGCGGCAGGAGAATCCTCGCTGTCTTGTGCCCTCCCCACCTCCGCTTTTCCTGGGGGGAGCGCAGGATCCTGGGCTGTGTCCCCTGGTGCCCTGGCATCCCGGGCCTGGGACACTAGAATACGGTCCTGGGGCCACGGCTCCAGATGGCAGCATTTCACAGCCCCCTCCACCCGGAACCCCCGCCTGACTGACCAGCTTCTCCAGAGGCCCTGCCAGGCGCAGGCTCCAGCCCGTTTACCGAGCCTGGCCCACAGTCTGTGGTGTTCTCTTCCCTGGGTGCACTTCCTCTCCTATAGACTCCGGGAGACTGGAGGCTCCACTTCCCCTCCTGTGTTTCTGCTCCATTTCCCTGCTAAGCACCTTTCCGTCTGGGAAGAATCCCGCAGGGATTTTTATAGTTCCTGCTTCTCTGGGACTGGGCTTTCCTGTCCTGGAGGCTTTCACTGCCCGGCCTTAGCCCGGGTCCTTGTGGGGCCATCCCCCACGTGATTATTTTTTTTTCTTCCACCTTCCTACGTTGTTAGAAGCACAAACTCTTCTCTCTGTAGTGTTCCAGCTTCTCTCTTCAAATCTCAGGTCATATTCATAGGTTTTCAGGATGATTTGAAAGTTATCTAGGTAAGTTTTGGGGACAGGTGACTTGGGGACCCTACTCCTCTGCCATCTTGCCCTGCCCTGATATGGCTAATCTAAATGTGGATACTTGAAGCCCAAATAAAAATTATGCAGAGAAATGACATTAACATAATAGAAGAAAGGGTAAGCAAACAAATAACAAACACCTAGCAGGAACTGTAAAAACCAACATTCTTAGTATGTTGGAAAATAGTCAAAGGATTATAGGTGACAAGTAAACACAGAAATTTTTTTAAAAAAGGTATCTTGAAAATGGCAGGCAAGATTTATGACATTTTTATTTGCTGTCCACCTAACCCGTACTCTTGTGCTCTGGCAGTTTTAAAGCAGTGGAAGTTTCAAAGCAGTGTCATCCTGTGTCCCAGTAGGGGACCCTTGTCCCTGGTTTCTGAGGGATTAGAGCAGATCTTACTTGTGAATTACTATGTATGACTATTCTAACATGTCCAAGGGCTTGCTGAAGAGTGAATATGAGGTGTTAATTTCTGCTTTCCCTAATTTGGAGCACAGACTGGAAAAGTGAAGACATTTTCTTAAAAGATGCTGCATTTCACAAGATAAAATGCCTGAGGCAAAAAATAACTGGTCAAGACATAAAATAGAAATACAGAAGGCTCAGAGTAGAACCTGAGATTCTTTGGGAAATTATAAAAATGAAAACTGCTTAAGGATATGGGAGAATTTCAAAAGTCACACACATGCCAAGAGCAACCTACATACTCAAAAAAGAGCAGAATAGACCCCTAAGCTCTCATCTCTGACTGATCCCTATACTTAGTGTAAGGCTGGATAACTGTTGAATAAATCCTCCAGCAAAAGCTAATATGAAAACACTGGGAGGTGTTTTTTTTTTTTTATTTTCAGTTTTTGTTTTTTTATTTTCAGAGGTGCTTGTTTTTATTTTCAGTTTTTGTTTGTTGTTCTTCTCTCTTCTCTCTCTCTCTCCTTCTCTTTCTATTAGATCTTAGCATTCAAGGGAATATCTGCCAATCCATTAGTTAAAGGAGACCTAAATGAATAGAGACTTTAGTCATCACACATGATAAGGAACATTCTTTGCCAAAAAAGAAAAAAAGAAAAAAGAGTTTGGAAAAGTACCTAAACAAATAGATTACTACAACATGCAACAACAACAGCAACAAAATAAATCCTGGAGAAGAGAGAAAAATGTGAATTTCAGAGTTAGAACATTAAAATGTTCAGATGTCTAATTTTTTACCACAAAATGAGGCATATAAAAAATAGGAAAGTACCACTTATTCAAAGGAACCGAATAAACTGACAAAATTCATCCCTGAGGAGGCTTAGATATCAGACTTACTAGAAAAAAAATTGAATACAATTATCTTAAATATGACCAATGATCTAAAGGAAATTATGGCCAAAAAACTAAGCAAATTGGTGTATTATCAAAATAAAAATATCAGTAAAGAGAATTCATTAAAAAGGATCAAACATGAGATCCCTGGGTGGCTCAGTGGTTTAGCATCTGCCTTTGTCCCGGGGCATGATCCTGGAGTCCTGGGATCTAGCCCCACATTGGGGTCCCTGCATGGAGCCTGCTTCTCCCTCTGCCCGTGTCTCTGCTCTGTGTGTATGTGTGTCTCTCGTGAATAAATAAATAAATAATTTTTTAAAAGGATCAGGGCAGCCCCAGTTGCACAGTGGTTTAGCGCCGCCTGCAGCCTAGGGCGTGATCCTGGAGACCCTGGATCGAGTCCCACGTCAGGCTCTCTGCGTGGTGCCTGCTTCTCCTTCTGCCTGTGTCTCTGCCTCTCTCTCTCTCTCTCTCTCTCTCTCTGTGTGTGTGTGTGTGTGTCTCTATGAATAAATAAATAATCTTTAAAAAATAAAATAAATAAAAATAAAAAAGGATCAAACATAAATTCTGGAGATGAGAATTACAATAAGTGATATTAATTCAATACAGGGATTCTGCAGCATATTTGAACAGGCAGAAGGAAAATCAGCAAAATAGAAGACATGTCAGTTGGAATTATTGAGTTTGAGGAGAAAGAGTAAAGAATGAAGAGAAGTAAGTAGAAAAAGTATAATGAATGAAATAAAACAAAGTGAATGAAGAACAGTTAACAGAAACTACAATGTACCAACATAAATGTTAAGCGGATGACCAACATACACATCATGGGAATCCCAGAAGGAGAAAAAAATACAGAAAGATGAAGAATGAATATTTGGATAATAATAGATAAAAGCTCAATTTTATGAAATACATGAATCTGTCAATCCAAGATGCAAAATAAACTAAAGTAGGCAAAGCCCAAAGAGTTACACACCAAGACATATTATAATCAAACTGTTAAAGCCAAAGACAGAATCTTGAAATCAGCAAGGAAGTAAAATCCACTGTGTATAAGGAATTCTCAATAAGATTAAGAGATGTGGAGAAATTTGGGATCCCTGGGTGGCTCAGAGGTTTAGCGCCTGCCTTTGGCCCAGGGCATGATCCTGAAGTTCCAGGATCAAGTTCCACGTTGGGCTCCCTGCATGGAGCCTGCTTCTACCTCTGCCTGTGTCTCCGCCTCTCTCTCCCTCTTTGTGTCTCTCATGAATAAATACAATCTTAAAAAAAGAGAGATGTGGAGAAATTAGAACCCTTGTGCACTGCATTGGTGGTAAGAATATAACATGGCATCACTCTTAGGGAAATAGTATGCAGGTTCCTAAAAAATGAAAACTGCAGCTACCATATGATCTAGAAATTGCACTTTTGGGTATTTAATGAAATAATTGAAAACAAGAATTCAAGGAGATATTTGCACTCCCATGTTTATTTAGCATTATTCTCAGTAGTCAACATATGCAAACAACCTAAATGTTGATCAATGCATGATCTATCTCTCTATCCATCTATCTAATCTATATCTATCTATCTATCTATCTATCTATCTATCTATCTATATCTATCTATCTATCTATCTATCTATCTATCTATCTATCATCTATCTATCTATCCAACTCATACTATTTGGGATTTTAAAAAGAAGGAAATTCTATTATATACTGCAATATATATGAACCTTCAGGACATTATGTTAAGTGAAATAAGACAGTCACATAAGGACAAATACTTCACAGTTGCAATTAAATGAGGTATGTAAATTTTTCAAACTCATAGAAGCAGAAAGTAGAAAGGTGGTCATCCGGGGTTGGGATGGAGTACATATGGAGTCTTCTGTTCAATGGATGTGGAGTTTCAGTCATCCAAGATGAAAAAGTTTCAGAGAGATGTGGTAAACCAATGCATCCAGAGAGATGTGGTAAACCAATGCATCCATAGTTAGTAATATTGTACCATACACTTAAAAATCTGTAAATGGGGTAGATTTCATGCTATATGTTTTCAACACACACACACACACACACACACACACACACACACACGAGTGTTGGTGAGAATGTGGAAAATTTTCAAGCCTTATATACTGTTAGTAGGACTATAAAATGGTACAGCAGCTGTAGAAAACAGTTTGTTCCCCAAACAGCTATTCATAAAATGACTATAAGACTCTGGAATACTCCTAAGTATATATTCAAAAATGAAATCAGTGTATCAAAGAGATATGTTTACATCAATGTTCATTGGAATATTATTCATAATAGCCAAAAGTTGGAAATAACTTGTGCCCACCAATAGATGTAGGGGTTAAAATATGTGTTGCATACATACAATGGAATGTTATTTAGCCATTAAAAGAATGATTTTCTGACATATGTCACAACATCAATAAATTTTGGGACATTATGTTAATGTGAATTAGCCAGACAAAAAAGAACAAGCATTTTACTAATCCACTTATATGGAATATCTAAAATAAACATTATTCATTCAGATAGAAAGTGGATTAGAAGTTCCTGAGGACTAGGGGCAAGGTGAAGCAATTATTGCTTAATTGTTACATAGTTTCTGTTTAGGAGATAATCATCTTTTGAAATACCTAGTAGCGATGGTAGCACAAAATTGTGAATGTAATTAGTGATATTTAACTCTATACTTAAAATAGTTAAAATGGTGAAATTTGCATTTGTTACATATATTATTTCATAAATAAAATATTAATAATGTAATATATGAAAGAACTGAGTTATACAATTTTAACGGATATATAATATAGGATGTGAGTCATATCTCAATAAAGCTTTTAAGAAATTTTGCAGTCATCTCTAAAATCTCTCTATTATTATGTGAATGTGATTGTGTGTGTATATATGTTTAGTGGTTGTGGGGTAGGGATGTAGGGATGAAATCTCTACATAAACAAAATGTGTGTCTAATTGTAGATAAGTAAATTATTATATACTTTTAAGCTATCTTAAATCGTTCTTAGTAAATATTTGTGAGTCCAAAGCAAAACGAGGGACACCTGAGTGGCTCAGCTGTTGAACATCTGCCTTTGGGTCAGGGCATGATCCTGGAGTTCTGGGATTGAGTCCCGCATGGGGGTCCTTGTGGGGAACCTGCTTCTCCCTCTGCCTTTGTCTCTGCCTTGTTCTGTGTCTCTCATGAATAAATAAATAAATTTTTTAAAAAATAAAGCCAAAATGAATAAAATATTCAACTTAATAACTATCTTCTTATTTGTTAAATTTGAAAAAAAATCTTTTTTTTAGAGAGAGAGCACGCATGAGTACGGGAAAGGACAGAGAGAGAGGAAGAGAGAGAGAATCTTCAGCAGGCTCCAACCCCAGGGCGGAGCCTGACTCAGAGCTCCATCTCATGACCCTGAGATTATGACCTGAGCCAAAATCAAGAGTCAGACACTTAACCAAATGAGATACCCAGGCATCCTTGAAAAAAATTCCTTAATGAATACCACCAGCATTAATTTCTAAACATCACACATTATTTATTGTAGTTAAGCAAGTTCCTCTTTAGAAAATTCATGGATCTGTGGTGCCTGGGTGGCTCAGTGGTTGAGCATCTGCCTTTGGTGCAGGGCATGATCCTGGTCCAGGGATTGAGTCCTGCATTGGGCTCCCTGTGAGAAGCCTGCTTCTCTCTCTATGTCTCTGTGTCTCTCTCTGTGTCTCTCATGAATAAATAAATAAAACTTTAAAAAAAGAAAATTATTGGATATCACAATTGTGAATCATCTTAAGCATCCATGATGCTTATAGTATGAAAATGGCTGAATTTTTGTCAATACTATGTTTTTTCTGAGACTTTTCAGGAGAAATTTATTTAAGACTTAATAAACACAGCAATATATTAATTTGTGATAAATGAATAAATAGAATTGTGACTGTATATACCCCCAAACCAAACAATACTTTATAAGTTCAATGAGCAAGACCTCTAATTATTACATTTCAGATATTTAAAGAAAACTTTAAAAATTTATTACAAAATAAATTTACTTATGAAATATTTCTCCTGTTAGTTAATTATTACTTACCATTTCATTTGTATGGTACTATGATTTTCTAGCTTCTACTCTGAAGGTTTTCTGTATGTTTACTGAATTCAGGTAGTGAAATAGGGAATGCATGTGTTTGTGTATGTGTGTGTGTGTGTGTCTGTGTGTATTGTGTGAACTTTTACATGGCATGTGTTATTATTTGTTATATTAGGTGGGGAAATAATATATATTTATTTATATTTAAAATAGGTTTATTTTATTGGAACAGCCATGAAATCATTGGCAAGAGTAACTCATGTTCTATTAACTATTTTATACCTTCTATCAGAGAGAACCTTGTTAATGAAAATGTATTCAGTGGAGCAATATTATCGTCATCTTCTGGGATTCATTAAATATACAGAACCTTGGGCCCCAGTCCAGATCTGCTGAATCAGAATCTGCATTTTAATGAGCTCCTCAGGTAGCCCCTTGAAAATTTAATAAGTATTGACATAAGCATATTAATTCACTTTTGTTTGGACAAACAACCTAACACTTAGTAGTTTAAAGGAGGAACACATTTGTTTACTCATGATTATGTAGTTGTAGGTTAATATTCTCATTCATATGTCTATCATATGGCTGCCTGTCACCAGGTGTGAAGGAGGAATCTGGGCTATGTGTTACAGTGTTCCTAAGAGCAGTAAGAGAGGACATGCAACATTGCCCCAGCAGTTTTCAAACCTTGGTTTGTGTCATATCTGCTAGTACCATTTAACCAAATTAAGTCATATGACAAAACCCAGATCTTGTATCTGAGGGATTCAAGATGGACTCAACCTCTTGATGAGAGGAGCTGCAAAGTGTCATCATACAAGAGGACACTGGTGATATGGATGAAAAGAATCTGATTATTTTACTCTCTACTACAGGCCTCTACACAAAATATCCAAACCCTCATATTTTTAATGAAAAAAAGTAATTTACTAATGCTTTATGCTCTACCAAATAAGTAGACATAATTAAGGAAACTGAGGCAAATGGACTCAGGCTACACTTAATCATTTATCAATTGATTGGTTACTATCCTCATGGCCTCTCCCTTTTCATTGTCAAAGGAAAAGTAGCTGATCTCAGAAGATATAATAATTATATATCGTTACTTAATAAAGTCCATTTATAGATTAGAAATAGAATGATCTGATAAATATATATTATTGTAGAAACACAGGTCATATCTGTGACACAGTATCTCATATTAGGCAGTAATTGAAATTACTCATAATTATGTGTGCATGTGTTCTTATGTATTTGTAATTTGCAAGAATTTAAAAAACACAAAGACAAAGTCTAAGAAAGTCACAAGTTGTGATGATACACCTTACCAGAAAAGACTTTAAGCCTCCTCAAGATCTAAAGACATAGAATTAACATTATTAACATCTAAATGTGCAGTAAAACCTAATTAACCATGGTCAAATGAACTTCAATACCTTATTTTAATTGTCATTCTGGCTGTGTTTTATTATATGGATTATGTAATATGCATAATCGACACATAATTACTCATACTTAATACATAAATAAAAACTAGCATAGTCTGTGGCACACTTAAGTATTTAGTGATTGTTATTGGCTGAACATTTACCTTATATTCGAATAAATTTTATATATTGTATATGTCTTTCTTAATTAAACTTCATAATAAATTCATAAATTAGATGCAAATATTTTTTCAAAGTAGACAAAAAGTGGTCAAGAGAGGTCTGGGGATCTCCATACATTCAGCTCAGCCTCTTACTTAACCTACAGACCTTCTGATAAGTGCAGGCATTTAGAATATTGTGACAAGGAAACTGTAAGACTTCCAATGATCAAAAAATATCAAAATATGTTACCTATATGATATCATGAATGCAACAACATTAGAATTGATCTTTAACAAAATGTTTTGAACTTAAGATTCTTTTCCTAAGAAAAACATAATATCCAGAATACTCTAATATATGAACAATTTCGGTTAATAGATCTTTTATTGTAGATCATTAAAATTCTCTAATTCTATATTATGACAACATGATAATCTAATTTATTAAAATATTCAAATAATTGGCCATATAGATCAAAAATAGGTTCTAAGTTCATGTAATTTTCACCTTTAAACTAGTTTTTTTAACATTATCAAGAAATTCTTTACTTCTGTGACTTGACATTAAGAACTTACTCTGATGAGTCATTATTATAAATAATCATTATTAAATCACGTTACACAATAAAATAGAGGAAAAGTAGAGTAAACAATATTGTCATGCCAAATTGCATTTAGTTTGTTGAGTAGGGAAATTGTTTATGAATAATATTTATAAATAAAGATTTTTACATCTCTTAAAATGAATCTTCAAAAATAATATGCAAGGATAGCTCTTTCAGGTAAGATTGCAGAGTTGGAGGATCCTAAGTTCACCTCATCCTATGGATAGACATAGATAACACCCACATCAGTGTAAATAACCTAGCAAACTACCCAAGGACTGACAGAACAGACTCCCCACAACTAATCATAGAGATTAAACCACATTGAAAGTGATAGGAAAGTCAGTGATGAAGTCAGGAACCAAACTGACCTGTAAGACTCTCCACTGGAGGAGGGACATTACAATCATGGATAGGGGAAAGGATCCCACCCCAGGAACTCCAGGTATAGATGACCCACAATGGGAAGATGTATCCCCATAACATTTGGCTTTGCAAACCAATGGAGTTTAACTTCATGGGTTCCTACAATCAGTGGGGTTAAACATGTGGATCTTTAGAAATCAGCAGCTCTATTTCAGGAGAGGCAGAGAGCAATAAGAAACTGACTCACTGCCCTTAAAAGGATAAGGATAATATAACAAACAACTCTGCTGAGAAAACTGCATAGAAGCAGCAGTTTGAAAAATACTTGGAGTATATGGGAAGATTTATTTACTAGTCACAGAACATATGTTGAGGGGCAGGGATTTTTAAAAGACTTTTCCAAGAACAAACGAGCTAGTGGGTGCCATTTTCCTCCCCACCCCACAGCTTAGGAATAAACAAGGATGGGAACTAGTGCAAACATTCTCTACCTATTTTACTAATAGTATGCCCACCTTTGCACTCTCCTGTGGACCTGTCACCTCCAACCTGGCCTTGGCAGGTGTTCTACAAAGCAGCTTCAGGTCCAATCCCATGACAGAGCAATGGAAGTGGGCACCTTGCTAACACCATGAGCCTTTCCCCACGTTCTCCTGCAGACCCATCCATCCAACATGTCCTCTACAGGAGTCCATCCAAAGTTGTATCACAAGCATGGCTTGTGAAATAGCCTGAGAGTTGCCAGAACCACTCCAAACTTACTCCTGTGCTGTGGAGAGTGGAAGATAACCACATATATCAGCTCCACTGTGACTCCAGTATTGGCCTGAAGGCAGACATATGATTGAACTTCAGGCCTACCCATGAAAAAAAGCCTCTCAGGAGAAAACACAAAGAGATCATGCTGCAATTTCCTATAACTATGGAAAATGCCTGGTCAGACCTAACTCAATTCCAAGGTAGCCCTAGATTGCCCATTAACATCACAGGGATCAAATCCTGCCCACAACAGGCAAAGAGAGCCATTGCAGATGACTGGACTGAAAGCAAACCTGGTTGAGCCAACAGTAAGGCACACAAACAACACATATAGGAGACACTTCCAAAGCACAAGGTTCTGGTGAATAGATGATATTGCATTACAGGACACTATAGGACCTCTTCTTTATTAGGCCACTACTTTCAAGAGCAGGAGATGTAGCTGACTTTCCCAATACAAAGAAACAGACACAGAGAGTTAGAATGAGGAAGCAAAGGAATATTGTCTCAAATGAAAGAATAGGACAAGAATCACAGAAAAACATCTAAGTGAAATTGAGATAAGCACCATGCCTGTTAGTGAATTTAAAGTAATGGTAATAAATATACTCTCTGCACTTGAGAAAAGAGTGGAGGATCTCATTGAGACCCTTAATAATGAGATAGGAATAAAAAAGAACCAGTCAGTGATGAAGAATTCAATAATTGAAATTCAAAACACACTAGAGAGAATACATAGTGGACTGCAGGAGGAAGAATAATGGATCAGTGACTGGGAAGACAGAGTAATGGAAAACAATCAAGCTGAACAGAAGAAGGAAAAAGGAATAATAATTAAAAAAAGAGAATAGTTTAAGGGAACTCAGTAACATTACCCAATTTAATAGCAATCACATAATAGAGATCCCAGCAGGAGAAGAGAGAGAAAAGGGGGCATAAAATTTATTTTAAAAAATAATAACTGAAAACTTCTCTTATCTGGGAAAGGAAACAAAAATCCATACCCAGGAGGCTGAGAGCTCCCCAGAAAATCAACCCAAACAGATCCACACCAAGATACATAGCAATTGAAATGACAAAAATAGTGCTAGAGATTTTTATTTTTTTAATGATTTTATTTATTTATTCATGAGAGACATACAGAGAGATGCAGAGACACAGGCAGAGGGAGAAGCAGGCTCCCCATGGGGAGCCTAATGTGGGAATCAATCCCAGATCCCTAAGATCACGTCCTGAGCCAAAGGCAGATGTGTAACCGCTGAGCCACCCAGGCATCCCATGATAGAGAATTTCAAAAGCAGCAAGAGAAAATTAAATATTTACATATAAAGGAAACCCCATAAGGCTATTAGCTGCTTTTTCAAAAGAAATTTTGGAGGCTAGAAGAGCATTGCATGATACGTTCAAAGGGTTGTGAGGAAAAAACCTGCAACCAAGAATATTCTATCCAGCAAGGCTATCATTCAGAATAAAAGAGAGATAAAGGGTTTCCCAGACAAAATTAATTTATACTCATTAAACCAACCTTAGAAGAAAGATTAAAGGGAATTCTTTGAATGTCAAAGAAAGGCCATAAGGAGAAGTAAGAAAAGTAGAAAGGTAAAAAGCAGTAAAAATAAGTACACCTATAAAAATCAATCAAGGGATTCACCAAATAAGATGTGAAGTATAGCAACGTATAGCTAAAATGTGTTGGAAAAGGCAGTAAACATTTACTGCTTTTATAATGGGTTCAAACTTAAGCAACCAACAATACAGACTGCTATATGCATAAATTGTTATATGTAAACCTAAGGGTAATGGCAAAAAAAGAAAAAACCCGGTAATAGATATTCAAAAAATAAGGAGAAAGGAATCAGAGTATATTGCTAAAGAAAGACATCAAATGACAAAAGAACAAGAGAACCACAAAAACTATTGTAAAATGAGAAGCAAAATGGCAACAAGTACATATCTATCAATAATTACTTTGAATGCAAATGAATTAATATTACAAACAGAAGAAATAGAATGACTAAATCAATAAAAAAGCAAGTCTCATCTATATACTACCTATATGAGACTCAATGCAGACCTAAAGACATGCAGACTGAAAGTGAAGGGATGGAAAATCATTTATCATGCAAATGGAATTGAAAAGAATGCCTAGATAGCAATATACAAATCAGGCAAAATAAACCTTAAAACAAAGTTTGTAACAAGAGACAAATAAGGGTTCTATACAATCATAAAGGGAACAAACCAACAGGAATATATCACAATTATAAATATTTATGCACTCAATATGGGAACACTTAAATACATAAAGCAGCTATTGACAAATATAAGGAAATAATTAATAGTAATACAATAAAAGTAGGAGGCCTAAACATTCCACTTACATCAATGGATAGAATAACCAAACAGAAAATCAATAAAGAAACAGTGGCTTTGAATGACATACTGTATCAGGTAGATGTAACAGATACATTCAGAACCTTCCTTCCTAAAACAGCAGAATACACTGACTTTATAAGAGCATATAGAACATTGTCTAGAAAATATAACATATTAGGTCACAAAACAAGTCTCAATAAATTAAAAAATATTGATGTCATATCAAGCATCTTTTCCAGCTACAACAGTGTGAAGCTAGAAATCAACCATACACACACACACACACACACACACACACAAATTTTAAAAAGAACACAAATATATGGAGGTCAAATAACATACTATTCCACAACGAATGGGTCAGCCAAGAAATCAAAGATGAAATTAAAAAATACATGGAGAAAAATGAAAATAAAAACACAATGGTCTAAAATCTTTGGGATGCAGTAAAAGCTGTTCTAAAAAGGTTTATAGCAATAGAGACTTACCTCAAGAAGCAAGAAAATTTTCAAAGAAGCAACCTAACCTTACACCTAACAGAGCTAGAAAAAGAACAATGCACATTCAAAACTTATAGAAATATATATGTATGTATTATATATACATAAATATATATACATAAATATATATACATAAATATATAAATATATGTGTATATATACATAAATTTATATATATTATATATATAATATATATATATATATAAAACTGAGGATGAAGAGCTAAGATGGTGGCATAAAATTCTTTCTGAATACTCAAGAATTTGACCTGAGTACTGACAGAACAAACTGCCTAACTAGAAGGAGAAAAGGCATCATATTTAGGAAGGTATGAAAGGCAGAGATATGGTTTTGGGGGAGAAATGGATCCCTGATGCTGTGGAAGAGAGGAAGCCTTGGTCACAGAGAGGTGATAGTGTAGCACAAAGGGGTATGCACAAGGAGAGTACTTCCCCAAACCCACTGGCTGGTAAAAATGAGAGGGGCTGATTTTTGTGTTTTGGGAGCCAATGGAGCTCAAAGACTGCAGTTTTAAATATTGGTGGGCTTGGCTATGATAGGCCTTGAGGGTGCTACCCTACTCCTGGAAAGAAGGCAGGAAAAAAAAAAAACCCAGGGCAAAAGGTACAATCTGAGGATCACTTAAGGCACATGGGTGAGAGACCGTTAACTCTTTTAGGAATGCATCTATGAGAGGTAGCATTCGCAGAGATGTCTCTCCTGGGACAAAAGACCTGGGGGCACCATTTCCCTCCTCTGCCCCTCAGCATAGGCAGACACACCTGCTGAGGGCAGTTAACCTGGATACTGGCTGTTTAGCTTGCTTTCCTCCAAATCTCATGCTTCTGCATTCTGATGTGACTACCCTTCTCAGTCAAACTTGCATCAGTCCCAGTGAGGTGAGACCCTCTCTCAGACGACCAGCACAGGACCATATCACAGCATGTCCCTAAAGTTTGGAGTTTTAAAAGTCGGCAGGCTTGGCTGGGATACAGCCCATAGTGCACTGAGCTGCTCCAAGCAGGTAAGCACCTGGAGACAAACAGTGTGAAAATGGTGTTCTGAAAAATGCTTGAGATGCAAGAGAAGACATTATTCGCACTTATAGGAGTGCTTTCCTGAGAACAGCAAACACAGAGATCCATCTCCGGGGACAATGGAGCTAGCTGTTGCCCATTTCCCTCCTCTTCACTCTGCCCTCAGGATAAACCAACTTCAGTAAACAGCACAACACCAACATTGGCTGTTTAACCTGCTGACAACTAGTCCCGGCCCCCTGCGCTTTGCTGGTACTGCATTTCTCAGGCAAGGACCAGTAGAAACCCCTCACACACCATGTCTACTGACCAAAGTTCTCCAAGGCTTCAGTTTTAGTGGAAGTAGCACCAGGTCTCATTTAATAAGCAGAACAGAGCACACCCAGATAAAACCCATCACACTCTGGCCAAGGTCCAAACACTCCCTACTGCAGGCAAGGAGAGCCTTTGCAGATCACTGGCCTAAAGGGATAGGGGAGTCAAAACACAGCAAGAAAGTGCACATAGTGCATACCAGAGATAATCCCTAAAGAACCAGAGCCTGGAGGCTATATGACCTCTTCCTCATACAGCTATTACTTGCAAGACCAAGAAACATAATGAAATGTTCTAACACAGAAAAAGACAGAGATTTAGACAAAATGCTAAGATGGAAGAACTCATCCTAAAAGGAAGAACAAAAAAGCCATGACCAGAGATCTAACTAAAACAGATTTAAGTAATATGCCTGATGGAGAATTTAAAGAAATAATAATAAGGATATTCGCTGGGCTTCAGGAAAATCATAAAAGACATTTTGGAGATCATTACTGCAGAGATAAAAGAATTAAAAATGAATCCATCAGAAATTAAAAACTCCATAACTGAAATTTGAATCTGATCAGATCCATGTATCCTTGTATTGACCAAGGATGGAAGAAGCAGAAGAATGATTAAGTGATATAGAAGATAGAATAATAGAAAATAATAAAGCTGAAAAAAAGAGAAAGATAATAATTATGGAACATGAGAATAGACTTAGGGAACTCAGTGACTCCATCAAATGTAAAAAGAAGAAGGAGGGAGAGAAAAGAGGGTATAAGAATTATTTGAAGGAATAATAGATGAAAATTTCTCTAAAAAAAAAGAAAAAGAAAACTTCTCTAATCTGGGGAATGAAATAGACATTCAAATCCAGGAAGCACAGTGAATTACCATCAAAATCAACAAAAGAAGGCCAACACCAAAACATATTATAATTGAATTTGCAAAATAGAGTGATACAGAAAAAATCCTAAAAGCAGAAAGACAAAAGAAATCCCTAACTTACAAGAGAAAACTCTTAAGGTTAGTTGCAGATCTATCCACAGAAACGTGGGAATCCAGAAGAAAGTGACATGATATATTCAATTTTCTAAATGGGATAAGTTCGCAGTCAAGAATACTCTATCCAGCAAGGCTCTCATCCAGGAGAAAAGGAGAGATAGAGTTTCCCAGACAAGCAAATATGAAAAGAGTTCGGGATCCCTAAATCAGACCTGCAAGAAATATTGAAGGGGACTCTTTGAATGGGAAAAAAAAGACCAAAAGTGGCAAAGACTGGGAGGGAACAGAGAAAACATCTAGAAACAACAATAAAAGAAGTAATAAAATGGTACTGAATGCATATCTATCAGTAATTAACTTTAAAAATAAATGGACTAAATATGCCAATCAAAAGGCATAACGTGTCAGAATGGATAACAAAGCAAGACACATCTATATGCTACCCACAAGAGACTCATTTTAAACCTAAAGTTACCTGCAGATTGAAAGTGAAGGATGATGGAGTACCGTTTATCATGCAAATGAATGTCAAAAGAAAGCCATAGTAGCAATACTTATATCAGGCAAACTAGATTTTAAACCAAACACTGAAACAAGAGATGAAGAAGTATACAATAGAATAATAAAAGGGACAATTCAACAAGAATATCTAACAATTGTCAATACTTATGCTCTCAACTTGGGAGCAGTCACATATAGAAAACAAATAACAAACATAATGTAACTAATAGATAATAATACAAAATAGTATAAGACTTTAACATCCCACTTGCATCAATAAACAGATTAAGCAGAAAATCAACAGGGAAACAATGGCTTTGAAAGACACACTGGAGCAGTTGGAGTTAACAGATAAATTCAGAACATTTCATCCTAAAGCAGTAGAATGCACATTTTTGCAAGTGTGCATGGGACATTCTCCGCAATAGATCAAATACTGGGTCACAAATCAGGTCTTAACTGGTACAAAAAGATTGCAACCATATCATGCATATTTTTCGGACACAATACGATGAAACTTGAAGTCAATCACAAGAAGACATTTGAAAGGACCACAAATACATGGAGGTTAAAGAATAATATAAATATAATATAATATATATAAATATATATAAAATATATAAAATATATATATAAAATATATAAAATAATATAAATATAAAGAATGAATGAATCAACCAGAAAATCAAAGAAACAATAACAAAAAGCATGGAAACAAATGAAACCGAAAACATACTGGTCCAAAGCAAAAGCAAAAACAGTAGTAAGAGAAGTATATAGCAATACAGGCCTTCCTCATGAAACAAGAAAAATCTCAAATTTAACCTTACTCCTAAGAGAGCTAAAATAAGAACCAAAAATGAAGCCTGAAGCAAGCAGAAAAAGAGAAATAATAAAGATTGGAGCAGAAATAAATGTTATAAAGAAAAACAAAAAAGCAAAAACAAAACAAAAACCAAAAAGAGCAGACTAGATCAATGAAATGAAGAGTTGGTTCTTTGAAAAAAATTAATAAAATTTATAAACCTCTAGCAAGACTTACCAAAAATAAAAGAGAAGGGACCCAAAATAACTAAAATTACAAATGATAAAGGAGAAATGTCAATCAATAACACAGAAATACAAATAAATAGAATATTATGAAAAATTTTATGTCAACAAATTGGACAATCTGGAAGAAATAGATACATTTTTAGAAATATATTAACTACCAAAACTGAAGCTGGAAGAAATAGAAAATATGAACAGACTTATAACCAGCAAATAAGTTGAAAAATTAATTTTAAAATCTCCCAATAAACAAAAGTCCAAGGCCAGATGACTTTCAGGGGAATTATAACAACCATTTAAAGGAGAGTTAATATATTTTCTTCTCAAACTGTTCCAAAAAATAAGACTGGAAATAAAACTTCCAAATTCATTCACAAGGCAGTATCACCCTGATTCTAAAACCAGAGAAGATTACACTAAAATAGAGAATTACAGACCAATATCCCTGATGAACATGAAAGCAATAATTCTCAACAAAACACCAGCAAATTGGATCCAGCAGTACAATAAAAAAAATCATTCACCATGATTAAATGGGATTTATTCTTTGGCTGCAAGGCTGTTTCAATATTCATAAATCAATCAACATTATATTCCATGTTAATAATATAAAGGTTAAGAACTATGTAGTCCTTTCAGTAGATGCAGGAAAAGCACTTGAGAATGTATAGCATCCATTCCTATAAAATACTCAACAAACTAGGGATAGAGGGAACATACCTCAACATCATAAAGGCTATATATGAAAAACTAACAGCTAGTATCATCCTCAATACTGAAAAACTGAGAGCTTTTCCTGTAATGTCAGGCACAATACAGCAATATCCAATCTAAGCATTGTTATTTAGCATCATTCTGGAAGCCTTAGTAATCAGACAAGAAACAAAAGACATTCAAATCATCAAGGAAGAAGGAAAACATTCAATATTTTCAGATGGCATGATACTCTATATAGAAAACCCAAAGACTCCACCAAAAAATTGCTAGAACTAATAAATGAATTCTGTAAAGTAGCAAGGTACAAAATTAACATACAAAAATATGTTGCATTTCTGTACACCCATAATGAAGTAACAGGAAGAGAAATCAAAGAATCAATCCCATTTACAAATGCACCAAACACTATAAAATACCTAGAAATAAACCTAACCAAAAAGCTTAAATATCTATATTCTGAAAATACAGAATACTGATAAAGAAATTGATGACACAAAGAAATGGAAAAACATTCCATGCTCATGGATTAGGAGAACAAATATTTGTTAAAATGTGTATATTACCCAAAGCAATCTACAGATCCCTATTTGATAGGGATCCCCATCAAAACACCAAGATTTTTCACAGAGCTAGAATAAACCATCCTAACATTAATAAGGAAACACAAAAGACCCCAAATAGTCAAAGTGACTTTGAAAATGAAGAGCAAAGCTAGAGGCATCACAATTCCAGAGATCAAGTCATATTAAAAAGCTGTAGTAATCAAGACAATATGGTACTGGCACAAAAATAGACAGATCAATGGAACAGAAAATAAATCCCAGAAATGAACCCAGTACTATATGGTCAACTAATCCTTGACAAAGCAGGAAAGAATATCCAATGAGAAAAAAAAGTTTCCTCAGCAAATGGTGTTGGAAAAACTGGACAGCAACATTCAAAGGAATGAAAGTGGACCACTTTCTCACACCATGAATAAAAATAAATTCCAAACAGTTGAAAGTTCTACATATGAGACAGGAAGCCATTAAATTCCTAGAGGTGAACACAGGCCATAACCTCCTTGACATCCGTCTTAAGGAACTTCTTGCTAGATATGTCTCCTGAGGCAAAGGAACAAGAACAAACAAACAAACAAACTACTGGGATTTCATCAGGATAAATAGTTTCTGCAGGTGAAGAAAAAAAAAAAAAAAAAAACCTAAATGGTAACCTGTGGAATGGGAGAAGATATTTGCAAACAACATATCTGATATAGGGTTAGTAACCAAAATATATAAAGAACTTATAAAACTCAATGCCTCAAAACCAAATAATCCAATTTAAAAATGGGAAGAAGACATGAATAGACATTTCTCCAAAGAAGACATCCAGGTGGCTAACAGACTTATGAAAGGATGTTCAACCTGATCACTCATCATCAGGGAAATGCAAATCAAAAACATCATGAGATATCATCTCACATCTGTCATAATGACTAACAACAGGAAACAAGTGTTTGCAAGGATGTGGAGAAAGGGAAACCCTCTTACACAGTTGATGGAATGCAAAGTGATACAGCCACTCAGAGAAATGGAATAGAGGTTCCTCAAAATGTTAAAAATTAAATACCTGCGATCCAGCAATTGCAGTACTAAGTATTTACCCAAAGGATACAAAAATACTGATTCAAAGGGATACATGCACTCTGATGTTTATAAACAGCATTATCAACAATAGCCAAATTATCGAAGGAGCCCAACTCTTGATTGACAAATGGATAAGAAGATGTGATATATATATATATATATATATATATATATATATATATATATAGCAATCTTAGACATAAAATGAATTAAATCTTGTCATTTGCAATGATGTGGATGGAGCTAGAGGGTATTATGTTAAGTGAAATAAGTCAGAGAAAGACAAATGTATGAGTTCACTCATGTGTGGAATTAGGAAACAAAACCAATGAACATGGGGGGAAATAAAATAGAGGCAAACCAGGAAACAGAATCTTTACTAAAGAGAATAAACTGATGGTTACTGGAGGGGAGGTGGGCAGGGGAATGGGTTAAATAGGTAATGGGTATTAAGAAGGGCACTTGTGATAAACACTGGTGCTGTATATACAAAATGAATCAGTAGATTTTACACCAGAAACCAGTATTACACTCCATGTTAACTAACTGAAATTTAAAAAGAAATTTGGTGGAACTTAAAAAAAATTAAGTAACATAACTTGTACCTTCATAAAAAACAAATATGCTAATTTTCCAAAGTTATTACTATCTCTCCAAATTAGACCTAGTTTACCTTTATGGTGTCCTTATCTTTACTATCAACATGAGTATAGGCTTATCTACTCTTTTTTGACAGCTCATAATTTAAATTTCCCATTTTTGTCTTTGAGAACTAAGCCATGCCATGATCCAGGTTATAACATAATCAGGGCAAGTTTCAGCTTCCTTCCACTTCGACTGCAACTTGTTTTTCTCTGATTTTTACCTCATAATAAAATAAATTTTTCTGTAAGTCTCTATATGCAGGGTATTCAACATACAGAAGCTTTATTTTTCCCTCAGAAGGGAATTATCTAGATGTCCAACAACACTTTCTCCTCACATGCCAAGTTTAGAGAAAACAGTACTGCCTTCAAATCAACATTTAGGTCAAAAGCCCCAAAGAGAGGAAATTTTGTTATGAGTACAAGTACAAGGACACAAATTAATTGAAATCAAGGAATATATTAAAGTAAGCATTGTGGTAAATGCACTTTCTTTTCTGTTGTTAGCTAAATGCATTAGAACAACAACAAAAATGATGACCTTCATTGATAAGACTGAACTGAAGTAAAAATGCTTTCATTTCCTTTTCACCTTGAAGGTTGATTTTTATCAAAGCACTTAAATGCATTTGTAAATGATGTCTATAGACAGGGTGAACTTTTGCTTTCATTTTTTTCATATCTCAGCTTTACTGGTCAATTTGGTGATACATAGATAGATGATAGATAGATAGATAGATAGATAGATAGATAGATAGATAGATAATAGATAGATTTTCACCTAGCACTTTTTTTATTAGTTTTAATATTTAATTAAAAAATAATTTAACTAGTAAACCACAGTTCCATTATTTAATAAGGCATAGATGTGTTAGTGTTTGGGTAGTGTATATAACTATAAAAATGTGTACTCTCTACTGGATTGTGTTAATATATTCATTTTTATATGAAGCTTTCCATTCAATTAATTTTAAATATTTATTTTAATTTTAAATATGCTATTTATCATAGATTTTGCTGATACCCAATCCAACATAATTTGGTTATTATTTTTTTCCAGCATAATTTAGTTCTTTTAGTGTGTGACTAGTGATAACAATAACTAATTTCTTGTGTACTTGCTATGGCTAGACATTGTACTAGGTACTATATTTGCATTACACCATTTAATCTTCACAAAAATCCTGTAAGGTAGATTATATTCAATAATCTCATTTTCCATGAGAAAAACTGAAACTCAGAGAAGTTAGGTAGCTTGTACATGGTCATATAGCCAGCTAGTAAGTAGTAGAGATAGACTGAAACTCAAATTAATCTATTGCCAAAATCTGAGTAGAAATAGTTGGAGGCAGAGAATGGTTGTTTTGATACTTACTGACTGATTCATCAAATATTTATTGAGCATCTAACTCTAGAGTAGCATTGTGTGTGCAAAAGTAATGTAAGTAAAACTATGATTACACAGGGTTGCATATCTCTCAGGTTTCATAAGCACAAGATAGGTAAAGAAATTTCTTTTTGTTGTTGTTAATGCTTCTGAGTAAAGATCTGTGCTGGGTGTTTATATACACCATCTCACTGGAAGCTTAGGAACACCTTTAGGCAGCTATTTTTATCCTCCTCTTATAACTGAGGAAGTAGTGACTCAGAGGAGTTAATAAACTTGTTTTCAGCCACATGGCTCTTAAATGCACATATAGGATTTAACTTATCCCTAACTAATTATTATAAACCAACCACTTTCCATGTATATGTCATGCAGCTGATAGTTTTTTGATACTAGCACTACAGAATCATGTATTTTGAAAACATCTTCATGATAATCAAGTTTAATTCCTTCATAGCACAGTCAGTACTCAAAGCTCCTAATGCTCAGATTAGGGGTAGATCCCTGGCACTGAACTTTTTCTCTACACCAGGCCCTTATATGTTTGATCTATTACTATTCAAGATTGTTGAGTGGAATGTTCTCTACCAACTTGGCTTGTTTGTAATCTACAGTTTGCCTTGATGTTTCCCACAAATGAATATATAAACATTATTTTGCATGTCATGGATCTATTTCATTGTGAAAGTTCATGGAAATCCAAGTTAGCATGGGGTGAGATTCCCTTCAATGTAATCAGAGTAGTATTTTCAGAATTTGCTTATAATGACAGTCAATTGATTTTGTTTTCTCTCTTTATTTGATATAAATTAATAGAAAACTTTTCCTGAAGGTCATATTGTTTCTTACTTGCTTGTAGCTTGCAAAAAATTATCTTATAAAATAAGTTCAGGATTTAAAAAAATACAAACAACTGGGGCACCTGGGTGGTCTAGTCAGTTGAGCATCTGACTTGGCTTTGGCTAAGTCTAGAAGCAAACCTATACCAATATGGTCAATTAATCTATGACAACGGAGTCAAGAATATGCATTGGAAATAGTGAAGCTAAATAAAACTGCACTGTTACATGAAACAGAATGAAACTGGAGCACTTTCATACACCATACACAAAAATAAACTAGAAATAAACACCTAACTGTGAAACCTGAAATTAAAGAAGTACTAAAAGAAAGCATAGGCAGTAATCTTTTGGACATCAGCCTTAACAACATGTTTATGAATATATCTCCTCATGGACACCTGGCTGGCTCAGCAGTTAATCATCTGTCTTTCACTCAGGGAGGAATCCTGGGGTCCCAGGATCGAGTCTCGAATCGGGCTTCCTGCATGAA
Organism: Vulpes vulpes; assembly: GCF_048418805.1. Classification (NCBI taxonomy): domain Eukaryota; kingdom Metazoa; phylum Chordata; class Mammalia; order Carnivora; family Canidae; genus Vulpes; species Vulpes vulpes. The sequence continues at coordinate 95,438,653 of NC_132796.1, read as the reverse complement.
GCTTGCTTCTCCCTCTGCCTGTGTCTGCCTCTCTCTCTCTCTCTCTGTTTCTCTCTCTCTCTCTCATGAATAAATAAATAAAATCTTTAAAAAATTATATGTATCCTCAGGCAAGGGAAACAAAAGTAAATGTTAAACTATTGGGACTACCCCCAAAATAAAAAGTTTTTGCACAGCAAAGGAAATCATTGGCAAAACTAAAGGCAACCTATGAATGGGAGAAAATATTTGCAATGATGTATCCAATAAGGGTTTAATATTGAAAATATATAAAGAACCTACCCAATTCAGTGCACACATAAAAGTCCAATTTAAAAATGAGAAGAAGATCAGCATATTTTTTCCAAAGAAATACAGATGGCCAACAGGCACACATGAAAAGGTGCTCAACATCACAAATCATTAGGGAAATGTTAGTCAAAACCACAATGAGACATCATTTCATATACCAACCAGAATAGCTAGAACAAAAAATACAAGAAATAAATGTTGGCAAGGAAATGGAAAAAAGAGAAACCTCACACACTATTGATGAGAATGTGAATTGGTGCAACCACTGTGGAAAACAGTATGGGAGCACCTCAAAAATGTAAAATAGAAATATCATATGACCAAGTAATTCCACTACTGGGTATTTACCAAAAGAAAACAAAAACACGTTTGTAAAGATATATGCACCCCTATGTTTATTGCAACACTATTTACGATAGCCAAGATACAGAAGCAACCCAGGTGTCTATTGAAGTGTGTGTAATCTAAAAAGCAAAAAAAAAAAAAGAACAAGCAAAAATATACTCTTAAATAAAGAGAACAGATGTGACTGCCAGAAGGGAGTGAAGGGGGGGGGGGATGGGCAAAACAAACAAAAGGAATTAAGGGGTAAAACTTCCAGTTATAAAATAAGTCACAGGGATGAAAAGTACAGCATAGAGAATGTAGTTATATATGTTATATATAGCTATAATGTTATATGGTGACAAATGATGACTACTCTTGTCATGGTGAGCATTGAGTAATGTATAGAATTATTAAATCAACAATTATACACCTGAAATTAATATAACATTGTATGTTAATTATACTTAAAAAAAGGAAATGAATTTAATGTTATCATTTAAATCCTAAACTTGAGGCAAACAGGGGTGAATCTAACATTTTATTATATTTTGCTTTACTATGAATTCCCAATGGATTGTTTCAATAATCAATAAAAAATTAATCTGCATAGTCCTAAATTTTGGTGACTCTTACCATTGCAAGTTTTTTATATCACCTCCTTTCCCCCCAAAAAAATCCACACTTAATAAATACAGAACACCTCTTTAAAAAATTAACTTTTCTTATTAATGAGGAGAAAGGTCTTTTCAATAAAAATCAAAAGTAGGATTATACTTTAATGAAAAATACTATATAGTTAAAAACTAAGAAGTATAATTATAAGGTAATGCTTCATTTCTATGGTGCAGCCTGAATTCATCGATGGAAGTAGCTTTCTGTAACTAGATATGACATGGAGAGAATGGCAAAGAGTACTTGGGGTTTTAGTTGATATCTCAAAGAGAAGATTAAAAAATATTCTTCTTGTGTGTTACATTTTTTTTTAAATTAATTTTTATTGGTGTTCAATTTACCAACATACAGAAAAACACCCAGTGCTCATCCCGTCAAGTGTCCACCTCAGTGCCCGTCACCCATTCCCCTCCAACACCCGCCCTCCTCCCCCCTTCCACCACCCCTAGTTCGTTTCCCAGAGTTAGGAGTTTTTTTTTTTTTTTTTTATGAGTTAGGAGTTTTTATGTTCTGTCTCCCTTCCTGATATTTCCCAACATTTCTTCTCCCTTCCTTTATATTCCCTTTCACTATTATTTATATTCCCCAAATGAGTTACATTTTTTTATGAAAAGGTAATCAACTTTGAGAATTACAGATACAAGAGTGGTGGGATAAGATTCACTTCAAAGAAATTATTTCTGGCTCTGTCAACAGATGACAAGAAAATAAGATTTCACTCTAATACTCAAGCTTTGTCAAAAGCTCTATATTCCCCCATAAGCCTTGAATAGGTAAAAGAAAAAGTGATGCAAATCATAAACATAGAAAATACTACTCTGCTTACTAAAAGAAACATGCTACGAAGTCAACGCTATCTAACAACCTTTGCTGAATTGATATATAAAGGTTTTCCTAAAAAAATTAAAAATAAAAAAAAATAAAAAATAAAATAAAATAAAAAAATAAAGGTTTTCCTATATTTGCTATGGCATGAAAAGCATCTGCTTCACATTCTAATTATTTAGGGTACTGCTTAACTTTCCCACTAGATCATAAGTTCCTCAAAAGCAGGCATTAGTATCTTATTTGTGTTTTGTATTACTCATACATATTAGATAATAGAGCATAGCATGCTATTTAACTCCTGTGTAACAGTTTTCTTTGTTTATAAAACAAAGAGAAAAGATGCCTGGGTGGTTCAATGGTTGAGCATCTGCCTTCAGCTCAGGGCATGATCCCAGGGTCTGGGGATGGAGTCCTACATCGGGTTCCCTGTGAGGAGCCTGCTTCTCCCTCTGCCTATGTCTCTGCATCTCACGAATAAATAAATAAAATATTTTAAAAATATATAAGATGAATGCAAAAAGATAAAGTTCATAATTATTATATGCTGAAAAATTTTAGCACTCTGTTAATAAGTAGGTACTCAGTATACATTAGTTTCTTTCATCTATGTGTCTCCATATGTGCAGTGATATGCAAACATTTTATGAATAAGTAAAGGAATGATTGAATAAGAGACACCTATGTAAGTTGAGTTTAAAGTTTACTTTAGAAGAAACTAACAAGATTGAATAGGAAAAAAAAAACCTCCACAAAGGTATCCAAAATCTTTCATCTTACATATTAGTTTAAAAGGCCATCTCTTCCTAGATGGTGAGAATATGGTCAGGTTTTACTTTAGGAAAAATCAGAGTACTCTGGTCATCTAAAACACCAAGAGAATTACCACTTTCACTTTATTTTTTTTTAATTTTTTTTTATTTATTTATGATAGTCACAGAGAGAGAGAGAGGCAGAGACACAGGCAGAGGGAGAAGCAGGCTCCATGCACCGGGAGCCCGATGTGGGATTCGATCCCGGGTCTCCAGGATCGTGCCCTGGGCCAAAGGCAGGCACCAAACCGCTGCGCCACCCAGGGATCCCCCACTTTCACTTTATTAAGTCATTGTTCTCAAATATTAGCTCCCTTCATATCATATCTCTATTTAGTATATTATACCACTTCATTAGCCTTAGCCAATTGCTTTCCTTGACACATGGGATATTTATTGCATTTATAGGTTTCAAGAGTAGCCAAAATACTCTTGGCCAGATAATAATGTCTCCTTTCCATACAGGAGATGGACTAAAACATAGGCAAATTAAAAATACCGAAGTGATGAAAGCATTATTCAAAAGTTACCTCAATAGACTAAGAGAAAGAAGCAATGCACTCCAGAAAGATAGCAATAGGTATCTGTATGCTGTGATAATACTCCTAAAAGCTTAAAGAACATAGTAAATATCAAATTTAATTATTCATAACATACACAAGAAAACAAATTTCTTTGTTTCTGGGTGAGCTTTTATCAATTCACTGATAAAAATCTTGTGTTTAAAACCACACATGTCACATATAAATTACAAGATCCCCATTAAGCATTGAGTGGCTCTGAAACTTCATGAAATTTCAAATTGAAAGAACTTCAATAGAAATATGTTTGACAAATAAAGCAATGCAACAAAAAATGATCACAGTGATTAAACTTCTTTGGCCTTTCAGAATCTTTCTAAATTTAAATTTCCTGTGGGTTTTGCAAGGTTACTATGTCATTTAAAAAGTAGAAATATATATATTAGGTATCTATTTCCTGGGGTCAACTGATCAAATTGCTGTTTTCATTAGGTGCGGTTCTTGAGAGCTTGCATTTAGGATAATGGTAACAAAAGAGTTTGTAACTCTATTTTTTTATGTAATGCTGTGTTAACACTCAGACGAAGAATGAAACTAAGCTGAATATGCTTTTCTATTTAAAAAACATATTTAAATATGGTCATTAGGACAGGCAGCACAGAATGACAAAATCTTTAAACAGACTCTGATAGGACAAAAATGTTTATTTCTACACATTTCTGATGGCTGAGCAGCTCTATTTAAACTCCATTTGGCTCTTCCATGTTATAAAAAGATGTAGAAATTCAAACTTTTGAAATTAGTCAATGTGGGTTTTTTTCATATTTTTTATTGGAGTTCAATTCATAGAATATAAATATAGCATAAAACCTAGTGCTCAACCTGTCAAGTGCCCACATCAGTGCCAGAGACCCAGTCACCCCACCCCTCACCCAACTCCCTTTCCAACACCCCTTGTTCATTTCCCAGAGTTAGGAGTCTCTCATGTTCTGTCACCCTCTCTGATATTTCCCACTCATTTTCTCCCCTTTCCCCTTTATTCCCTTTCACGATTTTTTATGTTCCCCATATGAATGAGACTATATAATGTTTTTCCTTCTCCGATTGACTTCTCCGATTGACTATTAACTCAGCATAATACCCTCCAGGTCCATCCACGTTGAAGCAAATGGTGGGTATTTGTCATTTCTAATGGCTGAGTAATATTCCATTGTATACATAAACCACATCTTCTTTATCCATTCATCTTTCGATGGACTGCGAGACTCCTTCCACAGTTTGGCTATTGTGGACATTGCTGCTATAAACATCGGGGTGCAGGTGACTTGCCATTTCACTGTATCTGTATCTTTGGGATAAATCCCCAGCAGTGCAATTGCTTTCTTTCGAGGACCATTGGAATGGTAAATAGTTCTCCAACCTTTCATTTTCAGGCTGGAGGTATCCTTTTGTCTAAAGTGAGTCTCTTGTAGACAGAAAATAGATGGGTCTTACTTTTTTATCCAGTCTGAAACCCTACATCTTTGGATGGGATCATGAAGCCCATTCACATTCACAGTTACTATTGAAAGAAATGAATTTACTGTCATCATAATACTTATTCTGTCCTTGTTTTTGTGGATTATATCTTTGGGCTTCCTCTTTTCTTTAGAGTCCCCCTTCATATTTCTTGTAGAGCTGGTTTGGTGGTCACATATTCTTTCAGTTTCTGCCTATCTTGGAAGCTCTTTATGTCTCCTTCTATTCTGAATGAGAGCCTTGCTGGATAGAGTATTCTTGGCTGTCCTAAAATCCTCATTTAGGACCCTGAATATAGGGCAGCCTGTGTGGCTCAGCGGTTTAGCACCACCTTCAGCATAGGGTGTGATCTGGGAGACCTGGGATCAAGTCCCAAGTCAGGCTCCCTACATGGAGCCTGCTTCTCCCTCTCCCTCTCCCTTTCTCTCTCTCTCTCTCTCTCTCTCTCTCTCTCTCTCTCTGTCCCTCATGAATAAATAAATAAAATCTTAAAAAGAAAAGGACCCTGACTATATCCAGCCTTTTCTGGCCTGCCAGGTCTCCGTGGAGAGGTCTGTGATTAATCTAATACTTCTCCCCCTATAAGTTAGGAATCTCTTTTCACTTGTTGCTTTAAGAATTTTCTTAATCTTTGGAATTTGCAAGTTTCACTATTAAATGTCAAGGTGTTGAACAGTTTTTATTGATTTTAGAGGGGGACCTCTCTGTCTCCTAAATCTGAATGCCTGTTTACCTTTCCAAATTGGGGAAGGTCTCAGCTATGATTTGTTCAAATATGCTTTCTGTTCCTCTGCCCCTCTTAGTGGCATCTGGAACCCCATTTAAATGTCGATTTTTCCTTCTGAGGCTGTCATTTATTTCCCTTAACCTTTCCTCATCGTCTTTTAATTGTTTTTCTCTTTTTTCCTCAGCTTCCTTCCTTGCCATCAACTTGTCTTCTATGTCACTCACTCTTCCACCTCATTAACCCTCGTCTTTAGGACCTCCAGTTTGGATTGCATCCCATTTAGTTGATTTTTAATTTAGGCCTGATTTGATCTAAATTCTGTAGTCATGAAGTCTCTTGAATCCTTTATGCTTTTTTCCAGAGCCACCAGTAGCTTTATAGTTGTGCTTCTGAATTGGCTTTCTGACATTGAATTGTAATCCAAGTTTTGTAACTCTGTGGGAGAGAGGACTGTTTCTGATTCTTTCTTTTCTGTTTAGTTCCTCTTTCTAGTCATTCTGCTCAGTGTAGAGTGGCTAAAAACGAGTGGTACTGGAAAAAGGAAGAAAAAACAACAACAACACGGAGAGGTATCCTCTGGTTCTATACACTGTAAATCTCTCCACTTCCCCTGGAGCTTTCCAGAGCTGCTCGGCCAAATACTTGCTCTTCCCCTTTCTAGCTGGTCTTCTGGGGAAGGGCCTGCTGTGCTGATTCTCAGGTGTATACACCTTGAGGAGGTGCCCCGCCCCCTGCCAGGTGCAGGGTTCAGTGGGAGCTGTTTATCCTGTGAGGCCACAGTTCCTTGGCGGCCCTGCTCTGTTACAACCGCAGGGGGACACCAGGAGGAACAATAACACCGGCAGCGGCCAGGTCTCCAAATCTGGAGTCAGGTCATGCAGTAACTACAGCAGTCTCCCAGTCCACACTGGCCCGGATGCTCCCAGGGTTGGGGGGGGGCGCTGATCTGCATAGCTTGGGAGTGCCCAGCTGAAGGAGAGTCCTCACCGTCCTGTGTCCTTCCCACCTCCTCCTGTCCCAGGGGGAGTGCGGGATCCTGGGATGTGTCCCCCGGCGCCCTGGTACCCGGGGCCTGCACTGCTGGAATTGTGCTCCCGGGCCGCTGCCCCCGAAGGCAGCAGGACACAGGCCCTCTGCCCGGAGCCCCTGCCTGACCGACCAGCTTCTCCTGATGCCCCACCAGGTGCGTGCTCCAGCTCTTTACCGAGCTCGGCCCACAATCTGTGGCATGCTTTCCCCCAGTTGCACTTCTGTTAGTGACTCTGGGAGACTGGAGGCTCCATTGCCCCTCCTGCGGTTCTGCCCAACTTCCCTGCTCTGTGCCTTTCCGTCTGGGAAGATTCCGGTGCAGATTTTTATAGTTCCTGCTTTCCTGGGACTGGGCTTTCCTGTCCTGGAGGCTTTCACCACCTGGCCTTAGCCCAGCTCCTTGCATGGGCCCCCTTGCCAACTGGCTTGTTTTTAATTTTTTTTCTGGCTTCTTAGCTTGTTAGAAGCACAAACTCTTCACTGTAGCATTCCAGCTGTTCTCTCTTTTAAATCTCAGGTAGAATTCATAGGTTTTCAGGATGATTTGATAGTTATTTAGGTAAGTTGGTGGGGACAGAGTGACAGGGACCCTACTCCTCCACCATCTTGCCCGCCTCCTAGTCAATGTGTTTTAACTTACTACTTTCTTTTCCACTTCAGGAACCTACATTGGATGTTATAGTCCAGCAAACCAGGTGCTGTGCTGTATCTTGCCCTTGAGTGGTCTTGCTTTTATATTTTGCAGGTTTATAGCCCTCTCTTTGAAAGCAGATAAGTATGCACAAAATAATAGCTTCAAAGATGACAATGTTTTGTTGAGATTTCATGAGCATAGATCCTTTTTATTCAATATATTCCCAGGGTGACAAATTACTTCAGGCACATTATGTTCATTATGGACACAGTTTAAGGAAATATGACAATAATCCGATATGATATATTACACAATCAAGTATCACCTTGAGATATCTAAAGAGACACATTTTAAAAAAAATTAACAGTTGAGAGAGAAAAAACACAAATGACTCAATTTGAGAATGATATTTCAGAGAAAATGAAGTTATAGAAAAAATAAAAAAGTAAAAACAATTTTCTTTTCCTAAGTAAGAAAAATTTGTAAGGTTAATGTATGTGTATGTATGTGTTTGCATATGTGTGTTTGAAGGTGTTGGCAGTGGTGAGCTGTAGTGAGCCTTAGTAATTGGATTCTAGCATTTTAAACTACCTTTAAGGAAGAAAAGGGAAGATTAAAAATAATTTACATAAAAATTAAAGTAGCATCATTATAAAAATATCTTTGCCCAGTGTATAATAAAAGCCATGTAAATTTGGTCTAAAACAATGTTTTATGTAGGCACGGAAAATATATAATTATGTAGAGTATTTACTGCTGATATTTCCAGTATTACTATTATATTCTATGATTATACCAAGCAAAATGTAACTGATTAAGAAGTTGATACTAATGCCTGGAAATAGGGAATCACTATTAGCTCACTTATAAAGTAGGGTTCCATTTGCTGTTCTATCATTAACCAATAATCATTAGTTAGCTTAATTAACTCTCTGTACTTAGTTGAAAAAACCTGTCACCCAGGGAATATATTGAATAAAAAGAATCCATGCTCATGAAATCTCTACAAAACATTGAGATATGAAGCCTTGAAGCTATTATTTTGTGCATACTTGTGTGTTTTCAAAAAGAAGACTATAAACTCACAAAATATAGAAGCAAGAAGACCACTCAAGGGCTTATGTGATTATGTCGGTGAGATGCTAAATACCTGAAGCAAGACCATGACACTGAAGTAGTGGATCTGAGAGTCATTTTTCTTCTCTTTTGTTTTCTTTTTGTTTTTCGGGTTTTATTGAAGTTCGATTAGCCAACATATAACACCCAGTGCTCATCTCATCAAGTGCCCTCCTCGGTGCCCATCACCCACTTACCCAAACCCCCCACCCACCTCCCCTTCTGCAACCCTTTGTTCATTTCCAAGAGTTAGGAGTCTCTCATGGTTTCTCTCCATCTCTAACTTTTCCCCACTCATTTCCACTTCTTTCCCTTATAATCCCTTTCACTGTTTTTTATATTCCATGTATGAGTGAAAGCATATGATGATTGTACTCCAATTGACTTCACTCAGCGTAATACCGTCCACGTTTATCCACATCGAAGCAAATGGTGGGCATTATTCCTTTCTAATGTCTGAGTAATATTCCATTGTATATATATATATATATATACCACATCTTCTTTATCCATTCATCTGCTAAAGGACATTGAGGCTCCTTCCACAGTTTGGCTATTGTGGACATTGCTGCTATAAACAATGGGGTGCAAGGATCCTGGAATTTCAATACATCTGTATCTTTGAGACAAATTCCCAGTAGTGCAATTGCTGGGTCATACGGTAGCTCTATTTTTAACTCATGGGGAATCTCCACACTGTATTCCAGAGTGGTTGCAGCACTTTGCACTCCCACCAACAGTGCAAGAGGGTTCCCTTTTCTCCACATCCTCTCCAACATTTATTGTTTCCTGTTTGTTAATTTTCGCCATTCTCACTGGTATGAGGTGGTATTTCATTGTGGTTTTGATTTGTATTTCCATGATGGCATGTGATGCACAGCATTTTCTCATGTGCTTGTTGGCCATATGTATGTCTTCTTTGGTGAAATGTCAATTTATGTTATCTACCCATTTTGTGACTGGATTGTTTCCTGGGTGTTGGATTTAATAAGATCTTTATAGATCTTGGATAGTAGCCTATTATCTGATATGACATTTGTAAAATATTCTCCTATTCTGTAGGTTGTCTTTTTTAATACTTTATTTACTTATTCATGATAAACAGAGAGAGAGAGGGGCAGAGACACAGGCAGAGGGAGAAGCAGGCTCTCCACAAGGAGCCTGATGTGGGAATACATCCCAAATCCCAGAATCATGCCATGAGATGAAAGGAAACACACAACCACTGAGCCACCCAGGCATCCCCTGTAGGTAGTCTTTCAGTTTTGTTGAATGCTTCTTTGGCTGTGAAGAAGCTTTTTACCCTGATTAGGTTCCAATAGTTCATTTTTGCTTTTGTTTCCCTTGCTTTCATAGATGTATCGTGAAGAAGTTACTGTGGCCAAGTTTAAAAAGGGTGCAGCCTGTGTTCTACTCTAGGATTTTGAAGAACTCTTGTCTCACATTTAGATCTTTCATCCATTTTGAGTTTATCTTTGTGTCTGGTTTAAGAGAATGGTCTAGATTTATTCTTCTGTACATGACTGTCCAATTTTGCCAACATCATTTATTGTCCTTTTTACAGTGGATAGTCTTTCCTGCTTTGTCGAATATTAGTTGACTATAGAGTTGGGGGTCCATTTCTGGGTTCTCTATCCTGTTCCATTGATCTATGTGTACGTTTTTGTGCCAGTACCACACTGTCTTGATGACCACATCTTTGTAGTACAACCCGAAATCTGGCATTGTGATGCCCCCAGCTATGGTTTTCTTTTTTAATATTCCCCTAGCTATTCGGGGTCTTTTCTGATTCTGTGCAAATCTTATTTGTTCCATCTCTCTGAAGAAAGTCCATGGTAATTTGATATGGATTGCATTGAACGTGTCAATTGCCCTGGGTAGCATAGACATTTTCACGATAATAATTCTTCCAATCCATGAGCATGGAATACTTTCCCATCTCTTTGTGTCTTCCTCAATTACTTTCAGACGTGTATCATAGTTTTAAGGGTATAGATCATTTACCTCTTTGGTTAGGATTATTCCTAGATATCTTATGCATTTGGTTGCAATTGTAAATGGGATTGATATCTTAATTTGTCTTTCTTCAGGCTCACTGTTAGTGTATAAAAATGCCACTGATTTCGGGGAATTGATTTTGTATCCTACCAAATTGTTGAATTGCTATATGAATTCTAGCAATTTGGGTTGGAGTTTTTGGGTTTTCTATGTACAGTATCATGTCATCTTCGAAGGAGAGTTTCACTTGTACTTTGCCACTTTCAATGCTTTTTATTTCTTTTTGTTGTCTGATTGCTGAGGCTACGATTTCTAGTACTATGTTGAATAGCAGTGGTGGCAGTGGACATCCCTGTCATGTTCCTGAACTTAGGGGAAAGCCTTTCAGTGTTTCCCCATTGAGAATGATATTTGTTGGGATGCCTCGGTGGCTCAGCGGTTTAGTGTCTGCCTTTGGCTTAGGGCGTGATTCAGGGGTCCCGGGATAGAGTCCCACATCGGGCTCCCTGCGCGGAGCCTGCTTCTCCCTCTGCCTGTGTCTCTGCCTCTCTCTCTCTATCTCTCTCTCAAATATATCTATCTATCTATCTATCTAGATAGATAGATAGATAGATAGATATAGCAACCCTTATTAAAAATAGGAAAAGACTCAAAAAATTTTTTTGAAAAGACTCAAATTAATAAAATCATGAATGAAAGAGGAAAGATCACCACCAATACCAAGGAAATACATTTGATTTTATAAATGTACTCCGAGCAGCTATACATGATATACATGATATATATATATATTTAATAATAAATTTATTTTTTATTGATGTTCAATTTGCCAACATACAGAATAACACCAGTGCTCATCCCGTCAATGCTCCCCGCAGTGTGCATCACCCATTCACCCCCGCCTCTGCCCTCCTCCCGTCCACCACCCCTAGTTCATTTCCCAGAGCTAGGAGTCTTCAGGTTCTGTCTACCTTTCTGATATTTCCCACCCATTTCTTCTCCCTTCCGTTCTATTCCCTTTCACAATCATTTATATTCCCCAAATAAATGAGACCATATAATGTTTGCCGTTCTCCGACTGCCTTCTTTCACAGCATAATAACCTCCAGTTCCATCCACATTGAAGCAAATAGTGGGTACCTGTCATTTCTAATGGCTGAGTAATATTCCATTGTATACATAAACAACATCTTCTTTATCCATTCATCTTTCGATGGACACCGAGGCTCCTTCCACAGTTTGGTTATTGTGGACATTCCTGCTAGAAACATCAGGGTGCAGGTGTCCCACCGTTTCATTGCATCTGAATCTTTGGGGTAAATCCCCAGCAGTGCAATTGCTGAGTGGTAGGGCAGGTCTATTTTTAACTCTTTGAGGAACCTCCAAGCAATTTTCCAGAGTGGCTACACCATTTCACATTCCCACCAACAGTGAAAGAGGGTTCCCTTTTCTCCGCATCCTCTCCAACATTTGTTGTTTCCTGCCTTGTTAATTTTCCCCATTTTCACAGGTGTGAGGTGGTATCGCATTGTAGTTTTCATTTGTATTTCCCTGATGGCAAGTGATGCAGAGCATTTTCTCATGCGCATATTGGCCATGTCTATGTCTTCCTCTGTGAGATTTCTCTTCATGTCTTTTGCCCATTTCATGATTGGATTATTTGTTTCTTTAGTGTTGAGTTTAATAAGTTCTTTATAGATCTTGGAAACTAGCCCTTTATGTGATACGTCATTTGCAAATATCTTCTCTCATTATGTAGGTTGTCTTTTAGTTTTGTTGACTGTATCCTTTGCAGTACAAAAGCTTCTGATCTTGATGAAGTCCCAATAGTTAATTTTTGCTTTTGTTTCTTTGCCTTCGTGGATGTATCTTGCAAGAAGTTACTGTGGCCGAGTTCAAAAAGGGAGTTGCCTGTGTTCTCCTCTAGGATTTTGATGGAGTCTTGTCTCACATTTAGATCTTTCAACATTTTGAGTTTATCTTTGTGTATGGTGCAAGAGAGTGGAATAGTTTCATTCTTCTGCACGTGGATGTCCAATTTTCCCAGCACCATTTATTGAAGACACTGTCTTTCTTCCAGGGGATAGTCTTTCCTCCTTTTTCGAATATTAGTTGACCATAAAGTTCAGGGTCCACTTCTGGATTCTCTATTGTGTTCCATTGATCTATGTGTCTGTTTTTGTGCCAGTACCACACTGCGTTGATGATCACAGCTTTGTAGTACAAACTGAAATCTTGTATTGTGATGCCCCCAGCTATGGTTTTCTTTTTGAAAATTCCCCTGGATATTCGGGGTCTTTTCTGATTCCACACAAATCTTAAAATAATTTCTTCTAACTCTCTGATGAAAGGACATGGTATTTTGATAGGGATTGCATTAAACTTGTAAATTGCCCTGGATAACATTGATATTGTCACAATATTAATTCTGCCAATCCATGAGCATGGAATATTTTTCCATCTCTTTGTGTCTTCCTCAATTTCTTTCAGAAGCGTTCTATAGTTTTTAGGGTATAGATCCTTTACATCTTTGGTTAGGCTTATTCCTAAGTATCTTATGCTTTTGGGTGCATTTGTAAATGGTATTGACTCCTTAATTTCTCTTTCTTCAGTGTCATTATTAGTGTATAGAAATGCCACTGACTTCTGGGCATTGATTTTGTATCCTGCCAGACTGCCAAATTGCTGTATGAGTTCTAGCAATCTTGGGGTGGAGGCTTTTGGGTTTTCTATGTAGAGTATTATGTCACGGCGAAGAGGAAGAGTTTGACATCTTCTTTGCCTATTTGAATGCCTTTTATTTCTTTTTGTTGTGTGATGCTGAGGCTAGTACTTCCAGTACTATGTTGAATAGCAGTGGTAAGAGTGGGCATCCCTGTCTTGGTCCTGATCTTAGGGGAAAGGCTCCCAGTGCTTCCCCATTGAGAATGATATTTGCTGGGGGCTTTTCGTAGATGGCTTTTAAGATGTTGAGGAATGTTCCCTCTATCCCTACACTCTGAAGAGTTTTGATAAGGAATGGATGCTGTATTTTGTCAAATGCTTTCTCTGCATCTAATGAGAGCATCATATGGTTCTTGGTTTTTCTCTTGCTGATATGATGAATCACATTGATTGTTTTATGAGTGTTGAACCAGCCTTGTGTCCCGGGAATAAATCCTACTTGGTCATGGTGAATAATCTTCTTAATGTATTGTTGGATCCTATTGGCTAGTATCTTGTTGAGAATTTTTGCATCCATTTTCATGAGGGATATTGGTCTATAATTCTCCTTTTTGGTGGGGTTTCTCTTTGGTTTTGGAATTAAGGTGATGCTTGCCTCATAGAACAAATGTGGAAGTATACCATCTGTTTCTATCTTTCCAAAGAACTTTAGTAGAATAGGTTTGGTTTCTTCTCTAAACGTTTGATAGAATTTCCCAGGGAAGCCATCTGGCCCTGAACTTTTGTGTCGTTGGAGGTTTTTGATGACTGCTTCAATTTCCTCCCTGGTTATTGGTCTGTTCAGGTTTTCTATTTCTTCCTGCTCCAGTTTTGGAAGTTAGTGGCTTTTCAGAAATGCGTCCATTTCTTCTAGATTACCTAATTTATTGGCGTATAGCTGTTCATAATATGTTTTTAAAATTGTTTGTATTTCCCTGGTGTTGATAGTGATCTCTCCTTTCTCATTCATGATTTTATTAATTTGAGTCTTCTCTCTCTTCTTTTTAATAAGGTTGGCTTATGGTTTATCCATCTTATTAATCCTTTCAAAGAACCAACTCCTGGTTTTGTTGATCTGTTCCACAGTTCTTCTGGTCTCGATTTCGTTGAGTTCTGCTCGAATCTTTAGTAATTCTCTTCTTCTGCTGGGAATAGGATCTATTTGGTGTTTTTTTCTGTAGCTCCTTTTGGTGTAAGGTGAGCCTTTGTATGTGAGTTCTTTCCAGTATTTGGATGGCTGCTTGTATTGCGAAGTATTTCCTCCTCAGGACTGCTTTTGCTGTATCCCAAAGATTTTGAATGGTTGTATCATCATTCTCATTAGTTTCCATGAATCTTTTTAACTCTTCCTTAATATCCTGGTTGACCCTTTCATCTTTTAGCAGGATGGTCCTTAACCTCCATGTCTTTGAAGTCCTTCCAAACTTCTTGTTCTGATTTAGTTCTAATTTCAAGGCATTACAGTCTGAGAATATGCAGGGGACCATCCGAATCTTTTGGTATCAGTTAAGACCTCATTTGTGACCCAGTATGTGGTCTATTTTGGAGAAAGATCCATGTTCACTTAAAGAATGTGTACTAAGTTGAGTTTGGATGTAGAGTTCTGTAGATATCTGTGAAATCCATCTGGTCCAGTGTATCATTTAAAGCTCTCGTTTCTTTGGAGATGTTGTGTTTTGAAGACCTATCGAGGGTAGAAAGAGCTAGATTCAAGTCACCAAGTATAAGTGTATTATTATCTAAGTATGTCTTAATTTTGGTTGTTAATTGATATATTTGGCCGCACCCTCTTTCGGGGCATATATATTGATGATTGTTAAGTCCTCTTGTTGGATAGATCCTTTAAGTATGATATAGTGTCCTTCTTCATCTCTCACTACAGTCTTCAGGGTAAATTTTAGTTTATCTGATATAAGGATGGCTACACCTGCTTTCTTTTGAGGACCATTTGAATGGTAAATGGTCCTTCAACCTTTTATTTTCAGGCTGTAGGTGTCCTTCTGTCTAAAATGAGTCTCTTGTAGACAGCAAATAGATGGGTCCTGCTTTTTTATCCAGTCTGACACCCTGCGCCTTTTGATGGGGTAATTAAGCCCATTCATGTTCAGAGTTACTATTGAAATATATGAGTTTATTATCATCATAATATCTATTCAGTCTCTGTTTTTGTTGATTGTTCCATTGGACTTCTTCTTCAAGGGGAATTTTGAGAGTCCCCCTTAAAATTTCTTGTAGAGCTGGTTTAATGTTCACATATTCTTTCAGTTCCTGGCTGTCTTGGAAGCTCTTTATCTCTCCTTCCATTTTGAATGAGAGCCTTGCTGGATAAAGTATTCTGGTTTGCATGTTCTTCTCATTTAGGACCCTGAATATATCCTGCCAGCCTTTTCTGGCCTGCCAGGTCTCTATGGAGAGGTCTGCTGTTACCCTAATACTCCTCCCCATAAAAGTCAGGGATTTCTTGTCTCTTGCTGCTTTAAGGATCTTCTCTTTATCTGTGGTATTTGCAAGCTTCACTATTAAATGTCGAGGTTTTGAATGTTTTTTATTTATTTTAGGGGGGGATCTCTCTGTTTTCTGGATCTGAATGCCTGTTTCCCTTCCAGACTAGGAAACTTTTCACCCAGGATTTGTTCAAATACATATTCTGGCCCTATGGCCCTTTTGGTGCCCTTGGGAACCCCAATTAAACATAGGTTTTTCTTCCTCAGGCTGTCGTTTATTTCCCTTAATCTGTCTTCATGGTCTTTTAATTGTCTGTCTCTTTTTTCCTCAGTTTCCCTCTTTTCCATCAGCTTGTCTTTTATGTCACTCACTCGTTCTTCCAACTCGTTAACCCTGGTCGTTAGGACTTCTAGTTTGGATTGCATCTCATTTAATTGATTTTTAATTTCTGCCTGATTGGATCTAAATTCTGCAGTCATGAGGTCTCTTGAGTGCTTTATGCTTTTTTCTAGAGCCACCAGTAGCTTTATAATAGTGCTTCTGAATTGGCTTTCTGACATGGAATTGTAATCCAGATTTTGTAACTCTGTGGGAGAGAGGACTGTTTCTGATTCTTTCTTTTGAGGTGAGTTTCCTTTTGACTAGGAAACTTCTAGTCATTTTGCTCAGTGCAGAGTGGCCAAAGACAAGTTGTATTCGGAAAAGGTGAGAAAGAGAGGGGAGAAAGAAGGAAAGAAAAGAAAAAAAAGAAAAAAGGAAGAGAGAAAGAAAAAAATAGATGAAAAAGAGAAAGAGAAAGAAAGAAAGGGAAAAAGGTTGGGGGAAGCAAACAGAAATCAGAAAGAAAAAAAAAACAGTGGAGTATCCTCTGATTCTGTATACTGTAAGTCCCTTGACTTCCCCTGGAACTTTCCAGTGCTGCTTGATCAATAATTTGTTTTTCCCGTTTCCCTCTAGCTGGTCTTCTTGGGGAGGAGCCTGTTGTGCTGATTTTCAGGGGTTAGCATTTGGGGGAGCTGCTCTGTCTCCTGCCTGGTGCAGGGTTCAGTGACTGTTGTTTATCCTGTTTATCTGATGAGGCCTCTGTGAGGCTCAGTGGGGTTCTTTACCCCGTGAGGCCCCAGGAGGAACAACCGCAGTGGTGGGGCCAGCTATGGAGCCCTGGAGTCAGCTCCCGCAGTAACTACAGAGCTCTCCGTCTGCAGGGGCCTGGATGCTCTGGGGCAGGCCGCTGATCTGCTCAGCTTGGGGCAGGAGCATCCTTGTGGTCCTGGGCCCTCCCATCCTCTGCCTGTCCCCGGGGGAGGTAGAATCCTAGGCTGTGTCCCTGGTGAGCTGTGCTCCTTGGCCTGCGCTGTTGGATTCGCACTCCCCACCGGGCAGCCCCCTCTCCACGGAGCAGTGGCCTGAGCCCCTCGGAACTGCTCCCGGGGCCAGGCAGCCCCCTCCGCACGTGGAGCCTCTGCCCGAGCCCCTCCGAGCTGCTCCCGGGTCCAGCTATGCACGCTGCAGCCCTTAGGGAGCTCGGCCCACTCTCCTGGGCGTGCAGGTGTCTGTTAGTGTCCCAGGGAGCCTGAGGGCATCCCCGCCCTCCTGGGGTCCTGGTCTAAACTCCCTGCAGGCGCCTTTCTGCCCGGGAAAGTTGGTGCAGCTCCTGCTTCTCTGGGACGGGGCGCTCCTGTCCTGGGGACACTCGTCACGGCCTTAGCCCGGCTCCTTGCGGGGCCACTCCCCCTTGGATGCCTTTTGTTTCTTTATTTCTTCCCCCCCCCCGTCTTCCTTCCTTGACAGAAGCGTGAACTCTTCCCACTGTAGCATTCCAGCTGTTCTCTCTTTAAATCTCAGGCCAAATTCGTAGATTTTCAGGATGATTTGAAGGTCATCTAGGTAATTTGGTGGGGGCAGGTGACTTGGGGACCCTACTCTTCTTCCATCTTGCCCCTCCCCCTCATATATATGTATATATATATATGTATATATATATAATGAATAAATAAATGAAATCTTAAAAAACATAAAATATTTGCTATGGGCTTTTCATAGATGGCTTTAAAGATACTGAGGAATCTTCCCTGTGTCCCTACACTCTGAAGAGTTTGATCAGAAAAGGATGCTGTATTTTGTCAAATATTTTCTCTGCATCTTTTGAGAAGATCATATGTTTCTTATTTATTGTATTTTGATACAATCTATCACACTGATTTCTTTATGAGTGTTGAGCCAGCCTTGCATCCTGGGGATAAATCCCACTTGCTCATGGTGAATAATCTTCTTAATATACTGTTGGATCCTATTGGCTAGTATCTTGTTGAGTATTTTTGCATCTGAGTTCATCAGGGATATTGATCTATAATTCTCCTTTTTGATGGAGTCTTTGGTTTTGGAATTAAGATGATGCTGGCCTCATAAAACAAGTTTGGAAGAATTCAGTCCTTTTCTATCTTTTGAACAGCTTTAGTAAAATAGGTATTGTTTCTTCTTTAAATGTTTGATAGAATTCCCCTGGGAAGCCATCTTGCCCTGGACTTTTGTCTTGGGAGGTTTTTTTTTTTTTTTTTTTTTTTTTTTAATTTTTTGTTAACTTTTTTATTTATTTATGATAGTCACAGAGAGAGAGAGAGAGAGAGAGAGAGAGAGAGGCAGAGACATAGGCAGAGGGAGAAGCAGGCTCCATGCACCGGGAGCCCAACGTGGGATTCGATCCCGGGTCTCCAGGATCGCGCCCTGGGCCAAAGGCAGGCGCCAAACCGCTGCGCCACCCAGGGATCCCTTCTTGGGAGGTTTTTGATGACTGCTTCAGTTTCCTCTCTCATTATTGGCCTGTTCAGGTTTTCCATTTCTTCCTGTTCTAGTTTTGGTAATTTGTGCCTTTCCAGAAATGCATCCATTTCTTCTAGATTGCCTTATTTATTGGTGTATAGCTGCTCAGAGTACGTTTATAAAATTGAATATATTTCCTTGGTATTGGTTGTGATCTTTCCTATTTCATTCATGATTTTATTAATTTGAGTCTTTTCAAAAAATTTTTTTGAGTCCTTTCTTATTTTTTTTAATAATTTTTATTTATTTATGATAGGCACACAGTGAGAGAGAGAGAGGCAGAGACACAGGCAGAGGGAGAAGCAGGCTCCATGCACCGGGAGCCCAACATGGGACTCGATCCCGGGTCTCCAGGATCGCACCCTGGGCCAAAGGCAGGCGCTAAACTGCTGCGCCATCCAGGGATCCCGAGTCCTTTCTTATTTTTAATAAGGGTGGCTAGTGGTTTATCTTTTTAATTTATTCAGAGAACCAACTCCTGTTTTGGTGATCTGTTTTACCATTCTTCTGGTCTCTCTTTCATTGAGTTCTGCTCAAATCTTTATTAACTCTTTTTCTTCGTGGTGTAGGCTTTATTTGTTTTTCTTTTTCTAATTTCTTTAGGTGCAAGGTTATCTTGTGTATTTGATTTTTTTCCAATTTTTTGAAGGATGCTTGTATTGTGATGTATTTCCCTCTTAGGAATGCTTTTGCTGTATCCCAAAGATTTTTGAGTGGTTGTATCTTCACTTTCATTAGTTTCCATGTATTTTTTTAATTCTTTTCTAATTTCATCGTTGAACCATTCATCTTTTAGCAGGATGCTCTTTAACCTCCATGTGTTTCAGTTTCCTCCAAATTTCTTCTTGTGATTGACTTAGTTTCAAAGCATTGTCGTCTGAAAATATGCAGGGGACGGTTCCAATCTTTTGGTATTAGTTGAGACCTGATTTGTGACCCACTGTGTAGTCTATTCTGGAGAAAATTCCATTTCCACTTGAGAATAATATGTATTCAGTTTTGTACGGATGGAACATTCTGTATATATCTGCGAAATTTGTTTGGTCCAGGGTAACATTTAACGCCCTTGTTTCTTTGGTGATGTTGTGCTTAGAAAATCTGTCATTCCCAGAAACTGCCGTGTTGAAGTCTCCCAGTATTAGTGTATTATCATCTAAGTTATCTCTTTACTTTAGTTATTAATTAATTGATATATTTGGCAGCTCACAAATTAAGGGCATAAATATTCATGATTGTTAAGTCTTCTTCTCTGATAGATCCTTTAATTATGTTATAGTGTCCCTCATCATTGTTTACTACAGTCTTTGGGATAAACTTTAATTTATCTGATATGAGGATTGCTACTCCTGCTTTCTTTTGAGGGCCATTTCAATGACAAATGGTTCTCCAACCTTTCATTTTCATGCTCTTTGTGTCCTCAGATCTAAAATGGTCTGCCAGTTTCTTGTAGACAGCATAGAGATGGTTCTTGCTTTTTTATCCAGTCCAAAACCCTCAGTCTTTTGATGGGATCATTTAGCCCACTCATGTTCAGAATAACTATTGAAATATATGAATTTGGTGTCATTGTATTACCTATTCAGTCCATGTATTTGTGGATTGTTTCTTTGTGCTTCATCTTTGTTTTACAGGCCCCCCACCCTTAATATTTCTTGCAGAGGTGGTTTGGTGGTTGCATGTTCTTTCAGTTTCTGCCTATCCTGGAGGCTCTTTATCTCTCCTTGTATTCTGAATGAGAGCCTTGATGGATAAAGTGTTCTTGCCTGCTTGTTCTCATTTAGTACTCTGAATATATCATACCAGCCCTTTCTAGCCTGCCAGGTCTCTGTAGAAACATCTGCTGTTAATCTGGTATTTCTCTCCATATAATTTAAGAATCTCTTGTCTCTCACAGCTTTAAGTATTTTCTCTTTATTTTTAGAATTTGCAATTTTCACTATTAAATGTCACATTGTTGAATGGATTTTATTGATTTTTGGGGCGTCCTCTCAATGTTTTTGATATGAATGTTTGTTTTCTTCCCCAGATTAGGGACATTCTCAGCTATGATTTGTTCACATATACTTTATGGTATTCTCTCCCTCTCAGCCTTTTCTGGAACCCTAATTATATGTAAATTCTTCTTTGTCAGGTTATCATTTATTTCCCTAAGCCTTTCCTCATGGTCTCTTAATTGTTTTTCTCTTTTTTCTTCAGCTTCCTTCCTTACCATTAATTTGTCTTCTATGTCACTCACTCTCTCTTCCATTGCATTAACTTTAGCAGTTAGGACATCCAGTTCAGATTGCATCTCATTTAATCTATTTTTAATATTGGCCTGATTAAATCTCAGTTCTGCAGTAATAAAGTCTTTAGAGTCCTTTATGCTTTTTTTTTTCCAGAGTCACCAGTAACTTTATAATTGTGCTACTGAATTGACTATTTTTTGGTGCCAATTTTAAATACAGTTTTATTTAAGACATTGCATTTTCCACTTAACAATACAGTGCTTATAAAGTGCAATATTTATTTCCTTTCTCTGTGCACATATTCCATATTCAAGTATTAACAATGCCCAGTATATGTTCTATAGCAACTTTACTTTAAAAGTGCCATGGAGGGATCCCTGGGTGGTGCAGCGGTTTAGCGCCTGCCTTTGGCCCAGGGCGCGATCCTGGAGACCCGGGATCGAATCCCACATCGGGCTCCCGGTGCATGGAGCCTGCTTCTCCCTCTGCCTGTGTCTCTGCCTCTCTCTCTCTCTCTCTCTGTGACTATCATAAATAAATGAAAATTTTAAAAAAATAAATAAAAGTGCCATGGAATTTGCTGTAAATTTGGGTCCTTCAAATGTTGTGTGGAACAATGCTAGAACCCTCGTCAGGTTGGTTTAATCAACCTCTTCAATGGTAGGCCCAGAGAAGCACCATGAGAGGGAGGAGCTCCACCACCAGGGAAGCCTCCAGGCATTCCTCCCAGCATGTCTCCTGCACTCTGGTATAGCTTCGTAATGATGGGGTTGCAGACTTTCTCCAGCTCTTTCTGCTGATGTTCAAATCCTTCCTTCTCTGCAGTCTGGTTCTTATTGAGCCAATTGTTGATTTCATTGCACTTGTCAAGAATCTTTGTCTTCATCATTGATTTTGCCGTGACCTTTTTCATCTTCAACAGTTGCTTTCATGTTGAATGCATAAGACTCAAGTGAATTCTTGGAAGACATCTTGTCCTGCTGCTTATCATCTGCAGCTCTGTACTTCTCAGTTTCCTGGACCATGCACTCAATGTCCTCCTTGCTCAAGCAGCCCTTGTCATTAGTGATGATAATCTTGTTCTCTTCCCATGTACTCTTATCCACAGTAGAGACATTGAGGATACTGTTAGCATCAATATCTAAAGTGACTTCAATCTGAGGAATGCCATGTGGGGCAGGAGGTATGCCTGTAAGTTCAAACTTGCCAAGTAGGTTGTTATCCTTGATCATAGCATGCTTACCTTCATATACCTGAATAAACACACCGGGCTGGTTGTCAGAGTAAGTAGTAATGTTTTCTGTCTGTTTGGTAGGAATGGTAGTATTGTGCTTGATAAGCACAGTCATTGTATTGAAATCCATATTCTGTAACTCGGGGGTAGAGAGTACTATTTCTGGTTCTTTCTTTTGCGGTGAATTCTTCCTTCTAGTCATTTTGTTCAATGCACAGTGGCTGTATGAGTGGGCTGAGTCAAAAATATCAACCACTACCAAAGTAATATACACCCTAGATTATTGCAAAGAGGGCAGAGACCAGAAAATGAAAAAGAAGAACAGAGGAAAAAAGGAGCACTAAAGTGAAAACAGATTTTAAGACAAAGTAGTAAAGATAAGAGGCCAAATACCACAAAGAAGAAGAAAATAGAAAAGAAAAAAAGAAGAATACAGTAAAGAAAAAAGAAAAAAGGGGGGACTGGGGGATGGTTGTGGTGAAGCACTGGTAGTGGAGAGAGAATATAGTCTGCCTGAGGGGTCCTAGAGGGTGATCCTCTTGGTTTTGAGTTTATTTTGTTCTGTATGTTAGAAGATGCTCAATCCCAAGTTTATATAAATCAGAAACACTTTTAGAAACCTCAATATTGACCACTAAAACATAAACAAGATAAAAGAGGGAGGCTGAATGGGAATGAAGAGAGAATATAATCTCATAGAATGAACCATCACAATATTCTACTTGGTTCTGGTTGTATGTTTGTTGTGTTTTAGAAAGTATAAATTTCTAGCATTGTAAAAAAAAAAAAACTGGGCAGAAAAAAACAAACAAAAAACACAAAACAAAAACCCATATCTCATATATCTACCCAAATTAAATTGAATACGTTGAAGGGAATCCAGAAGTGAAAAATATATCTAAGACATGTCATTGTAGAAATATGAAAGTCAAATAGGAAATTACTTAAAAATGAGGAGCTGGTAAAATATTGTAGTTAATGTTGGAAAAGAGAAAAAATATTGGAAATTTTTAGTCTGATATAAAAATTGTCACAATGGAAAAAGGGGAAAGCAATGGGACCCTCAAGTTTTATATACTGTTTTCCCTTGATTTTCCCTCAGTCCTGGAGCTTTCCAGCCCTGCTTGGTCAAAAACTTGCTCTTCCCTTGTTCTTCCATCTGGTTTTCTTGGGGAGGGGTCTGATGTGCTGATTTTCAGGTGTTTGTGTCTGGATGGAGATGCCATGCCCCCTGCCAGGTACTGGGCTCAGTGTGAGCTGTTTATCCTGTGAGGCCTTTGTTCCCTGGTGGCCCCACCTCTCCCAGGCACATGGTGAAATAAAGAGGAAAAACAACAATGGCAGTGGCCAGGTTTCCAGCTCTGGAGTCGAGTTCCCTGCGAGTAACTAGCCAGTGTCTCCCAGTCTACACTGGCCTAGATACTCCCTGGGGCCTTGTAGGTGCACAGGTCTGAACAGCTTGGGGGTGCTCAGCGATAGGAGAGTTCTCACTGTCCTGTGCCCTCCCACTTCCGCCAGTCCTAGGGGGAGTTCAGCATCAACGGCTTTGTCAGCTTGGGTGCCCTGGGATATGGGGCCTTGTGCTGCTGGAACCATGCTCCCAGGGACTGCCTCTCCCAAAGGGAATGGGGCACAGCCACCTCCGTCCAGAGCCAGCTCACCTAATCAACTGGCTTCTCCCAAATGCCCCAGAGGGCTGTGGTGCTCCAGCCATTTACTAATTTTGGACCATGGTTTGTAGTGAGATTTCCTATATGTGCTCTCCTCGGATAGTGACTCCGGGAATCTTCATTTTTCTTTAATTTTTCTTTTTTCTTTCTATTTTTTTATTAGTTTCAGAAGTAGACTTTAGTGATTCATTAGTTGCATATAACACCCAGTGCTCATTACATTAAGTGCCCTCCTTAATGCCTATCACCCAATTATCCCTTCCCCCCACCTACCTCCTCTCTAGCAAAACTTAGTTTGTTTCCTAGAGTTTTGCATCTCTTATGATTTGTCTCCCTCTCAATTTTCATATTTTATTTTTCCTCCCCTTTCTCTATGTTCATGTTTTGTTTCTTAAATTCCACATATGAGTGAAAGCATATGGTATGTCTTTCTCTACCTAACTTACTCTCTAGTTCTATCCACATCATTGCAAATGGCGAGATTTCATTCTTTTTGATAGCTGAGTGATATATATATAGAGAGAGATAGATATAGATACATTACTATATACCTATATAGATATATATATTTCATTCTTTTTGATGGCTGAGTAATAGATATAAATGACAGATATCTATCTATCTATCTATCTATCTATCTATCATCTATCTATCTACATAGAGAGAGAGGCAGTTTAGCTACTATGGACATTGCTGCTATAAAAATTAGGGTGCATGTGCCTCCTTAAATCACTATGTATCCTTTTAATAAATACCTATAGTGCAATTGCTGGCTGGTCTCAGCTTCCCAGGGGAAGTTCTACTTTCAACTTTTTGAGGAACTCCATCCTGTTTGCCACAGTGGCTGCACAAGTTTGCATTCCTACCAACAGTGTCCCCTCCCCATCCACACCAACAACTGTTGTTTCCTGAGTTGTTCATTTAAAGAAACGTTTGTGGGATCCCTGGGTGGCGCAGCAGTTTGGCACCTGCCTTTGGCCCAGGGCGTGATCCTGGAGACCCGGGATCGAATCCCACATCGGGCTCCCGGTGCATGGAGCCTGCTTCTCCCTCTGCCTGTGTCTCTCTGCCTCTCTCTCTCTCTCTGTGACTATCATAAATAAATAAAAATTAAAAAAAAATAAAGAAACATTTGTTTCATACATTGTTATGCCAATATATTTTTCCTGAAATTAAAAAAGGCCTTAAATTTTTAATTTCCTTGATTATCTCTGAACCTACAGATAATCCATAACTACCCTCTCTTTAACAATGAAAAATATATTTACAAAACATTCAGACAAAGCAAATAATCTGTTTATTAATTTCTCCTCTTTTTCCTTCTCCTCTTTTCTTCTTCTTCTTCTTCTTCTTCTTCTTCTTCTTCAAAATATGGAAGGCAGCCTTTTTTGATCCTTCTGTCCTCTGCTACAATCTGAATTACAACATAGCATTTATGAAGTTCTCTTTGCCACCATCCTGGAAACCCATTTCAGAATTCACTTTATTCCCCTGTCATTACACTTCCATAAGAATGTGTTTCTTAACTTGTTTTACATATTGAAATGTCCTTATTCCAATGTTATTTCCAAATGATAGTACAATATAGAATTCTATATTGCAAATCATATTTACTTTGAATCTCAAAAGTTATAGTCCTTTTTCTGGTTTTCAGTACTGCTATTGAGAGGTCTGATGCCATTATGGTTTATTATCTTTTGAGTGTGACCAGAATGTAGTTCTATTTCTGGAAGCTTTAAGGATTATATCTTTATCTTTATTACTTAAATGTAATAATGATTTCCTTGGTGTGGCTAAGTTTTCATTCATTGTAATGAGTATTCAGAATGAGCCACTTTAGTCTAGAAACTCATATTCCTAAGATCTACCAAATATTCTTAACTTATTCCTTTGATTATTTTTCCTTCTATTTACTTTATCATTTTAATCTTTCCTTCCTTCTTTTATTTCATGTTTCCTTTTCTAAGTTGTAAAGAATTACTCTAATTTTTCTCTCCTTCTCTCTCCAATATAATATAGAAGTTAGGTGTTTCTTAATCTGAGAAACAAAAATGAGATAATATCCATATATCTTTTATTTTCCACAGATAATTGGTAGTTTTTAATTTTTTAAATTATGTTACGTCTTTTCTGCAATGATTTGTTAATTCTTGGATGTTCTTTCATAGTTTAGATGAGGTCCTGAAAACTTGATTGGAAGGAAAATGTACACAGCTGAGACTTATCACTTATAATACTTCAGTGTATGGTGATCTTCTGAGATGGTTTCATTGATAGATCTCCAAAAGCCAGATCCTCAGGCTCTTCTTTTCCTTAATATATGGGTTTGCATTATTATTTTACATTTTTTGTAGCCAACTATGACCTAGCCTTTTGGTTTCTAAATGATATTGAAAACAATATGGAATCAAATAAATAAATGAATAATAAATAAATAAATAAATAAATAGAATTTGTTCCTTAACAACCATTAAATATTATTTTAAAATTATTTACATATGTTTCTATGTATATGAACATTTAATTCATCATCATGACACAGAACTAGAAGAGATCTTAGAAAGATACAACTTTCTAATTTTACAGAGAATTAAACCAAAGGCAAGAGAAATGCAATGACTTTTTTAGGTCACACTTAGTTCATCTGGCACCTCATTCAGTATTTAGTCAAACATGATTAATTAAATGTTAATTAATTAATTAAATGTACTATATAAGACCATGACATTGGGTATACAAAATAAATAACTAGATTCATAAAGATTAACATCCCAAATTATATTCACTGCATTCATATTTCCTATTTTGAATAAGAATAATATATTATAATAAAGCATTTATTTTATTGTACATTAATATGAGCTAGGGGGAAAGAAATTCACTTGAGAAGTAAAGATTTTAGCCGTTTTTCTTTAAAAGGCAGAGACTTATGATATATTAAACATTTATTAAGCTGCTTTTAGGAACATGATACTGTTTAGGGTTCTAGAAAGTTATCCAAAAAGTGGAGGTATGTCCTCTGACCTAAAGAAGCTCAACCTATTAATTGTAAGCAATCTTTTAGCACTGTAATGTGCACTTATAGAAAGATTGCTTTATATGTGACTTCCCTTTCTCATGCAAATAAGTCTTGAGAATTCTCATTCATTATCCTCTATTTTAACATAGATTACAGAGCCAAGACACTTCCTGTGATTAGTAAATAACTCTCTCTCCCATATCATCTCCCGGGCATGTTTCAAACAGCCCCTTCAATGCTGTATCTTCTCATGCTATTTATTATCCTGTCTTTTTAAGATTGGAGACTCAATTTCATATTACCTTCCAGAGTCTTCCAGAGCCTAGCCCACTGATTTTTTAAATTCCAGGCTTTAAGTCCTCTGGTTGTAAGAATTCATGAAATTATCCCCCTCTGATTTCAAAACCAAATTCTATGGTGATTCATCTTCCTAGTGTGAGCCCCATGGAGTGATTTTTTTCTCCCCTCTCCATGCCCAGAGCTCCCTCTAGCATATGGCTCAAAAATCCATTTAGCTTCCCACCTCATCTCTGCCCTTTATATCCTCTTCAGTGTGGTCTGTTCTCTACATTTTATTGTGGAGTTTGTTTTTCCAGTTTTTGAGTCATTTTCTGAGTTATTTACACAGAGATGAGTATTATCTAATTGTATCCACATAAGAGGTGAGCTTTGGGTCCTCCTACTCTACAATATTCCCCTGAAGTCTCTAATATACCCAAATTTTTAATTGAATTTGCCCATTGGCTTTTACGACTTTATTTCTATATGAAACTTTGAGGTTAAACTGCTAAAAGGCATACATGAAATACAATAGTTATAACCAGTCTTTGGTCCAATTACCCACTGTTGTGTGCAACAATTCTGGTACACAATCAAGAGAAATTGAGCTATTTTTCTGTTCTTATCTCTTGTAACCATGTTATTTGCAACTGAAGAGTAACTTAAATTAGATAAATAAGCAAGTTTGACCAATGGCAGCTAAGAAATTTTTCATAAATGAAGTTCATCAACAAGGTGCAGAGTGTTGGGTAGCTCCGGTGGCACAGCGGTTTGGCGCCGCCTGCAGCCTGGGGTGTGATCCTGGAGACCCGGGATCAAGTCCCACATCGGGCTCCCTGCATGGAGCCTGCTTCTGCCTCTCCCTCTGCCTGTGTTTCTGCGTCTCTCTCTTTCTATGAATAAATAAATAAAATCTTTAAAAAAAGGTGCAGAGTGTTAAGAAAAAAATTGGAAGGAGAGTTTTTTTTATTAATCATGGAGTATGTTCTAGAAGGACAGATTTCACTGGAAGGCTTCTCCAGGAACAAAGGAGCTGGCAGGTTCTGTTTCCCTCCCTTGAAGCTAAGATAAACACACAACCACCTGCAGTAACCAGCATAGTGCTGGCATTAAACACCTAACCTGCTTACAATGTGTTCTGCTTTCTCAAGCTGGACCTTCTTTAGTACTGGCTCTGTGTGTCACTCTCCCACCAGAAGGCCATCACAAACCATGCCAACACCAATCTCCCACTGGGTACTTTGTCAAACCATGGTATTTGCAGCAAGGGCAGCTTGTCACCTCCACCAGAGAACATACAACCTTTATTAAAACTGCATTCCCCACCATACATGCTTTCAGATTGCACCATTGCAGGCTCTAGTCTCAGGGGTGCCACTTTATTAAATGTGAACAATCCACTCACTACTTTCAAGAGCAAGAGACATAGCTGACTTTCCAAACAGAGCAACAGACACAGAGATAAATAAAATGGGAAGACAGAGGAATACATCCCAAATAAAAGAACAGGACAAAACCATAGCAGGGCACCTAGTCTGATAGAGAATTTAAAGTAATGATCATAAAGCCACATATTGGACTTGAGGAAAATGTGGAGAAAGTCAGTGAGATCATTAATAAAGATGGAAACCCCAAAAAGAACCAGTTAGAGATGAAGAACCCAATAAAATAAATTAAAAATACATCAGATGGAATAAATAGAAGGCTACAGGAAGCAGAACTAGCATGATCTAGAAGACAGAATAATGGAAAGTAAGCTGAAGAGGGGAGAGAAAATTATGCAAAATGAGAATAGGCTTAGGGAACTCAGTAACTCCATCAAGCATAATAACATTTGCATTATAGGGATCCCAGAAGAAGAGAGAGAAAAGGGGGCACAACATGTATTTGAAGAAATAATGGCTGAAAACTTTCCTAATCTGGAGAAAGAAACATATATCTAGACCCAGTAGGCACAGAGATCATCCAACAAAATCAGCCCAAGGAGGTCCACACCAAGATACATAGTAATTAAATCAGCAAAAGTAGTGAGAATTTTAATAGTAGTAAGAGAAAAGGAAACAACATACAAGGGGAACCCCATAAGGCTATCACTGGAATTTTTAACAGAAACTTTACAGAACAGAAGAGAGTGGCATGATATATTCAAAGTGCTGAAAGGAAAAAAAAATCTACAACAAAGAATACTCTATCCAGCAAGGTTATTTTCCAGAATAATAGGAGAGATAGTTTCCCAGAAAAACAAAAGGGATAGGAGTTCATGACCACTAAGTCAGCCCTAGAAAAAATGTTAAAAGGGACTCTTCAAGTGGAAAGGAAAAGCCAGAAGTAAGAGTAAGAATAGTAGGAAACACAAAAGCAGTAAAAACAAACAATCCCAAATATATCTGTTAAAATTAGTCAAGGGACTCACAAAATAAAAAAAATATAAAGTATGACACCATATACCTAAAATTTTGGGGTGATAGTAAAGAATAGGTTCAAATTTAAAAACTATAAAGTTAATATAAACTTCTATATGCAGAAGATGTTATATAGAAACATGGTGTAACAAATCAAAAACCAGTGATACATACGCAGAAATGAAGGGAAAGGAAGCCAAGTATATCACTAAAGATAATAAACTTAGAGTGAGAGAAGAGAGCAAGAGAAGAAAGGAACAGGGGAAATCTACAAAACAATTATGAAACAAGTAACAAAATGGCAATAAATAATACCTATAAATAATTACTTTGAATGAAGATGGACTAAATGCTCTAATTAAAAGACATAGGGTGATGGAATGGATAAAAAAAGAAGACCCATCCATATGCTTGCTGCCTACAAGTGACTCATTTCAGACCTAAAGATACATGCAGATTGAAAGTGAGTGGATGTACATTTATCATGCAAATGGATGTGAAAAGAAATTCAGGGTAGTAACACTTAGAGACAATATATTTTAAAACAAAGACAGACTTTGGGGTGTGTGGGTGGCTCAATCAGTTAAGCATCTATCTGTCTTTGGCTCAGGCCATGATCCTGAGGTCCTAGGGTCATGCCCCACATTGAGCTCCCCACTCAGGGGAAGTCTACTTTTCCCTCTCCCTCTGACCCTCCCCCTTGTTCATCTTTTCACTTTCTCTCTCTCTCTCAAATGAATGTTTTTTAAAAAAAATATAGCAAAAAATTAAAAAAAATAAAACAAAGACTAACCGGAATCAAAGAAGGATACTATATAATAATTAAAGGGAAAACCAAAGAAGACATAACAATTGTAAATATGTATGCATCCAACATGGGAGCACCTAAATACATTATATAGTTAATAACAGATATAAAAAAATACTTTATAATAATACAGTAATAGTAATAGACATTAACACCTCTTTTACATCAATGGGAAGATCATCTAAATAGAAAATTGACATGGAACAGTGGCTTTGAATGGTACCCTGGATGGACCAGATGGATTTAATATTCAGATGGATCTGAATATCCATATTCAGAACATTCCATCCTAAAAAGCAAATCACACATTCTGTTTAAATGCACATGGAAAATGTCCAGACTACATCACATATGAGGCCACAAGTCTCAATAAATTCAAAAAAATCAAAGTAATGTCAAGCATCTCTCCTGAACATGACACTATGAACCTAGAAGTCAGCTATAAGAAAAAAGTCTGAAAGTACCACAAATGCATGGAGTTTAAAAAAAATATGATATGAAGAATGAATAGGTCAACTAGGAAATCAAAGCAGAAGTCAAAAATTGCATGGAGAGAAGTGAAAATGTACACACAATAGTCCAAAATATTTGGGATGAAGCAAAAGTAGTTCTAAGAAGGAAGATTATAGCAACACAGGCCTACTTCAAGAAGCAAGAAAAGCCTAAATAAATAATCTGACCTTACACCTAAAGGAGCTATAAAAAGAACCAATCCAAAACCAGCAGAAAGAAAGGAATAATAAATAAGAGAGCAGAAATAAATGATATAAAAACAAAAACCCAAATAAAATAGAACAGATAAATGAAACCAGGAGCTGGTTCTTTGAAAAGATCAACAAAATAGATAAACTTCTAGCCAGACACATCATCAAAAAGAGAGAGGGAAAAAGAGGTAGAAATAGAAAGAGATAGATAATACTTAAAACCTCAAAATCAGAAACCAAAAAGGAAAAATAACCAATACCACAGAAATACAAAGGATTTTAAGAGAATATTGTGAAAAATTATATGCCAACAAACTGGATAACCTAGAATAAATGGATAAATTCCTAGAAACATAACCTACCAAACCTGAAAAAGGAATAAATAGAAAATTTGAATGGACCAATTACCAGCAATGAAATTGAATCAGAAACAAACAAACAAACAAACAAAAAACCTCTCAACAAGCAAAAGCCCAGGACCAGATGACTTCACAGGTGAATTCTATCAAACGTCTAAAGAAGTGTTAATATCTATTCTCAAACTTTTTCAAAAAGGAGAAGAGGTTGGAAAACTTCCAAATTCATTATTTGAGGCCAGTATTATCCTAATACGAAATCAGATAAAAACACCACAAAACAAAAACAAAAACTACAGGCCAATATCTCTGATAAACATAAATGTAAAAATTCCTCAACAAAATATTAGCAAACTGAATCTAACAATGCATTAAAAAATCATTCACCAGTATTAAGTAGGATTTATTCCTGAGAAACAAAGGTGGTTCAATATTCACAAGTAAATCAAGGTGATACATCACATCAATATGAGAAAGGATAAAATCCACAAAATCAGTTAAGTAGATACTGAAAAAGCATTTTACAATGTACAACATCCATTTATCATAAAAATCCTCAACAAAGTAGGATTAAAGGGAACATACTCCAACTTACTAAAGGTCCTTATGAAAAATCCACAATTAACATTATACTAAATAGTGAAAAAATGAGATCATTTCCGTAAGGTCAGGAACAAGACAAGAATGTTACTCTCACCACTTTTACTCAACATAGTACTGCAAGTCCTAGCCATAGTAATTAGACAAAAGAAAGTAATAAAAAACATCCAAAATGGTAAGAAAGAAGTAAAAGTTTGACTCTTTGCAGATGACATGATACTATGTATGGAAAACCCTAAAAATTCCACCAAAAAAACCCTATAAGAACTGATAAATGAATTCAGTATGATTACAGGATACAAAATGAATGTATAGAAATCCATTACATTTCTATATATTAATAATAAAGCAGAAAGTTAAACAATTCCATTTACAATTGCACCAAAAATAATAAATACCTCCATGCCCCCTGGTCTGCCCAAGTAAACTCCTTGGGAAAACAAAACAAAACAGTATAGTACTGGACCAAAAATGGATCCTTAGATCAATAGAACAGAAAAGAAAGCCCAGATATAAATCCACAATTATATGGTGAATTAACCTTTGTCAAAGGAGGCAATATGCAATGGGGAAAAGATAGTCTTCTCAATAAGGGTGTAGGGAAAACTGGATAGCTATATGCCAATGAATGAAGCTGGACCACTTTCTTATGTCATACACAAAAATAAACTCAAAATAGGTTAAGGACCTATATATTAGACCTGAGGCCATAAAAAATCTTTAAAAAGAGCATAGGCAGCAGTTATTTCTCTGACATTGACTATAACATCCTCTAGATATATCTTCTGAGGCAAGCAAAACCAAAATAAAAATAAACTATCTGGACTACATCAAAATAAAAAGCTTCTGCACTGCAAAGAAAACAACCAACAAACTAAAACAATCTACATAATGGGAGAATATATTTCCAAACGGCATATCTGATAAAAGGTTAGTATCTAAAATACATACAGAACTTATATAAGTCAACGCCATAAAAACTAAATAATACATTAAAAATGGGAAGAAGATATGAATAGATATTTCTCCAAAGAAGATATACAGATGGCCTACATACACATAAAAAGAAGCTCACCAATACTCATCACCAGCAACATGCAAATCAAAACCACAATGAGGTATCAAAGGAGCAAACAATAGGTGTTGGCAAGGATGCAGAGAAAGGGGAACCCTCTTAGACTGTTTCCTGGAATGCAAACTGGTGCAGCCACTGTGGCAAGCAGTATGGTACCTCAAAAAATTAAAAACAGAACTACTCTATGACCCAGTAATCATACTACTGGGTATATACCCAAAGAATACAAAAACACTATATATATATATATATATATATATATATATATATATATATATATATATCTGTATGTTTATTGTAGCATTATTTACAATAGACAAATTATGGAAGTCACCTAAGTACCCACTGATAGATGAACAGATGAAGAAGATACGGTATTTAGTAACAAAAAAGAAAGAAATCTTGCCATTTGCAATGGCATATATGGATCTAAAGAGTATAATGCTAGTGAAATAAGCCAGTCAGAGAATGGCAAATCCCATATGATTTCATGAATATATGGAATTTAAGAAACAAAAGAATAAAGGTAATAAAAGAGAGAGACATACCAAAAAAAAACAAACTTTTACCTATAAAGGAGAAACAGTTACCAGAAGGGAGATGGGTGTTGGGGATGGGTTAAATAGGTGAAGGTGATTTAGAGTACACTTAGCATGATGAACACTAAGTAATATATGGAATTATTGAATCACTATATTGTACACTTGAAACTAATACAATACTGAATGTTATCTATTCTGGTATTAATAAAATAAAGTGAAATAATAAATTTTAGAAAGATGCATAAAGTAATTTGTAATTCAGAAAAATTTATTCATATTAAATATCTCT
This sequence comes from Vulpes vulpes, assembly GCF_048418805.1. Classification (NCBI taxonomy): domain Eukaryota; kingdom Metazoa; phylum Chordata; class Mammalia; order Carnivora; family Canidae; genus Vulpes; species Vulpes vulpes. The sequence goes on along the minus strand of NC_132796.1, from coordinate 95,405,009 downwards.
TATTTTAGGATATATTGATGAGAATATAAATGGTTCAAAAACCAGAAGAGGTGTCAGAGATATAGGTGGCAAATATAGAGTTGATGAGTAATTACTAGAAAGCAGAATCTAAATAATAACAGAAATCCAAGTAATATGTAGTGTGAGGCAAGAGAACAAAACAATTAAGTCCAAGGGGGAAGGCTTCAAAGAGGATATATTTTTGGAACCAGTTTTGATAAATTGGTATGTCCTTGACAGTCAGAGATTGAGCAGAGGATATTACAGGGTGACAGAACAGCATGACCCAAAGCAAAGAGTCAAACAAGTACTGGCCAAAGTGCCTGGAGCAGAGGAGATAATGATCAGAATATAGGCTGAATAGGTAGGCTGAAATAATGGAGATTTCAAATAACATGATTAGGAATTTAGATATTATTCAAAAGGACATTGATAATTTATTTTAAAGATTTTATTTATTCATTTGAGAGAGAGGGTGCACAAGCAGGGGGGAGGGGCAGAGGGAGAGGGAGAAACAGACTCCCTGCTAAGCCAGGAGCCTAACATATAGCTTGACCCACAGACCTGGAGATCATGACCTGAGCCAAAGGCAGACGCTTAATCATCTGAGCCACTCAGGTACCCCAGAACTTGATAGTTTTAGATAAAATGAATAGCATGATAAATTTTGAAGTTTAGGACAATTACTCTGATAGAAGAATAATGATTTAGAACAAATAGAAACTGGAGACAAAGGGAAATAGTGTTATAGTCCTCAAGCATGAAAGAAGGACATGATTAGGGCAAAAAGAGATGCAAAAAACATTATGCAGTTGAAATCACTAGAGGAATATAAACAGAAATCAATACCAACAGGTCTAACATAGGAAATGGAAACAGAGAATGCAGGAGAAGGAACTGTATTAGATGTCAAAATATTGTGGGTTAGCTTAATGTAATGGAACTGAACATATTGTATAAAGGCTCAGGTGGAAGAAGAAAAAAAATCACTAAATATCAGTGCTTATAGAGGTGCCACATCAGTAGTGCAGTCAGTTAAGCATCTGACTCTGGGTTTTGGATCAGGTCCTGATCTCAACGTCATGGGACTGAGCAATGCATTAGGCTTCACGCTCAGCACAGTCTGTTTAAGACTCTCTCATGGGGCACTTGGGTGGCTCAGTGGTTGAGCATCTGCCTTTCACTCAGGTCATGATATCGGGGTCCTGGGATCCAATAACATACGGGGCTCCCTGCAAGGAGCTTGCTTCTCCCTCTGCCTGTGTCTCTGCCTCTCTCTCTGTGCCTCTCATGAATAAATAAAATGTTTAATAAATAAATCATACCTTTTAAAAAAGACTCTGTCTCTTTCTGCCCCTCCATCCCTCTCAAATACATACATACATACATACATACATACATACATACATAAATAGGGGCAAGGCAAGATGGCGGAAGAGTAGGGTCCTCAAGTCACCTCTCCCCAGCAACTCACCTAGATAACTTTCAAATCATCCTGAAAACCTACGAGTCTGGCAGGAGATTTAAAGAGAGAACAGCTGGAATGCTACAGAGAGAAGAGTTTGCGCTTCTAACAAGATAGGAAGACTGAAAAATAAATAAATAAATAAATAAATAAGAATCCATTGGGGGAGGACCTCCACGAGGAGCCGGGCTAAGGCCAGGTGGCAGGAGCCTTCAGGAGAGGAAAGCCCAGTCCCAGAGATGTAGGAACTTTAAACATCTTCCCAGACAGAAAGGTGCTCGCAGGGAACTTGGGCAGGATCCCAGAGGGACAGTGGAGCCTCCAGTATCCTATGGTCACTAGCAGAGAAGGGGCACCCCAAGGGAGAGCCCGAAACACACCTTTAGAGGAGCGCCATAACAGGATGGAGTGCACACCTGGCACTCCCTCGGGGGAAGGTCAGAGAGTGGCTCTGGGCAGAGAGGACTGCATAGCCCCCGGAGCATGATTCTACCAGCACAGGCCCTGGATCCCAAGGCGCGGGAAGACACAGCCCAGGATCCTGCACTCTCCCGGGAAAGGCAGAGGCAGGGAGGGCACAGGACAGCGAGGATGCTCCTTCCGCCGGGCGCCCCCAGGTGTGCAGATCAGCGCCCCCTACCCCTGGGAGAATCCAGGCCAGTGCAGACTGGAAGACTGCAGTAGTTACTATGGGAGAAGAATCCAGGTCTGGAGAGCTGGCCACAGCCACTGTGGTTGTTCCTCCTTGTGTCACCCTGTGCCTGGGAGGGTCGGGGCTGCCAGGGAACAGAGTCCTCACAGGATAAACAGCTCCAACTGAGCCGTGCACCTGGCAGGCGGCGGGGCAGCTCCCCCAGGGGCATACACCTGAGAATCAGCACAGCAGGGCCCTCCCGCAGAAGACCAGCTGGAAGGACAGGGGAAGAGCAAGTTATGGACCAAGCAGCACTGGAAAGCTCCAGGGGAAGTCAAGGGATTTACAGTATATAGAACCAGAGGATACCCCCCGCCTTGGTCTTTTGTTTTCGTTTTTGTTTTTTGTTTTGTTTTTTTCTTTGTTTGTTTCTTTTTCCCTTTTTTAAATTTTTTTCCTTTACAACTCATTTTTAGCCACTCTGCACTGAGCAAAACTACTAGAAAGAAGAACTCACAACAAAAGAAAGAATCAGAAACAGTACTCTCTGCCACAGAGTTACAGAATGTGGATTACATTTTGATGTCAGAAAGCCAATTCAGAAGCACAATTATAAAGCTACTGGTGGCTCTGGAAAAAAGCATAAAGGTTTCAAGAGACTTCATGACTGCAGAATTTATATCAAATCAGGCCTAAATTAAAAATCAACTAAAAGAGATGCAATACAAACTGGAGGTCCTAAAGATGAGGGTTAATGAGGTGGAAGAAAGAGTGAGTGACATAGAAGACAAACTGATGGCAAGAAAGGAGGCTGAGGATAAAAGAGAAAAACAATTAAAAGACCATGAGGAAAACGTAAGGGAAATAAATGACAGCCTCAAAAGGAAAAATCTATGTTTAATTGGGGTTCCAGATGATACTGAAGAGGACAGAGGAACAGAAAGCATATTTGAACAAATCATAGCTGAGAAATTCCCTAACTTGGGGGGGGGGGGAATGGGCATTCACATCCAGGAGACAGAGAGCACCCCCCCCCCGAAAAAATCAATGAAAACCGTTCAACAGCCTGACATTTAAGAGTGAAACTTGCAAATTCCAAAGATAAAAAGCAAATCCTTAAAGCAACAAGACACAAGAGATCCCTAATGTATATGGGGAGAACAATTAGATTAATAGCAGACCTCTCTGCACAGAGGCCTGGCAGGCCACAAAGAGCTGGCAGGATATATTCAGGGTCCGAAATGAGAAGAACATGTAGCCAAGAATACTTTATCCAGCAAGGCTTTCATTCAGAATAGAAGGAGACATAAAGAGCTTCCAAGATAGGCAGAAACTGAAGGAATATTTGACCACCAATCCAGCAATACAAGAAATATTAAAGGGGAATCTGTAGAAGAAAGAGGAAGGCCAAAGAAACACTCCACAAAAACAGGGACTGAATAGGTATTATGATGACAGTAAATTCATATCTTTCAATAGTAACTCTGAACGTGAATGGGTTTCAAGATCCCATCAAAAGATGCAGGGTTTCAAACTGGATAAAAAAGCAAGACCCATTTATTTGCTATCTACAAGAAACTAATTTTATTCTATTTTATCTTTATATAAATTTATTTTTTATTGGTGTTCAATTTGCCAACATATAGAATAACACCCAGTGCTCATTGCATCAAGTGCCCTCCTCAGTGCCCATCACCCAGTCACCCCACCCCCCGCCCGCCTCCCCTTCCATCACCCCTAGTTCGTTTACCAGAGTTAGGAGTCTCTCAAGTTCTGTCTCCTTTTCTCTTTTTTTTTTTAATTTTTATTTATTTATGATAGTCACAGAGAGAGAGAGAGAGGCAGAGGCACAGGCGGAGGGAGAAGCAGGCTCCATGCACCGGGAGCCTGATGTGGGATTCGATCAGGGGTCTCCAGGATCGCGCCCTGGGCCAAAGGCAGGCGCCAAACCGCTGCGCCACCCAGGGATCCCCCTGTCTCCTTTTCTTATATTTCCCACTCATTTTTCTCCTTTCCCCTTTATTCTCTTTCACTATTACTTATATTCCCCAAATTAATGAGATCATATAAAGTTTGTCCTTCTCGGGGATCCCTGGGTGGCGCAGCGGTTTGGCGCCTGCCTTTGGCCCAGGGCGCGATCCTGGAGACCCGGGATAGAATCCCACGTCAGGCTCCCGGTGCATGGAGCCTGCTTCTCCCTCTGTCTGTGTCTCTGCCTCTCTCTCTCTCTCTGTGACTATCATAAAAAATAAATAAAAAAAAATTAAAAAAAAAAAGTTTGTCCTCCGATTGACTTATTTCACTCAGCCTAATACCCTCCAGTTCCATCCACGTGGAAACAAATGGTGGGTATGGTATTTCCTATTTCTAATGGCTGAGTAATATTCCATTGTATACATAAACCACATCTTTATCCATTCATCTTTCGATGGACACCGAGGCTCCTTCCACAGTTTGGCTATTGTGGACATTGCTACTATAAACATCAGGGTGCAGGTGTCCCAGCGTTTCACTGAATCTGTATCTTTGGGGTAAATCCCCAGCAGTGCAAATGCTGGGTTGTAGGATAGATCAATTTTTAACTCATTGAGGAACCTCCACACAGTTTTCCAGAATGGCTGTACCAGTTCACATTGACACCAACAGTGCAAGAGGATTCCCCTTTCTGAACATCCTCTCCAATATTTGTGGTTTCCTGCATTGTTAATTTTCGCCATTCTCACTGGTGTGAGGTGGCATCTCATTGTGGTTTTGATTTTTATTTCCCTGATGGCAAGGGATGCGGAGCATTTTCTCATGTGCTTGTTGGCCATGTCTGTCTTCCTCTGTAAGATTTCTGTTCATGTCTTTTTCCCATTTCATGATTGGATTGTTTGTTTCTTTGGTGTTGAGATTATTAAGTTCTTTAAAGATCTTGGAGACTAGCCCTTTGCCTGATATGTCATTTGAAAATATCTTCTCCCATTCTGTAGGTTGTCTTTGAGTTTTGTTGACTGTATCTTTTGCAGTACAAAAGCTTCTTATCTTCATGAAGTCCCAATAGTTCATTTTTGCTTTTGTTTCTCTTGCCTTCGTGGATGTATCATGCAAGAAATTACTGTGGCCAAGTTCAAAAAGGGTATTGACTGTGTTCTCCTCTGGGTTTTCATGGAATCGTCTCTCACATTGAGATCTTTCATCCATTTTGAGTTTTCTTTGTGTAATGAGCAAGAGAGTGGTCTAGTTTCATTCTTCTGCATGTGGATGTCCAATTTTCCCAGCACCATTTATGGAAGATACAGTCTTTCTTCCAGTGGATAGTCTTTCCTCCTTTATCGAATATAAGTTGACCATAAAGTTGAGGGTCCACTCCTGGATTCTCTATTCTGTTCCATTGATCTATGTGTCTGTTTTTGTGCCAGAACCACACTGTCTTGATGACCACAGCTTTGTAGTACAACTTGAAATCTGTCATTGAGATGCTCCAGCTATGGTTTTCTTTTTTAAAATTCCCCTGGCAATTCAAGGTCTATTCCGATTCCACACAAATCTTCAGATGATTTTTTCCAAGTCTCCTAAGGAAGTCCATGGTATTTTGATAGGGATTGCATTAAACGTGTAAATTGCCCTGGGTAACATTGACATTTTCACAATATTAATTCTGCCAATCCATGAGAATGGAGTATTTTTCCATCTTTTTTGTCTTCCTCAGTTTCTTTCAGAAGTGTTCTATAGTTTTTAGGGTATAGATCCTTTACCTCTTTGGTTAGGTTTATTCCCAGGTATCTTATGCTTTCGGGTGCAATTGTAAATGGGATTGACTCCTTAATTTCTCTTTCTTCAGTCTCATTGTTAGTGTATAGAAATGCCATTGACATCTGGGCATTGATTTTGTACTCTGCCACACTGCCAAATTGCTGTATGAGTTCTAGCAATCTTGGTGTGGAGGCTTTTGGGTTTTCTATGTAGAGTATCATGTCATTGGCGAAGAGGGAGAGTTTGACTTCTTCTTTGCCAATTTGAATTCCTTTTATTTCTTTTTGTTGCCTGATTGCTGAGGCTAGGACTTGTACTACTATGTTGAATAGCAGTGGTGAGAGTGGACATCCTTATCGTGTTCCTGATCTTAGGGGAAAGGCTCCCAGTGTTTCCCCATTGAGAATGTTATTTGATGGCTTTTAAGATGCTGAGGAATATTCCCTCTATCCCTATACTCTGCAGTATTTTGATCAGGAATGGATGCTATATTCTGTCAAATGGTTTCTGTGCATCTACTGAGAGGATTATATGGATCTTGTTTTTTCTCTTGTTGATATGATTTATCACTTTGATTGCTTTAGGAGTGTTGAACCAGCCTTGCATTCCAGGAACAAATTCCACTTGGTCACGGTGAATAATCTTCTTCATGTACACGTGGATCCTATTGGCTAGTATTTTGTGGAGAATTTTTGCATCTGTATTCATCAGGGATACTGCTCTATAATCTTCCTTTTTGGTGGGGGCTTTGTCTGGTTTTGGAATTAAGGTGATGATGGCCTCATAGAACGAGTTTGGAAGTATTCCATCTCTTTCTATCTTTCCAAACAGCTTTAGTAGAATAGGTATGGTTTCTTCCTTAAACATTTGATAGAATTCCCCAGGGAAGCCATCTGGCCCTGGACTTTTGTGTCTCAGGAGGTTTTTGATGACTGCTTCAATTTCCTCCCTGGTTATTGGCCTGTTCATGTTTTCTATTTCTTCCTGTTTCAGCTTTGGTAGTTTGTGGTTTTCCAGAAATGTGTCCATTTCTTCTAGATTGCCTAATTTATTGGCATATAGCTGCATATAATATGTTTTTGAAATTGTTTGTATTTCCTTGGTGTTGGCAGTGATCTCTCCTTTCTCATTCATGGTTTTATTAATTTCAGTCTTTTCTCTCTTCTTTTAATAAGGCTGGCTAATGGTTTATATATCTTATTAATTCTTTCAAAGTACCAACTCCTGGTTTTGTCGATTTGTTCCACAGTTCTTCTGGTCTCTATTTCATTGAGTTCTGCTTGAGTCTTTATTTACTATATTCTTCTGCTGGGTGTAGGATCTATTTGCTGTTTTTTTTTTTCTGTAGCTCTTTTAGGTGTAAGGTTAGCCTTTGTATTTGAGTTCTTTCCAGTTTTTGGATGGATGCTTGTATTGCAATGTATTTCCCCTCAGGACTGCTTTTAGTGCATCCCAAAGATTTTTAATGATTGTATCCTCCTTCTCATTAGTTTCCATGAATCTTTTTAACTCTTCCTTAATTTCCTGGTTGACCCTTTCATCTTTTAGCAAGATGGTCTTTAATCTCCACGTCTTTGAAATCCTTCCAAACTTCTTGTTGTGAGTTAGTTCTAATTTCAAGGCATTATGGTCTGAGAATATGCAGGGGACGATCCCAATCTTTTGGTATCAGTTCAGACCTGATTTGTGACCCAGTATGTGGTCTATTCTGGAGAAAGTTCCATGTGCACTTGAGAAGAATGTGTGTTCAGTTGAGTTTGGATGTAAAGTTCTGTAGATACCTGTGAAATTCATCTGGTCCAGTGTATCATTTAAAGCTCTTGTTTCTTTGGAGATGTTGTGTTGTGAAGACCTATCGAGTGTAGGAAGCCCTAGATTGAAGTCACCAATTATAAGAGTATTATTAGGTAAGTATGTCGTAACTTTAGCTATTAATTGATTGGCAGCACCCACATTTGGGGCATATATATTGATGATTGTTAAGTCCTCTTCTTGGATCGATCCTTTAAGTATGAGATAGTGTCTCTCTTCATCTCTCACTACACTCTTTGGGATAAACTTTAGTTTATCTGATATAAGGATGGCTACCCCTGCTTTCTTTTGAGGACCATTTGAATGGTATATTGTTCTCCAACCTTTTATTTTCAGGCTTTAGGTGTCCTTCTGTCTAAAATGAGTCTCTTGTAGACAGCAAATATATGGGTCCTGCTTTTTTACCCAGTCTGAAACCCTGTGCCTTTTGATGGGTTCATTAAGCCCGTTCACATTCAGAGTTACTATTGAATGATATGAGTTTAGTGTCATCATGATGCCTATTCAGTCCCTGTTTTTATGGATTATTCCACTGGACTTCTTCTGAAAGAAGAATTTTCAGAGTCCTCCTTAAAATTTCTTGCAGAGCTGGTTTAATGGTCACATATTCTTTCAGTTCCTGCCTATCTTGGAAGCTCTTTATCCCTCCTTCTATACTGAATGAGAGCCTTGCTGGATAAAGTATTCTTGGCTGCATGTTCTTCTCATTTAGGTCCCTGAATATATCCTGCCATCACTTTCTGGCCTGCCAGGTCTCTGTGGAGAGGTCGGCTATTAATCTAATATTTCTCCACATACAAGTTAGAGATTTCTTGTCTCTTGCTGCTTTAAGGATCCTCTCTTTATCTCTGGAGTTTGCAAGCTTCACTACGAAATGTCAAGGTGTTGAGCGGTTTTTATTTATTTTATGGGGGGGATCTCTCTATTTCCTGGATCTGAATGCCTGTTTCCCTTGCCAGATTAGGAATATTTTCAGGTATGATTTGTTCAAATTAATATTCTGGACCTCTGTCCCTTTCGGCACCCTCAGGAACCCCAATTAAAGGTAGATTTTTCTTCCTGAGGCAGTCATTTATTTCCCTTAATCTATCCTCATGATCTTTTAATTGTCATTTTTTCCTCAGTTTCCCTCTTTTTCATTAACTTGTGTTCTATGTCACTCGCTCATTCTTCCACCTCGTTAACCTTCGTCGTTAGGACCTCTAGTTTGGATTGCATCTCATTTAATTGATTTTTAATTTCTCTCTGATTAGATCTAAATTCTGCAGTCATGAAGTCTCATGAGTCCTTTATGCTTTTTTCTAGAGCCACCAGTAGCTTTATAATAGTGCTTCTGAATTGGCTTTCTAAGATTGAATTGTAATCCAGATTTTGTAACTCTGTGGGAGAGAGGACTGTTCTGATTCTTTCTTTTGAAGTGAGTTTTTCCTTCTAGTCATTTTGCTCAGTGCAGAGTGGCTAAAAACCAGTTGCATTGGGATAGGAGAAAAAGAGAGAAGAGAAAGAAGAAAAGAAAAAGAAAAAAAAGAAGGAAAATAAAAGAAAAAAAGAGAGGAGAAAAGAAAATAAAAAAAAACGGGGGGAGGGGGGAAGCAAACAGAAATCAAAAAACAAAAAACAAGGGGGGGTATCCTCTGATTCTGTATACTGTAAATCCCTCGACTTCCCTTGGAACTTTCCAGTGCTGCTTGGTCAATAATTTTTTTCCCCTGTCCGTCTATCTGGTCTTCTGGGGGAGGGGCCTGCTGTGCTGATTTTCAGGTGTTAGCACTTGGGGGAGCTGCTCAGTCCCCTGCCTGTTGCAGGGCTCAGTAAAAGTTGTTTAACCTGTTTATCCTGTGAGGCCACTGTGAAGCTCAGTGGGGATTGTTTATCCTGTGATGCCCCAGGAGGAACAACTACAGTAGCAGCAGGCAGGTCTCCAGGCCTGGAGTCAGCTCCTGCAGTAACTACAGAGCTCTCAGTCCACAGGGGCCTGGATGCTCCGGGGGCGAGGGCTGCTGATCTGCTCAGTTTGGGGCCGCCCAGAGCCTGGAGCGTCCTTGCTGTCCTTTGCCCTTCCAGCTTCTGCCTGTCCCTGGGATCCTATGCTGTGTCCCCGGGCGCCCTGTGCTCCCGTTTCTGGCTTTTGGAATCGAGCTCCCAGATGCGCAACTCCCTCTGCGCGGAGCCCCTACCGAGCTACTCCCGGGCCGTGCAGCTCCCTCAGTGCAGAGCAGCGGGAACCTGAGGGCATCCCCGCCCCTCCTGGGATCCTGCTTCAACTCCCTGCGAGCGCCTTTCCGCCCGGGAAGATTGGTGAAGCACCTGCTTCTCTGGACGGGGTTTTCCTGTCCTGGGGACACTCGCCCCGGCCTTATCCCAGCTCCTTGCAGGGCCCCTCCCACTTGGATGCCTTTTGTTTCTCTATTTAGTTTTTGCCTGTCTTCCTACCTTGATAAAAGTGTGAACTCTTCTCACTGTACCAGTCCAGTTGTTCTCTTTATAAATCTCAAGCCGAATTCATAGATTTTCAGGATGATTTGTAGGTTATTTAGGTAATTTGGTGGGGACAGGTGACTTGCGGACCCTACTCTTCTTCCATCTTGCCCTGCTTCCTACAAGAGACTAATTTTAGACCCAAGGACACATTCAAATCATCCTCCAAAGAAAGCAAGGGTAGCATCCTCATATCAGATAAATCAGAGTGTATCCCAAAGACTTTAATAAGAGATAAAGAGGGACACTATATCATACTTAAAGGATCTATCCAACAAGAGGAATGAACAATCATGAATATTTATGCCCCTAATGTGGGAGATCCCAAGTATATCAATCTATTAATAACCAAAGTAAAGACATACTTAGATAATAATACACAAACTGGGAGACTTCAACATGGCCCTTTCTGTAAATGATAGATATTCTAATCACAATATCTCTAAAGAAACAAGAGCTTTAATATCATTTTTTATTTTATTTTATTTTATTTTATTATTTATCTTTCTTTCTTTCTTTCTTTCTTTCTTTCTTTCTTTCTTCTTTTTTTTTTTGAAATAAGAGCTTTAAATGATACACTGCACCAGATAGATTTCACAGATATTTATAGAGCTTTACATCCAAACGTAACTGAATACACATTATTCTCAAGACACACGGAACTTTCTCCAGAATGGACCACATACAGGGTCACAAATCAGGGCTTAACGTACACCAAAAGATTGGGATTATCACCTGCATGTTTTCAGACCATAGTGCTTTGAAATTACAACTAAATCACAAGAAGAAATTTGGAAGATATTGAAACACGAGGAGTTAAAGACTATCGTGCTAAAAGATGAAAGGGTCAACCAGGAAATCAGAGAAGAATTAAAAAATGTCATGAAAACTAATGAGAATGAAGATACAACATCTCATAATCTTTGGGATACAGCAAAAGCAGTCCTAAGAGGGAAATCCATTGTAACACAAGCATTCCTCAAAACACTGGGAAAAAAACTCAAATACAAAAGCTTACCTTACACCTAAAGGAACTGGAGAAAGAACAGCAATTAAAACCTACACTAAGGAGAAGAGAGTTAATAAAGATTTGGCAGAATTCAATGAAATAGAGACCAGAAGAATTGTAGGACAGATCAACAAAACCAGGAGTTGGTTCTTTGAAAGAATTAATAAGATAGATAAACCTTTAGCCAGCCTTATTAAAAAGAAGAGAAAAAAGACTCAAATTATTAAAATCACAAATAAAAAAGGAGACATCACAACCAATACAAACGAAATACAAACGATTTTAAAATCATATTATGAGCAGCTCTACGCCAATAAATTAGGCAATCTAGAAGAAATGGACGCATTTCTGGAAAACCTCAAACTACCAAAACTGGAACAGGAAGAAATAGAAAACCTGAACATGCCAATAACCAGGGAGGAAATTGAAGCAGTCATCAAAAACCTCCCAAGACACAAAAGTCCAGGGTCAGATGGCTTCCCAGGGGAATTCTATCAAATGTTTCAAAAAGAAACAATACCTATTCTACTCAGGCTGTTCGGAAAGATGTCCAGAAACCAGTGGCATTTCTTGACGCTAACAATGAGACTGAAGAAATGCTAATTAAGGGACCAATCCCATTTACAATTGCACCCAAAAGCATAAGATAGCTAGGAATAAAACTAACCAATGAGATAAAGGATCTATATCCTAAAAACTAGAGAACCCTTCTGAAAGAGATTGAGGAAGACACAAAGAGATGGAAAAATATTCCATGCTCATGGATTGGAAGAATTAATATTGTGAAATGGTCAATGCTACTCAGGGCAATTTACACGTTTAATGCAATCCCTATCAAAATACCATGGACTTTCTTCAAAGAGTTCAAAAAAAGCATCTTAAGATTTGGTGGAACCAGAAAAGACCCTGAATAGCCAGGGGAATTTTAAAAAAGAAAACCATATCTGGGGGCATCACAATGCCAGATTTCAGGTTGTACTACAAAGAAAGTGTGGTCATCAAGACAGTGTGGTACTGACACAAAAACATACACATAGATTAATGGAACAGAATAGAGAACCCAGAAGTGGACCCTGAACTTTATGGTCAACTAATATTCGATAAAGGAGGAAAGACTATCCACTGGAAGAAAGACAGCCTCTTCAATAAATGGTGTTGAGAAAATTGGACAGTCACTTGGAGAAGAATAAAATGAGACCATTCTCTTACACCATACACAAAGATGAACTCAAAATGGATGAAAGATCTAAATTTGAGACAAGATTCCATCAAAATCCAAGAGGAGAACACAGGCAACACCCTTTTTGAACTTGGCCCCTGTAACTTCTTGCGAGATACATCCATGAACACAAGAGAAACAAAAACAAAAATGAACTATTGGGACTCTATCATGATAAAAAGCTCTTTACAGCAAAGGAAACAGTCAACAAAACTAAAAGACAACCTACATAATCAGAGAAGATATTTGCAAATGACATATCAGGTAAAGGGCTAGTATCCAAGATCTATAAAGAACTTAATAAACTCAACAGCAAAGAAACAAACAATCCAATCATGAAATGGGCAAAAGACATGAACAGAAATTTCACCAAAGAAGCCATGGACATGCCAACAAGCACATGAGAAAATACTCCACATCACTTGCCATCAGGGAAATACAAATCAAAACCTCAGTGAGATACCACCTCACAGCAGTGAGAATGGGGAAAATTAATAAGACAGGAAACCACAAATGTTGGAGAGGATGTGGAGAAAGGGGAACCCTCTTGCACTGTTGGTGGGAATGTGAACTGGTACAGCCACTCTGGAAAATTGTGTGGAGGCTCCTCAAAAAGTGAAAAATAGATGTGCCCTACGACTCAGCAATTGCACTGCTGGGGATTTACCCTTAAAATACAGATGCAGTGAAATTGCAGGTCACCTGCACCCCAATGTTTATAGCAGCAATGTTCACAATAGCCAAATGTGGAAGGATCCTCAGTGTCCGTCAAAAGATGAACGGATAAAGAAGATGTGGTTTATGTATCCAATGGAATATTACTCAGCCTTTAGAAATGACAAATACCCACCATTTTCTTCATGGATGGAACTGGAGGGTATTATGCTGAGTGAAGTCAGTGAGAGAAGGACAAACATTATATGGTCTCATTTATTTGGGGAATATGAAAAGTAGTGAAAGGGAATAAAGGGGAAAGGAGAGAAAATGAGTGGGAAATATCAGTGAGGGTGACAGAACATGATAGTCACCTAAGCCTGTTCAACTAGCAAGGGGTATTGGAATAGTAGGATGGGTGGGCATTGGGGTGACTGTGTGATGAGCACTGAGGGGGGCACTTGACGGATGAGCACTGGGTGATATTTTATATATTGGCAAACTGAAGTCCAATAAAAATTAATAAATATATTAATAATAAATAAATAAATAAATAAATAAATAAATAGTCTTTTAAAAAGTATCAGGGCACATAATTCCAGGACAAACTCCTAATCAAGGACTGGTGAATTAGTGATATTCCCTGCATAGATATTTTAAATGGATAGTATCCTACAACATTATCTAGACTAATAGCTTTACATTTGGGGGATAATTGTGCTTGAGAAATATCTTTAAAAATATCAGTGAATTAATGAGAAAATGCATGAAAAATATTTTCCATATACATTTAAACCTTTTAACTTAATTAAATAAGTGAAATGCAAATCATCCCGGGTTCTTTATGTGCAAAAATTTACTAGTGGGCATGGCTGGGAAATTTTGTCAAGGAATTAGAAATATGGCAGTAAATTCCCGATATACTTAAGTGTTTTTCACTTTTCAAGTGTAAGTCATCCTATGTGTAAAATTAGAAAAATAATGTTTTCAAAATCAAAATGTTTCCTTTTTGCTATGTACCAAAAAATCAGAAATTTTTTTGTAATAATGCACATATTTCCAGGCATAGCTGCTATTTGAACAAAATTCTGAGGAATATATGGGGATTTTCAAGCAGAATGAAAGATTGGGTCCCTTTGGTTAGATTCTGAGGAATATATGGGAGTTTGCCAGGCAGAATGAAGGATTGGGACACATGCAGAATGAAGTATATGCAAATGCAGTAGGTGTTTATAATTGCATTATAATCATAATATTAGTTGCTGGGGCACTTCTGTGGCCTATTCCCTGGTTTTTAAAATTACACAAATTAGAATTCACTCTTGCAGGCTATGGTGTCAAAGCAAGAGGAAATTTAACTGTAGCACCTACAGTTTCAGGGAATTATAGTTCTAACTGTAGTGAATATATGTGTTTTTTGGGGGGGAGTGAGGGGAAAACCATGTAGTATGATTAGAAGGCAGTAAAAAAAGGGCAATATTTACCCTGCCATAGTCAGTCTGATGAAAATTGACATTGGAAAGGGTTACATTTCTCTTCTAGGCAAGAGTGATTTTCAGTAAAACATGACCATCAAATTTTATGTTTCTAATGCATATCTACTCAATCATAGGGACTCGGAAGGAAAAACCTACATTATTAGGTAATTAATGCTTATTAAATATACAAAACTATGCCAAAATCTCAGTGCCTCCATGCAAAAGCAGGTGTTCCTGAATAACCTCTCTTCCACAACTCTCCTCCAAGCAGTGACTGTAACTCAGATATCCTTTTATTTAGTGGTTCTGCTATCTCAGATGTCCTCCTCAGAAAACTGTGGCATTCATCCCTATCCACATTCCATTGGCCAAAACTAGTTGCATACTACTACTTAGAAAAAAGAGAGCAAGGAAATGTAGTCTTTTTGTATGTAGAGGAGGACAATGAAATGGTGTAGAAACAGGATTCCCAGCATAGGACATGGTTTACATGTCAAATGAGGACACTGGACCAGGAGTTTAGATACTTATTCTTGACTCTACCACTGACTAGTTATAAGACCTTCAGTATTGTCCATAAATCTTTCAGTCTATTCCATCTTTAAAATGAAACTACTAATTCTAGACTTTGTATTTACCAATTTATTCAAGGCCCCTTTGATAGACCTAAAAGTAAAAGTAGCACAACGTACATACTATATTAACCTCACCTGCCAAATGAGAACAACTCCTATGCCTTTCCTATTTTCTTTCTTTCCAGTTTCCTTCTTATCACATAAGAGTAGTTTTTGAATAGAATATGATCGGCTGACAAATTTTTATAATCATTTCCATCTGTGTATTTTTTTTTGTTTACCCCAGGGCGGACAAATGAACACTTTATATTAGAAACATATGTATCTCACATTCTATGCCTACTGAGAGGTGCTGAGGATAATCAATAAAATAAGAAGCATAAATTTTAACAAACCCTAGATTAATGTGTAGTTCTTTTTAGATAAAAATAAAGTTTTAATATTGGGAAAAGACAATTGGACCTAAAAGCAGAATAAAAATGGATTCTTTCCCCTAATTCCCTCCTGCCAGTTTATTTTCAGTTCTGCTTTTATGCAAATATCTTCATGAACCAGGGTAGCAGAGTTTCTTTCCTTTTTTAAAAAAAAATATTTTATTTATTTTTTCATGAGAGACACAGAGATAGGCAGAGACATAGGCAAAGAGAGAAGCAGGCTCCCTGTGGGGAATCTGATGTGGGACTCTACCCCAGGACCCTGAGATCATGCCCTAAGCTGAAGGCAGATGCTCAACTACTGAGCTATGCAGGCATCTTGGTAGCTCAAACCAGCTTATTCTAAATACAAAATAGGTTGGTAAAAAGTTGCTAAATAAAATAAGTTAAAGTAGCTTCTGAATAGATGATGGAAGTCAAATTAATATTTGTTTTTTTGAGATGAGGTCCTTTTTATTTAACCTAAGTTTTCAAATGCATTTTGTAATAGGAATTTTTCATTTTATCCTAAGACTTTGAGATAAGACAACCTTCTAATAAGGTAAACATACATTTTAAAAACCAGAGAGAGGCCGGGCCATTGAATAATAATAATGTTCTTCTCAGGAATATCAATACAAGACAAACATGGTAAGTTTAATAAAATTGTCAGTATTGCTTTCCATAAATTCAATTAAGTTTGAAAATACAATTCTTAAGCATAAATTACGAGTTAACAATTATGCTAACATTATTACCAATCAATGTTAAATCTGCCAATTATTGCTACTTCATTGATTTGAGTGATGGTATATTTTACTGAGGATAAAGATAAAGCCTCTCAAAAAACCTGATAATTCAATCTAATTCAATATTTATTTACTGAATACCTACTGAGAATGTGCCAATACTCAAAGATGCTAGAGAAGTACGCAGCTTTACAAGACATATGAAGAGGCAAAACTTTGTACCTATCCCTAAGTTAACACAATTTAGGAGAAATAAATATACCTTTAGATAAAAATGTTTAAATAAAACTATAAAATAGTAGATAAATACATGCTGCCAGAAACAATAGTTGATTATTTCAAAGGTAAGAGATCATTGTACCTTAAAGAGATGATGAAACTTCAGAGATGTTGATAGATTCTTGGAGTTTTTCTTAGGGAAAATATCCTAGGCAGGGGAAGAATGGCATGGGAAAAGGTATAGAAGATATAATGTGTAGAAAAGAATAAAGATGTTGACTAGAACTATGAATTCTTATATGTTAGACCAATAGGTAGACAGAACAAGTGAGCTAGAATATAGCTGCTATGGTCTGAATGTTTGTATCTCTTCAAAATTCATTTTTAACTCTTCCTCATTCCTGATGTGATGCTATTAGTATATTGGACCTTTGGGAGTTGTTTAAATCATAATAGTGGAACCCACACAAATCTGGGATTAGTGCCTTGTAAAAGAAGTTCCAAGAGATGCCTGTGAGGACACAGAGAGAAGGCACTGGCCATGAACCAGGAAGAGGTTCCTCACCAGGTAATGAGACCATACTGGCACCTTGATCTTAGACTTTCAGCCTCCAAAACTTTGAAAAATAAGTTTTGGTTGTTTATAAGCTACTGAGTCTATGGTATTTTGTTATACCAGCCCAACTAGACTAAGACAAGTTAACTTTGAAAGCCAGGCTGAGGGATCCCTGGGTGGCGCAGCGGTTTGGCGCCTGCCTGTGGCCCAGGGCGCGATCCTGGAGACCCGGGATCGAATCCCACATCAGGCTCCCGGTGCATGGAGCCTGCTTCTCCCTCTGCCTGTGTCTCTGCCTCTCTCTCTCTCTCTGTGACTATCATAAATAAATAGAAATTTAAAAAAAAATGAAAGCCAGGCTGAGGTTTTAACTTAATTCTATAGGGAATTTTAAGATGTCTGCACAGGGAAATTACATCATGAAAGTCAAATCCTGCTATAAACATACACCTTTAACTAATTAAACAGATTGAAACCCCACTCCCTTCATCATATTATTCTATTTTCCATTTTATAATTCCTACATATTTTGATTGGTGCTGACTAGGGACCTAAGTAAAAGTAGTCAGTGTGGTTATTGAGAGACTGCCTCTTAGATCAAAATGATTGGCTTTGCATTCCGGCTCCACCAATTATTAGCAGAGTGATTTTAGCCAAATTACTTAATCTCATTGTGCCTCAATTTTGTTTCTATAGTGGAGGTAATAATATTTCATAGGGTGATTATGTAGATTAGAATTCCAAACTATTCAGAACAATTCTTAGGGTTTTAGAATGTGTGGCATATAGTAAGCACTTTATAAAGTTTAGCTATCGTGTTTATTATTGAAGTCCCTTTGCCAGGAGTGCATGTGGCTGTTGGTGTTTACCAAGTGGTTTGAACCATGTAGTTAAAAATTCACTTTTTCAGTTGAAAGTCAAATTGAGAGAAGAGACCTTAAGTCTTACATCAGAGATGATGACATGTATTACAAATAAGTCAACTTGAAAATATACAACAAATATTTCACTAAACTAAAATAAACCCAGAGAATATAGTCAATTCCCAGTTTAACTCAGCTGGGTTTTATACATATGTGGATGTTTAGTTTGATTCAATAATTTTTTATAAAAGGAATTTCTGCGTTATCCAGCAGTATATATTTTTTAAATATTTTATTTATTTATTCATGAGAAGCACAGAGAGAGAGAGAGTCAGAGACAGAGGCAGAGGGAGAAGCAGGCTCCATGCAGGGAGTCTGATGTGGGACTTAATCCTGTGACCTCGGGGTCACACCCTGAGCCAAAGGCAGATGCCCAACCACTGAGCCACTGAGGTGTCCCAATCCGGCAGTATTTATGAAGCACTGTGATATTCAAAACAAAGTATGGGATTTCTTAAGGAGTCACTTTCATTTTAAGTATCTTAACAATACCACAGGTCCAAATAGATTTTCTCCTATAAAAAAATACCTATAAAACACAGTTTAAAGAAACACAGTGATCCTAAAGATGGTATTATTTTTTCCCAAATTAGTGATATAAAAGGGATCAACTGGATTTTTTTCTTATAAATGAGAATATGTAAATCCAGAAAAAAAAATCTGTGGCAGCCCGGATGGCTCAGTGATTTAGTGCCACCTTCACCCCAGGGCCTGATCCTGGAGACCTGGGATCGAGTCCCATGTCGGGATCCATGCATGGAGATTGCTTCTCCCTCTGCCTTTGTCTCTGCCTCTCTCTCTCTCTCTCTCTCTCTGTATCTCTCATGAATAAATAAATAAAATCTAAAAAAAATCCATTATATTCTTTGTTTAAAATTGAAGTCTGGGGATATTTAGGGCCTAAAAACCTCTTAATGGAAACTCATTACATGACTGTCTTTCTTCCAATGGATAGTCTTTCCTCCATTATCGAATATTAGTTGACCATAAAGTTCAGGGTCCACTTCTGGGTTCTCTATTCTGTTCCATTGATCTATGTGTCTGTTTTTGTGCCAGTACCACACCGTCTTGATGACAACATGAAATCTGGCATTGTGATGCCCCCAGCTATGGTTTTCTTTTATAAAGATCACCTGGCTATTCGGGGTCTTTTCTGATTACACACAAATCTTAAAATAATTTGTTCCAACTCTCTGAAGAAAGTCCATGGTATTTTGATAGGGATTGCATTAAATGTGTAAATTGCCCTGGGTAACATTGACATTTTCACAATATAAATTCTGCCAATCCATGAGCATGGAATATTTTTCCATCTCTTTGTGTCTTCCTCAATTTCTTTCAGAAGTGTTCTATAGTTTTTAAGGTATAGATACTTTACCTCTTTGATTAGGTTTATTCCTAGGTATCTTATGCTTTTGGGTGCAATTGTCAATGGGATTGACTCTTTAATTTCTCTTTCTTCAGTCTCATTGTTAGTGTATAGAAATGCCACTGATTTCTGGGCATGGATTTTGTATCCTGCCACGCTACCAAATTGCTGTATGAGTTCTAGCAATCTTGGGGTGGAGTCTTTTGGGTTTTCTAAGTAGATATCATGTCATCTGCGAAGAGGGAGAGTTTGACTTCTTCTTTGTCAATTTGAATGCCTTTAATGTCTTTCTGTTGTCTGATTGCTGAGGCTAGGACTTCCAGTACTATGTTGAATAGCAGTGGTGAGAGTGGACATCCATGTCTTGGTCCTGATCTTAGGGGAAAGGCTCCCAGTGCTTCCCCATTGAGAATGATAATTGCTGGGGGCTTTTCGTAGATGGCTTTTAAGATGTTGAGGAATGTTCCCTCTATCCCTACACTCTAAAGAGTTTTGATCAGGAATGGATGCTGTATTTTCTCAAATGCTTTCTCTGCATTAAATGAGAGGATCCTATGGTTCTTGGTTTTCTCTTGCTGATATGATGAATCACATTGACTGTTTTATGAGTGTTG
This sequence comes from Vulpes vulpes, assembly GCF_048418805.1. Classification (NCBI taxonomy): domain Eukaryota; kingdom Metazoa; phylum Chordata; class Mammalia; order Carnivora; family Canidae; genus Vulpes; species Vulpes vulpes. The sequence goes on along the minus strand of NC_132796.1, from coordinate 95,385,107 downwards.
AACCAGCCTTGTATCCTAGGGATAAATCCTACTTGATCATGGTGAATAATTTTCTTAATGTATTGTTGGATCCTATTGGCTAGTATCTTGTTGAGAATTTTTGCATCCATGTTCATCAGGGATACTGGTCTGTAATTCTCCTTTTTGGTGGGGTCTCTGGTTTTGGAATTCAGGTGATGCTGGCCTCATAGAACGAATTTGGAAGTACTCCATCTCTTTCTATATTTCTATGGAGAAAAAGAATAAAGTGGTTCTGCAGGGCTGGGGTAGAGCCTACTATTTTAATTGGGATGGTCAAGGAAGGACTCTCTGAAGGGTGACCCTCAAGCTGAAAATTACCCTTACTTCAGTTCTCATATCTTTCCAAACAGCTTTAGTAGAATAGGTATGTTTTCTTCTTTAAACGTTTGATAGAATTCCCCTGGGAAGCCATCTGGCCCTGGACTTTTGTGTCTTGGGAGGTTTTTGATGACTGCTTCAATTTCCTCCCTGGTTATTGGCCTGTTCAGGTTTTCTATTTCTTCCTGTTCAAGTTTTGGTAGTTTGTGGCTTTCCAGGAATGTGTCCATTTCTTCTAGATTGCCTAATTTATTGGTGTATAACTGTTCATAATATGTTTTTAAAATCGTCTGTATTTCCTTGGTGTTGGTGGTGATCTCTCCTTTCTCATTCATGATTTTATTATTTTGAGTCTTCTCTCTCTTCTTTTTAATAAGGCTGGCTAATTGTTTATCTATCTTATTAATTCTTTCAAAGAACCAACTCCTGGTTTTCTTGATCTGTTCCACAGTTCTTCTGGTCTCTATTTCATTGAGTTCTGCTCGAATCTTTATTAACTCTCTTCTTCTGCTCGGTGTAGGATCCATTTGCTGTTTTTTCTCTAGCTCCTTTAGGTGTAAGGTTAGCTTTTGTATTTGAGTTCTTTCCAGTTTCTGAATGGATGTTTGTATTGCGATGAATTTCCCCCTTAGGACTGCTTTTGCTGCATCCCAAAGATTTTGGAAGGTTGTGTCTTCATTTTCATTAGTTTCCATGAATCTTTTTAATTCTTCCTTAATTTCCTGGTTGACCCTTTCATCTTTTAGCAGGATGGTCCTTAACCTCCATGTGTTTGAGGTCCTTCCAAACTTCTTCTGTGATTTAGTTCTAATTTCAAGGCATTATGGTCTGAGAATATGCAGCGGATGATCCCAATCTTTTGGTATCAGTTCAGACCCGATTTGTGACCCAGTATGTGGTCTATTCTGGAGAAAGTTCCATGTGCACTTGAGAAGAATGTGTGTTCAGTTGAGTTTGGATGTAAAGTTCTGTAGATACCTGTGAAATCCATCTGGTCCAGTGTATCATTTAAAGCTCTCGTTTCTTTGGAGATGTTGTGCTTAGAAGACCTATTGAGGGTAGAAAGAGCTAGATTGAAGTCACGAAGTATAAGTGTATTACTATCTAAGTATTTCTTCACTTTGGTTATTAATTGATTTAAATATTTGGCAGCTCCCACATTTGGGGCATATATATAGAGGATTGTTAAGTCCTCTTGTTGGATAGATCCTTTAAGTATGAGATAGTGTCCCTCTTCATCTCTCACTACAGTCTTCGGGGTAAATTTTAGTTTATCTGATATAAGGATGGCTACCTCTGCTTTCTTTTGAGGACCATTTGAATGGTAAGTGGTTCTCCAACCTTTTATTTTCAGGCTGTAGGTGTCCTTCTGTCTAAAATGAGTCTCTTGTAGACAGCAAATAGATGGGTCCTGCTTTTTTATCCAGTCTGAAACCCTGCGCCTTTTGATGGCGTCATTAAGCCCGTTCACGTTCAGAGTTACTATTGAGAGATATGAGTTTAGTGTCACCATGATATCTATTCAGTCCCTGTTTTTGTGGATTGTTCCACTGAACTTCTTCTTAAAGGGGAATTTTAAGAGTCCCCCTTAAAATTCCTTGCAGAGCTGGTTTGGAGGTCACATATTCTTTCATTTCCTGGCTGTCTTGGGAGCTCTTTACCTCTCCTTCAATTCTGAATGAGAGCCTTGCTGGATAAAGTATTCTGGGTTGCATGTTCTTCTCATTTAGGACCCTGAATATATCCTGCCAGCCCTTTCTGGCCTGCCAGGTCTCTGTGGAGAGGTCTGCTGTTATCCTAATACTCCTCCCCGTAAAAGTCAGGGATTTCTTGTCTCTTGCTGCTTTAAGGATCTTCTCTTTATCTTTGGCATTTGCAAGCTTCACTATTAAATGTCGAGGTGTTGAACGGTTTTTATTTATTTTAGGGGGGGATCTCTCTGTTTCCTGGATCTGAATGCCTGTTTCCCTTCCCAGATTAGGGAAGTTTTCAGCTAGGATTTGTTCAAATACATATTCTGGCCCTCTGGCCCTTTCGGCGCCCTCGGGAACCCCAATTAAAGGTAGATTTTTCTTCCTGAGGCAGTCATTTATTTCCCTTAATCTATCCTCATGGTCTTTTAATTGTTTGTCTGTTTTTTCCTCAGTTTTCCTCTTTGCCATCAACTTGTCTTCTATGCCACTCACTCCTTCTTCCACCTCATTAACCCTCATCGTTAGGACTTCTAGTTTGGATTGCATCTCATTCAATTGATTTTTAATTTCTGCCTGATTGGATCTAAATTCTGCAGTCATGAAGTCTCTGGAGTCCTTTATGCTTTTTTCTAGAGCCACCAGTAGCTGTATAATAGTGCTTCTGAATTGGCTTTCTGACATTGAATTGTAATCCAGATTTTGTAACTCTGTGGGAGAGAGGACTGTTTCTGATTCTTTCTTTTGAGGTGAGGTTTTCCTTCTAGTCATTTTGCTCAGTGCAGAGTGGCCAAAAACAAGTTGTATTGGGAAAAGGAGGAATAGAGAGGAGAGAAAGAAGGAAAGAAAAGAGAAAAAGAAAAAAGAAAAAAGGAAGAAAAAAAGAGAAAGAAAAAGAAAGAAAGGAAAAAAAGGGTGGGGGAAGCAAATAGAAATCAAAAAGAAAAAAGAAACACGTGGGAGTATCTTCTGATTCTGTATACTTTCCGTCCCTTGACTTCCCCTGGAACTTGTCCGTCTAGCTGGTCTTCTGGGGGAGGGGCCTGTTGTGCTGATTTTCAGGTGTTAGCACTTGGGGGAGCTGCTCTGCCCCTGCCTGGTGCAGGGCTCAGTGGGGGTTGTTTACCCTGTGAGGCCCCAGGAGGAACAACCACAGTGGCGGCAGCCAGGTCTGGAGCCCTGGATTCAGCTCCCGCAGTAACTCCGGGGCTCTCCGTCTGCAGGGTCTGGAGGCTCCGGGGCGGGGCCGCTGATCTGCTCAGCTCGGGGCAGGAGCGTCCTTGCTGTCCTGGGCCCTCCAGGCCTCTGCCTGTCCCGGGGGAGGTAGGATCCTGGGCTGTGTCCCGGCGCCCTGTGCTCCGGGGCCTGCGCTGTTGGATTCGCGCTCCCGGCCGTGCAGCCCCCTCCGCGGAGCTTCTTCCTCTGCCCGAGCCCCTCCGAGCTGCTCCGGGTCCCGCCGTGCACGCTGCAGCCCTTAGGGAGCTCGGCGCACTCTCCTGGTGAGCAGGTATCTGTTAGTGTCCCAGGGAGCCTGAGGGCATCCCCGCCCTCCTGGATCCTGCTCCAATTCCCCGGGAGGCCTTTCCGCGGGGAAGGTTGGTGCAGCTCCTGCTCCTCCGGGACGGGGCTCTCCTGCCCTGGGGACACTCGCCCTGGCCTCAGCCCGGCTCCTCGCGGGGCCCCTCCCCCTTGGAGGCCTTTTGTTTCTTTATTTCTTTTTCCCCGTCTTCCTACCTTGATAGAAGTGCGAACTCTTCTCCCTGTAGCATTCCAGCTGTTCTCTCTTTAAATCTCAGGCTGAATTCGTAGATTTTCAGGATGATTGGAAGGTTATCTAGGTAATTTGGTGGGGACAGGTGATTTGGGTCCCTACTCTTCCACCATCTTGCCCCTCCCTTAATAGTATTTTAGAATTTTAAAATATGTCACTCTTATAGTCTTGTCACCTTAAACTATAACATGTTGTTTATTTAGTATTAAATAAATGAAAAGTGATAATTATAAGTTTTTAAGTAATTCATACTATTTTATTTCAAAAATTATTTCATGTACTTATATTGACCCTAAAATTCATTTCTTCTTTCCAAATATCTTATGTGCTGTTATATCCAAACATTTATTGCTAAACTGAAACATTGGTGCTATAGTGCTGTCAAATTATATCCATATAGGGACGCCTGGGTGGCTCAGTGGTTGAGCCTCTGCCTTTGGCTCAGCACATGATCTCAGAGTCCTAGGATCAAGTCCCACATTGGGCTTCCCACATGGAGGCTGCTTCTCTCTCTGCCTGTGTCTCTGCCTCTGTGTGTGTGTGTGTCATGAATAAATAAATAAAATATTTTAAAATTATATCCATATTTATGGATATAAATTATATCCATAATGCCATATGATTTCATTCATTTCACTCATGTGTAATTTAAGAAACAAAACAGTTGAACATAGGGTAAGGGAAGGCAAAATAAAATAAGACAAATTTGAGAGAGAGGCAAACCATAAGAGACACTGAACTATAGGAAACAAACTGAGAGTTGCTGCAGGGGAGGGGATAAGAGGACCGGATAATTGGATGATGGGCATTAAGGAGGATACTTAATGTAATGAGCACTGAGTATTATATGTAATTGATGAATCACTAAATTCTACCTCTGGATCTAATAAAAAATAAAAAAAAAAAATTCAAAAAAATTATCAACAATCCCCAGTACAAGCATGAGAGATAGTAGGTGCTAGATGATAGTAGATGATGCGAGAGAGATAGTAGGTAAAGATTCAGAAACTGGATTTAGCTAGACATTGCTTCTTCATCTTTTTTTAAAGCAAATTTGCCATTGCTAGGAGAAATTAGAGCAAGATAAATAATTCTATTGGTCATAAAGTGCTGAAAAGATGTCCCCTGGAATCCTTATACTTCATAAAACACTTTTTTTTTTGCTCTGATACACACACACACACACACACACATACATATATATATATATATATATAAATATATATATATATATATATATATATATATACTTTTTTTTTCAAGTATACTCACTACCTGACTCAAAAGCATACTCCCTAGGTAATTACTGTATGAAGTATGAAGTATCTTTTAATGAGAGCTAATACAGCATGCCTATATTTAATGATGAGAGAAATAATTATTAGGTCAAATTAAGATAGTGAAGATATGTAAGCACTTAACTCTGAATCTATCAGTTCATTTCAGCTCAACTCCTTTGAACAACATTCATAAATCACTTATGTTGTGGTACATGTCATGTTAGCTACTGGAAAAGCAAACACTACCAAAACATGGCTGCTTCCCTTTAGAAATGTGGGAGAACCACTTTAAGTGTGTATATATTTCAAGAAACCATAATATCAGTAAGAATCAAGAAAGCAACTACTTTGAAGACCAAAGGCAAGAGGGAAATACAATTTTTATTAATTTTGTCATATTTATTATTAAATAATTATCATGTAGAAGCTTAATACTAAGAGAGAGAAAAGGAAATATCTGTATGTCTTAGATATGATGTCATATGACTACATATGATAAGAGAAAATGAGTAAGCCTCGGAAGAAATTCCCAATAGAGATCCCATAACCAGGTCTTTGAAAAATTAAGTGATTACAACAGGCCAAACAACAAAATTATTTCACCTATTACACTTCTTAAACCATGGCCATTCTGACAATACAGAAGAAAAGAGTTAATTTCAATATTTCCAGCATTAAGTGTCATTAAAATGAAAGACTCTGGGGCAGCCTGGGTGGCTCAGAGGTTTAGCACTGCCTTCAGCCCAGGGCATGATCCTGGAGACCCGAGATGGAGTCCCATGTCAGGCTCCCTGCATGGAGCTTGCTTTTCCCTCTGCCTGTGTTTCTGCCTCTCTCTCTCTCTCTTTCTCTTTCATAAATAAAAATAAAAATCTTTAAAAACAATGAAAGACTCTGGAAGGTTTGTTTTATGAACATAAGTGTTTTATAGTAAGAGTTGAAAGTTATAAGAAAGTGGGCATAAAGCACATACCCATGGGGAAAACCAAATGAAATCTGAAAAATAATAATGTAACAATAGAGCAGAAGAGGTGATGCAGAGATTTAAAGTTTCTGTCTGCCAAACTTTGATAACAATGTGCCTAGTTGTCCCCATAGTTTCTGCTCTATGAGTATACTGTTAAAGCTCTGATTGGCTTTACAAGAAAATCGAATTCCTTATATAATTCCACAACAGTGAATTATGTTGCCTGTTGAGCATCTGGGACAAGACAACACCAAACAGAATAGATTTGTGCACATGTTAATCTATTGGTGGGGAGGAAACTATCACTTGGCATGGGCATAGGACAAATAACAGTACCACTCAATATTTTATTAGGGACAAGATAAAGAAGAGGATATCGTGATCCAGGGTTATCAGTACACTTCATTCTGTTTAAGCTAGAGGGACCTGATTTGGGGAACATGCGTTATAAGGGGTGTGTGTGTGTTTATACAAGTATGTGTACCTGTATGTGTTTTTCATTTTGACAGCTAGAAACTATTCTTCATGCTGAACTACATACTCGCACAACCAGCTGGAACTTTATGCCTCTAGTAATCAAAAATTTTTGTTGTTATTTCCATGGAAACACTTGAAATAGTTTTTCATTTATGTGTATTTAGATTGGGGTCAATTTCAAAATTTTAATCATGTTCATTGGTCTTTAGGAGGTGAATATGTGTGTACAGAAGTCTTAGAAAAAATAGATCACTGTTATTCAGCAACTAGCACTGGAAACAAATACATTACTTTGACTTTATCTGTAATGTCTACTTCTGTTCTACACATAGTAATGAATATATTAGTCTGACTTCATCTGTTATGTCTACTTGTATACACAGTAATAATATATAAGCCCTTAGCTTTGAACCCCATTATAGATAATTCATTATCATGATCATTTTTATGTATTTGTGTCAAATTACAACCCTTATATTTGAAGGCAGGGTACACTCTCAACAAATCAGAAGTATAATAACAAGAATTCTCTAACTGAAATTGTTCCCTTTTGTATCATTCAAGTTTTTGTCATAAAGAAGATTTCATATATATATATTTCATTTATATATATGAAAGGAGATTTGCCTTTCTGTGTACACATGATACTTCCATGTCTGGTGCTTGAGTCTGAAGTCAGCAAGGGAGAGAAAACAGAAGTGTAAAAAGAAATTGGAAACTGCAAGAATTGACTGACTCTCACAAGCGTGCACTGATATCTGCATGAGTACCTTACCCATCACTTTGAGGCTTTCAATTTTGACATTTTTTTTTCTTTTTTCAAGTATTTGTTTAAATTCCAGTTAGTTAAAATACAGTGTTATATTAGTTTCAGGTGTAGAATTTAGTGATTCATCACTTACATACAACACCCAGTGCTCATCACACATTCCCTCCTTAATACCCACCACCCATTTAACCGTGAAGAAACTGATGTTCCTCATTACAAACCTAAACACACATCTGGTCTAGGAATCAGATAATCTGATGGAGGAGATCCCATGGAAACTGAAGGGGCTGCTATCTCATGCCAATGAGATGAGTCAGCAGTTAAGAAACTGCAGGCATGGATTGCAACAGCCCTTCATGTCCTAAATTGATCTCCTGAGCCTTCAAATCCCGTGTGAAATATTGTGTGTATGTGTGTGTGTGTGTGGTACAAATACTTCTTGAACTGCAGAGAAAAGAGTTCTGAAAGACATAGTTCTAGCCTAGCTAAATAGACACAATACAAATCACTACATTTGTACTTTGCAGGGAAAAAAAAGGTCAATAATGTGAAAACAAGTTGACATAGTTACAATCAGTGTTGTCTTTTATTGATCATTATATATTTAGATCAGTATACATTCAGCACTATTTCCTAGAACTTCCTAATCTCCAGTTCTGGAAAGTTTTAAGATCAGAGGGTATTTGTGTCACAAGTGATGTGAAATATCATCTACTATAAACACTCGTTTGATGTTTCAGTGTTCACTAAAATGCAGTGATACATCATCACCCACCCTCTGCATTGGCACCTTTACAAGGAAGCTCACTATCTCTTTTTTTGAACTAATACAATAGTTTGAGAATTCTTCTTTACTTTGAGTATATATTTGTCACTCTTTATCCTTCACTAGTTAACCCTGTTTAGCCCTCTGGAATCTTAAAAATCAAACTTTTTTCATTCTCTTCCACACAATAACTTTTTAAGTATTTTATTGTTCAAAGGATCTATTTATTTTAGAGAGGAAGGAGGGGCAAGGGAGGAGGAAAGAGAGTCTTAAGCAGACTGTACACAACCCTGAGATCATGACCATGAGATCATGACCTGGGCAGAAACCAAAAGTCAGACACTTAACTCTCTGCACCACCCAGGTGTCCCAATTTCAAATATTTTAAACCAACTTCTAGAAGTCTTTTATGATTTGCCTCCCTCTCTTTTATCCCCCCTTCTCCTATGTTCATCTGTTTTGTGATGAGCACTGGGTGTTATATGTAAGTGATGAATCACTAAATTCTAGTCTTGAAACCAAAATTTCACTATACGTTACCAAACTAGAATTTAAGAAAAACTTGAAAAAAATAAAATATATAGAAAACATTTAGTCATAAATCAAAAAATTAAATTAAAGTATATTTTCTTTCAAAAAAATTAAACAGTTTTTAGGACACTTCAAAACTCCGCTATTCTAAGCATCCACAATTCTTTGAAATATTTTTATAACACTTTGCTCAGAATAGGCACTCATCATATAGTCAGGTTCTCTCTGATTTTTGCTGCTTTTATAATTCTCTTTATCACTGTACCCTTTGAGGTTACATTTCTTAAGGTATGTATCCCTGATAGAAGTAAAAATATATCAGTTGTTTGTCTTTCTATTTCCCAATCTAACGGGGCTCATACTGAAACATTTTTACAATCTTGGAATCACTTCAGGTAGGAATGCATAGTGATAAAATATAAAGAATGTTGTTTTGGAGTCAGGAATTTTAGTTGGAATTCTGGCTTTGCAACTTACTGTTTATGTGATCTTAAATAAAGATCTAATGTACAGTCTCAGTTACTTCAAATTGGAAATAATCTTACCTACTTAACAGGAATATTGTGAAAAATAGATGAGATCAGATAGTGATGAACATGGCACAGGCCCTTGAATATGGTCAGCATCTGGAGCAATGATGAACTAGCACATAAACCAATGGAAAACTTTTCATAAAGACCTGCCCCATTAAAAAATCATAATTTTAGATAAGTAAATCTTATCCTTTTCTAGTAAAAACTTTTTCTATATTTTTCATATTGAGGAATACATTTCTAAAATATGTACTGATTTATTAAAAAATACTGAAACTTACAACATCAAGTCATTATTCTGGCAACTGTAAATATAACAGAGAACAGAAAGAAAGGATGTCCTAACTTTGCAAAGCTTGCAAAGCTTATGTTCTAGTGAATAGATTGTTGGAGGAGGGACTATACAAAATGATTAAGTAAAAAAATATATATATAAGAAAGTATACAATGTGACAAGCTTTTTAAAGAATCAATGCTCAAACAAAACAAAAAAGAAAAACAAAAAGATGAAAAGAAAGAATGCTCAAAGAAGACCATTCAGACAAGACGATAATTGAGTGAGATCTGAAAAATGGAAAGGAACATTCTGGGAGAAAGTAGCATGAGCTAGAGAGATCAATAGAGACCAGACAATGCATGGCCCTTCAGGTTGTGTTAAACAATAAAAATAATCAATTGATCTTTAACAAATAAACAAGAGAAATGCAATGGAGCAAAGATAGTCTTTTTGACAAATGGTGCTGGAACAACTGGATGTCCATGCACCAAAAAATGAGTCCAGATAAAGACCTTAAAACATTCACAAAATAATGATTAAAAATGAGGGATGCCTGAGTGGCACAGTCGTTTAAGCCTCTGACTCTTGGTTTCAGCTCAGGTCATAATCTCAGGGCCTTGAGATGGACCCCAGCATCAGATCAGATTCCATGCTCAGCATGGTGTCAGGCTGGGATCCTTCTTCATCCACTTCCCTCCCCACTTAAATAAATAAATAAATAAATCCATAACAAATAATTCAAAATGGATCACATATCTAAAAGTAAATCACAAATATAAAACTCCCAGAAGATAACATGGGAAAACCTAGATGACCTTGAGTTTTATGATGACTTTGTAGATGTAACACCAGAGAAATGATCCATGAAAGAAATAACTGATAAAATGAACTTCATTAGAATTAAAAACTCTGGGCAGCCCGGGTGGCTCAGCGGTTTAGTGCTGCCTTCAGTCCAGGGTGTGATCCTGGAGACCTGGGATCAAGTCCCACGTCAGGTTCCCTGCATGGAGCCTGCTTCTCCCTTTTCCTGTGTCTCTGCCTCTCTCTCTCTATCTCTCTCTCATAAATAAATAGAATCCTAAAAAAAAAAGAAATAAAAACTTATACTCTGCAAAAGATATCAAGAGTATGAGAAGACAAGTCACAATCTAGAAGTAAATATTTGTACAAGAAACATCTGATGAAGAAATGTTATCCAATAAAAAATATCATTTAAAAATAAAAAAAGAAATGTTAGCCAAAATATATAAAGAACTCTTAAAACTCAACAATAAGGAAATAAACAAGCATTAAATGTGGGCCAAACACCTTAACAGATACTTCACCAAAAAAAGATGTACCAAAGGTAAATAAACAAAAAATCACATCATGTATCATCAGGGAAATAAAAATTAAACCAGTGAAATACCATTTTACACCTATTTTAATGGCCAAAATCTGGAATACTGATATATCAAATTCTGGTGGGGATAGGGAGCAACAAGAACTTTCATTCATTGATGATGGGAATACAAAAAGGTTTGGCTACTTCAGAAGACAGCAGTTTCTTACAAAACTAAACATACACTTACCAAACAATCCAGCAGTCACGCTCTTTGTTTACCCAAAGGATTTGAAAACATATGTCCACACAAGAATCAGCACATGGATGTATATAGCATATTTATTCATTATTTTCAAAACTTGGAAGCAAGGGAAGATATACTTTAGTAGGTAAATGGATAAACAAACTTTGATATATACAGACAATGGAATATTACTTAGTGCTTCAAAGAAATGACCTATTGAGACATGAAAAGACATGGGGGGAATGTAAATGCATATTGCTAAGTGAAAAAAAGCTAGTATGAAAAGCCTACATACTGTATAATTTCAACTGTATGACATTCTGGAAAATTCAAAACTATGGAGATAGTAAAAAGTTCAGTGAATGCTAAAGGTTGAGAATGAGGGAAAGAATGAATTGGTAGCATGCAGAGAATACTTTGACAGTGAAAATATTCTGTATTATACTATAGATATATGTCATATATTTGTCCAAACCCATAGAATGTACAACACCAAGTGTGAACCATAATGTAAACTATGGAGTTTTGGTGATCATGATGTATGAACATAGGTGTATCGATTGTGACAAATACACCATTCTGGTGAGTGATGTTGATAATAGGGGGGATGTTGTGTTGGGGCTGAGGGTAAGCAGAGGAATCTCTGTATCTTCCACTCAATTCTGCCGTGGATCTAAAACTAATCTAAAAAGCTAATCATCCTTTCTGTTGTATGTGGCTTATGTCTTGAAAATGTTGGGTGAGCTGACAATTTAGACTGAGACTCAACTTTACTGAATAAAGAGATGTCATCAACAAATTGTATCATTTTGGGAGGATTGGAGGCAAAATGGCAAAAGAGTAGGGGTCTTTCTTTCATCTGGTCCCCCCAAATTACATAGATAACTTTTTGTATATTTTTTAGAGTTTGATTTGCCAAAATATAGTATAACATCCAGTGCTCATCCGTCAAGTGCCCCCCTCAGGGCCTGTCACCCAGTCACCCCATTCCCGTGCCCAGCTCCCCTTCCACTACCCCTTGCTCATTTCCCATAGTTAGGAGTCTCTCATGTTCTGTCACCCTCTCTGATTTTTCCCACTCATTTTCTCTCTTTCCCCCTTTAATCCCTTTAACTATTTTTTATATTCACCGAATGAATGAAACCATATAATGTTTGTCCTTCTCTGATTGACTTACTTCACTCAGCATAGTACCCTTCAGTTCTATCCAGATTTGAAGGAAATGGTGAGTATTCATCATGTCTAATGGCTTAGTTATATTCCATTGTATATATAGACCACATCTTCTTTATCCATTCATCTTTCGAAGGACACCGAGGCTCCTTCCACAGTTTGGCTATTGTGGACATTGCTCCTATAAACATTGGGATGCAGGTGTCCTGGCATTTCAGTGCATCTGTATCTTTGGGGTAAATAACCAGCAGTGCAATTGCTGGGTTGTAGGGAAGTTCTATTTTTAACTCTTTGAGGAACCTACACACAGTTTTCCAGAGTGGCTGTACCAGTTCACATTCCCACCAACAGTGCAAGAGGGTTCCCCTTTCTCCACATCCTCTCCAACATTTGTTGTTTCCTGTCTTGTTAATTTTCCCCATTCTCACTGGTGTCAGGTGGTATCTCATTGTGGCTTTGATTTGTATTTCCCTGATGGCAAGTGAGCTGGGGCATTTCCTTGTGTGCTTGTGGGCCATGTGTATGTCTTCTTTGGTGAAATTGTTGTTCATGTCTTTGCCCACTTCAAGATTGGATTGTTTGTTTCTTTGGTGTTGAGTTTAATAAGTTCTTTATAGATCTTGGATACTAGTCCTTTACCTGATAGGTCATTTGAAAATATCTTCTCCCATTCTGTAGGTTGTCTTTTAGTTTTGTTGACTGTTTCTTTTGCTGTAAAGAGCTTTTTATCATGATAGAGTCCTAATAGATCATTTTTGCTTTTGTTTCACTTGCCTTCATAGATGTATCTTGCAAGTTTCTGTGGCCAAGTTTATAAAGGGTGTTGCCGGTGTTCTCCTCTAGGATTTTGATGAACTCATCTCACATTTAGATCCTTCACCCATTTTGCATTTCTTCTGCACACGGCTGTCCAATTTTGCCAACATCATTTATTGAAGAAACTGTCCTTTTTCCAGTGGATAATCTTTCCTGCTTTTTCGAATATTAGTTGATCATAGAGTTGAGAGCCCATTTCTGAGTTCTCTATTCTGTTCCATTGATCTATGTGTCTGTTTTTGTGCCAGTACCACACTGTCTTGATGATCACAGCTTTGTAATACACCTTGAAATGAGGCATTCTGAAGCCCCCGGCTCTGGTTTTCTTTCTCAATATCCCCTTAGCTATTCAGGGTTTTTTTCTGATTCCACACAAATCTTAAGATGATTTGTTGCAATTCTCTGAAGTCCAGGTATTTTGATGGGGATTGCATTAGAGGTGTAATTTGCACAGGGTAGCATTGACATTTTCACAATATTAATTCTGCCAAACCATGAGATGGAATATCTTTCTATTTCTTTGTGTCTTCCTCAATTTCTTTCTGAAGTGTTCTGTAGTTTTTAGGGTACAGATCCTTTACCTCTTTGGTTAGGTTTATTCCTAGGTATCTTATGCTTTTGGGTGCAATTGTAAATGGGATTGATCCCTTAATTAACCTTTCTTCAGTCTCACTCTTAGTGTATAGAAATGCCACTGATTTCTGGACATTGATCTTGTATCCTGCCACACTGCCAAATTGCTGGATGAGTTCTAGCAATCTTGGGGTGGAGACTTTTGGGTTTTCTACGTGCAGTATCATGTCATCTGGAAAGAGGAAGAATTTTACTTCTTCTTTGCCAATTTGAATGCTTTCTATTTCTTTTTGTTGCCTGATTGCTGAGGCTAGGACTTGTACTACTATGTTGAACAGCAGTGGTGAGAGTGGACATCCCTGTCGTGTTCCTGATCTTAGGGGAAAGGCTCCCAGTGTTTCCCCATTGAGAATGATATTTGATGTTGGCTTTTTGTAGATGGCTTTTAACATGCTGAGGAATATTCTCTCTATCCCTACACTCTGAAGAGTTTTGATCAGGAATGGATGCTGTATTTTGTCAAATGGTTCCTGTGTGTCTATCAAGAGGATCATATGGTTCTTGTTTTTTCTCTTCTGATATGACCTATCAAACTGACTGTGTTACCACTGTTGAAACAACCTTGCCCTGGGGATAAATCCCACTTGGTCATGGTGAATAATCTTCTTAATGTATTGTTGGGTCCTATTGGCTAGTATCTTGTTGAGAATCTTTGCATCTGTGTTTATCAGGGATATTGGTCTATAATTCACCTTTTTGGTGGAGTCTTTGGTTTTGGAATTAAGGTGATGCTGGCCTCTTAAAACAAGTTTTGAAGTATTCTATCCCTTTCTGTCCTTCAGAACAGCTTTAGTAGAATAGGTATTGTTTCTTCTTTAAATGTTTGATAGAATTCCCCTGGGAAGCCATCTGGCCCTGGACTTTTGTGTCTTGGGAGGTTTTTGATGAGTACTTGAATTTCCTCCCTGGTTATTGGCCTGTTCAGGTTTTCTAATTCTTCCTGTTCCAGTTTTGGTAGTTTGAGGTTTTCCAGAATTGCGTCCATTTTTTCTAGCTTGCCTAATATATTGACATATAGATGCTCATAATATGTTTTTAAAAACGTTTGTATTTCCATGGCATTGGTTGTGATGTCTCCTTTTTCATTCACGGTTTTATTAATTTGAGTCTTTTTTTCTTTTTATTAAGGTTGGCTAATGGTTTATCTATCTTACTACTTCTTTCAAAGAACCAACTCCTGTTTGTTTTTTTTTTTTTTAATCTGTTCTACAGTTCTTCTGGTCTCAATTTCATTGAGTTCTGCTTGAATCATTAATGCTCTTTTTCTGCTTGGTGTGGGTTTTATTTGCTGTTTTTTTCTCCATTTCCTTTAGGTACAAGGTTAGCTTTTGGTCTTTTTCTGCTTCTACAAGGTTAGCTAATGTTCTTTTTCTGCTTGGTGTGGGTTTTATTTGCTGTTTTTTTCTCCATTTCCTTTAGGTACAAGGTTAGCTTTTGTAATTGAGGGTTTTTTTCCAGTTTTTTAAGGGATGCTTGTATTGTGATGTATTTCCCTCTTAGGACTGTTTTTTATGTATTCCAAATATTTTGAACGGTTGTATCTTCATTCTCATTACTTTCTATGAATCTTTTTAATTCCTTCTGATTTCCAGGTTGACTGTTTCATCTTTTAGCAGGATGCTGTTTAACTTCCATGTGTTTCAATATCTTCCAAATTTCTTCTTGTGATTGAATTCAAGTTTCAAAGTACTGTGGTCTCAAAATATGCAGGGGGCAGTCTCAATCTTTTGGTATTGGTTGAGACCTGATTTATGACCCAGTATGTGGTCTATTGTGGAGAAAGTTCCATGTGCACTTGAGAAGAATGCGTATTCAGTTGCATTCATATGCAAAGTTCTGTATATATCTGTGAAATCCATCTGGTCCAGTGTATCATTTAAAGCTCTTGTTCCTTTGGTGATGTTGTGCTTAGAATATCTGTCATTTGCATAAAGTGCTGTGTTGTTTTCTCCTACCATTAGTGTATTATTATCTAAGTATTTCTTTACTGTGGTTATTAATTGATTGATATACATGGCAGTTCCCACACTGGGGGCTTAAATATTCATGATAATTAGGTCTTTTTGTTGGATCGACCCTTTAATTATGATATAGTGTGCCTCTTTATCTATTACTAAGATTGCTACCCCAGCTTTCTTTTGAAGACTATTTGAATGGTAAAGGTTCTCCAACCTTTCATTTTCAGGCTGTAGGTGTCCTTAGGTCTAAAATGATTCTTCTATAGACAGCAAATTGATGGATCTTGCTCTTTTTTTTAAAGATTGATTTATTCTTGAGACACACACACACATATACACACACACTCAGAGGCAGAGACCCTGGCAGAGGGAGAAGCAGGCTCCATGCAGGGAGCCCGACATGGCACTCAATCCCTGGACTCCAGGGTCATGCCCTGGGCCAAAGGCAGGCGCTAAACTACTGAGCCACTGGGGAATCCCTGGGTCTTCTTTTTTTATAGTCTGAAACCCTGCATCATTTAATGGGATCATTTAGCCCATTTACATTCATAGTTAGTGTTGAAAGATATGAATTCAGTGTCATTGTAATATCTATTCAGTCCCTGTTTTGTGGATTATTTCTTTGGGCTTTGTCTTTCTTTTACAAGGTCCCCCTTAGTATTTCTTGCAGATCTGGTTTGCTGGTCAAATATTATTTTAGCTTCTGCCTATAATGGAAGCTCTTTATCTCTCCTATTCTGAATGAGAGCCTTGCTGGATGACGTATTCTTGGCTGCATATTCTTCTCATTTAGGACCCTGAATATATCCTGCGAGCTCTTTCTGGCCTGCCAGGTCTCTGTGGAGAGTTCTGTGGTTAATCTAGTATTTCTCCCCATAAAAATTAGGGATCTCTTGTCTCTCACTGCTTTAGGGATTTTTCTCTTTATCTTTGGAATTTGCAAGTTTCACTATTAAATGTCGAGGTGTTGAATGTTTTTTATTGATTTTAGGGGGGAACCTATCTATCTCCTGGATCCGAATGCCTTTTTCCCTCCCCAAATTAGGGAAGTTCTCAGCTATGATTTATTCAAATATGCTTTCTGGTCCTCTTTCCCTTTTGGTGCTCACTGGAACCACAATTATACATAGATTTTTCCTTCTGAGGCTATCATTTATTTCCCTTAACCTTTCCTCATGGTCTTTTAATTGTTTTTCTCTTGTTTCCTCAGCTTCTATCCTTGCCATCAACTTGTCTTCTATGTCACTCACTCGTCTATCTCATTTACCCTTGTCATGAGGACCTCAACTTTGGATTGCATCTCATTTAATTGATTTTTAATTTTGGCCTGATTCAATCTAAATTCTGCAGTCATGAAGTCTCTTGATTCCTCTATGCTTTTTTTCCAGAGCCACCAGTAGCTTTATAATTGTGCTTCTGAATTGTCTTTCTGATATCGAATTGTAATCCAAATTCTGTAACTCTGTGGCAAAGAGTACTGTTTCTGTTTCTTTCTTTTGTGGTTGGTTCTTCCTTCTAGTCATTCTGCTCAGTGTAGAGTGGCTGTATGAGCAGGCTGAGTCAAGTATATCAACTACCACCTAAGTAAATTCACCCTAGATGATTCTGCCGAGGTCAGAGACCAGAAACTAAAACAAATTAGAACAAAATAAAACACAAGGACCATTAAAGTGAAAAATGAATTTTAAAATAAAGTAGTAGGGCAGCCCCAGTGGCGCAGTGGTTTAGCGCCGCCTGCAGCCCGGAGTGTGATCCTGGGGACCCTGGATAGAGTCCCACATCAGGCTCCCTGCATGGAGCCTGCTTCTACCTCTGCCTGTGCCTCTGCCCCTCTAGCTCTCTCTGTGTCTCTATGAATAAATAAATAAAATCTTTAAAAAATAAAATAAAATAAAGTAGTAAAAATTAAAGGCCAAGAATTGCAAAGAGGAAGAGTAAAAAAAGGAGGAAAAAAAAGGAGAAGATAAGAAAAAGTGGGTGGAATGGCAGATTGTGGTGGTGATGAAGTTATACTGGAGGGGGAATATAGTCTATCTGAGAGGTTCTAGAGGTGATCCTTTTGTGTCTGAGTATATTAAGTTCTGTATGTTAGAAGATGCTCAGTCCCAAATTTATATAAACTGGAAATACTTGTAGAAGGCCCCAACATTGATCACCAAAACTAAATGAGGTAAAAGAGGCGGGAAGAATGGGAATGAGGAATCTCACTGAATGAACTAGCACGGTATACCACTTGGTTCTGGGTGCATGCATGTCATTAACTTCTACCATTATAGAACAAAATGTCACAGAGAAAGCAAAAACAGAAAACAAAACAAAACAAAAATCTTGTATATCTCCCAAAATTAAGTTGAGTATGTTGAAGGGAATTTAGAAGTGGAAAATATATCTAGGACCGGTAATAGTAAAAGTATGAAAGTCAAAGAGGAAGAATCTTAAAAATGAAGAGGTGGTGAAATATTGTAGTTAAGGTGGGTAAAGAGGGAAAAAAAAGGAAATTTATAGTATGATATTAAAAGAAGCTACTGGAAAAAAGAAGAAAGAAAAAAATAGGAAGTGTACCCCCTGGTTTTATATACTGTAAATTCCTCCACTACCCCTGGAGCTTTCCATCACTGCGTGATCAAGAACTTGCTCTTCTCCTGTTCTTCCAGCTTGTTTTCTGGAGGAGGGGCCTGCTGTGCTGATTCTCAGGTGTGTGTACCTGGGGGAGCTGCCTCACCCCCTGCCGGGTGCAGAGCTCTGTGTGAGCTGTTTACCCTGTGTTGCCTGTGTTCACTGGCAGCCCCGTCCCTCCCAGGCAGGAGGTGATACCAGGAGGAACAACACTGGTGGCAGCCAGCTCTCCAGCTCTGGAGTCAGCTCCTGCAGTAACTACCGCAGTCTCCTAGACGGCACTGGCCTAGATATTCCTGATGCAGTGATCTGCATAGCTCGGTGGCACACAGTGGCAGGAGAGTCCTTACTGTCTTGTTCCCTCCCCGCCTCTGCCTGCCCCAGGCTGAGCGCTGGATCATGGGCTGTGTCCACTAAGCTTACTGGGATCCAGGCCCTGTGCTGTTGGAATCACACTCCTGGGGCCGCAGCTCCTGAAGGCAGCAGGTTGCAGACCCTTCCACTCCGAGTCGCCCACCTGACCGACTGGCTTCTCCCCGATGTCCCGAGGGCCCTGCACTCCACCCCTTTACTGAGATCGGCCCACAGTTTGTGGCACACTTTCCCCGGGGTGCACTTCCTATATTAGTGACACTGGGAAACTGGAGGCTTCACTGCCCCTCCTGTGATTCTGCTCAATTTTCCTGCTAAGCGCCTTTCCATCCGGGAAGAATCCAGTGCAGATTTTTTAAAATTCCTACTTTTCCTGGGCTGAGCTTTCCTGATCCGGAGGCTTTCCCCACCCAGCTTTAGCCTGGCTCCTCACGGGGCCCCTCCCCCACTTGATTCTTTTTTTAATTTTTTTTTCCGCCTTCCTACCTTCCTAGAAGGGAAAACCCCTCTCTTTAAATCTCAAGTAGAATTCATCGGTGTTCAGGATGGCTTGAAAGTTATCTAGGTAAGTTACTGGGGCCAGGTGAGTTGAGGACCCCTACTCCTCCTCTACATAGATAACTTTTAAGTCATCCTGAACACCTATTAATTCAACCTGAGATGTAAAGAGAGAACAGCTGGAACACTGCAGAGACAAAAGTGATCACTACTGGACAAGATAGGAGGGTGGAGAAAATGAACAGAAGGCATATATCTGAAGATAAAGGGCAGAGGAAGAAGCTTTGGAAAGACACTATAGGAAAGCGGCACAGTGCACAATCAGGAACTTCAGAAATCTGCACCTGAAGAGCCTTCCCTGACAGGAAAGGGCTTGGTTGTGGAATGGAGCAGAATTGCAGGAGGGGTAGTGAAGTCTCAGTATTCCTGGAGACACGGTGAGAATAGGGGTTCCTGGGAGAAAACTCACCTCAAACAATGGTTGGATTATGGTAAAGGTTTGGAAAGCAGCAACCCTCCTAGGGCACCTGGGAGAGGCAGGCCAGGTTCGCTGGCTAGCAGCTGAGCTCTCTCTGCCCCAGAGCCTGGCAGTGGACAGAAGCAGGCTATTTTCAATTCCCTCCAGAAAGATGCAGATCCCCAGATCCCTACTCCAGCAGGCTCAGCACTCTCAGTCCCAGGGTGCAGCAGCAGACAGAAGCAGGCTGTCCTCAGTTCCCTCCAGGGCAGGTGGAACCAGGGAGGGCACAAGAATGTGAAAGCTCACCTGCAATGAGGCACCATCCAATTTGTACAAATCAGTGCCCCCATGCCTGTCACCAATAAGATCTAAGCCAGTGTGCACTGAGACTGCAGTCCCATAAAGATGGAAGCTCTTAGTTCTGGGGCTGGAGATCTGGATGCTGTCATTTTTTTTTCTTCTCTCCTTTCATCTGGGAGAGGCTGGCCACTAGGGAACAAAGGCCTCACAGGAAAAACAGTTTTACATGGAACCCAGCCACGTGGCAAGGGGTGAGGCTTCCACACCCAAGCACCTGAGACTCAGCAAAGCAGGCCCCTCCACAAAAGAAAAGTTCTCTTCTTCCAGAACAGGGTAAGAGCAAGTTTACTGAACAAGCAACATCGAGAAGTTCTAGGACTGAGGAAAAATAGTATATAGAACTCTAGTTTTTTTTCTCAAGATTCATTTATATTTTAGGTTAAAAATCTCCAATAGCTTTTTCTTTTCCTGCTTTTATTATGATATTCTATCAACTCTTCATTTTTAAGTTTTTTCCTTTTTGACTTTCATATTTTAGAGTTACCTGTCTTAGATATATTCGTTTTTTATGCCATTCAACGTATTCAATTTAATTTTTGTAAAAATATAAGTTATGGGTTTTTTGGTATTGTTTTGTTGTATAATTGTGGAATTTAGTACCTTCTAACATTCAGACCAAGATACACTCAAACCAAGTATAGCACCATGTTGATCCATTGTTTGCGATTATATTCTCTCTTCCTTCCCATTCTGCCCTGCTCTTTTATTTTTTTTTCCATATTTGTGGTTGCTGTTGTGTCTCTATATAAGTTTCCTGATTTATATAAATTTGGAACTTAGCACCTCCTAACAAACAGAAAAAATATATTCAGAACCAAGAGGATCATAGTCTAGGTCCACTCTGTGAGACTATATTCTCTCTTCCCCACCAATTCTACCCCACCTTTAAAAAAATACTATTTAAAAAAATTTTGTTTTTCACTTTTGTAGTGTTTTTGTTTTGTTTTCTTTTTCTTTTCCTTTATTTTCTGCTCCCTGACCTCTTCAGAATTGTCTAGGATGTATTTTACATAGGTCATGGTTGATATTTTTGACTTTGCTTGTGCATATAGCCATTGTGCCCTGGAGAAAATGACTAGAAGGAGGAATGCACGACAAAAGAAAGAACCAGAAGTAATACTCTCTGCCACAGACCTAATGGATATGGATTTAAGTAGCATATCAGAGACACAATTCAGAGGTGCAATTACAAAATTACTGGTGGCTAAAAAAGCAAAAAGAAATCTAGATATTCTCTTACTGCAGAATTGAGATCTAATCAGGCTTAATATAAAACAAATAAGAGACAGAGTCTAAACTATAAACTCAAATTGCTAGGGTTACTGAGGCAGAAGAGAGAGTGAGTGACATAGAAGGCAAGTTGATGGAAAGGAAGGAAGCTGAGGAAAAAAAGAGAAAAACAAGAACTGATGAGGATGAGGAGAAGCTTCAGGAAGTAAATGATAGTTTGAGAAGGAATAATATTCATCATATTGTGATTCCAGTAAATATATGTAGAGACAGGATCACAAAGTATATTTGAACAAGTCATAGCTGAGATCTTCCCTAATCTAGGCAAAGAAACAGCCATTCATATCCAAGAATAGAGAGCAACACCCCCAAAATCAACAAAAAAGATCAACAACATGACATACAATAGTGAAGCTTGCAAATTTCAAAGATAAAGAGAAAATCCTAAAAGCAGTTCAAGACAAGATTTTCTTAATTTATATGGGGAGAAACATCAGATTAACAGCAGATCTATCCACAGAGACCTGCAGGCCAGAAAAGGCTGACATGATATATTTGGGGTACTAAACAAGAAAACATATGCAGCCAAGAAGACTTTATCCAGCAAGGTTGTCATTCAGAATAGGAGAGATAAAGAGCTTCCAGGATAGATGGAAACTGAAAGAACATGTGACCATCAAACAAGCTCTGCAACAAATATTAACAGGGACCCTGTAAGCGAGGAGGGAGCCAGAAGAAACAATCCACAGAAACATGGACTGTAATACTATGACATGAAACTCATATCTTTCAATAGTTACTTTAAATATGAATTGGCTAAATGGTCCAATCAAAAGACACAGGGTATCAGACGTGATAAAAAAGCAAGACCCATCTGTATGCTGTCTGCAAGAGACTCATTTTAGACTGAAGGAAACCTCAAGGCTTAAAATGAGAGAGTAGAGAACAATTTACCATTCAAATGGTCCTCAAATGAAAGCTGAGGTAGCAATCCTCATATCAGATAAATCATATTTTATAACAAAGGCTGTAATAAGATATGAAAAGAGAAACTGTATCATATTTAAGGGGTCAATCCAACAAGAAGACTATATAATTATGAATATTTATGCCCCTAATGTGGGAGTAGCCAAGTACATGAATCAATTAATAACCAAGGTAAAGAGATACACAGATAACACATTAATAGTAGGAGACTTCAATATTGCATTCTCAGCAAAGGAAATATCTTCTAAGCAGAACATCACCAAAGAAACAAGGACCCTGAATGACACACTGGATGAAATAGATTTCACAGATATATACAGAACATCGTATCCTAATACAACTGAATACACATTCTTCCCAAACACACATGGAACTTTCTCCAGAATAGACCACATACTTGCTCAGAAATCAGATCTCAACTGATACCAAAAGATTCGGATGATCTCCTGCACATTTTCAGACCACAATACTTTGAAACACGAACTCAATCACAAGAAGAAAGTTCAAAGAAACTCAAACACTTGGAGGTTAAAGAACATCCTACTAAAAGATGAATGAGTCAACCTGGAAATTAGAGAAGAATTAAAGATTCATGGAAACTAATGGAAATGAAACTACAACTGTTTAAAATCTTTGGGATTCAGCAAAAGCAGTCCTAAGAGAGAAATACATTGCAATACAAGCCTCCCTCAAAAAAATTGGAAAAATCTCAGATATACAGGCAAACATTGCACATAAAGGAACTGGAGAAAGAACAGCAAATAAAGCCTAAATCAAGCAGAAGAGAGATAATGAATATTAGAAAGAATTTAATGAAATAGAGACCAAAAGAACCGTAGAACAGATCAATGAAACTAGGAGCTAGCTCTTTGAAAGAATTAATAAGATATATAAACCCTAGCCAGTCTTATTAAAAAGAAAGAGAGGGGATCCCTGGGTGGCTCAGTGGTTTAGCGCCTGCCTTTGGCCCAGGGCGCGATCCTGGAGTCCCGGGATCGAGTCCCACGTCAGGCTCCTGGCATGGAGCCTGCTTCTCCCTGCTCCTGTGTCTCTGCCTCTCTCTCTCTCTCTGATAAATAAATAAATAAATAAATCTTAAAAAAACAAAAGAGAGAAGACTCAAATTAATAAAATCACAAAGGAAAAAGGAGAGATCACAACCAATATCAAGGAAATAAAAACAATTGTAAGAAAATATTAGAAACAAATATATGCCAACATATTAGGCAATCTGGAAGATATGGATGCCTTCCTTGAAACATACAAATTACCAAAAATGGAACAGGAAGAGATAGAAAACTTGAACAGGCCAATAGCCAGGGAGGAAATTGAAGCAGTCATCAAAAACCTCCCAAGATACAAAAGTCCAGGGCCATATGACTTCCGAGGGTAATTCTATCAAAAATTTAAAGAAGATATAAAACCTATTCTACTAAAGCTGTTTCAAAGCTAGAAATGGAGGTAATACTTCCAAACTCATTCTAAGAGGCCAGCATTACCTTTATACCAAACCCAGACAAAGACTTCACCAAAAAGAATTAGAAACCAATATGCTTGAAGAACATGGATGCCAAAATTCTCACCAAGATACTGGCCAGTAGTATCCAACAGTACATTTAGAGGATTATTCAACATAACTCAGTAGGATTCATCCCTGGGATACAAGGGTGGCTCAACATTTATAAAACAACTAACGTGATAGATCACATCAATAAAAGAAAAGACAACATGATCCTCTCAATAAATGCAGAGAAAACATCTGACAAAGCACAGCATCCATTCCTGATTAAAACTTTTCAAAGTGTAGGAATAGAGTAAACATAGTTCAATATCATAAAAGCCACCTATGAAAAGCCCATAGTAAATATCATTCTCAATAGGGAAAAACTTGAGAGTTTTTCCCCTAAGGTCAGAAACATGACAGGGATGTCCACTCTCACCACTGCTATTCAACATAGTACTAGAAGTCCTAGCCTCAGCAATCAGACAAGAAGAAATAAAAGGTATTCAAATTCACAAAGAAGTCAAACTCTCCCTCTTTGCAGATGACATGATACTGTACATAGAAAACCCAAAAGACTTCACCCCAAGATCGGTAGAACTCATACAGCAAGTTGGCAGTGTGGCAGGATACAAAATCAATGCCCAGAAATCAGTGGAATTTCTATACAGTAACAATGAGACTGATGAAAGAGAAATTAAGGAGTTAATCCCATTTACAACTGCACTGAAAAGCATAAGATACCTAGGAATAAACCTAACCAAAGAGGTAAAGGATCTATACCCTAAAAACTACAGAACACTTATGAAAGAAATCAAGGAAGATGTAGAGTTGGAAAAAAATTCCAAGGTCATGGATTGTAAGAATAAATATTGTGAAAATGTCTATGCCACCTTGAGCAATTTACACATTCAGTGCAATCCCTATCAAAATACTATTGGCTTTCTTCATAGAGTTGGAAAAAATCATCTTAAGATTTGTATGGAACCAGAAAAGACCCTGAAAACCAGAGAAATGTTGAAAAAGAAAACCAAAGCTGGGGGAATCACAATGCCTGACTTCAAGCTGCGCTACAAAACTCTGATCAACAAGAAAGTATGGTAGTGGCACAATAAGAGACACATAGATCAATGGAACAGAACAGAGAACCCAGAAATGGGCCCTCAACTCTATGGTCAACTCATCTTCGACAAACCAGGAAAGAATATCCACTGGAAAAAAAAGTCTCTTCCATAAATGGTGCTGGGAAAATTGTACAGCCAAGTGCAGAAGAATGAAACTAGACCATTCTCTTATACCACACACAAAGATAAACTCAAAATGGATGAAAGATATAAATGTGAGACAAGAGTCCATCAAAATCCTAGAGAAGAACACAAGCAACACCCTTTTTTATCTTGGCCACAGCAACTTATTTCAAGACAAAACTGTGAAGGCAAGAGAAACAAAAGCAAAAATGAACTATTTGGTTTTCATCAAGATAAAAATCTTCTGCACATCAAAGGAAAGAGTCAAGAGAACTGAAAGACAATCTACAGAATGGGAGAAGATATTTGCAAATGAAATATCTGATAAAGGGCTAGTATCCAAACCTATAAATAACATATCTAACTTGACACCCAAGACACAAACAATCCAGTCATGAAATGGGCAGAAGACATGAACTGACATTTCTCCAAAGAAGACCTATACAGGCCAACAAACACATTAAAAAAATGCTCTACATCACTTGCCATCAGGGAATTACAAATCAAAATCACAGTGAGATATCACCTCACATTAGTGAAAATGGCGAAAATTAACAAGACAGGAACAATAAATTTTGGCGAGGATGTGGAGAATGGGAAACTCTCTTGCACTGTTGGTGGGAATACATGCTGCTGCAGCCACTCTGGAGAAAAGTGTGTAGGTTTCTCAAGAAGTTGAAAATAGAGCTACCATACCACCCAGCAATTGCACTATTGGATATTTACCCCAAAGATAGAGATGTAGTGAAACAATGGGACACCAGAACCCCAATGTTTATAGCAGCAATATCCACATTATGCAAACCGTAGAAGGAGCCACGCTGTCCTTGGATAGATGAATGGATAAAGAATATATGGTATCTATATTGCAGTGGAATATTACTCATCTGTCAGAAAGGATGAATTCCTATCATTTGTTTCAATGTGAATGGAACAAGAGGGTATTATGCTGAGGGATATAAATCAATCGGAGAAAGATAATCATCGTCTGGTTTCACTCATATGCAGAATATAAGAAATAGTGAAAGGAACTATAAAAGAAATGAGGGAAACTGAATGGGAAAAATAAGAAAGGAAGACAAACTATAAGAAACTTCTAACTCTGGGAAACAAACAAAGGTTTGCAGAGGGAGATGGTGATTGTGGTATGGTGTAACTGGGTGATGGGCACTAAGGAGGGCACTTGATTGGATGAGCACTGGTTATTGTACTATATGTTGGCAAATTGAATTTAAATAAAATAAATTTTAAATAAAAAAAAACAACAAATTTTATCATTTTAGGTATTCTCTTAGCCTTGAAACTCATTTTATTCATTTAGATAAAGAAAATAATACTTCTGTATCTGTTAGGTTCCCTTTGTGAAAATAAATTATGACAATGATCATCGCAAAATTTTAAATGATTATGAAGTAAAACAAAATGGGAAAAATCACTCTGCACATGGATATGATTAACAAGAAATACCCCTATTTGTTTCTTGTAAATGAACTGATTTTGAGCAGTTGAGCCATTGTTTTTCTATTTGAACATTTTTCTTCACAGTTTTATTCTTATAAAGCTAACTTTTCTACTTTGTGAATAGATTAATTTCTCTGTGTGTCACTTATTGGGTGTAGTTTTTCCTTGTCTGATGTCCTATGCCTCAGATTTGAAGAAAGCTCCTTAGGCACTCCAATCACTTTTGTACCATCAAGGATTCTTTCTAATGTCTTTTTTTTGTGATGCATGGTAAGAAGAACTCTCTGTGTGTGTGTGTGTGTGTGTGTGTGTATGCTCATGCATGCACATATATGTCGCATCTTTATCCATTTATCAATTGATACATACTTGAGCAGTTTCCATAATTTGGCTATTGTAGATAATGCTGCAGCCCTTAAATCAGCATTTTTGTATTCTTTGGATAAATTATTGGTAGTTCAATTGCTAGATCATAAAATAGTTCTATTTTTAATTCTTTGAGAAAGCTCCATACTGTTTTCCAGAGTGTACTACTTTGTATTCTCATCAATAATGCAAAGGGTTCTCCTTTCTCCAAATCCTCATCAACACCTGTTGTTTCTTGTGTTGTTGATTTTAGTCATTCTGTAAGATGTGAGGTGATATCACATTGTAGTTTTTATTGCATTTCCCTGATAATCAGTAATATTGAGCATCTTTTCATGTGTCTTTTGGCCATCTGTATGTTTTCTTTGAAAAATTATTCATGTATTCTGATAATTTTTCAACTGGATTATTCATTTTTTGGATGCTGAATTTTATAAGTTTCTTCTTTATTTTGGATATTTACCCTCCATTGGATATGTCATTTGAAAATATCTTCTCCTATTCCATAGGCTTCCTTTTAGTTTTGTTGATTGTGCAGAAACTTTTTATTTTGATGTGCTCACAATAGTTTATTTTTGCTTTTGTTTCCCTTGCTTCATGAGACATATCTAGTAAGAAATTGTCATAGCCAAGGTCAAAGAAGTTACTGCCTGTGTTCTCTTCTAGGATTTTTATAGTTTCAGACTTCACACTTAGGTCTTTAATTAATTTTGAATGTATCGTTCTGTATGGTGTAAGAAAGTTGTGTAGTCTCAGTTTTTTTCAATGTTGGTGTCCAGTTTTCCCAACAGCATTAGTTGAAGAGACATTCTTTTTCCCACTGGATAATTTTTCCTGTTTTGTCAAAGGTTAATTGACTATATAGTTTGGATTCATTTATAGGTTTTCTATTCTGTTCTATTGATCTATGTGTCTATTTTATGCCACTACCATACTGATTTGATTATTATAGCTTTGTAACATAACCTGATGTCTGGAATTGTGATGATTCCAGAGTATTCTTACAAAAAATAGATTTGATTAAATCACTCTTTTGCTTAAAACCCAGCAGTAACTTCCCACTTTTTTGGGATTAAAGCCCATAATGCTCACTCATTCTCTTTCTCCAAACATAATTTTACATTCCTTTTCACCTTGCTCTATTTTTCAGTCTCCCTGGGCTTCTCTCAGTTTTTGAAATCTGTCATGCTTCTAAAAGCTCAGGACCTTAATTCACACTTTTCTCTCCTTAAAATTTCTCATTCCACCTTTACTTGATTACTACCTACCTACATATTCTTCAGGTTTTAACTTTAATACTGCTTCCATCCCTGATGTTTCCATAAGCAGTCTTAGTTTATATTATCACCATGATTGTAGTTAGACATTTTCCAGTTAATTATATTTTGGTCTGTCTGTCTTCCATATTATACCACAGTCTCTGAGAGCAGATTCAACTCATTCATGTTTATTCTTTTATCTCCACTGCCTCTTACATCCCTGTTATATAGTAACTTTCAGTAAATATTTATTGAATGAACAACATAGAGAAAATATCACTGAAAAGATCAGCTCTATCTATACTCCTTCATTTTTTCTGTACCTTTTTCTGTACATATATATTTTTTCTGGGCCTTTTTCTGTACATATATATTTCAGGTAGAAGAACACTCTATATCTGAAAGTAGCAAAGAGAATTGCAAATAAATGCAATGACCATAAGTGTATTTTGTATAAAGTTCTACTTGATTAATATAAATCATACCCATGGTTAATGGAACTCTTTTTAGGAATCCTCAATAAAAACAGAAATTTACACATATTGTATTTTTAATAGGATCTCAAACTCAGCATAAATTTATCAAAGTATCAAAAAATGATGACTAGAATATCATTCAAATCAAGAGAAAATTGCCAAATAGCAATATTACACAATAAAAAAAAATATTTTGTGATTAGTATTTGTTATGTGCTCATTATAAAATTTTCCGTTTTCTGGGTACCATAATCTAATCTTCACAACTGTATAGTAATTAATATTCATGTGTCACAGATAAGGAATTTAAAGTTCTGGCAGGCTAAATAATTAACATGAGCTCAAAAGATTCAACATTGTTTCAAATTCCAAAGCCTGCATTCATTTAAATATACCCTATTGTCTCTTTGGCCCTATGAATATGTTCATTTTTTAAAAAAATTCATGACCACTAGCTAATATTTGACAGAGCCACAGTGTTTGGGTACAAATTATACTGATTTAAAAGTAATGTTACTTCAAAACATATGTAGGGTAATGGAAAGAGATACTTTGCAGTCGGAGCAATTTTGAGAAAGAAGAAAGCTGCAGGTATCCCAATTCCAAATTCCATAATATATTACAAAGCTATAGAATCAAAACAATATTGTACTGGCACAAAAATGGACATAGATCAATAGAACAGAATAAAGGGCCCAGATATAAACCCGTGATTAAATGGTCACTTAATCTATGAAAATAAGGCAAGGATATACAATGGAGGAAACAATCTCTTCAATAAATGGTGCTGGGAAAAATAGACAGCTACATGCAAAAGAACAAACCTAGACCACTGCCTTAACCATATGCAAAAAAATAAAAATAAAAAAAGAAAGAAAAAAAAACTCAAAATGGACTGACTGAAGACCTAAATGTGACATCTGAAACCACAAGAGTTTTAGAAGAAAACATAGGTGGTAAACTCTTTGACATTAAGCATAGAAATATTTTTCCTTGGAGAGGATGTGGAGAAAGGGGAACCCTCCTGCACTGTTGGTGGGAATGTGAACTGGTGCAGCCACTCTGGAAAACTGTGTGGAGGTTCCTCAAAGAGTTAAAAATAGATCTACCCTACGACCCAGCAATTGCACTGCTGGGGATTTACCCCAAAGATACAGATGCAATGAAAAGTTGGGACACCTGCACCCTGATATTTATAGCAGCAATGTCCACAATAGCCAAACTGTGGAATGAGCCTCGGTGTCCGTCGAAAGATGAATGCATGGAGAAAGGAGAGGAACGGATATCACACCAGGCATGAGGGACCTGCACTGAGAAGATAAGTCCCCATAATATTTGGCTTTGAAAACAAGAGGGACTTAACTTCATGAACCTTTCTACAAAACATGGAGCTTAACAGCTGGTACTTTTAAAATCAGCTGCTTTGACTCAGGGAGAGCTGCGGGGTGATAGGAAACATACCCCATCCTTAAAGAACCAGCATAACAAATAGCCCTGTAAAGGCACAGCATAGAAACCGCACTTTAAAAATCCTCTAGAGTATACAGGAAGGTGATTTATTTACTAAACTCAGGACAAAGACAGGAGGGGCATAAATCTTTAGGAGACTTCTCCAAGAATGAAAGAGCTGGCAGACACCATGTCTCTCCCTTGATCCCAGCCTAGAATGTCGGACATCTGCAGGAACCAGTGAAAACAAGAAAACTCCCAACTAATTGGTTAATATCTCATGCTTTGCCCCTGCAATCTCCAGCAAACTGCCCCATTTAACCTGCCTCACTCAGAAGTCTCTTGAAAGTGGCTCCAGGTCCCATCCTGCAAGCAGGCCAACACAAAACTTACTAATATCACACACCCTGCCCCTGGGTTCTCTTGTGGAGAGCTGCATCAAACCTGCCTCACCCAGCAAGAATCCATCCAAAATGGGGCCACAAGTATCTTCAAGTGACTCCTGCCCTGGGAAGAAGGAAAGATAACCGCACATGCCAATTCAACTGCAGCCCCAGCAGTGGGCTGGGGGTAGACATTTGATCTGACTGTTGGAACACCCACTAATACAAACCTCCCAGAGGGCAGTACAAAGGTAGAGCACAGTAGTTCAGGGTTACTGCAACTCCAACAGAGAGGGCAAATATCTGATCTGACTGTAGTCCCACCTACCAACAAAAGCCTCTCAAGGGACAGTATGAGGAGAGGTTCCTTCAGTTCAGTTCAACCACTGTTCTCATATATAGGCTGAAGGCGGACATCTGTTCTGACCCAACTCAAGCCCAAGGCATCTCCAGACTGGCCCTTTTACAGCATAGGGACCACACCCTGCCCACAAAAGCCAAAGAAAGCCATTGTAGACAACTGGACTAAAGTCCAATATGGCTCAAGCCCAAGAGGAGGGCACACACAACACACATAAGAGACACCCTTGAAGTGTTAGGTTCTAAAGAAGAGGGGCCTTTGCACTGTAATGTACTATAGGAGCTCTTCTTCATAAGGCCAGTACTTTCAATATCAGGAGATGTATCTGAATTTTCTAACATAAAAACAGACACAGAGTGTTAGACAAAATGAAGAAGTAGAGGAATTTTCCTAAGTGAAAGAACAGGACAGAGTCACAACAAAGAGCAAAATGGAACAGAGATAAGTGATATGTCTGATAGAGAATTCACAGTAATGATCATAAAGATTCTTACAAGACCTGAGAAAAGAGTGGAGTATCTCAGTGAGACCTTCAATGAAAATAGAAAATATTTAAGATTGGTGCCCCAGTGGCTCAGTCGGTTAAGTGTCTCCTTTTGGCTCAGGTCATGATCCTGATGAAAGATAGTTGGAAGGAAGACAGGTAGAACCAAGGGGCCCCCATTCTAAGAGTAAACTCTTAAAAGGATTTTAAACCACCCTGGAAGGAGCCCTTCACCCTTTCCCAGGTGATAGGTGACAAAAACTTGATTGGATGACAGGCACAAGGAGGGTTAATCAGATTAAAACAGCCCACTAAGTAGCCCATAAAAACCCCTAGAGGCAGAAACTCTAATGACAACCCTCTTGGGTTCCCTCCCTCTTCAGGAACTTGGTACTATCACTTTATTATTGCTCAATAAATCTTGCTTTGCTAAGCACCACTGTCTGGTCTACCTCTTCATTCTTTGAAGCAGTGCAACCAAGAACTGCAGGTACTGATGGAGAAAAAAATCCTGTAACAATCCCAGAGTAGAGGGATCAAGCTGTATGTCAGGCTCCCAAGCAGGGAGCCTTCTCCCTCTGCCACTCTCCTGCCTTGTGCTCACTCTCTTCTCTCTCTCTCTCTCTCATAAATAAGTAAAATCTTTAAAAAAGAAAAAAAATTAAAAATCAGAGATGAATACCTCAATAACAGCAATTAAAAATACACTAGAGGAAAATTGTAGATTAGAGGAATGCAAAAGAATAAGCAATCTGGCAGACAGAGTAATGAAAAACAACAAAATGGCAGAAAAAAGAAAAGGGAAAGAAAAAAATAATGAGAATAGATTAAAACAACCTCTCAAACACATTAAATATTGAAGTTATATCATGCATCTTTTCCAACCATAACAGTATAAAACTAAAAATCAACTACAAGAAAAATATGGAAGGAACACAAATACATGAAGGTTAAAAAAACAAGCTATTAAATTAATGAGTCAGCCTAGAAATCAAAGAGGAAATAAAAAAATACATGGGGACAAATTAAAATGAAAATATAATAAACCAAAATCATTGGGGTGCAGCAAAAGCAGTTCTAAGAGGGAAATTTATAGCAATATAGGCCTAACTCAAGAAGCAGGAAAAACCTCAAATAAATAATCTAACTTTACACCCGAAGGAACTAGAAAAAGAATGCACAAAACCCCAAAACAGTAGAAGAAAGGAAATAATAAAGATTAGTGCAAAAATAAATGAAATAAAAACCCCAAAATACCCACAATAAAATAGATGAAACAAGGATCTGGTTCTTCAAAAAGATCAAGAAAATTGATAAACCTTTAGGCAAATTCGTTAGAGACAAACATATATGGTCTCATTCATTTGGGGAATATAAAAAATAGTGAAAGGGAATAAAGGGGAAAGGAGAAAAAATAAGTGCAGAAATATCAGAAAGGGAGAACATGAAAGACTCCTAAGTGGGAAACAAACTAGGGGTGGTGGAAGGGGAGGTGGACGGGGGGTGGGGGTGACTGGGTGACAGGGACTGAAGTGGGCACTTGATGGGATGAGCACTGGGTGTTATTCTATATGTTGGCAAATTGAACATGAATAAAAAATAAATTTATAAATAAATAAATAAATAAATAAATAAATAAATAAATAAAAGAAAGAGGCCTTAATCCCAGAAATGAAAGAAGAGAAATAATGGACAGCAGAGACATACAAAGAATTATAAGAGAATATTAAGAAAAATTATATGCCAACAAGTTTGACCTAGAAGAAATGGATAAATTCTTACAAACATATAACTTCCTAAAACTGAATCAGGAAAAAGTAAGTAATTTAAACAGACCAATTACTGGTAATGAAATTGAATCCATAATCAAAACAATCCCAACAGGGAAGAAAAAAAAAAAGTCCAGGGCCAGACAGATTCACAGGTGAATTTTACCAAACATTTAAGAGTTAATACCTATTCTTCTCAAACTACTCCAAAAAATGGAAGAGGAAGGAAAGCTTCCAAATTCATACTATGAAGCCAGAATTACCCAGATAGCAACACCTGATAGATACTATAAGTAAAGAAAACTGCAGGATACTATTCCTGATAGAAGTAGATACAAAATATATCCTCAACAGAATATTAGGAAAGCAAATCAAACAATACATAAAAAATAATTCAAGATTATCAAGTGGAATTCACGGGAAGCAAGAGGGATTCAATAATTGTAAATCAATCAATGACACACATCACATTGTATTGATAAAAAAACATACAATCATTTCAACAGATGTAGCACTACACATAGTATAATATCAATTCATGATAAAAGCTCTCAGAAAGGTAAGTTTAGAAGGAACATACCTTAACATATTAAAGGCCACATAAGAAAAACCTGCTGCTAACATACTCAATGGTGAAAAGCTAATAGATTTTCTCCTAAGATCAGGAACAATGCTAGGATATCTACTCACCATTTCCACTCAACACAGTACTAGAAGTTCTAGTAACAACAATCTGACAAGAAAAACAAAAGTCATACAAATTGGTAAAGAAGAAGTAAATTTTTTATTACTTGCAGAGACCATGATACCATATAATGAAAACCTTAAAGAGTCCACCAAAAACTATTAAAACTGATAAATGAATTCAGTTAAGTCCCAGGATATAAAATTGATATGTGGCTTGGATATCTGTCACATTTTTATACACCAGGAATGAGGAGGCAGGAATGGAAATTAAGAAAACAATTCCATTCACAATTGTATCAAAAATAATAAAATACTCAGTAATAAATGTAACCAAGGAGGTGAAAGGCCAGTACTCTGATAACTATAAAATACTGATGACAGAAATTGAAGATGACACAAACAGAAATATATTTCATGCTCATGGATTGAAAGAACAAATATTGTTAAAATGTCCTCACAACCCAAAGCAAACTACAGATTTAATGCAATCCTTATAAAAAAAATCAGCAGCATTTTTCACAGAACTAGAATAAATCTAAACTTCGTATGGAAACACGAAAGACCTTGAATAGCTAAGACAATCTTGAAAAGGAAACAAAATGGAAGTATCATAATACCAGATTCGAACATATACCACAATGCTGTAGTAATCAAAATAGTATGATACTGGCAAAAAAAAAATAGACACATAAATCAGGAGAATAAAATAGAAAGTTCAGAAATAAACTCACAATTATATTTCAATTAATCTATGACAAAGGAAGCAAGAATATATGATGGGAAAAAGACAGTTACTCTAGTAAATGGTTTTGAGAAAACTGGATAGCTACATGCAAAAGAAAGAAACTAGACCACTTAATCCATACACAAAAATAAACTCCAAATGGATTAAAGACCTAAATGTGAGACCTGAAACCATAAAATTACTTGAAGGAAACATAGGAGGTAATCTCTTGACATCAGCTTTAGAAAGATTATTCTGACTATTTTTTTTGACAAAGGATGCAAGAGCAAAATTGAACTATTGAGACTACACCAGAATAGCTTTTGCACAAAAGAAACCTCCACCAAAACAAAACAAAACAAAAACCCAACCCATAATATGCAAGATGTTTGTAATTATACAGCCTATTGGCAGTTAATATCCAAATTCATATAAAGCATTTATACAGCTCACCGTAAAACATAGAAGTTAGTTAGAAATGGGCAGAAGATATGAAGAGACATTTTTTGAAAGAGACATACAGATGGCCAACAGACAAATGAAAAAATATTCATCACTCATCATCAGGGAAATGCAAAACAAAACTACAATGAGATATAACCTCACATGTGTCAGAATGGCTAAAAAAAAAAAAAAAAAGGTGTTGCCAAGGATGTGAATAAAAATGAACCCTCATGCACTGCTGGTGGAAATACAAATGAATCAGGCCTCAACAAGTACAAAAAGATTAAGATCATACCACGCATATTTTCTGATCACAATGCTAGAAACTTGAAGTCAAACAAAAGAAAAAATTTGGAAACACCTCAAATATATGGAAGTTAAACAACATACTACTAAACAAAGAGTGGCAACCAGGAGATCAAAGAAGAAATTTTAAAAATACACAGAAACAAATAAAAATGAAAACATAACAGTCCAAAACCTTTGACACGTAACAAAAGTGGTCCTAATAGGGAAGTATATAGTAGCAATACAGGCCTACTTCAAGAAGTAAGAAAAATCTCAAATAAGCAACCTAAACTTACACCTAATGAAGCTAGAAAAAGAAAAACAAATGAAGACTAAAGCCAGCAGAACAAGGGAAAAAATAAAGTTTAGAGAAGAGATAAATGACATAGAAACTAAAAACAAACAAACAATAGTACAGATCAATAAAACCAGGAATTCGTTCTTTGAAAAACATAATATTATCGATAAACCCCTAGCCAGACTTATTAGAAAAGAGAAAGAACCCAAATAATTAAAATCACAAATGACAAGGAAGAAATAACAACCAACACCAAAGACATACAATTAAAATGTTATGAAATATAGGCTAAAAAATTGCCAATCTGGAAGAAATTGATAAATTCCTCAAAACATATAAACTACCAAAACTGAAACAGGAAAAATAGAAAACTTGAACAGACCAATTACCAGTAAAGAAATTGACTCAGTAATCAGAAATCTCCCAACAAACAAAAGTCCAGGGCCAGATGGCTTCCCAGAAGAATTCTATAAAACATTTAAAGATGAGTTAATATCTATTCCTCTCAAAGTACTAAAAAAAAATGGAAGAAAAACTTCCAAATTAACATTATAAGGCCAGCATTACCCTGATACCAAAACCAAAGACTCCATTAAAAAAGAGAACTACAGGCCAATATTCCTGGTGAATATGGATGCAAAATTTTTCAGTAAAATAAAAAAAAAATACTGGCAAATCCAATACAACAGTGCATTAAAAGAGTCATTAACCATGATCAAGTGGGATTTACTCCTGGGATACAAGGGTCATTCAATATTTGCAAGTCAATCAATGTGATATACCACATTAATAAAATAAATGAAAGAACCACATTATCCTTTAGATACATGTAGCAAAAATATTTGACAAAGTATAACATCCATTTATGATAAAAACCGTCAAAAAGTAGGGTTAGAGGGAATATGCCTCAACATAATAAAGGTCATACATGAACAATCCACAGTGAATATCATCTTCAATGGGGAAAAATAGAAAGTTTTTTCTCTATAGCCAGGAACAAGGCAGGGAAATCTACTCTTTCCACTGTTTTTTAATATACTACTGGAAGTCCTAGTGTCAGCAATTATACAACAAAAAGAAATATTAAGCATCTAAATTGGCAAGGAAGAAGGAAAGTTTTCACTATTTGCAGATGTCATGATACTCTATTTAGAAAACCCAAGAGACTCCACCAAAAAATTGCTAAAATTCAAAAAAATTGCAGTATACAAAATCAATGTACAGAAACCTGTCGCATATCTATAGACCAATAATGAAGTAGCAGAAAGAGATATCAAGAAATCAATCATATTTACAATTGCACCAAAAGTCATAAGGTACCTACGAATAAACCTAATCAAAGAGATAAAAGATCTGTACTCAGAAAACTATAAAACACTGATGAAAGAAATTGAGGATGACACACAAAAAAATTGTAAAACATCCTATGCTCATGGATTAGAAGAACAAATATTGTTAAAATGTCTATATTACCCAAAGGAATCTATGCATTTAATGCAATTCCTATCAATAAAACATGAGCATTTTTCACAGACTTAGAACAAATGATCCTAAAACTTGTATGGAACCACAAACTACCCTGGAAAGCAAAAGCAACCTTGAAAAAGAAAAGCAAAGCTGGAGGCATTACAATTCTGAACATCAAGTTACATTACAAAGCTGTAGTGATCAAGACCGTATGGTACTGCCATAAAAATAATCATATGCATCAATGGAACAGAATAGAAAACCCAGAAATGAATCCACAAGTATGTGATCAACTAATCTTTGACAAAGCAAGAAAGAATGTCCAATGGAAAAAAGGTCTCTTCAACAAATGGTGTTGGAAAAACTGGACAACATGTAAAAGAAAGTGGAGCATTTTCTTACATGACACACAAAAATAAATTCCAAATGGAAAAAAGACCTACATGTGAGACAAGAAACGATCAAAATCTCAGAGAACATGCAATAACCTCCTTGACATCAGCTTTAGCAACTTCTTACTAGATACATCTCCTGAGGTAAGGGAAACAAAAGCAAAAAGAAGCTATTGGGACTTTGTTATGATAAGTTACTTCAGAGTGAAGAAAACAACCAACAAAACTAAAAGGCAACCTATGGATTGGGAGAAGATATTTAAAAATGATATTACTGATATTGGATTAGTATCCAAAATATATAAAGATCTTATAAAACTCAACATCCAAAAAATGAAATATCTTTTTAAAAAAGAGCAGAAGACATGAATAGACATTTCCCCAAAGAAGACATACAGATGGCTAACAGACACATTAAAACATGCTCAACATCACTTGTCATTAGGGAAATACAATCAAAACTACAATTAGATATTACCTCACACCTGTCATGACGAATGGCTAAAATCAACAACACAGGAAACAACAGGGGTTCACTAGGATGTAGAGAAAGGGGAACGCTTTTGGACTGTTGGTGGGAATCCAAACTGGTGCAGCCACTCTGGAAAACGGTATGGAGGTTTCTCAAAATGTTAAAAATAGAACTACCCTCTTTTTTATTATTATTATTTATTTATGATAGTCATACAGAGAGAGAGAGAGAGGCAGAGACACAGGCAGAGGGAGAAGCAGGCTCCATGCACCGGGAGCCTGACGTGGGATTCGATCCCGGGTCTCCAGGATCACGCCCTGGGCCAAAGGCAGGCACCAAACCGCTGCGCCACCCAGGGATCCCGAACTACCCTCTTATTGAACAACTACGCTACTAGGTATTTATGTAAACACGCAAAAATACTGATTTGAAGGGATACATGCACCTTGATGTTTATATCAGCATTATCTACGATAATCAAATTATGGAAACATCCCAAGTGTCCATCAACTAACAAATGAATAAAGAAGAGGTAACATTGACATTTTATATATATATATATATATATATATATATATATATATATATATATATATTTATATATATATTTATATATATGATTATATATATAATTCATTTAATGATAAACAACAAATTTGAAAAGATGCTAAAATCACTGATAGTTACATACACATAACAATGTAATACTTAGGCTTTCATGTGTTTTTAGTTGCAAAAAAAGTAAAAAAAAAAAAGGCCTCCTATGATGGGAGGGATATGAGGGAAAATATTGCTTTCACATAATGCAAGCTTTCAATTTGAACTACTAGAGCTCTTTGGAAAAGCTATTTGACAGAGCTATTAAAATTCTAAAATATGCATATCTTTCAAGGTCACAGCCCCGTTACTAGGAATTTAGCTCATGGCAATAAAAACACCGGTATAAGAGAATATATATGTATTCTACAGCATTGTTTGCTACAGCAAATGTCTCTGTCTTATTGACAGAGACAATAAGAAATAATTGAATTCCTATGTTTATGTTATTAGTTAAATAAGCTATGAAGCAGCCACAACTTATAATGTTATGTAACCATTAAGGAAATAAATTAGGGCTATACCAGTTGAGATAGAGCAATTTTCACAGGTTGTTATTGAATAAGAATAGCAAAATGGGAATGTAAAAATCTATTGCACACATACATACTCACTAAGATGTTAACTCAAGAGTTTGTTCCCACATACAGTTTATTTATATTTAGTCATAGGTAAAACAATCAGGAAACAAATATCGCCCACCTGTTTCAATGCTTGTTAAATCATTTTTCCACAAGTAACCTTAATGCAATCTCTGTACCACGGTTGAAGTTTAGAGGAAAGCAGTCTAAGAGAAGTAAGTAAAATAGAAAAAAATAATCATACCCCCAAAACCTATAAAACAAGAATAGTGTAATGCCATTCATGTAAAATTGTATAAAAGAGTGTGTGAAGACATTAAAACATTAGAATGAATAATAGAAGCATATCTATTGACGTTTAGGTATAAAGAAGATATATTCAGTAAAATGAGAGTGTTGAAGATTAGTGTGTATATGTAGTATTCTTGTGTTTCTAAAAACAAATTAGTAACCAAATATCTCTCATAGATATGAATATATGAACAAAGGCAAAAAAAAAATGAACTAGGCTGTTAATGTCAGTTGTAATTTACCTCAGCGAGAAATTCAGTAGTAAGAAGAGATGGGGGAGAAATTTCTCATTACACAGAAACATAATATGCACACTTTTATACAACAGATTGTTTTTAGTATGAGAAATCTGGCTGTTTAAATACATTATATACTATGTTTTTTTGTAAGACAGATAATGATCCACTAATTTTTCATCCTTTATAATTCTCAACATTTTTAAAGATTTTATTTATTTATTCATGAGAGACAGAGAGAGAGAGAGAAAGAGAGAGAGAGAGAAAGAAAGAAAGAGAGAAAGAGGCAGAGACAGAGGCAGAGGGAGAAGCAGGCTCCATTCAGGGAGCCCGATGTGGGAATCGATCCCGGGATGCCAGGATCAGGCCCTGGGCCGAAGGTGGCACTAAACTGCTGAGCCAGCCAGGCTGCCCTCAACATTTCTACATAGCCCCATAGCAAATGATAAATTCCTGAAGAAAGATGTTATCCCTATAAAATCTCCTAATTCTAATACATTTAAAAATCCTTTTATTCAATTTGCAAATGGCACTTTATTTGCTAATTTTATTTCCCTAAATATAATCTGATAGAACTTTTCTACTAGAGGCAGTATCACATTGAGAAAACACAATGAAATTCTAGTCTTGTATCCACCACTATGAGACTTCTTTTAAACCTCATTGTAAGAAAAGAAAAAAAGAAAAGAAAAGAAAGAAAAGAAAAAAAGAAAAGAGAAGAAAAGAAAAGAAAAGAAAAGAAAAGAAAAGAAAAGAAAAGAAAAAGAACAGGCTAGAAGTAATTGGGACTAGCAGAAACATGACACTAAGCAAATATATCTAATCCATCATTCTATTATGCTTGGCTGAATCCAGATGTCTCCAAATAATCCTTCACATTCCAAGAAACCAGTTTGATCCAATTGTCCAGTTTTCAGGAGAAATTATTATTATTTTTTGTCATTCCAAATAACCACTAGATTTTTTCCATCAGTAGTCCTCAAAAAATCTTACCAACACTGTGGACAATACACTAAATGTTCATGAAATACCTGGAAATCTTTCTAATGAACATCAACAAGGAAAAATAATTAACATCTTGGACGTTTCCACCAATCTTTACGCTAGGTCTCATTTACTCGTTTCTTTCTTCTTTAACCACTGTATTACAATATGCTTGACAAAAAGCTACACAATTAAACACCTATATCCTGGCTATGGGAGAAACTATGAAATATATTAGATGTTGATTCGGAGCATATATAACCTCCTAGAGAACTTAACCACAGCCCTGCAAAGTATTGCCACCTAACTGACACTGTAACTGAGTTTTTAAAGGCCATTCAGGAACAAGACAGGGATGTCCACTCTCACGACTGCTATTCAACATAGTACTAGAAGTCCTAGCCTCAGCAATCAGGCAGAAAAAAGAAATAAAAGGCATTCAGATTGGCAAGAAGAAGTCAAACTCTCCCTCTTCACAGATGACATGATACTCTACATAGAAAACCCAAAAGACTCCACCCCAAAATTGCTAGAACTCATACAGCAATTTGGCAGTGTGGCAGGATACAAAATCAATGCCCAGAAATCAGTAGCATTTCTCTACACTAACAATGAGACTGAAGAAAGAGAAATTACGGAGTCAATTCCATTTACAATTGCACCCAAAAACCTAAGATACCTAGGAATAAGCCTAACCAAAGAGGTAAAGGATCTATACCCTAAAAACTACAGAACACTTCTGAAAGAAATGGAGGAAGACACAAAGAGATGGAAAAATATTCCATGCTCATGGATTGGCAGAATTAATATTGTGAAAATTTCAATGTTACCCAGGGCAATTTACACATTTAATGCAATCCCTATCAAAATACCATGGACTTTCTTCAGAGACTTGGAACAAATCATCTTAAGATTTGTGTGGATTCAGAAAAGACCCCGAATAACCAGGGGAATATTAAAAAAGAAAAGCATAGCTGGGTGCATCACAAGGCCAGATTTCAGGTTGTACTACAAAGCTGTGGTCATCAAGACAGTGTGGTACTGGCACAAAAACAGACACATAGATCAATGGAACAGAATAGAGAATCCAGAAGTGGACCTCAACTTTATGGTCAACTAATATTCGATAAAGGAGGAAAGACTATCCACTGGAAGAAAGACAGCCTCTACAATAAATGATGCTGGGAAATTGGACATCCACATGCAGAAGAATGAAACTATACCACTCTCTTCACCATACACAAAGATAAACTCAAAATGGATGAAAGATCTAAATGTGAGACAAGATTCCATCAAAATCCTAGAGGAGAGCACAGGCAACACCCTTTTTGAACTCGGCCACAGTGACTTCTTGCAAGATACAACCACGAAGGCAAAAGAAACTAAAGCAAAAATGAACTATTGGGACTTCATCAAGATAAGAAGCTTTTGCACAGCAAAGGATACAGTCAACAAAACTAAAAGACAACCTACAGAATGGGAGAAGATATTTGCAAATGACGTATCAGATAAAGGGCTAGTTTCCAAGATCTATAAAGAACTTACTAAACTCAACACCAAAGAAACGAACAATCCAATCATGAAATGGGCAAAAGACATGAAGAGAAATCTCGCAGAGGAAGACATAGACATGGCCAACACGCACATGACAAAATGCTCTGCATCACTTGCCATCAGGGAAATACAAATCAAAACCACAATGAGATACCACCTCACACCAGTGAGAATGGGGAAAGTTAACAAGGCAGGAAACCACAAATGTTGGAGAGGATGTGGATAAAGGGGAACCCTCTTGCACTGTTGGTGGGAATGTGAACTGGTGCAGCCACTCTGGAAAACTGTGTGGAGGTTCCTCAAAGAGTTAAAAATAGATCTTCCCTAAGACCCAGCAATTGCACTGCTGGGGATTTACCCCAAAGATACAGATGCAGTGAAATGCCGGGACACCTGCACACCAATGTTTCTGGCAGCAATGTCCACAATAGCCGAACTGTGGAAAGAGCCTCAGTGTCCATCGAAAGATGAATGGATAAAGAAGATGTGGTCTATGTATACAATGGAATATTACCCAGCCATTAGAAACGACAAATACCCACTATTTGCTTCGATGTGGAGGGACCTGGAGGGTATTATGCTGAGTGAAATAAGTCAATTGGAAAAGGACAAACATTATATGGTCTCATTCATTTGGGGAATATAAAAATTAGTGAAAGGGGATACAGGGAAAGGAGAGAAAATGAGTGAAAATATCAGCGAGGGTGACAAACATGAGAGACACCTAACTCTGGTAAATGAACAAGGGGTAGTGGAAGGGGAAGTGGGCGGGGGCTGGGGTGACTGGGTGATGGGCACTGAGGGGGCCATATGCTATATGTTGGCAAATTGAACTCCAATTAAAAAAACATTTAAAAAAGGCCATTCCACCATCCCATCAAGCCACCTATTTCAGGATGGTGGGAATCATGGTAAGAGTAGTGAGTTCTATTTTCATGGGTCCATTGCCATACTTTATTTGCTCAGGAGTTAGTTCCTTGACCAAAAATGATACTGTGTGGAATACTATAATGGTACATAAAGCGCCATCAAGTCCACATCTAGTAGATTTTGCAGAAGCACTATATGTAGGAAAGGCAACTACAGATACAAAGTATTTATTCCCATAGGGATGAAACACTGTTCCTTCCATGATAGAAGTGGCTCAATGTCATTAGCCTTCTGCAGGTAATTGTCTGATTATCCCAAGGAAATGGCCCATATTGCAGATGGTGTTGGTCTCTGCTGCTGGCAGCTTGGGCATTCAGTGGTGATTGTAGTCAGGTTAACCTAAGTGAGCTGAAATCCATGTTGCTGAGCTCATGCATAACTTCCATCCCTGCCATTATGGCCATTGTTATAAGCCCATTGGATAGTGACAGAAGAAGCTGGGGTAAAAGTCTACTATCCTCAGAAAGTGTCATCCTATTCACTTGATTATTAAAAATTCTCTTCTACTGAAGTCATTCATTAGTAGCTTTCAAATGGGATACAAAGATCTTCATTTCATTGTTTTTCCCACTCAGAGATGTCTAGTCACCTATCTTTACCCTATACCTCCTTGTTATCAATTTTCCAACTTTTTTTCCAAGTCTCTCTCCATCCAGCCAAATCATTGACCCCAGCTCATAAATTTGTATACACTCATGCCTCTTGCAATTTCTCTTTCCATGAAAATTAAAAACCAAGTGTAAAGTTCAAAGTTATGCCCACCTAGAAAATTTCTTTTCAACACTGTCCTTAAGAGATGTCTCAGAAAGGAGCTTTAGTATTACAGCTGTCCACTTTCAGGTGGTTCCTGCACATTGTACACAACTATCTGTAAATCAGGCCTGTGTTTTCTCTTGTAAGGAACTTTGCATAACGATTTAAGTGTGGGCTGAGTGACAGAAGTTAATGTAGCAGGACAGGGTGAGGCATACGCATTAGAGTCACTGTATTATATAACTTAATTGTGCTCCCAAGGGCTGTGAAATCCTGATATTGTGT
Organism: Vulpes vulpes; assembly: GCF_048418805.1. Classification (NCBI taxonomy): domain Eukaryota; kingdom Metazoa; phylum Chordata; class Mammalia; order Carnivora; family Canidae; genus Vulpes; species Vulpes vulpes. Next base: position 95,341,296 of record NC_132796.1, on the reverse strand, counting down.
ACATCACTTCTATTTGAGGATTGAGTGCTGCTATGCACAACCAACTTTATGGCTAGATGGGTCATATAATACCCAGTTCATGATGGGCAACTCAGCATGATAAATGGGTAGCCCATGACCAAATATTATCTCCAAAAAGACTTAATAACAAGCCAAAAGCTGTTTCTCAAAAAAAAAAAAAAAAGCAGCCATTATTCACAAACAACAACAGGAGTTTACTCCAAAATCCTAAGAATATACTCAGTGATTCATTGACAGTGGCCTGTCAAAACTCCAAAGATCACCTCTATCTGCCACTGATATTTCAAGCACCGTTGGATCTTTGGGATCATATGGCTCAAATGGCAGAGAAGTTTTCAAGACAGCCTGAACCTATTGGAAAGCCTTCTCTTGTCCTGGACCCCACTGAAAACTAAGATATTTCATATCACTGGCAAATGCACCAGAATATCACACCCCAATCAAGAACATACTGCTTCCAGGAAGCCTGGGTGGCTCAGTGGTTGAGCATCTGCCTTCGTCTCAGTGCGTGATCCTAGGATCTGGGATCAAGTCCCACATCAGCTTCCTGTGAGGAGCCTGCTTCTCCCTCTGCCTATGCCTATTGCCTCTCTCTCTCCATGTGTCTCATAAATCAATAAATCAATCAATAAATAAATAAATAAATAAATAAATAAATAAATAAATATTTTTAAGAAAGAATATACTGCCTCCAATATCCAAAGAGGCCCACTAGGAATTGTGTTTATTTTGTTGTTGTTTTACAAGGATAAGATTACAATCCATCGTTTACCTTAGAAGCTATACCTCAACATGCCCCATACCACTGAACTTCTATAAGTTTCACTGAGGTTAAATGCCTTCAAACTTTTTTTAACATATGATTTTTTATTAATACAATTTTTAAGAGCAGTTTTAAGTTTGTAGCAAAATTCAGGGAAAGTTACAGAGATTTCCCATACAACCCTTGCCCCTACACATGCATAGTCTCTCCCATTATCAAATTTGCCACCAGAGCAGTACAATTGTTAAAATCAATGAACTTATGCCCCTGAATTTTTAACAGATGTATTTTCCACTTATAACATAAAAGAAGCCTTATAAGTAAGTCTGGCACATTTGTACCTCTTGCTTACTGGGTCTAATTTGTGTTATGTCATCAGTATAATGGACCAGTGTAATGTCTTGTGAAAGGGAAAGGTGATCAAGTACATAACATTCCTATGATGACATTAGGCTGAAGAGTTGATATACTCCTGAGGCAGGACAGTGAAATTGTATTGATGGCTTTGTAAGCTAAAGGCCAACTGCTTCTGTGGTCTTTATGGAGAAAAAAGCATTTGCCACATCAAGAACTGCATACAAGGTGCCTAAGGATATGTTAATTTGCTCAATCAATAAAACCACACATCTGGTGTAGTAGCTGTAATTATAATCATCACCTGGGTAAGTTTATGATAATATGTTCTTATACTCCATTCTCTGCACTGGCCAAATAGGTGAGTTAAATGGGGTGTGATGAGAGTTACCATCCTAGCATTCTTCAAGTCCTTAATGGTGGCACTCATTTCTTCAGTCCATCCAAAAATGTGGTGCTGTTTTTTTTCCTATTTTCCTGGGGAGACTAAGTTCTAGTGACTTCCATTTAGCCTTTCCTACCATTACAACCCACACTCCGCAGATCAGGACCTAATCAGGAGATTTTGCCAGTTGCTAAGTATTTCTATTCCATTTATGCATTGTAGAACTTGGGAAATTACTACCAAATCAGTTTGGGGACACACTGGACCTGAAGTATGATGGACTTGAGCTGATGCTCCATTGATTACCTGACCAGTATAAATTACAGTGACACTTTGAGTCTCCAGGAATTTCTATCATTTCAGAACCAGTGTCCATTAATTCCCTATAAGTCTGATTATTTCCCTTTCCACAATGCATAGTCCTGATAAAAGGCTGTAGGTCTGTTGGAGGGAATCTGGGATAAAAATTAACAATATATATTTTTGGTAGTATACTGGAATCTTTCTTCAAGGGGACCCAGCCTTCTCTTCATTCAAGGAGTTCTACATCTCTACACTGGCTCAAGTCTCAGAATTGACTGAAGAACCATGAATCTCTGTTTTAGTAATTAATGCTAGACTCCTGTTCACTTGACCTATAATTATTTTGCTTATACAGATCAAGAAATAATTCAGTAGACTGCCTATATGTTTTTCTTCTATAAAAAGCATGATCAACTAGACAACACCATAGGTTTCTGTAAGTCTCACTATTAATTATAGTAACCATACCAACCTTGGCTTTGGCCATTACATAATGTGACTTGGTCCCTGCCACCCTAGGATCCAATTATTCCTATTGCATTTAAACATCCTACTTTAGTGGTAGCAGTTCCCACTATACCACTATCTGAGTTACAGGAGAGAACAACCACAGAGCTCTTCAACAATGCTGAGGCCCACCTCACAGATTAATTTTTCACAGTTGCAGAGAAAAATGTGTCCTCTGGACCTTGTTGGTGTTAGTATGAAGATTTTACATATAAATCCACCTTAAGATTCCAATCTTCCTAAGTCTTTGAATATGTTCCTTTTCAGTATATTAAGGAAGTTTACGCATTTCAGTTTCATTTAGTCTAGGCACTTTTTTGTCTATATTTCAGCCACCCAACCAATCAAATTGTTAGAGACCTCTATCTCCTTGAGCTGCAACATTGAACATATTCTAATTTCATATTAATAATTTCACCCTGATCCAAATTTATGTTCTTTCCATTATTATCCCAAATCCTTAATATCTATTCCCACATATGTTCTCCATATTTCCATCTATGTAAATTGAAAAAAAATCATGCCATTATTTTGTAGTATACTGCACCTCTTCATGGGTCTCACCTTGTACCTCAGCCTTCAGTATCTTCTGGGACTTAAGTCTAGTTCTATGTTTATAAGTAAAGAGATAAATTTGGGAAAAATCCTGAGGAAAATCTACAAGGTGGTCACGAAGTAACTACCTTATGGATGGCCTTAAAAGTCTCTACGCAAATTAGGGTTAAACTCCTCTGACAGGGGTGGAATAACTGTTTATTATTCTGACAAATAAGACCCAGAGTTTGGGGGTTCATTATCCTCAACTTCATCAGGATCTGTCCATATGTCTCTATTCGAAATTTCATGACCCACATAATTCCAAATTAATATCTTATTTTAACAGATGAGACCCTACAAGTTTGCAGATTCAAATCGTCCATACACAGGATGATTCCCTGAATTTTGTTTTCAATAACCTTAGACCTTTCATTGCAGGAAATAAAGGTTTCTTTAAAGAAAAATGTAGAAAATCTCAGATAATTTATATAGAATTAAGCTGAGAATTAGAAGTCCTAAATTCATCCTCTCCCCTACTTCTTCTAATGCAGTCTGTAGGAAGAAGTCAATCACATTATATTCATTAGTTTGACAAAAATATTTTAAAGTATCAAATATGTAGCCATCCAGAATTTTACTTTTTATAAGTATTTAATTAAGATAATCCAATGGTGTTATTTTGCATATCTTTATTGCCACATTACTCCATGGATTATCAATGTCTGGTGTCTTCTTTACCACTGAAAATAGAATCATTAGTGCCTTGAAATATAATCAGATTAGAATACCAATACAATAAACCAATATAAGAAATATAAATATATATATATATATATGAAGATACCTAAGTAGAAAAAACAAAGATATAAATTTTAGAAATTATTCCATGTGATTAAATCATGTGTAACTGATGTCCATCTTAATCATAAAAGTAATCTCAAATAGACAACAAGAGTTTTCATGGGTATATCTTATCTTCCAGAGAGATTCTTCTTACTGGAAACAGATCCATTTCTCTCATATTTTATATTCCCTACAGTGCCTAGAAGAGTCTTGAGTTTATAATAATTGAACTGAATGATTTATAAACAGCATGGCTGCAAGATATTTTGTTTAAACAGATTGCTGGCATAGGATTGCTTCCCTTCAGCATCACATATTCCAGGTATCACAATTGTATATACATTTTATGTAATCTTCCCCTCAAAATGGACCATGGTAGGAGTGGAAGGGAGGGAAGAAAGGAAAATTTAAAAAAATGGCAGGAATCATTCCATTTGGTCTTATTACAGATTCATGTTTAGAAGATGCTTAATAGTAATAGCTGCCTGAACCAGATGAAATAGTTTTGTTCTTTTGGTGTGTGCTAAGTCCCTAAACTCAGCAGATCCGGAATTCCACTTCTCCTATGCCAAGACAGAAGGCTCAACAATGAAGCTGATCAAGCACCATGGAGTTTCCTGTCAAAAAAGGCAATTTCCAGCTTTCACAAAGCAAATATTTTGCAGAGGTACAGGTGTGTCTGTATTTCCCCATGGCTCAGCCAGTTATTTGCATTTTTACTGAATCTAAAGTAAGGGGCATAATCTGTCCTAGCAATACAGTTCTCTAGAATAGACAACTCCATAAGTTCAGAGGTTTCAACATTTGTCAAATATTAGATGTCATTCCAAATTACATTGTACTTAAAATTGTTTGGGAGCTTGTTATCCCTGCAAATGGATAATATGACAGCTTTGTGTTTAGCAGCTTCCCTGGAATATTATCAACTCCATGTTGTGGACTATTTGGGCACATCTGGCATTTGAGTTTCTATTGACATAATTGCAAACATATCATGCAATGAGATCTCAACTTCAATCTGGCCTCCAGGGAGGACTTTTGAAAATAACCCCTCTTCCTTCCAGAGCATATCTCATGCTCAGCTATCTAAGCTCACTTACCCCTCCAGAAAAGTTTGGAATAAAGCCTAGGAATAAAAATGGTTTCCAGAGAGTTTAATAGCTCCATGGGTAATCCACACTGCCTAATTCAAGGATAATGAGATGTCTGGGAAACTCTTATAGTCAATGTTATATCCTGGTATTACCGTTAGTAAACAGTAGTTTCCAATAGTGCAACACTTGTTTTTTATATACACATAAAAATATTTACTTCAAAATACTTAACAAATTTACAAGTTTCCCTAAATATACTAAGTAATTATTTCCTCAAGGCCAGAGAAAATGTCACTGCTAGATAAGTGTACTCAGTTACATTCACATAATCTCATAGAGATGTCTTAATGCTCTAAATGAAAAACAAATAATTAATTCAGTACTTAAAATATTCTGAATTGCATTGCTACCTGTTACTTTTGAAAAACACCTTCAATTCAAGATACATAGCAATACTAAAAAGTATAATACTGTGGAGTGACAAATCATAACTCTTTTACCATAGTGTCTAGCCATTTGGATAATAAATATAAATCAACATTCTATCTGTTCATGTGTTGCAAATAACATCTGCATTTCATATCTGCAATGATAATATGCTAGCTATTCCCCTTGTGTTCTTATTAGTTACATGCTACATGACTAAATAACAATATACTTAGGGATTTGAAGATAGTAAATATACCCCTATTGTTGAAACTTGTAATCATTAAAAAAACAGCTTACTTATAGATATGTGAGTCCACTAATTCTTACTGATAACTCCTTATAGATATGGGAGTCCACTAATTCCTACTGATAATTCAGGATATGTAAAGTTTTGGTGTAAATATATAGAATTAGGACAAATTATAAGTTGCAACATCTGCACTGAGGCTAAGGCTAGTGTTAGGACATTTAGAACCTTTATTCCAAATTAACCATTTTAGTAGAAGAATAAATATTTTCAAGCCAATGCGATTTTTTTTTCTGTGCAGTGGATAGAAAGGCATCAGGATATGGTTGGGGGAGGGAAGCCTGGGTGGCTCAATGGTTGAGCATCTGCCTTTGGCTCAGGGCATGATCCTGGAGTCCTAGGATCAAGTCCTACATTGGGCTCCCTCCATAGAGCCTGGTTCTCCCTCTGCCTGTGTCTCTGCCTCTCTCTCTCTGTGTCTTTCATGAATAAATAAGTCAAAACTCTTTTAAAAAAAGGATATAGTTGGGGAATATGTAATGGATACAAGATAAATACTTAAGAAAATATAAAATTTAGTTGTATAAATTAGCATGTACAAATAAATTAAGCTATAAATATTTACCTGAAATGACTTGCAGGTGTAAGGTGTTTTATGAATCAATGAAATAATACAATGTCTGTGAAGAAGAGAAAACTAAACCAAGAGTCAAGAGTGTCGAATATTGGTTCCAGTAGTCTGATAAACAGAGGCCTCAATTTCTTCTTATGTAAATAATTATGATACTAGATATCATATATCACAAGAGATGATCAAATGAGATAATGTATGTGAAAGAGTTTTGAGAAGCATAAAGTGTTGTATAAATGCATGGAGTTTTCACATGGAATACTCAGAAAAGTTAGGTTGACTAGTATCAAAAATATGACTACCTAAAATATTAACAAATCGAAAAAAACTAAAGTTGCAAATATTTAACTGACAAAAGAGAGGCAAATCTTCCTAAAAAATTTTGATGTCTATATAGTGCTCATAGATGTCTATCTAATTATCTATCTTTTACCTAAACCCTAAATAGTCCTCAAGTAGCAAATAAAAAATGCTATCTAAATTTTAGATGTCATATTATATAATATACAAGGTCTACTTAGGCTTTACTTTCTCAATTTGGTCAGTCTTTCTAAATAATCATGTGTTGGATTTGTGTGTGCATACTACAGTGACATAAAACAGCTTGATTTATTATAAATACATCTGTGATCCATGACACGTGATATAGTACCATATGATATGTTTGTTAAAATATGACAGCAGAGGGCAGCCCAGGTGGCTCAGCGGTTTAGCACCGCCTTCAGCCCGGGGCGTGATCCTGGAGACCCAAGATAGGGGTCCCTGCATGGAGGCTGCTTCTCCCTCTACCTGTGTCTCTGTCTCTCAAATAAATAAAAAAATAAAATCTTAAAAAAAAAGTGACAGCAGAGTACAATGTAACCAGTTCACATCACCTGACTTGTAATCAGTTCTTTATATGAAAATGTAGAGACAATGTCCATTTCCTAGCAATGATTCAAAAATATTTACAGAGTTTATACAGTTTTTTAGTGAGTGTAAACCAATAAATATTGGTATAAATGTGCCCAAATACATAATGGAGGTAATTAAGTATAACTTCTTGTTTATGCTTTTGAATTAGAACTAGTTATGTTTATTTTTTCCCATAGAATATTCTTTCCTGCTATGTCGAAAATTAGCTGACCATAGAATTGAAGGTTCCATTCTGAGTTCTCTATTTTGTTCCATTAATCTATTATGTCTGTTTTGAGCCAGTACCACACTGTCTTGATAATACAGCTTTGTAATATAGCTTGAAGTCTGGAATTGTGATGGTACCACTTTTGGTTTACTTTTTCAACAATCTTTTGGCTATTTGGGATATTTTCTGGTTCCATATAAATTTTAGGATTATTTGTTCCAACTCTGTGAAATACATTGATGGTATTTTTATAGGGATTGTATTGAATGTATAGACTTCTGTGGGTAACATAGACAGTTTAACAGTATTGTTCTTCCATCCATGAGCACTGAATGTTTTTTCATTTCTTTGTATCTTCCTCAATTTCTTTCATAAGTGTTCTATAGTTTTATGGGTACATATCCTTTACCTCTTTGGTTAGGTTTATTCCTAGGAATCTTATGCTTTTGGAGGCAATTTTAACTGGGATTGACTCCTTAATTTCTCTTTCTTCAGTATCATTGTTAGTGTAGAGAAATGGCACTGATTTCTGGGCATTGATTTCGGATCCTGCCACACTGCTGAATTGCAATCTTGAGGTGGAGGCTTTTGGGTTTTGTATGTAGAGTATCATGTCATCTCCGAAGAGGGAGAGTTTGACTTCGTCTTTGACAACTTGAATGCCTTTTATTTCTTTTTGTTGTCTGATTGCTGAGGCTAGGACTTATATTAGTATGTTGAATAGCAGTGGTGAGAGTGGACATCCCTGTCTTGGCCCTGATCTTAGGGGAAAGGCTCCCAGTGTTTCCCCATTGAGAATGATATTTGATGTGGACTTTTCATAGATGGCTTTTAAGATGCTGAGGAATGTTCCCTCTATCCCTACACTCTGAAGGGTTTTGATCAGGAATGGATGCTGTATTTTGTCAAATGCTTTCTCTGCATCTATTGAGAGCATCATATGGTTCTTGTTTTTTCTCTTGTGAATATGATCGATCACATTGCTTTATGAGTGTTGAACCAACCTTGCATCCTGGGGATAAATCCCACTTGGTCAAGGTGAATAATTTTATTAATGTATTCTTGGATCCTATTGGCTAGTATCTTGTTGAGAATTTTTGCATCCATGTTCATCAGGGATATTGGTCTATAATTCCCCTTTGTGATGGGGTCTTTGTTAGGTTTTAGAATTAAGGTGATGCTGGCCTCATAGAACGAGTTTGGACGTACTCCATCTCTTTCAATCATTCCGAACAGCTTTAGTAGAATAGGTATGGTTTCTTCTTTAAACGTTTGATAGAATTCCCCTGGGAAGCCATCTGGCCCTGGACGTTTGAGTCTTGGGAGGTTTTTGATGACTGCTTCAATTTCCTCCCTGGTTATTGGCCTTTTCAGGTTTTCTCTTTCTTCCTGTGCCAGTTTTGGTAGTTTGTGGTTTTCCAGAAATGAGTCCATTTCTTCCAGATTGCCTAATTTATTGACGTATAGCTGCTCATAATAAGTTTTAAAATCGCTTGTATTTCCTTGGTATTAGTAATGATCTCTCCTTTCTCATTCATGATTTTATTAATTTGAATTTTTTCTCTCTTCTTTTAATAAGGCTGGCTAATGGTTTATCTATCTTATTGATTCTTTCAAAGAACCAACTCCTGGTTTTGTTGATCTGTTCCACAGTACTTCTGGTCTCGATTTCATTGAGTTCTGCTCAAATCTTTATTAATTCTCTTCTTCTGCTGGGTGTAGGATCTATTTGCTGTTTTTTCTCCAACTCCTTTAGGTACAAGGTTAGCTTTTGTATTTGGGTTTGTTCCAGTTTTTGGATGGATGCTTGTTTTGCGATTTATTTCCCCCTCAGGACTGCTTTTGCTGTATCCCAAAGATTTGGAATGGTTGTATCTTCATTCTCATTAGTTTCCATGAATATTTTTAATTCTTCCCTAATTTCCTTGTCAACTCTTTCATCTTTTAGCAGGACGGTCCTTACCCTGCACGTGTTTAAAATGCTTCCAAACTTCTTCTTGTGATTTAGTTCTAGTTTCAAAGCATTATGGTCTGAAAATATGCAGGGGACGATCCCAATATTTTGGTATCGGTTCAGACCTGATTTGTGACCCAGTATGTGGTTTATTCTGGAGAAAGTTCCATATGCACTTGTGAAGAATGTGTATTCAGTTGCGATTGGATGTAAAGTTCTGTAAATATCTGTGAAATCCATCTGGTCCAGTGTATCATTTAAAGCTCTTATTTCTTTGGAGATGTTGTGCTTAGAAGATCTGCACATTGTAGAAAGTGCTACATTCAAGTCACCAAGTATAAGTGTATTATTATCTAGGTATATCTTAACTTTGGTTATTAATTGATTGGTATACTTGGCAGTTCCCACAATATGGGCATAAATATTCATAATTATTAGGTCCTCTTGTTGGATAGATCCTTTAAATATGATATAGTGTTCCTCTTCATCTCTTACTACAGTTCTGGGGGTAAACTTTAATATGTCTGGGATGGCTACCCCTGCTTTCTTTTGAGGACCATTTGAATGGTAAATGGTTCTCCAACCTTTTATTTTCAGGCTGTAGGTGTCCTTACGTCTAAAATGAGTCTCTTATAGATAGCAAATAGATGGGCCTTGCTTTTTTATCCAATCTGAAACCCTGCACCTTTTCATGGGGTCATTAAGCCCATTCACGTTCAGAGTTACTATTGAAAGATAGGAATTTAGTGTCATCATGATACATATTCAGTCCCTGTTTTTGTGGATTGTTTCCTTGGACTTCCTATTTCTTTTACAGGGCCCCCCTTAATATGTCTTGCAGAGCTGGTTTGGTGCTCACATATTCTTTCAGTTTCTGCCTATCTTGGAAGCTATTTCTCCTTCTATTCTGAATGAGAACATTGCTGGATAAAGTATTTTTAGCTGCATGTTCTTCTCATTTAGGACCCTGAATATATCTTTTCAGGCCTTTCTGGCCTGCCAGGTCTCTGTGGAGAGTCTGCTGTTATCCTAATACTTCTCCCCATAAAAGTTAGGAATTCCTTGTCTCTTGCTTCTTTAAGGATCTTCTCTTTATTTTTGGAATTTGCAAGTTTCATTATTAAATGTCGAGGTGTTGAGCGGTTTTTATTGATTTGGGGGGGGGGGGGAGATCTCTCTGTCTCCTGGAACTGAATGCCTGTTTCCCTTCCCAAGTTAGGGAACTTTTCAGCTATGATTTGTTCAAATACACTTTTTTGTATTTGTGAGTTGTTATAGTTAGGAATTCCAATACTTTTTAAAAAGAATTTATTTACTCATTCATGAGAGTCACAGAGAGAGAGAGAGGCAGAGACATCGGTAAAGGGAGAAGCAGGCTCCATGCAAGGAGCCCGATGTGGGACTCAATCCTGGAACTCCAGGATCATGCACTGAGCCAAAGGCAGATGCTCAACTGCTGAGCAACCCAGGCATCCCAGGAATTCCAATACTATTGAATAGGAATAGTGAGAATGAGCACTCTAATCTTGTTCCTGATCTTACAGGAATATGACATTAGCTGTTAGCCTATCATATACGGCCTTTATTATGTTGAGATGTATTCCTTCTATACCCATTTGGTTCAGCATTTTTGTCATGAAATGTATTTTGTCAAAAGCTTTTTTTTTTTTCAGAGAAAAATATATTTTGTATTTGATTCCTAACCATTCCACTCATTGACACATGCCCAGGAGTGAATATTAGATAGGAAACCTGACTGCTGTTTCTTTAGTTGGCCTCAGTTCTTGGGTGTATCCCATAAAGTGAGTAATTCTTTTTATATATGTACCGAATATAATATGTATATTTTTTTAGCTTTGGCTCATAAAGTATGATGATTCCAGCTTTGTTCTTCTTTCTTACCAATAGATCTATTGGTACTCTTCTTGGATTACTGTGGAGTATCACATTTATTAATGTGATGTTTAGCCATTCTTGGATATTAGGAATAAATTCAAATGATCATGGTGTACAATCTTTTCAATGTCCTTTGAATTCAGTTTGGTAGTGTTTTATTAAGGCTTTTCCATCTATATTTTTCAGGGATATTAATATGTTTTTTTTTCTTATAGTATCCTTATCTGGCTGTGGTATCAGGTTAATGCTGGCATCATAAAATGAACTCGGGAGTGTTTTTTCCTCTTCACTTTTCTTGGAAGAGTTTGAGAAAGGATGATGCTAATTGTTCTTTAAATTTTTGGTAGAATTCACCCATTTGGTAGAATTCACCAAGCCATTTGGTTTTGTGGTATTCTTTGTTGGGAAGATTTTTTATTATTAATTCAATTTCCTTACTTATTATTGGTCTGTTAAGACTTTCTATTTCTCTAACAAAAACTAAAAATTAAAAAAAAAAGATTTTCTATTTCTTATGATCCAGTCTTTATACGTTGAATGTATTTGGGAATTTGCCCATTTTTTCCAGGTTTCCAATATATTCATATATAATTTTAGTAATCTCATAATCTTTTATATTTCTGAGGTATCAATTAATTATGTATCCTATTTCAAATATATATATACTTATATATATATATATATATTTATATATATTTACTTTGAGTTTCCTCTCTTTTTGGTAAGTTTAGCATTTTCTCAATTTATCTTTTTTTAAAAAAATACAATAATCCTTAGTTTTGTTGAACTATTCTATTGTTTTTCTGATCTCTATTACTGCTCTGACCTTTGTTATTTCTTTTCTTCTGTTAACTTCAGGCTTAATGTGTTCTTCTTTATCCGGTGACTTGTGGTAAAGTTAGGTTGTTTATTTGACTTTTTTTTCCTTAAATTGTTTAGCATTAAAACTTTCCCTCTTAGAACTGTTATTGTTGCATCCCATATATTCTGTTCTGTTTCCATTTTCATTTGTCTTAAGATTTTCAAAATTTCCCCTTTGATTCCTTCCTTGACTGATTTGTTGATCAGGAATGTGTTTAATTTCCACATATTTGTAAATTGTCCCACTTTCCTGTTATTGATACTTAATTTCATACCATTGTGGTCAGAAAAAAATACTTGATAGGATTTAAATCTAAATTTGCCTAGACTGGGATCCCTGGGTGGCGCAGGGGTTTGGCGCCTGCCTTTGGCCCGGGGCGCGATCCTGGAGACCTTGGATCGAATCCCACGTCGGGCTCCCGGTGCATGGAGCCTGCTTCTCCCTCTGCCTATGTCTCTGCTTCTCTCTCTCTCACTGTGTGCCTATCATAAATAAATAAAATTAAAAAAAATTTAAAAAAAATAAATTTGCCTAGACTTGTTTTGTGACCTAACATGTTCTATCATAGAAAATACTCCAAAAAAAAAAAAAAAAAGAAAAAGAAAAAGAAAATATTCTTTACACACTTGAGAAGAATGTATATTCTGGTGCTGTTAAATATAATGTTCTGTATATGTACATCAAGTCCATTTGGTCTAAAATATAGTTCAAGTCTACTGTTTCCTTATTGGTTTTCTCTCTGCATGATCTATCATGTGTTGTTGAAAGTTAGATATTAAAGTCCCCTACTATAATTGTATTATTATCTATCTCTTCCTTCAGATCTGTACAGACTTGTTTGATATATTTTAGTGTTTTGATGTTGGATGCATATATATTTATAATTGTTATATCCTCCCTTTCATCATTGTATAACCTTCTCTGTTTCTTGTTACAGATTTGGACTTAAAGTTTCTTTTACTTGATGTAAGTATAGCTACCCCTGCTCTCTATTGTTTCATTTGTGTGGAATATCTTGTTGCATCCATTCAATTTGATCCTATGTGTGTTCCTAAAGGTAATGTGAGTATCTTGTAAGCAACATATACCTTTTTTTAAATCCACTCAGTTACTCTGTGCCTTTTGATTGGAGAGTTAAATCATTTATAGTTAAAAGATGTATTGTTAGGTAAGTACTTATAATTGCCATCCTTTGTCCTCTGGGTATTTTGTAGTTCCTTTGTTCCTTTCTTTGTGTCTTACTGAACTAATGATCTTTTTACAGTGGTATGCTTTAACTTCTTTCTCTTTGTTTTTTGTGTAGGTACCGTAGATTTTTGCTTTGTGGTTATGATGACACCTACATGATATGTCTTATAGTTATAACAGTCTATTTTAAGCAGATAGCAACTTAAATACAAGTGCATACAAATTCTCTACCATTTTACTTTTCCTTCATATTTTAAATTTTGGCTAACCTAAATTACATCTTTCCATATAATGTATTCATTAGCTAATTTAGTTATACTTATTTTTAATACTTTTGTCCTTTAACCTTTATACTAGAGTTAAATGATTATTAAAACACCATATTACAATATTGGAGTATTCTGAATTTGACTCTATATTTACTTTTACTGATATGTTTGATATTTTCCTATTTCTTTGTTACCAAGTTATGTCTTTTCATCTTAACTTTAAAAGCATTTTTAGTATTTCTTTTAAGGCAGTTCTAGTGGTGATGTATACTCTAATTTTTAATTTGTTGTGAATGCCTATATTTCCCCTTTATTTTCAAAGAGCAATTATTCCAGATTGAAGTTTTTTTGGGGGGGGTGGTTTGTTTTGTTTTGTTTTGTTTTCTTTCAGCACTTTGAATATATCATCCCACTGTATTTTGGCCTACAAAATTTCTCCTAAGAAAAGCACTGGTAGCTTTCTGGGAGATTCTCTTGTATGTGAAAAATTATTATTTTCTCTTGCTACTTTTAAAAATCTCTTTTCAGGAGCACCTGAATGGCTCAGTTGGTTAAGCATCCAACTCTTAGTTTTGGCTCACGTCATGATGTCAGGGTCATGGGATTAAGCCCTGCATTGGGCTGTGCACTCAGCATGGAGTCTTGAGATTCTTTCCCTCTCTATTATCCTCCCCCTCTGCTCATTCCCTCACTCATGCACACATGTACTCTTTCTCTCTCACACACACAAATAAAAAAATCAAATCATTTTAAAAGATTCTCTTTTCGTCTTTAATTTTATACAGTTTTATTATAACACAGAGAAGATCTTGATTTGAAGCATTCTGTGGATTTAGCTTCATAAACTTGGATGTCCAAATTTCTCCCAATATTTGGGAAGTTCTCCACCTTTATTTCTTTAATATTTCTGCTTCTTTCTCCATCTCTTTTTTTTGGAACTCCATAAATGCATACATTACTTTTAATGATATTCTATAATTTATGTAGGATGTCTTCATTTTTTTTTCTTTTTGCTTCTATTACTGGGTAATTTCATTTTATCTGTCATTGAGGTTATTTATTCTTTCTCCTCTTGGTTGAGTTTGTTGTTGAAGCACTCCATTGAATTCTTCAGTGCAGGCATTGTATTTTTCAGCTCTAAATCATGATTTTTTTTTAATGGTTTCTATTTCTTTGTTCAACTTCCATTTTTTCATGCATTCTTTTCCTATTTTTATTTAGTTGTCTGTCTTTGTTTTCTTTTGGCTCACTGATTTTTTAAAGAGGATTATTCTGAATTCTTTGTCAGTTCATAAATTTCCATGTCTTAGGATTCATTATTCAATCTTTCTTAGTTTCCTCAGGTACCTGATTCTTTGTAATCCTTGTCTACTTGCATTGGTATATGCATATTCATATTTGAAGAAACACTCTCCAATTCCAGCATTTTAAAGCAAATGAGTGGGGTCAATGACTTGCTTCCCTGTCACATCAGGCATATGATGTACTCCATGGCTGCCTTACATCTCTGGGCAGGCTAACTGGTTTGGTGGGGATGGAGTCTATGCTTAGTAGTTGGGAGAGGCCAGTGTTCTGTCTCCCTGTTTTAGAATGGGCTCCATACCTGAGATGACCCAAGAACAGGGGTACCCAAATGGAGCAGAACAGCTGACTGAGCTCCCTAGGCAGATAGGATAACTAATTCAGCTCTGCAGATGAGCAGAAATGCTAGTTGAGATCTCTAGTTGGATGCTGCCGCCAGCAAGAACTTTGTTTGTCCTGACCCATATTTTTGTTGCCATGAGCCTCACTGCCCCTCTCCATCTCTAAATAATTCCCCCAGTGAACTCTGTGAGGTCATATATAAGTGGGTCTCCCAGGAAGTATTTCTGAAATTTGAGGAAGCTGGATGTCCATCTGTAATCTCCTTTTCCCACAGGAGAAACTGCAGGCCCAATGTGAAACACTCAGTACAGCATTGTACTGGTATAGGGGAGAGGTGAGTTGCTCAAAGTAAAACCACTACCATTACCCTCCTAGTGTGATTTTTCTCAATTTTTGTGGTCCATGAGGGTATGTTGGCTTTACTCATGTGTTCTGGGACCTTCAAAGTAGTTCTATGAATAGTTGCTAGTTACTCTTTCTGTGAGGGATACTAAAGTTGAGAATTACTTATTTTGTCATCTTGCTGATGTCCTTCTTTCCAGAAATATTAAATCCTTTAATATGGCACAAAGTCACCATTAGTTCCACTAGTTCTCAGATATGAGCCTGAGTATGGATGACCTGATGGGCATTTAAGATAGAAATTCCTAGGCACCACCATGAGAAGGTGTCATTTAAGTAGGCCTTATTAATTGATTTCATGTAGTCCTGTGGTGAGAGAGGGAGCTGGGGGTAGGCCTCAATAATTCTTCTATCTAACAAGTTTCCATGTGATGTAAATGCTTTTAGCCTGGAAATCATACTTAGATCCACTTATATAAATCTAGCAGTAACTCCTTGGCTAACAGAGCAATGTTGATTATTCCAGTTTAAATCCTAGTCACTTAGTTGTTAAACTTCTCACTTAACTCTTGCTTTCAATCCTTCACAATTCCTTGATTTCAGTTTTTCTCCAATTTTTCTTTTTTTATTTTTATAGATTTATTTTTTATTGGTGTTCAATTTGCCAACATAAGGAATAACACCCAGTGCTCATCCCCTCAAGTGCCCACCTCAGTGCCCACCACCCAGTCACTCCTACCCCACCCCCCGGCCTTCCTCCCCTTCCACCACCCCTAGTTCATTTCCCAGAGTTAGGAGTCTTCCATGTTCTGTCTCCTTTTCTGATACTTCCTACTAATTTTTTCTCCTTTCCCCTTTATTCCCTTTCACTATTATTTATATTCCCCAAATGAATGAGACCATATAATGTTTGTCCTTCTCCGATTGACTCATTTCACTCGGCATAATACCCTCCAGTTCCATCCACATTGAAGCAAATGGTGGGTATTTGTCATTTCTAATGGCTGAGTAATATTCCATTGTATACATAAACCACATCTTCTTTATCCATTCATCTTTTGATGGACACCGAGGCTCCTTCCACAGTTTGGCTATTGAGGACATTGCTGCTATAAACTTTGGGGTGCAGATGTCCCGGAGTTTCATTGCATCTGTATCTTTGGGGTAAATCCCCAGGAGTGCAATTGCTGGGTCGTAGGGCAGGTCTCTTTTTAACTCTTTGAGGAACCTCCACACAGTTTTCCAGAGTAAAAGCACAGACCTGTGATTGGCACAGTACATATTACCAAGTCTCTCTCACTGATTCAGTAAGTCTAGTGATGGTCTCAAGAATTTGTGTTTTTAAAAAGAGCTTTAAGTGCTTCTTTTCTTCAGACAAGTTTTAGAAACAGTAAGAAAATTTTAGTTTATTTACAGAGTAAAGTGCGATGCCTGGGTGGCTCAGTGGTTGAGCATCTGCCTTCGGCTCAGGACATGATCCTGGAGTTCCAGGATCAAGTCCTATATTGGGATCCCTGCATGGAGTCTGCTTCTCCCTCTGCCTCTGTCTCTGTGTCTCTCTCTCTCTCTCTCTCTCTGTGTCTCTTATGAATAAATAAATAAATAAATATTTTTAAAAAATAAAGAGCAAAGTCAAACAAAACAAAGAGTAAAGCAATTCCTTCGCCCTAAACAATGAATAATTAAGCAGTGGCAAAAACAGTTTATTGATTCATTCCTTTTCCTCTACAAGAGTGATCCTTCCTCTTGTCACATCATTCATCTCTTTGGTTCTTGGGTGAAGCTGATAGACCCTTTTTTTAGAATAATATTTTAAAATGTATAAATAAAATACAAAGGATTACAAAGAAAACCAACTATATTGAAATGGAATTATCAAAATATTCTAAAAACTAACATATATTATGACAATATATTCACTATTAACCCATAAAACAAAACATCTAGCTGTGGGTCTAATAACTAACACAACTTCAAAGTAATGATCACATAATGATTTGGGTGAGATTGACAAACACTGCAATGCTATATAATATGTATGATTTTATATTGGTGACCAAGAGTTAATGTTGTGGCAATATCACTTTGGATTATTGCCAACATTAATAATTTAAGGAAATGATGAATTTCAATGAGAGATTAGTGAAAATTGATAATTTTTTTGGTTGTGGTATTCTCACTGGGTGTTTCTGGGGGGCCAGTCAACTACAGAAGGAACAGTCTTGATTGGGATCAGGAACCACTAGCATCACTATTTTCTTGAATCATTTGGCTCTGCCTGAATTTCTGTTTAGAGCTTTTGCAAATGTATTTCCACATTTCATTTTCTTTATCTGGGCCTATATATCATTTTCATAGCCTGAAATGTAAAGTTGTTTATATAATAAAGTAGCCTATGTTGGGGGCTGTCCTTTCAGCTTTCACATTGTCTTTGCTTTACAAGACAATTAAGTTATAGCTAGATGGTCAATTTTTGAAATACACAGGCAAGTATCACTAAACACAACTCAGATGATCTTCTAATTCATCCTTGGACTACAAGAAGGTAATTTTCAGGGCCGTTGAGGTAAACCTAGAGTTTTTTCTCTCTCTTTCTTCATCCATGGAGCAACATACTTAAATTCAGCCAGGAATAAATTATAGGAAACATCAAATGAAGACAACTTCTTCACATATCCTACATTATAATCATATTTTAAATGTATTTGTAAGCACAAGGAAAGAACCATGATTATGAGCAACTGCCCCTGCATCTCTACCTTTTATTCATAATATCACTTGTACACAAGGTGGTTGTTTGAATAATAAGATTCAAAAGATACTTTCTTTATGTATTTAGAATCCAAAATACCATTTGCAAATATATTCTCCCATTCAGTAGGTTCACTTTTCATTTTGCCAGTGGTTTCCTTAGCTCTACAAAAGCTTTTTATTTGGGACACCGGAGTGGCTCAGTGGTTGAGTGTCTTCTTTTGGCTCAGGACATGATCCTGGGTCCAGGGATTGAGTCCCACATTAGGCTCCCTGTGGGGATCCTGCTTTTTTCCCTCTGTCTGTCTCTGCCTCTCTATGTGTGTGTCTCTCATGAGTAAATAAAACCTTTTTTAAAAAGTTTTTATTTTGGTGTAGTGTCAGTAGCTTATTTTTTACTTCTGTTTTCTTTGCATACATATCTAGAGACATATCTAGAAAAATGTTTCTAAGGTCAATGTCAAAGAGATTACTGCCTATGTTTTCTTCTAAGAGTTTATGGTTTCAAGGTTTCAAGGTCTCACATTAAGATTTTTAATTCATTTTGAGTTTATTTCTGGGTATGCTGTAGGAATAAATATGCCAAAAATACAAATAACCTGATTAAAAATGGGCAAAGGATCTGAATAGATATTTATCCAAGAATGGCCACCAGACACATAAAAAGACTCACAACATCACTAATCAGGGAAATGCAAATCAAAACCACAAAGAAATATCACCTTCCACCTGTCAGAATGCCTAGAGTAAAAAAGACAAGAAATAACAATTTTGGGCAAGGATATGGAGAATAGGGAATCCTCATGCACTATTGGTGGGAATTTAAATTGGTATAGCCACCGTGGAAAATGAAAATAGTAATTCAAAAAGATATATTCATCCCTATGTTTATTGCAGCATTATTTATAATAGCCAAGATATGGAAGCAATCCAAGTATGCACCCATAGATAAATAGACAAAAAAGACACATATATATAATGGAATATTGCTTAGGCATAAAAAGTAATGCGATCTTGCTATTTGCAACATGGATGTACCTAGGAGGCATTATGCTAAATGAAATAAGTGAGACAGAGAATGACAAATACCATTTGATTTCACTGAGATGTGGAATCTAAAAAAAGACAAAACAACAAACCAAAAAATAAAAACAAGGACAAACAAAGAAAAATACACTCTTAAATACAGAGAATAAATTGGTGGTTGCCAGCAGGGAGGTTGGTAGTGGGAAGAGTGAAATAAATAAAGGGGATTAATAGGTACAGTCTTCCAGTTATAAAACAAATAAGTCATGTAAATAAAAATTATAGCATCGGGAATACAGTCAATAATGCTGTAATAATGTTATATGGTGACATATGATGACTATAATTATGGTGAACATTGAGTAATGCATAGAAATGTTAAATCAATATATTATATACCTGAAACTAATATAATATTTTATGTCAATTATGTCAATAAAAGCAAACAAAAAAAAGGCAAAACAAAACAAAACAAAAAAGACTTTCCTGAGGCTTTTCACCAAAAATAAGACTTTGCATATTATATTATATCAATTAGACAGAGACATGACCCTTTTAGAGACAGGTAAATTTCTTTTTAAAATGTTCCCTCACAAATATACATAGATTGCTATGGCATGACATCTTGGACAGGGAATATGCTCAACTTAGACCAAGGAGTGCATTTTTTTAAACTACTGAAATAGAATATGCATTTTTTTTTCCTCTAAGAGCCTGCCCAGGCAGTAATCCAACTGTGAACTGTCAACAAATGCTGCCCTGTAACATTCTACACAACTCAGTTGCCATGGTAACTGGATCTCTATTGACAAGAAAGAAAAAGAAACATATGGTTGGGTAACAGTCTTACTTCACAAAGCCTAAACTTATTTACAGGGTCATCATTCTTTCTGAGAGAACTAAGGTTCTCAAAACCAAAGGTAGCTTTAATCAAATATTCCAATGGACTATATAAAATATTATGTATGTATATATGTATATATATATATATATATATCAACAAAAAGTGTTGGACTATAAGCTTATCAGAATGTTTTATTTTAAAAAATCAACATAAACCAAGGAAAATCTATTTACAATCAAAATGTACTGCACATTACCTACTTATTCTTACTTTCTATTAAAAAGTATTCAGGTGACATTTATGAAGTATCCACTATGTGCATTATAAAATACTATGCTCCTTGGTCCAAAGTAGTGTCCTTGTTCAATTCAATTGCTTATGAGTTGTTAGAAGAGATAAATACATAAACAAATAACCACTGGATGGTGAAGAATATACAAATATAAGTGATATAATAAAGTATAAATAGCATTATAAGCGCACAGAAAGGTAATTATTAAATGATCTTTTTTCTAAGTTTCCATGGAACCTTGTCCATTCTTCCAGTAGCAGTTACCACACACCGTATCATAGTGCCTTATACATGGTGTTTGACTAATAAATGAATGTTGCTTATAATCATTTCATTGAAATCTTTATATGTCTGTTTACTCAGACTATAATCATATTACACTCTATGTGTATGTAGCTAGAGCTTAGCATAGTGCCTAATACATCACAGGCCTTCAGCAAAAAATTATTAGATGTATTAATAATTTTCAATTTTGGATTTTTTACTTGGGTCTTCAAGAATCAATACTCCTATTTGAATAAGTAGGATATAGAGAGATTGCTATTTTTTTCTATTTCAATCACTGAATTTTCCTACACTGGTGAAATGGGTAAATTTGCAAATTGCTATCCAATTTCATTGTCAAAATTTTCAGCGTATTTGAATACTCAAAGAGCAGTAAAAATTATCCCTTTAAAAAAGAAAGCCTAAAGGCTTTATCATCAGCAAACTATACACAATATATTTATAGTGTAGCTAATAGTAAAGTATGTCTTTGTTTTCTTTTGGGAGAAACAAGAATTTTACTAATTGATGTCAAAATCAAGAATGACACTCAAATATTTCCATTCTTGGTTCTATTAATAATATCAAACATTTGTCATTTCACATTCAAATTTTGTTTGCAAAACTTTCCTTCCCTTTGAGCGTTAGTTTTCTCTTTTGCAAAATGGGAGTTTTGAACTAATGAACACTAATATTTTGTACAACTCTGATGGACTGTAATTTAAATTCAAGTTAAAAATTGTGCAGGAATAAAACATAAAATACACAATTTGTTTATGTGCCATCATTAAATGCTACTATTTAATACACCATTTTTTTAAAAGCACAATTACTGGATTAGAGCTGGGTTAGGTTTTAATATTGTGATATCTATGAATAAAGATTTTGCTAAATAAAAGTCTAAACAAGATTTTGGGGGAACTAAGACTATTTAGAGTAGCACTGTCTAACAAAATTCCCTTCTGTAAACACAAACATATACATGCACACCCTTATATTCATAGATCTGTGTTTCTTTGATTGGTAAACTCATCCATTTTTCAAGTTCCAACTCAAATGTTACATTGTCTCTCTATAGTAGCCCTGTCCAGTAGAACTTTGTGTGACAAAGAAAATGTTCTATATCTGTACTATAAAATAAGGTAGCCCGTAAAATATGGTAGGACTGTAAAATGCAATGTGGTTATTGATCACTGAAAATGTAGTTAGTGCAACTGAGCAATTGAATTTTATTTTTAAGTTTTATTAATTTTTTTTCCTTCTACTTGCATAATTTATTTTTTTAATTAATTTTTATTGGTGTTCAATTTACCAACATACAGAAAAACACCCAGTGCTCATCCCGTCAAGTGTCCACCTCAGTGCCCGTCACCCATTCCCCTCCAACACCCGCCCTCCTCCCCCTCCACCACCCCTAGTTCGTTTCCCCGAGTTAGGAGTCTTTATGTTCTGTCTCCCTTCCTGATATTTCCCAACATTTCTTCTCCCTTCCTTTATATTCCCTTTCACTATTATTCATATTCCCCAAATGAATGAGAACATACACTGTTTGTCCTTCTCCGACTGACTTACTTCACTCAGCATAATACCCTCCAGTTTTATTAATTTTAATATAAGTACCACATGTGTCAAATGTTGGACAGCTCAATTTTAGACTATTCAAGAGAAGACATATTTCAATGACCTTAATAAAGGTTACAATGAAACATTAATTATAAAGTATTTTTAATTATTCATTATATTAGTCAGTAAGGTGTAAACCTAGTGTGAATTACTTTCTACACTTGAAAATAATCAAATTGTATTACCTCAAAATTATTTAGAATTTACAAATTTCACAATTTCATAATTACTTTCCTCCAATTCAATGAAAAAAATAATATTTTATTCAGGTATTTGACTTGAAAGCTTTAAATACATGATTATATTTTGAATTTCATATGATATTCATAACATTCTGTGAAAATGGACAAGTAAAACATTTTCTTGATTTTACAGATGAGAAAATTAAAAACCAGGAAAAGTTTTCCCCAACAATAGGACTATAATATGCAGAGCCCAAATAATAATTTAAGGCCAGTAGTTTTTTTAAAAACAGCCTTTTTTTACATTATAATCTGAGAGTAAAGTAGTGAGTGTGTTGGTAAATCTCCACCTAAAATTCATTAGGACATTTTTTCATTATATTTCCATCAAAGGTACTTGATGTTAGATGACTGTTTGCCACACTAATCAGCAATTACAAAATTGAGCTCCTCAGAGTAAAAAGAGAATTAGAGTGAGATATTTTAAATCATTCTAGCAGATATTTTTTCTCCTGAGCTAGGAATGAGTTTGTTAGACAAAGCAAAATAGTGCAGTAACATTTCTGTGTTGTTTGATTTAGACAGTACTATATTTTTTAAGTGCATGTTCAGATTGGAAGTAAGGATACTATAGGAAGTACTTATATTTTGTAATTGAGATTTTACAAGTTTTTAGACAGGCTTTAACACCAAATAGTGTTGCCTGCTATGTTTATTTGCTTAGGGGTATGAAAGGTAGAAAAATAACACAGTATTGAGTGAGTCAGAAGTATGTGTTTGATCATTTTGAATTCCATGTGGACAACGCACTACAGAAATCTAATTTTCTTTTATTCATACAAATGCTACTTTCACTGACAGTTACAAAGACTTATATTATTATTCAACTGTGGAGTACTCCCTAAGGAATCTGCTTCCCCAAGATGTTGTGTCTTGGTCTCCCTTGATAGACTAAAATGACAGATTTGTCTTTGTACCCACCATCTGCTCCTAGATGGACTTTTGAAGGTAATGTTAGTCCCTCACCTTTAATGTAGGAATAGTATATGAAAATCAATGGATATTTCAGAAAAGTACAGTTTTCTAGAGTTACCAATAGAAAATTTTGGAAAAATAATTGGACAAATTTCTGGAAAAGTGTGGAGGCACAAGTCCCAAAGTATTTTAATTGATCAGAATTTCGAGCTCCATTTTGAGATGTATACCATTTAAAAAATTATTTGCTACAATTATTGAATAAGAGATGATTACAAACAAGGTGTGTAAAAACAATTCTAGCTTAAGCCATTGGCATTAATTTTACAACAACACTGTCAACACTTTTGTCTGAAATCCTTGGAAACTGTCATGAATGTTTGATTGGCATGTTTAATGTCTTTTTGGATTGATAAGATTTATGACACTTGTTCGAGACCAGAAGAACTGTGGAACAGATCAACAGAACCAGGAGTTGGTTCTTTGAAAGAATCAATAAGATAGATAAACCATTAGCCAGCTTTATTAAAAAGAAGAGAGAGAAGCTTCAAATTAATAAAATCATGAATGAAAAAGGAGAGATCACCACCAACACCAAGGAAATACAAACAATTTTAAAAACATATTATGAACAGCTATATGCCAATAAATATGGAAATCTGGAAGAAATGGACGCATTTCTGGAAAGCCACAAACTACCAAAACTGGAACTGGAAGAAATAGAAAACTTGAACAGGCCAATAAACAGGGAGGAAATTGAAGCAGTCATCAAAAACCTCCCAACACAAAAGTCCAGGGCCAGATGGCTTCCAAGGGGAATTCTATCAAACGTTTAAAGAAGAAACCATAACTATTCTACGAAAGCTGTTTGGAAAGATAGAAAGAGATAGAGTACTTCCAAATTCGTTCTATGAGGCCAGCATCACCTGAATTCCAAAACCAGACAAAGACCCCACTAAAAAGGAGAATTAAAGACCAATATCCCTGATGAACATGGATGCAAAAATTCTCAACAAGATACTAGCCAATAGGATCCAACAATACATTAAGAAGATTATTCATCATGACCAAGTAGGATTTATTCCTGGGAAACAAGGCTGGTTCAACACTCGTAAAACAATCAATGTGATTCATCATATCACCTAGAGAAAAACCAAGAACCGTATGATCCTCTCATTAGATGCAGAGAAAGCATTTGACAAAATACAGCATCCATTCCTGATCAAAACTCTTCAGAGTGTAGGGATAGAGGGAACATTCTTCAACATTTTCAAAGCTATCAACGAAAAGCCCACAAAAAATATCATTCTCAATGCGGAAGCACTGGGAGCCTTTCCCCTAAGATCAGGAACAAGACAGGGATGTCCATTCTCACCACTGCAATTCAACATAGTACTGGAAGTCCTAGCCTCAGCAATCAGACAACAAAAAGACATTAAAGGCATTCGAATTCGCAAAGAAGAAGTCAAACTCTCCCTCTTCACCGATGACATGATACTCTACATAGAAAACCCAAAAGCCTCCACCCCAAGATTGCTAGAACTCATACAGCAATTTGGTAGCGTGGCAGGATACAAAATCCATGCCCAGAAATCAGTGGCATTTCTATACACTAAAAATGAGACTGAAGAAAGAGAAATTAAGAAGTCAATCCCATTTACAATTGCACCCAAAAGCATAAGATACCTAGGAATAAACCTAACCAAAGAGGTAAAGGAACTATACCCTAAAAACTATAGAACACTTCTGAAAGAAATTGAGGAAGACACAAAGAGATGGAAAAATATTCCATGCTCATGGATTGGCAGAATTAACATTGTGAAAATGTCAATGTTACCCAGGGCAATTTACACGTTTAATGCCATCCCTATCAAAATATCATGGACTTTCTTCAGAGTGTTAGAACAAATTATTTTAAGATTTGTGTGGAATCAGAAAAGACCCTGAATAGCCAGGGGAATTTTAAAAAAGAAAACCATAGCTGGGGGCATCACAATGCCAGATTTCAGGTTGCACTACAAAGCTGTGGTCATCAAGACAGTGTGGTACTGGCACAAAAACAGACACAGAGATCAATGGAACAGAATAGAGAACCCAGAAGTGGACCCTGAACTTTATGGTCAACTAATATTTGACAAAGGAGGAAAGACTATCCATTGGAAGAAAGACAGTCTCTTCAACAAATGGTGCTGGGAAAATTGGACATCCACATGCAGAAGAATGAAACTAGACCACTCTCTTTCACCATACACAAAGATAAACTCAAAATGGATGAAAAATCTAAATGTGAGACAAGGTTCCATCAAAATCCTAGAGGAGAACACAGGCAACACCCTTTTTGAACTCGGCCACAGTAACTTCTTGCAAGATACATCCACGAAGGCAAAAGAAACAAAAGCAAAAATAAACTATTGGGACTTCATCAAGATAAGAAGCTTTTGCACAGCAAAGGATACAGTCAACAAAACTAAAAGACAACCTACAGAATGGGAGAAGATATTTGCAAATGACGTATCAGATAAAGGGCTAGAGTCCAAGATCTATAAAGATCTTCTTAAACTCAACACCAAAGAAACAAACATATCTAATCATGAAATGGACAAAAGACATGAACAGAAATCTCACAGAGGAAGACATAGACATGGCCAACACGCACATGACAAAATGCTCTGCATCACTTGCCATCAGGAAAATACAAATCAAAACCACAATGAGATACCACCTCACACCAGTGAGAATGGGGAAAATTAACAAGGCAGGAGACCACAAATGTTGGAGAGGATGCGGAGAAAAGGGAACCCTCTTACACTGTTGGTGGGAATGTGAACTGGTGCAGCTACTCTGGAAAACTGTGTGGAGGTTCCTCAAAGAGTTAAAAATAGACCTGCCCTACGACCCAGCAAATGCACTGTTGGGGATTTACCCCAAAGATACAGATGCAATGAAACACCGGGACACCTGCACCCCGATGTTTCTAGCAGCAATGTCCACAATAGCCAAACTGTGGAAGGAGCCTCGGTGTCCATCGAAAGATGAATGGATAAAGAAGATGTGGTTTATGTATACAATGGAATATTACTCAGCCATTAGAAATGACAAATACCCACCATTTGCTTCAACGTGGATGTAATTGGAGGGCATTATGCTGAGTGAAATGAGTCAATCGGAGAAGCACAAACGTTATATGGTCTCATTCATTTGGGGAATATAAATAATAGTGAAAGGGAATAGAAGGGAAGGGAGAAGAAATGGGTAGGAAATATCAGAAAGGGAGGCAAAACATAAAGAGTCCTAACTCTGGGAAACAAACTAGGGGTGGTGGAAGGGGAGGAGGGTGGGGGTTGGGGGTGAATGGGTGATGGGCACTGAGGGGTGCACTTGATGAGATGAGCACTGGGTGTTATTCTATATGTTGGCAAATTGAACACCAAAAAATAAATTTATTATTAAAAAATAAAAAAATAAAATCTTGAAGCAATTGAAAAATTTTGGAAAATCAAATTCCAGTAAACAATATAGAAAATCTTATCCCCCTGTTGTCCCATGTATTTGCTACAAGAAATAATACTTTTCAATTTTGTGTTTTTTGTTAACTGTGACTCTCACTAATGTTTTTATTTTTTATTTTTTGATCAGGAAAATTCCACAATGTAGAATTACTCAGGTCCAAGTTCTCATCCCTGCTTCATACATTTTGCCTGCTGTATGACCTTGGAAAGTTGCATATTAGTTGGACCTCAGTTTCCTCATCTAAAATAGGGAAGAATAATAATACCTGTCCAATAGGATTTTCATGAAGATAAATTGAAATATGCATGTGAATCTTACAGCACAGGGATCCCTGGGTGGTGCAGTGGTTTAGCGCCTGTCTTTGGCCCAGGGCGCGATCCTGGAGACCCGGGATCGAATCCCACATCGGGCTCCCGGTGCATGGAGCCTGCTTCTCCCTCTGCCTGTGTCTCTGCCTCTCTCTCTCTCTCTCTCTGTGTGACTATCATAAAAAATAAATAAATAAAAATAAAATAAAAAAAATGAATCTTACAGCACAGAACCAGGCAATGGTTAATTGGTAATGTTTACCACCCAATGGAAAGGAAAGCATAAGGTCCATATGTTGTGATTCATTTTCCTACAATATTTCAAGAAATAATCCTTTTTACTCATTCAGCTTTTAATGGGTACTCACAATATATGAACCTTTTTTTTGTCAGTTGTCACAGAAGTAGAGAAAAATGAGTAAGACCTGATCCCTCTCCCCAAAGTGTATACTGGTGTTTGTTCTAGTTAAGTTAAATAAAAAGTCCATACATGTTGCATGATTCTTGATCTAAAATACAGATCTGAATATTATAGAAGACAAAAGCAAATTATGAGTTCAGAGAATAAAGGACAAAATATCTTATAGGCTTGTTTGCTTTGTATTTGCTTATGTCTAATTTCCCACATACAGAAGTGTGGAGAGCTAAGCTAAAGTGATATATCTGTCACTTATTTGATGTAGTCACCTCATACAAGTTATTGCTTCTCTCTAAACCTGTTTTGTCATATATAAAACAGTGATTTTGGACTAGATAGGCTTTAAGATCTCATCTCTCTTCCAGATGAATTTAAGGCATATTCCACATAAAAAACATAATGATATCGAACTGAAAAGATGTCCTTTAAAAACAAGGAAAATTTCCATTGGAAGCATAGCTTTATAGCCAAACAACAGAAAGAAGAATACATACATGTGTATATGTATGTGCTCTGTTTATGTACTGCATTTCACATTTCTAGAAAGAAATGGAAACATTAACAGAATCAGCCAAAACCTTTTTAGCACTGTTCCCATGGAAAAGTGTCCAAGAATATTACATTAACAATCAGTCTTTTTTTGTCTCTAAATCCCCTGAAGTCATAAAATGTCTGGTCATAATTCCTTCCAACTACTCTTCACATCATTTTAGTCAGTCTTCCAAGTTTCAGTAGCTTTTGATGCACTTTGTAATGTCAAAGGGCTTCCCAGATTCTTGTTTGCTTTCTTATTTTTATCTTATTTTCTCTACCATTTGATTGAAGATAACTTTAAGCCACAATAAAACTTATATATTAACAATCAACATAGGATTTATTTTTCTCCTTGGTACAGTCATAATACTATTGCTTTAAACATTTTTATCAAAAAAAAAATAAATAAACATTTTTATCAACACTGTTGGCCAGAATCTAAAATAAAGAGTTAAAAGGCCACAGTAAACAATACACATAGCATAACATACGTAACTCAAGATAGTGAGATAGTGTGCACTTGGCGGTGTGCTGTTTTTAAGTTAATGATCATAAGAATGCAAACTACTGTTTGCATAGTTGGTTACAGTAACTCTTATTCTTGAGTGTGTATGTGAGCACTTAGCTAATTAACTGGAGAGAGAGATAGAGGCAGAGATAAAGAGACAGAAAGACAGAGAAGCAGACTCAGAGAGCAGGTGTGATAGATCTCCCAGGACTTTAAACTTTGGTGTCACATCACTCTTGGGACCTTTTCATTTCAATCAATCCCTGGATGATCACACCAACTTGCATGGTATTAAAATGCCACTTCATATCCTCATTGTTTAAAGGTTTTATTTATTTATTCATGAGAGATACAGAGAGAGAGAAAAGACAGAGAGAGAGAGAGAAAAGAGGAGAGAGAGAGAGAGAGAGAGAGGCAGAGACACAGGCAGAGGGAGAAGCAGGCTCCATGCAGGAAGCCTGATGGACTCTATCCCAGGACTCCAGGATCACGGCCTGGGCTAAAGGCAGGAGCTAAACCACTGAGCCACCCAAGGCTCATCTCATTTTTTATAACTCTTTCCTCTGCCTGCAGTGTTATTCCTCCAAATAGTTGTTTATATAGCTTTCTTAAATCTCAGATATTTTCTCAACTTATACCTAACTGAGGTTTGTTTTGACTATTGCATTTAATATATCAGCTTTCTCTACTTCTCTTTAGCTTTATTTTTCTTTATATAATTTATCACCATTTAGCATGCCAGTTGTTTTAATTCCTTATTTATTTATTGTATGTATTGTATGTATTGTTATTTCATTCTCCGAATGAAAGTATTTTGGGGGGCACTTGGGTGGCTCAGTGGTTGAGTGACTGCTCAGGTTGTGATCCCAGGGTGTTGGGGATCAAGTGCCTTATCGGGCTCCCCACAGGGATCCTGCTTCTCCCTCTACCTATATCTCTGCCTCTCTCTGTGTCTCTGATGAATAAATACATAAAATCTTTTTAAAAATAGTATTTTCTGTTAGGTTTGTTGCTAGGTCTATCCCCAAGACTTAGATCAGTGCTCATATGAGTATATTATTAAGTAATACACACACACACAGGAAAACTATTTCAGAAAAATGGCATTGTAATAAATCAGCAATGCATAGT
Organism: Vulpes vulpes; assembly: GCF_048418805.1. NCBI lineage: Eukaryota > Metazoa > Chordata > Mammalia > Carnivora > Canidae > Vulpes > Vulpes vulpes. The sequence goes on along the minus strand of NC_132796.1, from coordinate 95,311,538 downwards.
GTTGTACTTAAGAGATGCCTGTGTCTTTAACTGAAGACTTGTGATTGATTAAATCAGTAGGCAAATCAAGAAATATCTGAGCTCCTACTACATATAAGGTACTGTTCTAAGTGCTACTTTATGAGATACTCAAGTTAGATGTTAAGGGACCAAAATAAACTATTTCCCTGAATGTATCTTCTTTATTAATATAGTTAGGGAAAGCAATGTGCACAGATTGCTGGAAAATCTCTTTTGGTAACGCTTTTCCTTCAAACACAGCTCTAATATGCAATACTATCAGTGGCTGTCTCATTCCCTGATGTCTCTGTCTTCCTTTGTGATCTATCCTTTCCCTTCCTTCTCTATATAAGTTTTTGCCTTAGTATATTCCACTGAGTTCATCATTTTCAATATTTTGGCTTATGAGATTAAGTCTGGATTAATGGATGATTGGTACAATAAGACAAAAGTATTAACACCAAAATGCTTGCAGTATTGAATATTAAGAGCCGCATCATTGTATCAAAGCTTCATATATAAACTTTAATCTTTTTTAATTAAAACATTTCAATTATTTATAATCTTAATAAAGAAACAATTCTACCTATATTTAATATTTAATTTTCTTGCTATAACGATACCTGATTGTAACGATACAAATGCGAAATTCTATTATCATCACTAAATAGTATAGAAGTCCACTAATTTCTAAGGGAGAAAAGAAACACTGTACTTTCTTTTTAGTGTTAACTCTGTTAGATGTTTTTATTATATATATTTTGTCTTTTATTATTGTATTTTGTTGCTGTTTTAATTACCATAGTCCAGAAATACATCTGTTGTCCCTGAACATCATTTGCCATTCAACTGTTCCTTACAGACTGATAACACCTCTGCCAATTTTGAGAACTATCTCCTGTCCTTCAGGAACATTCTTTTTCCAATTTAAAAGCTTTCTCTTTCCATCTCTTCTTGCCAACAATCAATTATGTGCACAGTGAACAGCCAGGTGGCTATCATTTATATTTTGAACTGTCTTAAAGGAAGCCAACATGGTCTTTGGCAGAAAGTTAAAGTAAATTGAAGATTCACTGAATCTCAGAAATTGAATGGGTTATTTTTAGTTAGTTGGTTTCAGAAAGATATTCTAACAGCTGAAGTTAGTACTTTTAATAATTACTTATGAACAATGAAATATTAATCTGAAATTGAAAGAATATTTAAGGAAGTAATTTAATCATGTTGCCATGATTACCTTTACTAATCTTTAAAGTGAAAAAAATCATTTTCAAAGTATAAATTCTTCATCTAATAGATGTTCTGATCATATCATTTTACTGTGCATCTAAACTTCTCCCAGAATATTCAAGTGAACCTGCAGAATCGGAACGGGATCTGGTTTCTCTATAGAAAGTTCTTTCTCATGTTTCCTATCTAGAATTTTCCTGCAATATATGATTTAGTTAGGCTAACACATTATGCTATTTTCTCATCAAAAGTGCCAAAAGTGGGTTTTGAAGGGAAAATGGTGCACGTGGCATATGTACATTCATTTTTAGACTCATAGTTATGTAGGTACTTAAATGGAGAAATAAAATTTGTCTGTATGTAAGTCAATTTAGATTTAAAATGTTCACTCTTGAGAATATTGTTTGCTTTTGTCTTGTAAACATTCTGTCATTCAATAGTTTGCAAATAGTTCCCAAAGAACAGCAGAATAAAAACATCTTTCTCCCCACTTCCCTTCATGTGTATGATAAAACAAGTGATTTCCTTAATAAATGTAGTACAATGTGTCTAAATCCTTACTTCTCCTGCCACGGGTAAAATATTTTGCCTTCTGTTGTTTACCTGAAGGTCACAAATAAGACCATTGGTTCAATTAATTCCCTTTCAAATGTCACTAATCTATCTATACAACTTATATTAGCATTATTTTAAGAAAAGTTTTTGTTTTAATTCCAGTTAGTTAACATACAGTGTTATATTAGTTTCAGGTGTACAAAATAGTGATTCAACAATTCTATACATCACCCAGTGCTCATTATAAAAAGTGCAATCCTTAATTCCCATGATCTATTTAGCCCATCTTTCCACTCACCTCTTCTCTGGTGACTATTGGTTTGCTCTCTATAGTTAAGAATCTGCTTCTTGGTTTATCTCTCTCTCTCTCTCTTTCTCTCCCTCTGCTCATTTGTTTTCTTTCTTAAATTCCACATATTAGTGAAATCATGTTATTTGTCTTTTTCTGAATGACTTATTTTGCTGAGTATAATACACTCTTGCCCCATCCACATCATTGCAAATGGTAAGATTTCATTCCTTTGGATGACTGAGTAATATTCGGATGTGTGCATGAGTGTGTGCATGTGTGTGTATTCCATATACACATGTAATATCTTTTTAAAAAGATTTTATTTATTTATTCATTATATATATATATACATATATATATATATATGTATATATATATATATATATAGAGAGAGAGAGAGAGAGAGAGAGAGAAGCAGAGACACAGGCAGAGGGAGAAGCAGACTCCATGCAGGGAGCCTGATGTGGGACTCGATCCCAGGTCTCCAGGATCACACCCTGGGCCAAAGGCAGACACTGAACCACTGAGCCACCCAGGGATCCCCAATATCTTCTTTATCCATTCATCAGTTAATGGTTTAGGCTCTTTCCATAATTTGGCTATCAATAATGCCACTACGAAGATCAGGATGCATGTACCATTCGAATCAGTTTTTGTATACTTTGTGCAAAGACCTAGTAGTGCAATTGCTGAATCATAGGGAAGTTCTAATTTTAATTTCCATACAGTTTTCCAGAGTGGCTGTGCCACTTTGCATTCCCACCAATAGTGCAAGAGGATTCCTTTTTCTCCAAATTCTCCCTGCCATCTGTTGTTTCGTGTGTTGTTGGTTTTAGCCATTCTGACAGGCGTGAGGTGATATCTCATTTTACATTTGATTTGTGTTTTGCTGGTGGTGAGTGATGTTGAGCATCTTTTCATGTGTCTGTTAGCTATCTGTATGTCTTCTTTGGGGAAAAAATCTATTCATGTTTTCTGCCTATTTTTTTTAATTGTACTATTCATTTTGGGGATATTGAGTTTTATATCAGCTTATTGTATTTGTTTTTACACTCACAAAGCTCTGTAGGGATAATCATCTATTGTTACTTTAAATATGGAGCAATGAATAGCTCAAAACACACACATTACCAGAAGTGACATTACGTTGGAAGCTTTTGAGGAAAATAATCAAAATAGATCATTACATCTCTTTAACAAAAAACCATTAAACTTAGCATCCTTTGTGTATAATCACATTTGCAAAAGCAGTAAACTATGTGCAATTATAAGCTTATATGCACACTAATAATCAAGATCGGAATTGTACAGTAATTTACCTATCCTGAATAAAACTGTGACTTAGTCCTCATGGCTGCCATCTTTCCCTGTATGCCTTTGTTACCATTTTTTTTTTTTTTGCGCAATTTCATTTTATTCCATCTTTGTTCAGTACACTTCAAGTGCTCATTGTTTTCTTCAACTAACATATTATGCAAGGTCACTGAACTAAATAAGAACCTTCTGACATGATGGTTTAGCGTTCTATCACTTTGAGAAAGCACAGTGACTAATTAAATATCTTTAAGTTTTCTCAAAAATGCGTATTAGGGTCTGCTTACAGCAAAGTTATTAACCTGAAGTAAATACTGCTATTTGGGGTTTCGATGTTATAGATAACCTTAATGTCAGACAATTTGTATGAAATCTGGGATAAAGTCTTTGTCTTTACAGTAACTTTTAACTAATGTTAGACCATGAAACTTAAATGTAGATTTGAAGGCAATTATGGTTAAACAATTAGGTAATATTCGGTTAGTGAACTTAAGCACAACTTAATTATCCCTTCAAATCATACTTAGTATAGATGAACACAGAATTTGGAATTTGGGGTTTATATATACTTTATTTGTATTTAAATAGATTAATTTGTGGCAGCCCAGGTGGTTCAGTGGTTTAGCACCTGCCTTCGGCCCAGGGCCTAATCCTGGAGACCCGGGATAGAGTCCCACGTCAGGCTCCCTGCACAAAGCCTGCTTTTCCCTCTGCCTGTGTCTCTGCCTCTCTCTCTCTCTCTCTCTCTCTCTCTCGAATAAATACATAAAATCTTTTAAAAATAAATGGATTAATGCAACAACAGTAGACAATAGAATCTATCATGAGACGGGGAAAAGTACTTTCATAGAAGAGCAATTTTTAGTATAATCTTTAAAAAAAACTGTAGATGCCTTATTGCTTTACAAGAAGTAAGTCAATCAGAGAAGGACAAAGATTATATGGTCTCATTCATTCGGGGAATATAAAAAATAGTGAAAGGGAATAAAGGGGAAAGGAGAGAAAATGAGTGGGAAATATCAGAGAGGGTGACAGAGCATGAGAGACTGCTAACTCTGGGAATGAACAAGGGGTAGTGGAAGGGGAGGTGGGTGGGGGGATGGGGTGACTGGGTCACAGGCACGGAGGGGGGCACTTTACGGGATAAGCACTGGGTGTTATGCTATATGTTGGCAAATCGAACTCCAATAAAAAATACAAAAAAATAAATAAAAAGATTTCAAAACAGGAAAAAAAAGACAATTAAAGAAGTCCATGGAGAGGCACTAAAAAAAAGTAAACAGAATTTTTAAAATAAAATATTAAAGTGGAATTATTTTGGTAATCTCTGGATATGTTCAAAAGTAAACATTACTACTGTATACATATTTATAAAAGGAGAAGATAGGTGTGGGCATAGGGTGACTTGAGCCAAAATTAGTGCTGCAGAGAAATGCAGTCTTAGAGATCTTGATAAGCAAACTTCAGATACTTTAGAGTATAAGAGTGTTGAGAAAATGATAGAAAAGAAATAAGAAAGAATTAAAAGAATTCGTCACCACTAAACTAGCCTTATAAGAAATATTGAATAGAAAGAAGAGATCATAATCAGGAGTCAGAAAATTTTAAAAGGAAAAAAATTCATAGATAAATACAAACATAATAAAAGTAGCAGATTAATCACTTATAAAACCAGTACAGAGATTAAAGCACAAAAGCAGTAAAATAAATTATATCTATAAAAATCAAGCAAGGGATGCACAAAATCAAAGGATGTAAAGTATGATAACATATAGATAAAATGAGAGGAGTAAAAATTTACTGCTTTTAAAATGGGTTCAAACTTAAGTGATCATCAACTTAATATAGATTTTTATATGCATAGGACGTTATGTATAAACCTAACGGTAAATACATAATTAAAAACCAGTATAAGGTATGCAAAACATAAAAAGAAAGGAATCCAAGTATATCGCTAAAGAAAGTCATCAAACCACAAAGGAGGAGAGCAAGAGAAGACAGGAAAAGAGAACTACAAAAATACCCATAAAACAAATAACAAAATAGCAGTAAGGTCATACCTATCAATAATTGCTTTAAATGTAACTAGACTAAATGCTCCAATCAGAAGACATGAGATCCCTGAATGGATAAAAAAAGCAAGACCTCGTTGAAAATATTTATGCACCCAAATTGTAAGCACTTAAATTTATAAAGCAACTATTAACATATATAAAGAAATCAATAGTAATACAGTAATAGTAGTAATAGTAATACAGTAATTAACCACTTGTATCAGTGGATAGATCATCTAGAGAGAAAATCAAGGAAATAGTGGCTTTAAATAACACATTGGACCAGATAAAGCTAACAGATTATTCAGAACATTCTATCTCAAAACAGTGGAATACATGTTCTTTTCAAGTGCACATGGAACGTTCTTCAGAATATCACGTTAGGCAACAAAATGAGTCTCAGCAAATTCAAAAATATTGAAACCATATCATGCATGTTTTCCAAATACAATGGTGCAAATCAGTCAAAGGAAAAATCTGGAAATAACACAAATACATGAAGTTTACATAATATGCTACTAAACAATGAATAAGTCAGTCAAGAAATCAAAGAGGAGACCAAAAATACATGGAGAGGAACCTGGGTGGCTCAGTAAATTAAGCATCTGCCTTCAATTAAGGTCATGATCCCAGGGTCCTGGTATAGAAATCCATGTCTACTCCCTGCTCAGTGGAGAGTCTGTTTCTCCCTCTCTTGCTCTCTCTCTCTGCCCTTTTGCCCACTTGTGCTCTCTCTCTCTCAAATAAATTTTAAAAATCTTAATAAGACACATGGAGACAAATGAAAATAAAAACAGAATGTTCCAAAATCTTTGAGATACAACAAAAGCTGTTCAAAAGAAGAATGATTATAGCAATACAGACATAGTTCAAGAAGTAAGAAAAATCTCAAATAAACAACCTAACGTTACACCTAAAAGAGCTATAAAAAGAACAAAGCCCAACTCCTGGAAAGAAAGGAAGTAATAAAGATTAGAGCAGACATAATTAAATAGAAACTTTACAAAAGTAATAGAACAGACTCATGAAACCAGGAGCTAACTCTTTGAAGAGACTGATAAACAAAATTGATAAATCATTAGTCAGATTCATTAAAGAGAGACAGAGAGAGACAGAGGGAGGGAGAAGATTCAAATAAATAAAATCAGAAATGGAAGAGGAAAAATAACAAATGACACCACAGAAATACAAAGGATTGTAAGAGAATATAATAAAAAATTATATGCTAACAAATTGGACAATCTAGAGGAAATGAATAAATTCCAAGAAACATATAACCTTTCAAAACTTGTAGGGAAGAAATAGAAAATTTGAACAGATTCTTAGGAATGAAATTGAATCAGTAATCAAATATGTTTAAAAAAACAAAACGAAACAAAAAAAAAAAAACACAAAAAACAGGACCAGATGGCTTTACAGATGAATTCTACCAAATATTTAGAGTTAATACCAATTATTCTCAAACTATTTCCAAAAATAGAAGAAAATTTCAAGCTCATTCTATGATGTATTACCCTAATATCAAAACCATATAAAAACACTACAAAAAAGAAAAATAAAGGCGAATACCTCAGATGAACATAGATGCAAAAATCCTTAAGAGAATATTAGCAAAAGAAATCTAACAATACATTGAAAAAAATAATTCACCACAATCAAGTGGAGTTTATTCCAGAGATACGAAGCTGATTCAATATTTACAAATCATTTAACGTGACGCATCACATCAAGAAGAAAAATTATAAAAATGGCAAATATAACTTCAGACTAATAAATGTAAATATTCAATGAATTTTGTGGTTTATAAGTTTTCATAGAAACTGTGTCTATACTCATTTCTTATTTTATTGAAATTTTATAGAAATTGCTTTACATACCAATTTAAAGTGGAAATAGGAGGGAGTTAATTTACCAAAACTACCATGCAAATTATTTAATTTATTGTTTTCTATGAAAATAGATCAATTAATTATAATTTTAGGGCTGGAAAGAAAGGTGGAGGCGATGAATGGATAAAGAAGATATGGTATATGTGTACAATGGAATATTACTCAGCCATTAGAAACGACAAATACCCACCATTTACTTCGACATGAATGGACCTGGAGGATATTATGCTGAATGAAATAAGTCAATCGGAAAAGGACAAACATTATATGGTCTCATTCATTTGGGGAATATAAAAATTAGTGAAAGGGAATAAAGGTAAAGGAGAGAAAATGAGTTAAAATATCAGTGAGGGAGACAAAACATGAGAGACACCTAACTCTGGGAAATGAACAAGGGGTAGTGGAAGGGGAAGTGGGCGGGGGGTTAGGGTGACTGGGTGATGGGCACTGAGGGGGGTACTTGACGGGATGAGCACTGGGTGTTATGCTACATGTTGGCAAATTAAACTCCAATAAAAATTTTTTTTTAAAAAATGAAAAAAAGAAAGATGGAGGCAACCTGGTTCAACACTTTCATTTTATAAATTTATAAATGAGAAAAATGGGAATTATAGGAATAAATCTTGTCCAAGTTCAAATATTAAGTTAGGAATTAAGACTTGAGGGATGCCCGGGTGGCTCAGTGGTTGAGCTCCTGCCTTGGGCCCAGGGTGTGATCCCAGGGTCCTGGGATTGAGTCCCACATCAGGCTCCCTGCATGGAACCTGCCTCTCTCTCTGCCTGTGTCTCTGCCTCTCTCTGTGTGTGACTTTCATTAATAAATAAATAAAATATTTTAAAAAAGGAATTAAGATTTAAGCTTATGTTTTAGTACATTCATTTTAATATTTTTTCCTGATTCCTGATATTACTCTGGGCCCAATTTACTGTATCTGTAGAATAAGAACAGTAATTGTACCTACTCGTAGGGTTATTTTGAAGAATAAGTGTAATAACAAAAGTAATGCACTTATCATAGTTCCTGTAATATAATAAAAGGAAAATAGAGCATTACTGGGCTTCAGTAAGGTCACCTAGTCAATTATCTGCATAATCACATTGCTCAAAATTGTGTTCTAGTTATGTCTTAGAATTCTAAAACTTTGATACCCAGCCTTGTAAAATATCATGTGTAGGCCTATAAGAACACCCAAGTCCAGGGCACACTTCAAAATTCATCCCAGGCATGAAATTAATTACTTTTTCCTTCCTTCCTTCCGTCCTTCCTTCCTTCCTTCCTTCCTTCCTTCCTTCCTTCCTTCATCTTTCTCTCTTACCTTTTTTTTTTAATTTTTGCAATCAAACATTACCAATGGCAAAGAGAAGAATAATATTTAATTATCCTACTCAGAAAGATTAAAAGTAAGGATAGAATGACAAAATTTGTGGTAAGAAATGATGGATTTACCTTTGAATCATAGGAGCAGAAGCAAGAGAGAGAGAGGAAATACTGACAATAAGATCTTTAACTTCACAGAAATTAAGACTATAAATTTAGCTTTCTGGCTTGCTTGTTTCCAGGTTCTAATTCTTCTAGGAATATCATCTCTAAGTGTTTGATCCTCAGTGATCTTGTCTTTCTGTCTTTGAATCACCAAAACCTAGCACAGTGCTCACACGGAGTAGGGGTTTAATGAATGCTGGATGGATAAATGCTAATGCTAATACTAATATTGTCTATGCCAAATCATGTCATATTCATAATACTAAAAACATTTTTATATCAGTTAGTCATAATTAACAAATTAGTTTATTTTCATTAAGTACTTAGTAAACTCATAAAGTCACCAGCTAGAACCCAAGACCTGGCATTTACTGCCCATGTTTGTACTCACTGACCTTTATCTTACATTTTTCCATAAGCTCTTCTTTCAGGCTTTCCTGTAATCTAGGGCAAATGAAACCTGAAACCATACTCCAGATGATGGTTACTGTCTTAACAAAATCTCCTACCTGCTCAGATCAGTCAGACAGTTTGACCTAAACCTAGCTTGCACCTTTGTAGATGGACCCTGAATTGACTTCTAGAATGACTTACAATAATTTTTACCTCAATAAAATACTAAAATCTCTGCCCAGAGAAAAGTCTCATTTACACAGTATACAATGTATGTGTAAGCATGTTTTTTAAGGCACATGTGTGCCCTTATACCCACTTCTACATACAATGACAAGACTTCTCTATCTAAATATTTATCCAAACCCTAAAGAAAAAGAATCCTTTTTTTTCTTCAACCTCTTTCAAGAATTCACAGCTTCAGAGTCCATTCCAAGTGATTTCCTTATTTGTTGTAAATAAAAGCATTCTTTGTGTGATAACTCAACCTGGTGCAGTTTCAGACTCACCAAGGAGTCAACTCGCATTGGTTTAGTTATAATAATTCATGCCAAATACCATGCTCTGTACTTTGTATATACTCTTCTTAATCATCATAAGGCCTTAGGTGATCTTGCATATGAGAAAATGATATGGCTGTCTCATATCAAAGTCCAAGTCATTTAACATAATATCTATCTTTTCTCACTTTCTCCCTCACGCTTTTTCCTTATTCTTCCCGACATATATTGAGCACCCAGTATGTGTTGCACATATTAGACATAGTCTCTTTATTCAGCATCATTTATTTCCTTTATAGTTGTATAGTATTTTAGAATTTTGTGCTTCACATGTGTGATCTCATGTGATTCAATATCTTACTCCATTTAAAAAAAAAGAAGCAACTGAAGCTCAGAGAAGTTAAATGGCAAGCCCAAGATTGCACAGCTCTTAAGTGGGACGATGGAACATAAAACATGACATTGAGTTTCCAAGGCACCTCCCCCTATCCCCCAGGTTAACATATGATTTTAAAGTAGTAGACTTTGGGTTGAGACAAACCTGAGCTCTAATCTTGAATTCTTTACTTAATAGCTGTGTGATGCTGAGCAAGTTACTTGACCTCTCTGAGATTCAATCTTCTTGTAATAGTAGTCACAGTGATAATTACAGTAGTCACATCAAAGTACTGATAAGTGTACTAAATAAGACTCATATAAAGTACTTATAGGTATTTAATAAATCCCTCGTTATTATCATGATCACTGTGCGGACTAAAGACAGCAGATGTAAAGTATTAAATGCAGTGGTTGGAAACTAGGTGAGTGGAAAAGAAGTTCACAACAGATATTAATAAAACTAAGATAAGCCTTTTCATGCTTAAAAATCTAAATTTGAAGCAAATCAAATATAGTACAGTTAACTCATGAATCTCACAGGGTTTAACTGTGTGAATCCACTTACATGCAGATTTTTTTAATAGCTATAGTACTGTAAATGCATTTCTTCTTCCTCATGACTTTTTTTTAAAATAATTTTTATTGGTGTTCAATTTACCAACATACAGAATAACACCCAGTGCTCATCCCGTCAAGTGTCCCCCTCAGTGCCCGTCACCCATTCACCCCCAGTCTCCGCTCTCCTCCCCTTCACCACCCCTAGTTCATTTCCCAGAGTTAGGAGTCTTTATGTTCTGCCTCCCTTCCTGATATTACCCACACATTTCTTCTCCCTTCCCTTCTACTCCCTTTCACTATTATTTATATTCCCCAAATGAATGAGAACGTACACTGTTTGTCCTTCTCCGATTGACTTACTTTACTCAGCATAATACCCTCCAGTTCCATCCACGTTGAAGCAAATGGTGGGTATTTGTCGTTTCTAATGGCTGAGAATATTCCATTGTATACATAAACCACATCTTATTTATCCATTCATCTTTCGATGGAAAACGAGGCTCCTTCCACAGTTTGGCTATTGTGGACATTGCTGCTAGAAACATCGGGGTGCAGGTGTCCTGGCGTTTCATTGCATCTGAATCTTTGGGGTAAATCCCCAACAGTGCAATTGCTGGGTCGTAGGGCAGGTCTATTTTTAACTCTTTGAGGAACCTCCACACAGTTTTCCAGAGTGGCTGCACCAGTTCACCTTCCCACCAACAGTGTAAGAGGGTTCCCTTTTCTCCGCATCCTCTCCAATATTTTCTCATGTCTATGTTGGCCATGTCCATGTCTTCCTCTGTGAGATTTCTCTTCATTTCATGATTGGATTGTTTGTTTCTTTGCTGTTGAGTTTATTAAGTTCTTTATAGATTTTGGAAACTAGCCCTTTATCTGATATGTCATTTGCAACTATCTTCTCCCATTCTGTAGGTTGTCTTTGAGTTTTGTTGACTGTATCCTTTGCTGTGCAAAAGCTTCTTATCTTGATGAAGTCCCAATAGTTCACTTTTGCTTTTGTTTCTTTTGCCTTCGTGGATGTATCTTGCAAGAAGTTACTGTGGCCAAGTTCAAAAAGGGTGTTGCCTGTGTTCTTCTCTAGGATTTTGATGGAATCTTGTCTCCCATTTAGATCTTTCATCCATTTTGAGTTTATCTTTGTGTATGGTGAAAGAGAGTGGTCCAGTTTCATTCTTCTGCATGTGGATGTCCAATTTTCCCAGCACCATTTATTGAAGAGACTGTCTTTCTTCCAATGGATAGTCTTCCCTCCTTTATTAGTTGACCATAAAGTTCAGGGTCCACTTCTGGGTTCTCTATTCTGTTCCATTGATCTATGTGTCTGTTTTTGTGCAAATACCACACTGTCTTGATGACCACAGCTTTGTAGTACAACCTGAAATCTGGCATTGTGATGCCCCCAGATATGGTTTTCTTTTTTAAAATTCCCCTGGCTACTCAGGGTCTTTTCTGATTCCACACAAATCTTAAAATAATTTGTTCTAACTGTCTGAAGAAAGTCCATGGTATTTTGATAGGGATGGCATTAAACGTGTAAATTGCCCTGGGTAACATTGACATTTTCACAATATTAATTCTGCCAATCCATGAGCATGGAATATTTTTCCATCTCTTTGTGTCTTCCTCAATTTCTTTCAGAAGTGTTCTATAGTTTATAGGGTATAGTTCCTTTACCTCTTTGGTTAGGTTTATTCCTAGGTATCTTATGCTTTTGCGTGCAATTGTAAATGGGTTTGACTCCTTAATTTATCATTCTTTAGTCTCATTGTTAGTGTATAGAAATGCCATTGATTTCTGGGCATTGATTTTGTGTCCTGCCACACTATCAAATTGCTGTATGAGTTCTAGCAATCTTGGGGTGGAGTCTTTTGGGTTTTCTATGTAGAGTATCATGTCATTGGCAAAGAGGGAGAGTTTGACTTCTTCTTTGCCAATTTGTTTTTTATTTTTTTATTTTTTAATTTAATTTTATTATTATTATTTTTAATCAGATGGCCAGGGAGACACTGAGAAGTGATCTGATCCCACCCATTACCTTCAGGCAACAGGAGGAGCTCAGATCACCTCAGATGGGAGAGTTTTTTTTTCTTTTTTTTTTAATTTTTATTTATTTATGATAGTCACAGAGAGAGAGAGAGATAGGCAGAGACACAGGCAGAGGGAGAAGCAGGCTCCATGCACCGGGAGCCCGATGTGGGATTCGATCCCGGGTCTCCAGGATCGCGCCCTGGGCCAAAGGCAGGAGCCAAACCGCTGCGCCACCCAGGGATCCCCTTCTTTGCCAATTTGAATGCCTTTAATGTCTTTTTGTTGTCTGATTGCTTAGGCTAGGACTTCCAGTACTATGTTGAATAGCAGTGGTGAGAGTGGACATCCCTGTCTTATTCCTGATCTTAGGGGAAAGGCTCCCAGTGCTTCTGCATCGAGAATGATTTGCTGTGGGCTTTTCGTAGATGGCTTTTAAGATGTCGAGGAAAGTTCCCTCTATCCCTACACCCTGAAGAGTTTTGATCAGGAATGGATGCCGTATTTTGTCAAATGCTTTCTCTGCATCTAATGAGAGGATCATATGGTTCTTGGTTTTTCTCTAGGTGATATGATGAATCACATTGATTGTTTTACGAGTGTTGAACCAGCCTTGTGTCACGGGGATAAATCCTACTTGGTCATGGTGAATAATTTTCTTAATGTGTTGTTGGATCTTATTGGCTAGTATCTTGTTGAGAATTTTTGCATCCATGTTCATCAGGGATATTGGTCTGTAATTCTCCTTTTTGGTGGAGTCTTTGTCTGGTTTTGGAATTCAGGCGATGCTGGCCTCATAGAACAAATTTGGAAGTACTCCATCTCTTTCTATCTTTCCAAACAGCTTTCGTAGAATAGTTATGGTTTCTTCTTTAAACGTTTGATAGAATTCCCCTGGGAAGCCATCTGGCCCTGGACTCTTGTGTCTTGGGAGGTTTTTGATGACTGCTTCAATTTCCTCCCTGGTTATTGGCCTGTTCAGGTCTTCTATTTCTTCCAGTTCCAGTTTTGGTAGTTTGTGGCTTTCCAGGAATGCCTCCATTTCTTCTTGATTGCCTAATTTATTGGCGTAGAGCTGTTCATAATATGTTTTTAAAATTGTTTGTATTTCCTTGGTGTTGGTAGTGATCTCTCCTGTCTCATTCATGATTTTATTAATTTGAGTCTTCTCTCTCCTCTTTTTAATAAGGTTGGCTAATGGTTTATCTATCTTATTACTTCTTTCAAAGAACCAACTCCTGGTTTTGTTGATCTGTTCCACAGTTCTTCTGGTCTCGATTTCATTGAGTTCTGCTCGAATTTTAATTAACTCTCTTATGGGTTGATTTCAAAAGCTAATTGGTAATTTTCGGTCCCAGGGACAAATAAATTAGGAGTCATGAGCTTCCAAAATGTTTCACAAAATTCCACAGTTATAGATGTGTGATTCTTATCATGTTTTTTTTTTTCTTTGTCTAGAGGAATAAAAAAAAAAAAAACATCCAATGGTTAAGTTTAAACAAAGATTTCTTAAGTGCAAAGAAAACTCTGAAAACACTTGGGTAATTGAATCTCCTTGTTCAGTATGGAATTTAAAATTCAGTATGGAATCAATAATATTTGTTAACTATGTACAGAACAATGTTGTGTATTTTGTAAGTTTGCCATTCATAGTGTATGGGTAGCAAATTTTTGTGGCTATATGAACTTCCTGAGTATTCCTACCAGGTAGGTGCTTAAATTTTTCAGGTCTTTACTATCAGTTTGCATAAATCTGGGAATCCATTTAATAAAGGTAGCTTTTGTTTTCTTAAGAAGGAATAATGAGGATAATATAAATATTGACCTCTATACATTTTATAATGAGCAGATCATTTGTAGATGAGCTACATCATATCTCCTTGCAAGTACTTCCACTGAAATTTTATCGTGGATACTCATTTGCTTTTAACCTTTGCACTTTCTAAAAATGTGTCAGAGATAGCAGCAAGTGAGAGGATTAAAAGTGGAATCCACACATTTGAGTTGTTAACCAACATAGGACTTAATTTCTGCAGACTACCTTAGAAACCAAGAAAAACTCAAACCCTATAGCATACTGCGTGAAAATGAAGTTTCACTGGCTGAAAGCAAAATCAGAAACGTAAGGATAATATAAGATGTTTTTAAAAAAATTAAAATTATTCACTTGAAAGGAGTTTTGTTTTGTTTCTGAGATTATGTCTTTAATATTCTTTGGATGTTAAAATAACATTTCTTTTGTGATAATATGTGATAGTAGCTGTTTCTTTAATATTTTTACAACATGAAAAGATTGAAAACCCAATTTAGGCCCTTCTTATTTTTTTTTCTTAAAAATAAATTCAGATTAGAGAGCCTAGAAATAGATCCTGAAAAATATAGTCAACTGATCTTTGACAAACAAGTTAAGAAAATACAATGGAGCAAAGACAGTGTTTTCAGAAACTGATGTTGAAACAATGGAATATTCACAGGCAAAAAAAAGTGAATGTAGACACAAACCTTACACATTCCACACAAAAAAATTCAAAATGGGACACCGACCTAAACACAAAATATTAAACTATAAAACTCCTAGAAGATAGCATAAGAGAAAACCTAGATGACTTTGGGTTTGGTGGTGTCTTTTTTAGATACAACACCAAAGGCACAATATGTGAAAGAAATAATGGATAAATCGGACTTCATTAAAATTAAAAAAAAAAACTACTGCCCTGAAAAAGACAATGCCAAGAAAAAGAAAAGACAAATGAGAGACTTAAATATTTGCAAAGGACAGATTTGATTAAAGACTGTTATCCAAAATATACTAATAACACTTAAAAGTCAACAATAAGGAAATAAACAATCTAATTAAAAAATGAACCAAAGACCTTCATAGAACCTTACCAAAGATGATATACAGATGACAGTACACAAATGAAAAGATGCTCCACATCATTTGCCTTCAGGGTGATGTAAATTAAAACAACAAATAGGAATCACTACATATCTTTTAGAACATTGACAACACCAAATGCTGAGGAGGATATGATGCAACAGAAATACATTTGTTGCCAGTGGGAATGAATAGATACTTTGGAAGACAGTTTGTTGATTTCTTACAAAACTAAATATACTTTTACCATAAATTTAGCAATCATGCTCTTTGGTATTTACTTAAAAGAGGTGAAAATTTATGTTCCCACAACAACCTGAACCCAGGTAAGTATAGCAGTTTACTCATAACTTCCAAATCACAGAAGCAACCAAGTTGTCTTTCAGAAGGTAAATGGATGAATAAACTTTGGTACATCTGGATAACATATTACTTTTCAGTGCAATAATGAAATGAACTGTTAAATCATGAAAAGATATGGAAGAAAGTTAAATGCCTATCACTAAGTGAAAAAGGCCAATCTGAAAGGGCTGTATATTGTATGATTCCAACTATATGACATTCTGGAAAAGGCAAAACTATAAAGACAATAAAAAATATTAGTGGTACTTGGAGTGAGGAGGTAAACATAAATAGGCAGAGCATGGTGGATTTAGGAAACAGTGAAAATATTCTGTATGATATTTTAATAATAGACTTATGTCATTATACATTTATTTAAACCATAGAATATACAAGAGTGAATCCTAAAATAGATGATGGACTTTGAGCGATTGTGATGTATAAATGTAGACTCATCCTTGATAAAAATTGTATCATTGTAGTGAGTGATGTTGGGGAAAGCTATGCATGTGTGGATGCAGGGAGTGTATGGGGAATCTCTGTACCAACCTCTCAGTATTACTGTAAACCTAAAACTGCTCTAAAAAATAAGGTGTCAGAGTCTGAAAAATATTTCACAGTTATGTATACCACAATTTACTTTAAGAAAAGATAAATATAATAATAAAATAAAAATAAAACATAATAAAATAAAATAAAATAACTCTTATATTAAATCCAATATTCCAGAAACCACTGGTCTAGAGAACCAAAGCTGATAATAAAATATCTCCTCCCATTTCATAATATGTTATCTAGATATCTCTGGAACCTCAGTAATTGAAAATATGGTCTATATCAATACCTGCATCTGAATTCAGGAAAACATGCATACAAATAAAGTGAGTTAAATGAAAAGCTGGATTTGTGCAAATTCTGAATTAAATACAATTCTTAATGAAATAGAGTTTTATTACTTTCCAGTACATTAAAAACTATAAACTCATGACTAGCAAATTGTTACAAAGTAGAACTGTGGATCTGATTTCTATGAATAAATGACCCATTTATAATTACCATATTAATTATTCATATGGAAATGAATGCCTTTGGAATGCTTGCACCAGCTCAAATATGCACCCCCCCTGCAGATTTATTTCCATCTAAAACCCACATTCAAGATAATAATATTTAGGTTATGGGATATTCCAGTTAACTGAAATTTCTAATGAGCTGGGAAAAATCCTAAACTTCCTTTTTTCATTCATCCTAACTTTGAAAATGTTGCAAATTGAGTTCATTTTTTTGTTAAACAGGTAATTTTTAAAATTATTTAAATCTATAAGGCAGTAGCCCTTATTACAAAATTTGTTGAGATACAAAAATGGAGATGTGACATAAGATTGATGTTGACTGAGAGCAACACATTCTTTTTGAAGGTTTTTGGCTCTATTTTATATAATATATCATCTTGGCTTGATATAATGTGTCTAACATGCTAGTGAAGATGCTAATTAATTGAGGTTGTGGGACTCAACTTGGTGATCTAATTACATACTCTGAAGTTGGGAAAAGAACGTCTGAATTGAAATTTAATTTTAATTTTTGCAAGATTTAAAAATTAAAGAAGCACACAGGATAAAATAGCAAAATCTCATTTGCCTGCCAAAATTAATGAATGCTAGTATTTGTCATTTTGACAAAGACACTTTTGATTATAAATGTAGATAAAAAATGTAGATCAAGCTGATTATGTATATGTATATATCTAGATATATAGAATATATAGTATAATGTATTTTTATACACACAATATACTAACATATACACACATGTATTTATATACACACACACAAACAGTGTATACTATACTGCTTTGGGTCACTTCTTGAAATTAACATAAATCATATCTTTTGCAATATATTGCAATTTTTTCCACTCAACATTGTTTCAAGTTGTAATAATATCAATATATTAAAGCCTAGTTTACTCAATATTATAATTGCAATTAGCAATTATAATTGCTATAGCAGGGCTAAAACGGAGTGCCAAAAGCCTCCAGGACAGGAAAGCCTAGCCCTGGAGAAGCGGGAACTTTAAAAATCCACACAGGAATTTTCCCCAGACGGAAAAGTGCTTAGGAGGGAAATCCGGCAAAATCTCAGGAGGGGCAGTGAAGCTTCAAGAATCCCAGAGACACTATTAGAGGAAGTGCACCCAGAGGAAAGCTCCCCACAAACCGCAAACTGAAGTCCAATATCAGTAAAGGGCTGGAGCGTTCCAGCCCTCCAGGACATTTGGGAAAAGCCAGTAGGTTAGGCTGGCCAGCTCCGGATGGAGGTTGCTGTGCCTCTTTCCCTTCAGGAGAGGTGGCCCCCAGGAGTGCAGGTCCAGTGGCACAGGGCCCCGGACCCCAAGGCCCCCAAGTGGACAAAGCCTGCAATCTTGCATTCCCCCTGGGACAGATGGAATTAGGGAGGGCACAGGACAGCAATAAATCTCCTGCCATTGGGTGTCCCCAAGCTGTGCAGGTCAGTGCACTCACACCGGCCCCAGGAGCATCTAGGCGGTGCAGACTGGGAGACTGCATTAGTTACTCATGGGGAGTTCAACTCCAGAGATGGAAATATGTCCACTGCAATTGTTTTTCCTCTTTGTTTCATCTTTTGCCTGGGAAAGGGAGGGCCTCAAGGGTACAAAGGCCTCACAGGATAAACAACTCACACTGAGCCCAGCACCCGACAAGGGATGGGGAATCTCTGCCCAGGCAGAGACACTTGAGAATCAGAACAGCAGGCCCCTCCCCAAGAAGACCAGCTGGAAGAAGGGTGGGAAGAACAAGTTCTTAACCAAGCAGCACTGAAAAGCTCCAGGACCAAGGGTAAATAGAGGGAAAATAGTATATAGAGAGGATACTTTTTTTAAAAAAAATTATTTTTCCTTTTTCCATTACAACTCATTTTTATATCAGATTAAAAATTTCCAATATTTTTTCTCTTTTCCCACTGTATATACAATATTTTACCAGATCTTCATTTTTAAGTTTTTTTTTTCATTTTGACTTTCATATTTCTACAATTACATGTCTTAGATATATTTTTCACTTCTGGATTCCCTTCAACGTATTCAATTTAATTTTGGGAGATATACGAGATATGGGTTCTCATTTTGTGTTTTTTGCTTTCTCTGCCTCATTTTTTTGTACAATGACAGAAGTTAATACCTTTAAAACATGACCAGCATACACCCAGAACCAAGTGGAATACTGTGCTGGTTCGTTCTGTTAAATTATATTCTCTCTTCATTCCCATTCTGCCCCCCTCTTTTATCCTATGCTTTTGTGGTCAGTGTTGGGCTTTATATAAGTATTGCTGGTTTATATACATTTGGAATTGAGAATCTTTTAACATACAAAACAAAATACACTCAAAACCAAGGGGATCACCCTATAGGACCCCTCAGGTAGACTACATTCTCTCTCCTACTACCACTTCTTCACCACCAACATCCCTGGGTACCCCATCCCTTTTCTTATCTTTTTCCTCTTTTTTTTCTATGTCTTTGGGAGTTTGGGCCTTTTTATTTTTACTAATTTGTTTTAAAATTGGTTTTACCTGTTAGTGGTCCTTTTATTTGGTTTTGTTATTCTTTTTCATTTTCTGGTCTCTGGCCTCTTCAAAATGAACTAATGTATATTATACTTAGGTCATAGTTGATACTTTTGAATCAGCTGGACCATACAGCAACTCTGCACTGGACAAAATGACTAGAAGGAAGAATTTACCATAATAGAAAGAACAGGAAACAATATTCTCTGCCACAGAGTAAACAGAATATGGATTTCAATACAATGTCAGAAAGTCAATTCAGAAGCACAATTATAAAGCTAATAGTGGTCTGGAAAAAAGCATAAATGACTCTAAAATCTTTTTTACTGCATAATTGAGATCTAATCAGGTCTATATTAAAAATAGATTAACTGAGATGCAACCCAAACTGTGTGTCCTAACTGCTAGGGTAAATGAGGTGGAAGAGAGAGTGAGTGACTTATAAGACAAGTTGATGGTAAGGAAGGAAACTGAGGAAAAAAGGGAAAAAACAATTAAGAGACCATGAAGAAAGGCTTAGGGAAGAAAATCATAGCCTGATAAGGAAGAATTTACCTATAACTGGGGTTCCAGAAGAGGCTGAGAGGTAGAGGACCACAAAATATATTTGAACAAATCATAGTTGAGAATTTCTCTCATCAGAGGAAGGAAATAGGCAATCAGATCCAGGAGATAAAGAGAACTCCTCAAAATCGATAAAAACCATTCAACGTCTCAACATTTAATAGTGAAACTTGCAAATTCCAAAGATAAAGAGAAAATCCTTAAAGCAGTGACACACGAGATTCTTAAATTATATGGGGAGTCATATCAGATTAAGAGCAAAACTTTCCACAGACACCTGGCAGGCCAGAAAGGGCTGGCAGGATATATTCAGTGAACTAAATGAGAAGAACATGCAGCTAAGAATACTTTATCTAGCAAGGCTCTCATTCAGAATACAAGGAGAGAAGGAGCAGAAACTGAAAGAATATGTGACCCTGCAAGAAATATTAAGGGCGACCTGATAAAAGAAAGAGGAAGCCCAAAGAAACAATCCATAAAAACAGGGACTGAATAGGTATTATAATGACACTAAATTTATATCTTTCAATAGTTACTCTAAACGTGAATGGGCTAAATGATACCATCAAAGACACAGGGTATCAAACTGGATAAAAAGCAAGACCCATCTAAGAGACACATTTTGGACCTAAGGGCCTGAAAATGAAAGGTTGGAGAACCATTTACCATTCAAATGGTCCTCAAAAGAAATCTGGAGTAGCATTCCTCATATAAGATAATGTTTACACGAAAGGCTGTAGTAAGCATTGAAGAGGGACACTACATCATGCTTTAAGGATCTATCCAACAAGAGAATCTAATAATCATGAGTATTTATGCCCCTAATGTGGAAGCTGCTACGTATATTAATCAATTAATAACCAAACTTAAGGCATACTTAGATAATAATACACTTATACTGGGAAACTTAGATGCGGTGCTTTCTGCAAATGACAGACCTTCTAAGCACAACATCTCCAAAGAAACAAGAACTTTAAGTGATACACTGGACCAGATGGATTTCACAGATATTTACAGAATTTTACATCCAAATGCAACTGAATACACATTCTACTCAAGTGCACATGGAACTCTCTCCAGAATAGACCACATATTGGGTCACAAATCAGGTCTTAACCAATAACAAAAGATTGGGGTTGTTCCCTCCATATTTTCAGGCCATAATGCTTTGAAAATAGAAGTAAATCACATGAACAAATTTGAAAGAAATTCAAAAACGTGGAGGTTAAAGAGCATCCTGCTAAAAGATGAAAGGGTCAACCAAGAAATTAGAGAAGAATTAAAGAGATTCATGGAAAAGAGTGAGAATGAAGATACAAGGGTTCAAAATCTTTGGGATACAGCAAAAGCAGTCCTGAGAGGGAAATAAATCACAATACAAGAATCCTTCAAAAAACTGGAAAAAAACCTCAAATACAGAAGCTAACCTCACACCTAAAGGAAGTGGAGAAAGAACAGGAAATAAACCTACACCAAGCAGAAGAAAGAGTTAATAAAGATTCAAGCAGAACTCCATGAAATAGAGACCAGAAGAACTGTGGAACAGATCAACAAAACCAGGAGTTGGTTCTTTGAAAGAATTAATAAGATAGATAAACCATTAGCCAGCCTTATTAAAAAGAAGAGAGAGAACACTCAAATTAATAAAATCATGAATGAAAAAGGAGAGATCACTACCAACACCAACACCAGGAAATACAACCGATTTTAAAAACATATTATGAACAGCTCTACGCCAATAAATTAGGCAATCTAGAAGAAATGGACGCATTTCTAGAAAGCATGCTGGGAAAATTGGACATCTACATGCAGAAGAATGAAACTAGACCACTCTCTTTCACCATACACAAAGATAAACTCAAAATGGATGAAAGATCTAAATGGGAGACAAGATTCCATCAAAATCCTACAGGAGAACATAGGCAACACCCTTTTTGAACTTGGCCACAGTAACTTCTTGCAAGATACATCCATGAAGGCAAAAGAAACAAAAGCAAAAATGAACTATTGGGACTTCATCAAGATAAGAAGCTTTTGCACAGCAAAGGATACAGTCAACAAAACTAAAAGACAACCTACAGATGGGAGAAGATATTTGCAAATGACATATCAGATAATAGGTTAGTTTCCAAGATCTATAAAGAACTTAATAAACTCAACAGCAAAGAAACAAACAATCCAATCATGAAATGGGCAAAAGACATGAACAGAAATCTCACAGAAGACAGAGACATGGTCAACAAGCACATGAGAAAATGCTCTGCATCACTTGCCATCAGGGAAATACAAATCAAAACCTCAATAACATACCATCTCACACCAGTGAGAATGGGGAAAATTAACAAGGCAGGAAACCACAAATGTTGGAGAGGATGTGGAGAAAAGCGAACCCTCTTACACTGTTGGTTGGAATGTGAAATGGTGCAGCCACTCTGGAAAACTATGTGGAGGTTCCTCAAAAAGTTAAAAATAGACCTGCCCTACGACCCAGCAATTGCACTGTTGGGGATTTACCCCAAAGATACAGATGCAATGAAACGCCAGGACACCTGCACCCCAATGTTTATAGCAGCAATGTCCACAATAGACAAACTGTGGAAGGAGCCTCGGTGTCCACTGAAAGATGAATGAATAAAGAAGATGTGGTTTATGTATACAATGGAATATTACTCAGCCATTAGAAATGACAAATACCCACCATTTGCTTCAATGTGGATGGAACTGGAGGGGATTATGCTGAGTAAAATAAGTCAATCAGAGAAGGACAAATATTATATGTTCTCATTCATTTGGGGAATATAAATAATAATGAAAGGGAATAGAAGGGAAGGGAGAAGAAATGGGTAGGAAATATCAGAAAGGGAGACAGAACATAAAGAGTCCTAACCTTGGGAAACGAACTAGGGGTGGTGGAAGGGGAGGAGGGCGGGGGGTGGGGGGGAATGGGTGATGGGCACTGAGGGGGGCACTTGACAGGATGAGCACTGGGTGTTATTCTGTATGTTGGCAAATTGAACACCAATAAAAGTAAATTTTTTATTAAAAAAATAAAAATAAGAAAAAAACAATATCAAAAAATACAAATGATTTTAAAAACATATTATGAGCAGCTATATGCCAATAAATTAGGCAATCTAGAAGAAATGGACGCATTTCTGGAAAACCACAAACTACCAAAATCGGAACAGGAAGAAATAGAAAACCTGAACAGGCCAGTAACCAGGGAAGAAATTGAAGCAGTCATCAAAAACCTCCCATGACACTAAAGTCCAGGACCAGAAGGCTTCCCAGGGTAATTGTATCAAACGTTTAAAGAAGAAACCATACATATTCTACTAAAGCTGTTCCAAAAGATAGAGGAGATGGAGTACTTCCAAACTCGTTCTATGAGACCAGCATCACCTTAATTCCAAAACCAAAGGGAGCCCACCAAAAAGGAGAATTATAGACCAATATCCCTGATGAACACGGATGCAAAAAATCTCAACAACATACTAGCCAATAGGATCCAACAGTCCATTAAGAAAATTATTCACAGGACGCCTGGGTGCCTCAGCAGTTTAGCGCCTGCCTTCGGCCCAGGGCCTGATCCTGGAGTTCCGGGATCAAGTCCCACGTCGGGCTCCCTGCATGGAGCCTGCTTCTCCCTCTACCTTTGTCTCCACCTCTCTCTCTCTCTCTCATGAATAAATAAATAAAATCTTAAAAAAAAACTAAAGAAAAGAAAATTATTCACCATGACAAAGTAGGATTTATCCCAGGGACACAAGGCTGCTTCAACACTCGTAAAACAATCAATGTGATTGATCATATCAACAAGAGAGAAAACAAGAACCATATGATCCTCTCAATAGATGCAGAGAAAACATTTGACAAAACACAGCATCCATTCCTGATAAAACTCTTCAAAGCCTGCAGTCCAGGTGGCTCAGCGGTTTAGCGCCACCTTCTGCCCAGCACGTGATCCTGGAGGTGCCAGATCGAGTCCCACGTTGGGCTCCCTGTATGGTGCCTGTTCTCCCTCTGCCTGTGTCTCTGCCTCTGTGTGTGTGTGTGTGTGTGTGTGTGTGTGTGTGTGTGTGTGTGTGTCTCATTAATAAATAACTAAAATCTTTTTAAAAATCTTCAGAGTTCAGGGATAGATGGAATATTCCTCAGCATCTTAAAAGCCATCTACGAAAAGCCACAGCAAATATCATTCTCAATGGGGAGACACTGGGGGGCTTTCCCCTAAAATCAGGAGCACGACAGGGGTGTCCACTGTCACCACTGCTATTCAACATAGTACTAGAAGTCCTAGCCTCAGCAATCAGGCAACAAAAAGAAATAAAAGGCATTCAGATTGGCAATAAGAAGTCAACTCTTCCTCTTTGCAGATGACATGATAGTGCACATAGAAAAACCAAAACACTTCACCCCAAGATTGCTAGAACTCATACAGCAATTCGGCAGTGTGGCAGGATACAAAATCAATGCCCAGAAATCAGTGGCATTTCTCTACACTAACAATGAGACTGAAGAAAGAGAAATTAAGGAGTCAATCCCATTTACAATTGGACCCAAAAGCATAAGATACCTAGGAATAAACCTAACCTAACATCTTTAGGGTAAAAGATCTATACCCTAAAAACTACAGAACACTTCTGAAAGAAATGGAGGAAGACACAAAGAGATGGAAAATACTCCAAGCTCATGGATTGGAAGAATTAATATTGTGAAAATGTCAATGTTACCCAGGGAAATTACACATTCAATGCAATCCCTATCAAAATACCATGGACTTTCTTCATAGAGTTGGAACAAATCATCTTAAGATTTTTGTGGAACCAGAAAAGACCCAGAATAGCCAGGGGAATATTAAAAAGAAAGCCAAAGCTGGAGGCATCACACAATGCCAGATTTCAGGTTGTACTACAAAGCTGTGATCATCAAGACAGTGTGGTACTGGCACAAAAACAGACACATAGATCAGTGCAACAGAATAGACAATGTGAAAATGGCCCTTCAATTCTCTGGTCAACTAATATTCAACAAAGCAGGAAACACTATCCACTGGAAAAAGGACAGTGTCTTCAATAAATGGTGCTGATATAATTGGACAGCCACGTGCAGAATAATGAAACTAGACCATTCTCTTACACCATACACGAAGATAAACTCACAATGGATGAAATATCTAAATATAATAGAAGAATCCATTAAAATCCTAGAGGAGAACACAGGCAATACCCTTTTTGAACTCGGCCACAGTAACTTCTTGCAAGATACCTCTATGAAGGCAAGGGAAACAAAAGCAAACATGAATTATTGGGACTTCATCAAGATTAAAAGCTTCTGCACAGCAAAGGAAACAGTCAATAAAACTACAAGACAACCTACAGAATGGGAGAAGATATTTGCAAATGACCTATCAGATAAAGGGATAGTATCCAAGATCTATAAGAACTTCTGAAACTCAACACCAAAGAAACAAACAATCCAATCATTGAAATGGGCAACAGACATGAACAGAAATCTCACAGAGGAAGACATAGACATGGCCAACAAGCTCATGAGAAAATGGTCCGCATCACTTTCCATCAGGGAAATACAAATCAAAACCACCATGAGGTTACCCCCTCACACCAGTGAGAATGGGGAAAATTAACAAGGCAGGAAACAACAAATGTTGGAGAGCATGTGGCAAAAGGGGACCCCTCTTGCATTGTTGGTGGGAATGTGAACTGGTGCAGCCTCTCTGGAAAACTGTGTGGAGATTCCTCAATAGTTAAAAATAGATCAATTGCACTGCTGCGGATTTACCCCAAAGATACAGATGCAGTGAAACGCCTGAACACCTGGCCCCAGTGTTTATAGCAGCAATGTCCACAATAGCCAAACTGTGGAAGGAGCCTCAGTGTCCATCAAAAGATGAATGGATAAACGAGAATTCGTATTTGTATACAACGGAATATTACTCAGGCATGAGAAACGAAAAATACCCACCATTTGCTTTGACATGGATGGACCTGGAGGGTATTATGCTGAGTGAAGTAAGTCAATCGGAAAAGGACAAACATTATATGGTCTCATTCATTTGGGGAATATAAAAAATAGTGAAAGGGAATAGAGGGGAAAGGAGAGAAAATGAGTGGGAAATATCAGAAAGGGAGACAGAACATGAAAGACTCCTAACTCTGGGAAATGAACTAGAGGTGGTGGAAGGGGAGCTGGGTGGGTGGTTGGGGTGACTGGGTGACAGGCACGTAGGGGGGCACTTGATGGGATGAGCATTGGATGATATGCTATATGTTAGCAAATTGAACTCCAATTAAAAAATAAAAAATAAATTTAAAAAATGGAGGTGAACTGGAACACAAAAAATAAATAAATAAAAATAAAAGAGAATACTCTTGAATAACCATTCATAGTGTCATTTACCCTGCTAAATAATTGTCTTCTTTTTGATCATCCCTGACCTCTTTAGGATACTCTGAATGCTTACATAGCTAGACTCCTACCTCCATGGTAAACACCTTGGACAGCAGCTTTGACACTGCCCTGATTGTCTTGACCAAATCACTGGATTGTAAAACTGAAAACATTATTAAATTTTCATTATTCAAAATCTGCCTAATTATAATTGAATAATTTAGCAAATGTTTATTGAGCACCTTGTATATACAAAATATTGGGTGAATATAATTCTTTTTGTACACTTAAAGATTTTGGGTAGATTTGTCCTCTCTATACCTCTCTGTCTCTTTCTTTACTTCTATTTCATATATGTTTCAAGGAAGTTATTGGGATACACATGAATGATATTCTCTGAATTGTGTAAAGATTATTATTCATATAACTTTCATTAACAACTTTGATTGCCAGAATGGATCCAATTGATGGGGCCATGGATCAATGATAGCAACTTGTTCAGAAGAACAACCAACCCAGTGGTTGGTAGGTGTGGCTTTAAATGCTTCTTTAAACTCTGTCAGTGTCTCATTATAGATACAGGAATTAATAGTGGTTTGGCTGTTGTAATAACCCAAAGGGATAAATACAAGAGTCTGAGAGAAGTATCAGCCCAATATTTTTAGTGCGAGACAGGAGAAATAATCCAGTTAATAATGAAGTTAGCATTTGTTTGATTTATATTTAAGTTCTCATAGCGTTCTCCATCCTCCTTCCTTGATGGTATGTGAAAAGTAGATCATATTCATGGTAATAGAAGTTGAGTTGCTGATATAATAAGGAGCACTGGTCAGACTAATATTTTCTAACATTTACAATGCAATTACTTCATTATTCAGCTTTGGAGTTATAATTAATGTAGTTTAGTTTGTTTCAACTAGATCTTCTGTTGCCGTTTCTATGATTCCTTTTGACATGAGTCTACATTTGTATCCTAGCACAAATGTATGAAATTGAAAGCAATTTAAGAGAGTTTGACCAGTTAAATGATGCCTGAACAGTTATTAGTATTTTAATTTGTTGCATTATGGAGAAGGGTTGTTCTACTGCATTTCCCCCCTCGCTTTCATCCTTATATAGCTTCCTAATGGCTTAATGGTCCCTCTGGATCATTTCCTCTACGAGAGTTTAATTCTATTTACTAGGTTTTTTTTTTTTCATCTGTAGATTTCCAATTTAAATATTTAGAAACATCACATGATGTCATCTTGGTTAAGTGGCTTAGTGTAATTGTCTTGAAAGCATGAACAAAACATGCCTCAAATCTTATTTTTACAAAATTTAAATGGAAGTTAATTTACACAGAAGAATAATCAAACCCCTGCAGATATATGTATCATTCATATATCCTGCTCTGCATGGGACATCAAACATGAGTAACTGAAAAATTTACTTTCCTTTTCCCCTGATGATGTTAGGTTTCAGATTTGTGCATAAATGGCTCATCTTACACAATTGTTCCTTAATTATTTACTCTAGGAGGATAGGGAACTCAAGAACATCAAATGCTCTGTTTCTTGGATTTTTCTAGAAAAATAGGTGATAGTTATATTTAAAAGTAGTAAGAAATATGCTCATCCAAATTTATTTCTTTACTGTGTAGATAAATAAACCATTATCAAGGAAAGGCTGTCTCCTGGGCCCAGAAAAATCCATCAAATAATCCGACCCAGTTTTATCAATTCTAACAGTTTGGTTAGGGTGTATGTGATTAAATACAGTAATTAAAGAGATATGGTAGCTATCCTCAAGTATTTAAAAAATGTTATGTAGGAAAGAATTTCTGGGCCTGGGTGGCTCAGCAGTTTAGCGCCGCCTTCAGCCCAGGGCCTGATCCTGGAGACCCTGGATCAGGCCCCAAGCCGGGCTCCCTGCATGGAGCCTGCTTCTCCCTCTGCCTGTGTCTCTGCCTCTCTCTCTCATGAATAAATAAATAAAATCTTAAAAAAGAAGAAAATAATTTAACTATTTTCTCCCAGTGGCAGAATTAGAAGCATTAGGTTACAGATGAGGCAGAAAAACATTGATTTTTTAAGGGAAATATTTTCAGTGGCAAAAATTGCCAAACAGTAAACTGACCTTCCTCACAAGTGATTGACTGTTCATTGTTGAATCTGTTTAACCAGAGACTTAATTTCTTCATGGTAGGCAGATGTATAAGAATTCATGTGTGGAGAGAAGACTAGACCAGATGATCTCTAATATACCCTTTCAATCTAGAGGATCTCTGATTTTTCTACGTTAAGAACAACCAGGAAAAACAAACAAAAGCAGGGGCCTTCAGAGAGTTGAGTCCTTGCAATTGCTATTGGGATACTCACCTTTATCCCTTTCAGACTGTTATTGGGCAAACATCTCCAGTCAAATACCTTCTCATCTAGCTTGCTTTAATGCATAGGATTTTCATCACAGTGTTTACCTCTTTGAAAACTTCTGGGTGCATGCACATTTGACCTGAATAGAGGAGGAAGAATTTCTGTATGAGTTATGGAACCATGCTGAAGGTGTTAGTTCACTTTATGAAAACTCTACCAATTCTATCTCACCACAGAGTTGAGCATGACACTTAAATAGTGCCTTATAATTATCCTTCACTGTCCACTGATAAACACAATCTCCTTAGATGTGATTTCACAGACCCTTGTAACCTGATTTGAACCTGTCTCTTACACATCAACTCCTGTCGTTCAGTTCATATGCTCTAGGTCAAGCTACTTTTCAATTCTCCAAAATTTGTTGTTTTTCCAAATATCTGAAGCCACGTACACACTATTCCCCCTGCCAGGAATGCCAGTTTATGTTTTTCTTTGCTAAGTAAGTGTCTATTATCCCTGAAGACTTTCTTCAAATACAACATTTTCTCTGAGATCTTTTCTAATCTGCTAGCTAAACTTAGTCACTTCCTTTTCTACTCTCCAATAGCAGTTTGTAATATTTCTTTTTTGAAAAAGATTTTATTTATTTATTCATGAGAGAGACAGAGAGAGAGGTAGAGACATTGGCAGAGGGAGAAGCGGGCTCCCTGTGGGGAGCCTGATGAGGAACTCAATTCCTGGGATCATGACCTGAGCCAAAGGCAGATGCTCAACCACTGAGCCACCTAGGTGCTATTTTTACTTTTCATGTTTAAATACAATGAAACTTTTGCATACTTCCAATGTGAAAGTACCCAAGCTCAGGTTAGTATTTCAGGAGATAAAGGAATGAGGAAAACATGATCCCTGTCTTCAGAAGCTGTGCCATCTAATGGAGGAAAAAGATGCCATATTTATAAATAAGCATGTTTGTCTTATTTAATTGCTGTAAATCAAATGGCTATAATATGCTAAATATCTGTTCATGTGCTATATTAAAATTATGCTATTTGTACAAAGAATATTGTCTCCCCCTTTCCTCTTTTTCATCATTAACCAGGTAAGCCAACTTCTTAAAAAGAAAAACTAAATTTTTATAACCTAATATTTTCTTAGCATAAAATACAGAAACAAAGAGTTAATAAGTTATAAATATAATGGATAATTTGGGATCAGTCTTCTTTATTAATTTTTGGTACACAGTCTAATTTACTAACTTACTTTGCATATGAATAGAATGCACGACCGCAATTTTTTTAGGAAGAGATGATGAGGTTATTTTCCGTAACTAAAGTTTTAGTTTAAGAAGTTATGGATCAAGTTATTTCTTCAGTGAAAAGTTTTCCTTTTTATTCTCTTTTGATGACCACTATTCCATATTTCAGGCTGAACATCCTATAAACAGATAAAATAAGATCAAGTTGGCTGTCTTTCAGAGAGATTGGGTAATCTTTCCAGACCAATATTCTGTTTGTATCACAGATTCTAGATGATGGTAGATGATAAATTTCCTCTGTGACTGATTGAATATGTATCTTTAATAACATTGAAAATCAAATATATCCAGTTGAAATCTGACTTCTGTTATCTACTAGTTAAGTGCCTTGGATGAGTCATTTATCTTCTTTAAGTCACAGTTTCTGTGTCTATAAAAAGGAGATAATAATTTCCATTTAGCAGTATTATTTTAGTTTTTAAGCATTAAAACACCAAGTACAGTTCCTGGGATGTATTAGGTATACAAAAAAATGTTAGTTCTCTTTTATCCCTCTGATATGTACAAAATCTGCTGTACAAATAGGTTCCATTTTGTTTTAGTTCATGGTCACACTGTTTCATGGTCACACGGTTTCCTTAACTTTAGGGAGTCATCTTGAAAATATATATCTTTTATTCTGGGCAAAAAATATAAATGCTTTAGTGCAAAGTCATGCCACCACTGGAGCCTCAAATATAAATGTATCTCTTATTTACAGTGAAATGTTAAGATAGGCTACAAGGATCAAAGCCAAGATGATGTTGATATATGGCTTGGAGAGCAATGATTAAGTATCTGATTCAAATCCTTACTAGGAAAAAAAAATCCTTACTAGGGGGCTTGTAGAAACATAAAAACTAGGAAAAGTCACTTAAACATTAGATACCCTGGTTTCTCTAGTTTCAGAAGCAGTAATAATCCCTGCTTACTAGAAACATATTAGCATTTTAGAGTCTAATAAAAAAGCTTCCTAAAGTATTAGTGTTGCTATTAATTTAAAAATGATTCAGTAACTTGTAAAGCCTTTCCAAATAATTAAATTAGTTTTTAGAAATTCTTCAAGATGAACACATAATGAATTTTTCATAACAAAGGGTTCATATTGTCAGAAGTTTATCAGCAGAGGGTGGAAACCATTATTATGATCATACAAAACACAATTCTTAGAGTCTACAACGATCATTTATATATGTTGAACATTGTGGAATTTAGCAACATGGCAGGATATAAAATCAATGCAGAGAAATCAGTTGCATTTCCATACACTGAAACAGAAGAAAGAGAAATTAAGGAATTGATCCCATTTACAATTGCACCAAACCAATAAGATATCTAGGAATAAACCTTGCCTAAGAGGAAAAAGATATGTACTCTAGAAACTACAGAACACTTATAAAAGAAATTGAGGAGAACATGAAGATATGGAAAAAAATATTCCATGTCATTGATTGGAAGAATAAATATTGTTAAAATGTCAATGCTACCCAGGGCAATTTGCACATTCAACGCAATCCCTATCAAAATACCATTGGCATTTTTCACATAGCTGGAAAAAATAATGCTAAAACTTTTATGGAACCAGAAAAGACCCTGAATAGCCAGAGAAAGGTTGAAAATGAAAACCAAAGCTAGGAGCATCATGATGCCAGACTTCAAGCTATATTACAAAGCTGTGATCATCATCACCATTATCATAGGCACAAAAACAGACACATAGATCAATGGAATAAAATTGAGAGCCCAGAAATGGATCCTCAACTGTATGGTTAACTAATATTCAACAAAGCAAGAAAGAATACCCACTGGAAAAAGGACAGTCTCTTCAATAAATGACGCTGGGAAAATTGGACAGCCTTATGTAGAAAAATGAAACTGAACCATTTTCTTGCACCATACACAAAGCTAAAATAGTGTTTTAAATAACTGTAACCAAAATAATTTTCTTATGTATGGAAGCCTTTAATATAACACATTAACAATTTACCTACTATGTAATACTGAAGATATGGAAGGAAGAATTCAGGGATATACCATAACAATCCCTATCCTTAAGAAGTTTAAAATCTAATTATCTCTCTTATTAGAGAGATAAAACTAACATGCATGAATCAACAGCTTAAAAACCCGATAGGATGTAATTCATAAGTAAGCTATATATTATTAACTCTTAAATATTGTATAGATTATGAAAAGAAAGGTGATTTGTCTCAAGAGAAACTTAAGATGCCTTTAAGCAGGATGGTAGAGCTTGACCTGAATGTCAATGAAATTTACACAGGTGGAAGTGGCATCTACAAATCAGACTACAATAATTGAAGAAGCAAAATAATTGAATAGTGAGTGACCAGTGGGAAAGGATCCAGGGGACACATTTTAGTGAGGATGAAGGCTGTACAGTTAGAATAAGTCAAGTTTAAATCATGAAAGACAGAGATATTTGGACTTGTCATCTGAAACAATATAATGGTATCACTTGCTAGAAATCTACTGGATGTGTTATTTGGGAGACTGGATGCAGGAATATCACCAAATAGCCTGATATAAGCATTCAATTGTTAACTTGAAGGAAGAATGAAGAGGAATTAGTAATGGACTACAAGGCTAAAATATTATCTGGTGAAAGTTTACATATTTTGTTTTGTATGATAAACTTCCAAGACATTTACATACTCTTCAAAATATTTAAACTTTCATTTAGAGTATATCACCAGGTGCAATAGTCATGGTAACATAGGTTGAAGAATACACTAAAGGTAATGCTGCTTTGCAGAAGATTGAGATATGCAAGTTTTTATGCATTTGTGAAAAAACAGAATATTCTGTTAAAAGAACTAACATTGAAACTTAATCATTAGACACATTTTTAGAAAAAATATGTAAATATTTACTATTTGATGCATTTCCTGCTTGCTTTTCTATTATTAAATTTCTCCTGTCTGGACTCTAGTCTTTGTTTCCAGGTTTCATTTAGAACCCTTCATTCAAACTTAATCGTAAATCATTACCTGGGAGTGTGCCTCGATTATGTCAACTATACAACACCAAGCCTCTTAGTATCAGAGACCTTTCCAGTTTTTTGCAGCTGTAAGGGGCTTTAATTCTGTCTCATCCAAGGGCTCTTTATCCACCTGATTCAGATAATCAAAAAGATGTTTTAGTTCTCCTGCCTCCAATAATTTTGGAGGATCTTTTGTTTTGATTTTTTTTATTCAAATGCATGAGATGGATTTTTATCATGGCTAGAGAAGAAGGTAAAGTACCTGGCTATGTCTCCATTTCAGTGTGAAACCCAAGTATCTTGATTTTGAGAACAGAAAAAAAAATGACTACATATTTGACAATGAGCCAAAATTTCCTTGTAAAATACATTCTTACTGCTAGCCAAGGTAGCTATTATTTTAAATAAAGTATAATAATTTTCTTAGCAATACTAAAATGGCCTCTTTTGGAACAGCTTACCTTCAATATTTTTTTAAATCTTCACTGTATCCTAAAACTGTCAAGTTTTTACAAAATCCCTATCATCTAGAATATTGGCCTTCGAGATTTGATGAAACAGATAACTTCCTAGTTAATGTTATACACTTTTTATGTAACAGATTAGTTCATCTAGTATGTATTCATTGAAAACAAGCTATATGTTAAGTGTTATGCTACTCTCTGAGGACATAATAGTAAACAAGGCAGGCTAGGCAGAGATCTTAAAGAAATACCCAGCAAGGCAGATAGAGGACACTTCTTCATATGGACACAGGGAAGTACAAAAACTTGAGTGCAGCTGCAATCAAAAGAGATTAAAAGGTATATGAGCATCCAGAACATAGGGGCTAATCTTCATTGTTACTAAAGCTGAATTTTATTGCAAAAACACTTTTCTGAAAGACTCAATAGCTTCATAAAATATTTATATTCTAACACATTGAAAATAGGAAACAATTATATACCAAAATATAAAGTGGTTAAATCTACTCATAAAGATAAAGCAGCATCAATAAACCCAAGGACGATAGAATATCAAACACATCAAACTGTAAAATGCTGATTATATATTGGGAACAGAAAAAAGTCTGTTGGATTGGATGACCTTCTAGACAAAGGCTTTCAGCAGAGTTATGAGATCCTGAACCAGATTCAGAGAATAAAGAGTGTGGGTGGTAAGAAAATGGAGGACAAGAGTTAGAGACTAAATATTAGAGAAGTTTGGTAAACAGAAAAAGAGACACTTCTAGAATGGGTGAGTAGGCTAGGTAAAGTTATTAGTTTGTTGTTGTTTTCCTAGCTAAAAAAGACCTGATCATTTTAAAGATCTACTTTTAAATAGATTGCATTCAATTTTTGGTTGAAAAAACCCAATGGTTAACATGTTGTATACTTTTATGAAAAAATATATTATAGAAACAAAAGCCTCATGATTATAAATATTAAACTTCACATTCCTCAGGGAATGCTCTTATCAGTGGCCATTAGTTCCCTGATCTGAATAGTACATCGTGGCAAAAGTTATTTAGTCATGTTATAATGAAATTAAGACTGCCTAGATCTAGAAATGACTGCTTGAAAAGATTAAACTAAGGTAGAAACTATTCATTTCCTGACTAGGTTTGTTTGGAAAACATGCAGCTAGTTAATTTGAACGTAGCCATTACTTTTGAACTATTAACTAGGATCCATTATGCTTCAATGACATCCCTTCTTGTAAACTAGATTATGTTGGGAAAGGAAGACTAGTAATCAAAGCCACCATTCTTTCTAGTTTTTTAAAAATATTTTAATAGTCATAAATTTCTTCCCCTAACATAGTTTACAGTCTGCATAATTCACCTATCTGTACTTGTACTTCTAATTCATCCTAAAAATTTTGATAATGAATGTTTTTCATTCGTTAAATATAATACATTTTAAACATTTTAAAATGTTGACCTTCCTAATAAGTTACTGAGTTAGGAGAGCTATGTAATATTTTATAATATTTCCTTTTTCTTTAAAGTTTGACTTTACTTCCAATTATGAATCAGATAACTACACAGTTAAACCTGGAGTCTTAATATACACTATATGTGCACAAAATTGTGTTTATAATGTACTAATATTCCAAAATGCAATCATACGGGGAAAGAAATAAGGAATAAAGAATACTCCTGAGATTAAAGGCTCTGTTCTACTGACTTTCCTTGTTAAGTTCTAAAGAGTACACATAATCTACAATTCTCTTGAAAAGAAACAAGGGAAAGATGAATTCATTTGCAGAATGATGTGTAAGCCCTATTCAATTAGAATCTTTGCAGTCATATTTTTTTTAAACTCGTGTGTCCACTAAAAGAATACCTACCAGAATAAATCAGTGGAAAAAAATAAGGGGCTTTTTTTCATTTTAGCTATTTTTGAAAAACAGTGATCACAATATGGTATATACCTTTTTTAAAAATTATAGATGCTTAATTTTATTGAAGATTGATAAAAGAATGACTAGAATGTTAAATAACTTACATCATTGAATACCATGTTAAAAATAGAGTCGTGAATGTTTATGAGGAAACACTGTGGTGATATTGTTATGCATATGCAGGTGTAGATGTGAGATACTGTTTCTTTAACACTTTATCATTTTATGACATTTTAATTTCCCAGTGAGTATGATTAATACTACTTGGAAATAATTTATCACTAACACTAATTCAAATGGTGGATCATTTCTAAAAGTCAGTTGGCAATGAAACTGATATCCCGCTGATATCCTACTAGTTTAATGCATTAACATACACTTTCATTAATACCATGTTTATCCTTGTTGACAGGTATCACATTTGCTGTTTTTTTCTAAAGTATCCCCTCCAGTTCAAAGATATATTGGTCTTTAGAAAACTAAATTATGCTAAAGCAATAAAATGATCCATACAAGCTTATTCTTAGCCATATGTTTAAAGCAATCAAAAACTTAAAGTTTCATCTTTGCAGTGTTTACTCTGCTATTAAAGGACTAATATAATGAATCATGTGGTGCTGCAGAGAGGGAGGATTTCCTTTTTTGTCTTCATTTTCTATTAAATTTAGTTTGCAATTTCAATGACACTAAAAGCAGGTTATGCATACATGCTGAAATCAGGAATCACTCGCCAAGAAATCTACATTGTGTACATGATTTAAATATGCCATGTTGTTTATTTTTAGAAAATAAACTTTTCTTTTTGCTTCCTTCCAGAAGGTTGGTCTTTAAAAAAAAAAAAAAAACATCAACATACATTATGAGGTGCCTCCTTTCATAAGACAAAGATTCTCTGAAAAATCCACAATGTTTCCAAACTGAAGCATCCTATACAATATGAACAGAAATAGATAGGCTATAATGCCGGGCTGATACAAAAAAATGGGAGACAGGGCAAAAGGAACCAAGTTTTAAATCAACTCATTATTTTCATGTATATGGCATTTAGTTTCAATGCTTTTTTTTTTTTTTGCCCATGTGGCAGCCTCAGTCATTCACACAGTTGTGTTAGCTATAAGAAAATCTACCATGAAGGAACTGAGACTCTGTACCTTCCCTCATTATTTCTAGGTATTGATATAAATTGTTATAGTCAGTCTGAATATAAAAACCATGGAATGTCTGCCTTCCTCTCTCAATGTCAATGATTATTTTTCTGCAATTGTGATCTTTTCACCTTTTAACAAACATGCTTTAAGTTCTATTCATGTACATGGCATTGTTTACTTGTCAAGGATAGTAAAACAATTAAGATATGGTCTCTGATCATAAGGAGCTCTCTGATATCTAACTGTTCCTAAAACCACTTAATGATGGAGTAGAAGTACTAGTGATCAAGCAATACTAACAAATGGTGTACTGTAGGACTCAAAACCATTGTTATGGTCTCTGGTTAAGTCACAACCTCCTCCCAAGACATACTCACCAAATGCAATTCCCTTTGCTACAGTACATCATAACATGAAGGCACTTGAGAAAAGGAATCCGCGTATTAATAGGTACCATATTATTTTCTTGTAAATCTCATGCAGCAAGGTCTATTCACACCACCTAAGGTGAATTGGATTAGAATTTCCAGAGAGTTACCTTTAATTTTGGGTGTAAAATGTGAGCTGATCCATATTAAAGAAGTCATGTGACTGAAAGTTAAGTACCACTGAGTCACAGGAAATCTAACCATCAAAACAGTTGGATCAATCCTGCAGAGCTCAGAAGATAAAGACTACTAACTCTGGGAAACGAATTAGGGGTGGTGGAAGGGGAGGAGGGTGGGGGGTGGGGGTGAATGGGTGACGGGCACTGAGGGGGGCACTTGACAGGATGAGCACTGGGTGTTATTCTGTATGTTGGTAAATTGAACACCAATAAAAAATAAATTTATTATATAAAAAAATAAAAGTTGGAGTGAAATTGAAAAAAAAAGAGAACACTCTGGAATGAAACGGGGTAAATGGTTAATAAAGTTGTTTAAAAAAAAGTGATTGTCATTAGGTAATCACATGACTGGAATAATGTGAAAGCCTATTTTGTCAACAGCATTCACCTGACTGTAATCTTTCAATTGTAAAAACGGTCAAATACTTTCAAAAACCAAGCAGTTAAGATAATAAAATTTCTCAAGAAGGCAAAAAAAAAAAAAAAAAAAAGAAGATAGTACTTGATAGGTAAGGTCTAATAAGAATTAGTCACTGGGGGTTCCATCTAAAAAAACAACTGTGCTGTGACAATTTCTGAAAGCTTATGGGAATGTTAATATTCGGGCTATTCAACAGAAGTGTGAAAGACTACTCTTTGCTAGAGTATACAGTTATGTCTTCCTTATTTATAACCCCTAAAACAAAAATAGGTACATCATACAGGAAAAAGAATGTTTAACTTCCAATTAATTCAGACCTCTTTTCTTTATAAATATACAGATATCACATTTAATCTTCATATATCCTCATTTTATAAAGGAGAAAGCTAAAACTCAGAGAGGTCAAGTAACTTCTAAGCTCTAGTTTCAGCTAGTAATTGGTGGGCTTAGGATTCTGATAGTTTGGTCTGACGATAAATCTCAAACTTTTTCCAGTCTACCATGATGCACTAGAAGGAATGGTGGGGTGGTAGAGAATGTCCCAGTCCTGCAATTCCTGCAGAAATGTGGAAGACTAAGCTTTACTAGTCACTTCTAAATGTCATCTCTCCTTTGTGGCAAAGGAGAATTTAAGGGAATAATCAGAGTTTCCCAGTTTTAGGCATTATATATTAATGTATGAAAAGGGACAATAAGAATTTAGTTTGTGGTAGGCAAAATAATGGTCCCCCAGTCCTGGGAACCTGTGTGTCACAGGGAGATGTGACTGAGAAACATGTCATTGTCATCTTTGAAGATGAAGGAAGGGGGACATGAATCAAGGAATGAAGATAGCCCCTAGAAAATGGAAACACCTATCAATTGACGGGCAGTAAGGAAAAAGAAACATTAGTCATATAATGAACCAAGAAAAATTTGAATAATCATGAAAATAGATTCTCCCTTAGAGCCTCTAGATGGGAGTTTAGTCCTGTCGGCATGTAGATTTTGGACCCGTGAGATCCATATAAGATTTCTAACCTACATACTGTTATTTTTTTTAATTTATTGTACATTGCTGAATTTGTAGTAAATTTTTCTTTAGGTTAGCAATGGACTAAACTAAAACACAGTTATTCTTTCACACGCAGTTATTCTTCCCTGACACCCATATACATGTTTCTCTTTCTCCCACCACTTGAATATAGTTTTATTGTTCTCACTGGTTGAATAATGTTTACATTTTATAACTTTGTAAATTCTACTAATAGCTGAATGGTGGAATGGATTTTATTTTTCCTTTCCTAGGCAGTTAATTTCTTGTGCCCCTAGTTTCTTATCTACCTCTCTCAAAGTTTGGAAGAATTCCATCTCTTTCTAACTTGTGGAACAGCTCTAATAGAATAGGTATGGTTTCTTCTTTAAACATTTGATACAATTCCCCTGAGAAGCCATCTGTCCCTGGACTTTTGTCTTGGGAGGTTTTTGATGACTGCTTCAATTTCCTCCCTGGTTATCAGCCTGTTTCGGTTTTATATTTATTCCTGTTCTAGTTTTAGCAATTTCCGTTTTTCCAGAAATGCATCCATTTTTTTCTAGATTGCCTAATTTATTGGCATATAGCTGCTCATAATACATTTTTAAAATCATTGATATTTGCTTCCTATTGGTAGTGATCTCTCCTTTTTCATTCATGATTTTATTACTTTGAGTCTTTTCTCTTTTCATTTTAATAAGGCTGGCTATTGGTTTATAATCTTATAATTCTTTCAAAAACCAACTCCTGGTTTTGTTGACCTGTTCTACAGGTCTTCTGGTCTCTATTTTATTAAGTTCTGCTCCAATCTTTATTAACTCTCTTCTTCTGCTTGGTGTAGGTTTTATTTGCTGTTCTTTCTCCAGTTCCTTTAGGTATGAGGTTAGGCTGTGTATTTGTGTTTTTTCCAATTTTTTGAAGGATGCTTATATTGTGATGTATTTCCCTCTTATGACTGCTTTTGCTGTATCCCAAATATTTTGAAGGGTTGCATTTTCATTTTCATTTTCATTAGTTTCCATGAATCTTTTAAAAAATTTTCACTAATTTCCTACTTGACCCATTTATCTTTTAGCTAGATGCTCCTTAACCTCCATGTGTTTGAATTTCTTCCAAACTTCTTCTTGTGATTGAGTTCTAGTTTCAAAGCATTGTGTTCTGAAAATACGCAGGGGATAGTTCCAATTTTTGGTATTGGTTGAGACCTGATTTGTGATCCAATATGTGGTGTATTCTGGAGAATGTTCTTTGTGCACTTGAGAAGAATGTGTATTCATTGGCGTTTGGATGTAAAGTTCTATATACATCTGTGAAATACATCTGGTCCAGAGTATCATTTAAAGCTCTTTTTTTCTTTGGTGATGTTACACTTTGAATATCTGTCATTTGCAGAAAATGCCGTGTTGAAATCTCCTACTATTAGTGTATTATTATCTAAGCATGTCTTTAGTTTGGTTATTAATTGATTGATATGCTTGGCAGCTCCCACATTAGGGGCATAAATATTCATGATTGTTAGGTCTTCTTGTAGGATTAACCCTTTAAGTATGATATAATGTCCCTCTTCATCTCTTACTACTGTCCTTCAGATACACTTTAATTTAACTTATATGAGGATTGCTACCTCAGCTTTCTTTTGACGACCTTTTGAATAGTAAATGGCTCTCAAACCTTTAATTTTCAGGATGGAAGTGTCCTTATGTCTAAAATGTGTCTCCTGTAGGCAGCAAATAGATGGGTCTTGCTTTTTTATCCATTCTGAAACCCTGTGTCTTCTGATGGGATCATTTA
Source organism: Vulpes vulpes (assembly GCF_048418805.1). NCBI lineage: Eukaryota > Metazoa > Chordata > Mammalia > Carnivora > Canidae > Vulpes > Vulpes vulpes. The sequence goes on along the minus strand of NC_132796.1, from coordinate 95,271,066 downwards.
GCCCATTCACATTCATAGTAACTACTGAAAGATAGGAATTTAGTGTCATCATAATACCTATTCTGTCACTGTTTTTGTAGAATATTTCTTTGGGCTTCCTCTTTCTTTTACAGGGTCCCCCTTAATATTTCTTGTAGAGTTGGTTTGGTGGCCACATATTTTTTCAGTTTCTGCCTATCTTGGAAGCTCTTTATCTCTCCTTCTATTCTGAATGACAGCCTTGCTGGATAGAGTATTTTTGGCTGCATGTTCTCCTCGTTTAGTATGATGAATATATCCTGCCAACCTTTTCTGGCCTGTCAGGTCTCAGTGGAGAGGTCTGCTGTTAATTTAATATTTCTCCCCATATAATTAAGAATTTGTTGTCTCTCACTGCTTTAAGGATTTTCTCTTTATCTTTGGAATTTGCAACTTTCACTATTAAATGTTGAGATGTTGAACAGTCTTTTTTTTTTTATTTTGGGGGCAGACCTCTCTATCTCCTGGATCTGAATGTCTGTTTCCCTTTCCAAATTAGGGAAGTTCTCAGTAATGATTTGTTCATATATGCTTTCTGGCCGTCTGGCCCTCTAGGCACTCTCTGCAACCCAGATTATATGTAGATTTTTCCTTCTAAGGCTATCATTTATTTCCCTTAACCTTCCTCATGGTCTTTTACTTGTTTTTCTTTTTTTTCCTCAGCTTCCTTCCTTGTGATCAACTTGTCTTGTATGTCACTCACACTTTCTTCCACCTCATTAACCTTGTTGTTAGGACCTTCAGTTTGGATTGCATCTTCTTTAATTGATTTTTAATTTTTGCCTGAAGAGATCTAATTTCTCCAGTCATGAAGTCAATGGAATCCTTTATGCTTTTTTCCAGAGCTACCAGTAGCTTTATAATTGTGCTTCTGAATTGGCTTTCAGACATCGAATTGTAATCCAAATTCTGTAACCCTGTGGCAGAGAGTACTTGTTTATTCTTTTTTTTTTTTTTTTTGTGGAGAGTTCTTCCTTCTAGTCATTTTTGCTCAGTGCAGAGTGGCTGAATGAGTAGGCTGAGTCATCAATATCAACCACAACTTAAGTAAATCTCACCGTAGATCATTTTGACATGGTCAGAGACCAGAAATTGAAAAGAAAGATCAGAAGGAAATAAAACCAAAGGACCACTAAAGTGAAAAACAAATTTTAAAAGAAAGTATTAAAATATAAAAGGCCAATAATCCTGAGAAAAAAATAAAATAAAAAAAGAAGAGGAAAAAAGCAAAAGTAAAGAGGAAAAAAATAGGAAAAAAAGGAGAAGAAAAAAGGGGGGTACTGGGAGATGGTGATGGTGAAGAAGTTGTAAGGAGGGAGAATGTAGTCTACCTGAGGGGTCCTTGAAGGTGATCCTCTTGGTTCTGGGTATATTAAGTTCTATATGTAAGAAGATGCTGAGTCACAAATTTATATAAACCAGAAATACTTGTAGAGAACCCCACCATTGACCACCAAAACATAAATGGAATAAAAGAGGGGGGCAGAATGGGAATGAAGAGTGAATATAATCTCACAGAATGAATCAGCACTGTATACCACTTGGTTCTGGGTGCATACTGGTCATGTTTTAGAAGGTATTAACTTCCACCATTGTAGAACAAAATGAGGCAGAGAAAACAAAAAGCAGAAGACAAAACAAAACAAAAAACATATCTTGTATATCTCCCAAAATTGAGTATCTTGAAGAGAATCTAGAAGTTGAAAATATATCTAAGACCTCTAATGTAGAAATATGAAATCAAAAAGGAAGAAACTTAAAAATGAAGAGGTGGTAAAATATTGTAGTTAAGGTGAGAAAAGACATAGAAAATTAGAAATTTATAGTCTTATATTAAAACAAGTTGTAATAGGAAAAGGAAAAAAAAAAGAGAGGATACCATTAGTTCTATATACCGTAAGTCCCTGGAGCTTTCCAGCACTGCTTTGTCAATAACTTGCTCTTCCCCTGTCCTTCCAGCTGGTCTTCTGGGGGAGTGGCCTGCTATGCTGATTCTCAGGTATGTGCACCTGGGTGAGATGCCCACCCCCCACTGGGTGCTGGGCCCAGTGGGAGCTGTTTATCCTGTGAGGCCTTTGTTCCCTGGTGGCCCCGCCTCCCAGGCCTAAGGTGAAACAAGGAGGAACAACAACAATAATGGCGACTGCCAGATCTCCAGCTCTGGAGTCAGCTCCCCACAGTAACTACCGCAGTCTCCCAGTCCACACTGGCCTATGGGCTCCCAGGGCAGCGCGGGTGCGCTGATCTGCATAGCTCGGGGGCGCCTGGTGGCAGGAGAGTCCTTGCTGTCCTGTGCCCTCCCCGCCTCCACCTGTCCTGGGGGGAGTGCAGGATTGCCTGCTTTGTCCGCCCAGTGCCCTGGGATCCAGGTCCTGGGCTGCTGGAATCACGCTCCTGGGGCCGCAGTTCCTGGAGGCAGCAGAGCACAGACCTCTCCATCCTGACTGACCAGCTTCTCCCGAAGCCCGGCTGGGTGCGGGCTCCAGTCCTTTACTGAGATTGGCCCACAGTCTGTGGCACGCTTTCCTCCGGGGCGCACTTCCTCTATTAGTGACTCTGGGAGAATGGAGGCTCCACTGCCCCTCCCGTGATTCTGCCCGATTTCCCTGCTAAGCACTTTTCTGTCTGGGAAGAATCCAGTGCAGATTCTTAAAGTTCCCGCTTCTCCAGGGCTGGGCTTTCCTGTCCTGGGCTCCTTGCGGGGCCCCTCCCCCACTGAATTCTTTTTAATTTTTTTTTCCACTTTCCTACCTTGTTAGAAGCAAAAACCCTTCTCTATAGTATTCCAGCTGTTCTCTCTTTAAATCTCAGGTCATATTCATAGGTGTTCAAGTTGGTTTGAAAGTTATCTAGGTATTTGCTGGGGCCAAGTGACTTGAGGACCCTACTCCTCCGCCATTTTGTCCCCAATCTAAAGACATTTTCTTGCAGAAGTGTCTCCTGGAGCACTATGAAATCTCTTTTCTAATAAATATATTTTATTGTAATATGAACCATAAAAAATGCAAATATGTTTACTGCAACTTTTGGCAAATTTTGCCTACTGAATACACTACTATAATCACCCAAAACAAAATATAGAACATTCTCATAACCAGAGAAACTTCCCTCATGCTCTGTACTGTAAGTCTCTCCCTCCAGCCCCAGCCAAACCTGAGGCAAACCATGATTGATATCTATAACCATAAATTATATTATCTTATGTAAATAAATAAATAAATACTTTAGGTATTCTTTTATATTGGGTCATTTTCACTAAATACAATGTTTATTAGATCAATGCACTTTATTGTTTGGCTATTGTGGCCATTGCTGCTAAAAGCTTCTTATCTTGATGAAGTCCCAATAGTTCATTTGTGCTTTTGTTTCTTTTGCCTCAGTGGATGTATCTTCCAAGAAGTTACTGTGGCCGAGTTCAAAAAGGGTGTTGCCTGTGTTCTCCTCTAGGATTTTGATGGAGTCTTGTCTCACATTTAGATCTTTCATCAATTTTGAGTTTATCTTTGTGTATGGTGTAAGAGAGTGGTCTAGTTTCATTCTTCTGCATGTGGATGTCCAATTTTCCGAGCACCATTTGTTGAAGAGACTGTCTTTCTTCCAGTGGATAGTCTTTCCTCCTTTATCGAATATTAGTTGACCATAAGGTTCAGGGTCCACTTCTGGGTTCTCTATTCTGTTCCATTGATCTATGTGTCTGTTTTTGTGCCAGTACCACACTGTCTTGATGAGCTGTGGGTTTTTCTTATATGGCCCTTATAATGTTGAGGTATGTTCCTTTGAAGTCTATTTTGTTGAGGATTTTTTATCATGCATGAATATTTTACTTTGTCAAATTCTATTTTCTGCATCTATTGAAAGGATTATATGGTTCTTAACCTTTCTTTATTAATGTGGTGTATCACGTTGATTGATTTGCCAATATTGAACCACTCTTGCAGCCCAGGAATAAATCCCACTTGGTTGTAGTGAATGATTTTTTTACGTTGTTGGATTCAGTTTGCTAGTAGTTTGTTAAGAATTTTTTCATCCATGTTCAACAGGGATATTGGCCTGTATTTATCTTTTTTTTAAAGATCTTATTTATTTATTCATGAGACACACACACACACACAGAGGCAGAGGCACAGGCAGAGGGAGAAGCAGGCTCCATGCAGAAGCCTGACGTGGGACTCAATCCCAGGACTCTAGGATCACGCCCTGGGCCAAAGGCAGGCACTAAACCACTGACCCATCCAGGGATCCCTGTATTTATCTTTTTTAGTGAATTCTTTATCTGGTTTCAGTATCAGGGTAATGCTGGCCTCATAGAATGGATTTGGAATTTTTCCTTCATTTTCTATTTTTTGTAGTATTTTGAGAAGAATAGGTATTAACTTTTTTAAATGTTTGGAAAAATTTGCCTGTGAAGCCATCTGACTGTGGACATTCATTTCTTGTTTTTTTTTTTTTTTTTTTTTTTTTTTCTAATTCGATTTATTTGCTAGTTATCAATCTGTTCAATTTTTTTTTCTTTCTTCCTGCTTAAGTTTTGGTAATTTATATCTTTCTAGGAACTTATTCATTTCTTTCATGTCATCCAATTTGTTGCCATATATTTTTCATAATCCCTTATAATTGTTTGTATTTCTGTCGTATTGGTTGTTACTTCTCCTCTCTCCTTTGTGATTTATTTATTTGGGACCTTTCTCTTTTCTTTTAATTATTTGAGCAAGCTACATATAGCATTCATATTAGCTGTATTACTTTCCATTTTAATCAACGGTGCAGAAGGATTCCCTTATATCCATAGCATCATCAATACTTTATATTTCTTGTCTTTTTGATAATAACTATTCTGACAAGTGTGATGTGATATTTCATTGTGGTTTTGATTTACACTCACCTGATGATTAGTGATACTGAGCAACTGTTATGGAACTATTATCCATTTGTATGTATTCTTGGAAAAAAAGATATCTGTTAAGTTCCTCTGGTTATCTTTTTTTTTTAAAGGATTTTATTCATTTGGGAAAGAGAGAGTATGAGTAAGGAGAGAGGCAAGGGGAGAGGGATAAGCAGACTCCATGCTAAACATGGAGCCAGACACAAGGCTCAATCCTACTAACCTGAGATCATGACTTGAGCTGAAACCAAGAGTTTGACGCTTAGCCAACTGAATCACCTAGGCACCCCTCTCTGCTTTATCTTTTAATATGTTTGTTTTCATGCTATCAAGCTCTATGAATTATTTATATATTTTGGATATTAACTCCTTATCAAATATATAATTTGCAAATATCTTCTTCCATCCCTTTGGTTGCCTTTTCATTTTGTTTATTGTTTCTTCTCCTGTGACAAAGCATTTTAGTATAACCTAGTCTCATTTATTTACTTTGTTTTTATTACATGTACTGTTGGTGTCATATCCAGAAAATCACTGCCAAGACCACTGTCAGAGAGATCTTCCTCAGTGTTTTCTTCTACGGGTTTTAAGGACTCACATCTTAAATATGTCTTTTTTAAATTATTTTTTATTGGAGTTCAATATGCCAACATATAGCATATCACCCAGTGCTCATCCCATCAAGTGCCTCCCTCAGTGCCCATCACCAGTCACCACAACCCCCGCCCACTTCCCCTTCCATTACCCCTTGTTCATTTCCCAGAGTTAGGTGTCTCTCATGTTCTGTCACCCTCACTGATATTTCCCACTCATTTTCTCTCCTTTCCCCTTTATTCCCTTTCACTATTTTTTATATTCCCCAAATGAATGAGACCATATAATGTTTGTCCTTCTCTGATTGAGTTACTTAACTAAGCATAATACCCTCCAGTTCCATCCACATCAAAGCAAATGGTGGGTATTTGTCGTTTCTAATGGCTGAGTGATATCCCATTGTATATATAGACCACATCTTCTTTATCCATTCATCTTTCGATAGACACCGAGGCTCCTTCCACAGTTTGGCTATTGTGGACACTGCTGCTATAAACATTGGGGTGCAGGTGTCCTGCCATTTCACTGCATCTGTATCTTGGGGGTAAATCCCCAGCAGTGCAATTGCTGGGTCGTAGGGCAGTTCTATTTTTAACTCTTTGAGGAACCTCCACACAATTTTCTAGAGATGCTGTACCAGTTCACATTCCCATCAACAGTGCAAGAGGGCTCCCCTTTCTCCACATTCTCTCCAACAATTGTTGTTTCCTGCCTTGTTAATTTTCACCATTCGGTGTAGGGTGGTTTTCATTTGTATTTCCCTGATGGCAAGTGTTGCAGACCATTTTCTCATATGCTTGTTGGCCGTGCCTATGTCTTCCTGTGTGAAATTACTGTTGATGTCTTTTTCCCATTTTGTAATAAGATTCTTTGTTTTTTTGCTGTTGATTTTAATACGTTGCTTATAGATCTTGGATACTAGCCCTTTATCTGATAGGTCATTTGCAAATATCTTCTCCCATTCTGTAGGTTGTCTTTTAGCTTTGTTGACTGTTTCCTTTGCTGTGCAGAAGCTTTTTCTCTTGATGAAGTCACAATAATTCATGTTTGCTTTTGTTTCCCTTGCCTTCATAGACGTATCTTGCAAGAAGTTGCTGTGGCCAAGTTCAAAAAAGGTGTTGCCTGTGTTCTCCTCTAGGATTTTGATGGAATCTTGTCTCACATTTAGATCTTTCATCTATTTTGAGTTTATCTTTGTGTCTGGTGTAAGAGAATGATCTAGTTTCATTCTTCTGCATGTGGCTGTCCAACTTTCCCATCACCATTTATTGAAGAGACTGTCTTTTTTCCAGTGGATAGTCTTTCCTGCTTTGTCAAATATTAGTTGACCAGAGAGTTGAGGGCCCATTTCTGGCTTCTCTATTCTGCTCCATTGATCTATGGTCTGTTTTTGGGCCAGGACCGCCCTGTTTTGATGATAACAGCTTTGTAGTACAACCTGAAATCTGGCGTTGTGGTGCATTGGGTATGGTTTTATTTTTAATATTCCCCTGGCTATTCGGGGTCTTTTCTGATTCCACACAAATCTCAAGACGATTTGTTCCAATTGTCTGATGAAAGTCCACAATATTTTGATAGGATTTGCATGAAATGAGTAAATTTCCTGGGTAACATTGACATTTTCATGATATTAATTATTCCAACCCATGATGATGATGGAATGTCTTTCCACCACTTTGTGTATTCCTCAATTTCTTTGAGAAGTGTTCTGTAGTTTTTAAGGTATACGTACTTTACCTCTTTGGTTAGGTTTATTCCTAAGTATCTTATGTTTTTCTGTGCAATTGTAAATGGGATTGACTCTTTAGTTTCTCTTTCTTCAGCCTCATTGTTCGTGTATAGAAATGCTACTGATTTCGGGACATTGATTTTGGATCCTGCCACACTGCCGAATTGCTGTATGAGTTCTAGCAATTTTGGGGTGGAGGCTTTTGGGTTTTCTACATACAGAATCATGTCATCTAGGAAGAGGGAGAGTTTGACTTCTTCTTTGCCATTTGAATGCCTTTTATTTCTTTTTGTTACCTGATTGCTGAGGCTAGGTCTTCTAGTACTATGTTGAGTAGCAGTGGTGAGAGAGGCTATCCCTGTCTTGTTCCTGATCTTAGGGGAAAGGCTCCCAGTGTTTCCCCATTGAGAATGATATTTGCTGTGGGCTTTTCATAGATGGCTTTTAAGATGCTGAGGAATATTCCCTCTATCCTAACACTCTGAAGAGTTTTGATCAGGAACGGATGCTGTGTTTTGTCAAATGCTTTCTCTGCATCTATTGAGAAGATCATATGGTTCCTGTTTTTTCTCTTGTTGATGTGACTATCATTTTGATTGTTTCACGAGTGTTGAACCAACCTTGCATCCTGGGGATAAATCCCACTTGGTCATGGAGAATAATCTTCTTGAAGTTCTATTGGACCCTATTGGCTAGTATCTTCTTGAGAAATTTTGCATCTATGTTCATCAGGGATATTGGTCTATAGTTCTCCTTTTTGGTGGGGTATTTGTCTGGTTTTAGAATTAAGGTGATGCTGGCCTCATAGAATGAGTTTGGAAGTATTCAGTCCCTTTCAATCTTTTGGAACAGTTTTAGTAGAATAGGTATGGTTTCTTCTTTAAACGTTTGATAGAATTCCCCTGGGAAGCCATCTGGCCCTGGACTTCTGTGTCTTGGGAGATTTTTGATGAACACTTCAATTTCCTCTCTGGTTATTGACCTGTTTAGGTTATTTCTTCCTGTTCGAGTTTTGGTAGTTTGTGGTTTTCCAGGAATGTGTCCATTTCTTCTAGATTGCCTAATTTATTTGCGTATAGGTGCTCATAATATGTTTTTTAAATCGTTTGTATTTCCTTGGTATTAGTGGTGATCTCTCCTTTTTTATTCATGACTTTATGAATTTGAGTCTTTTTTTTTTTTTGCTTTTAATAAGGCTGGCTAATGGTGTATCTATCTTAATAATTCTTTCAAAGAACCAACTCCTGGTTATGTTGATCTGTTCTACAGTTTTTCTGGTGTCTAATTAACTGAGTTATGCTTGAATCTTTGTTAACTCTCTTCTGCTTGGTGTGGTGTAGGTCTTATTTGCTGTCTTTCTCCAGTTGCTTTAGGTGTGAAGTTAGCTTTTGTATTTGAGTTTTTCCAGTTTTTTGAGGGGTGTTTGTATTGCGATGTATTTCCCTCTCAGGACAGCTTTTGCTGTATCCCAACAGTTTTGAATGGTTGTATCTTCATTCTCATTAATTTTCATGAATCTTTTTGATTCTTTTCTAATTTCCTGGTAGACCCTTTCATCTTTTAGCAGGATGGTCTTTAAACTCCACGTGTTTGAAGTTCTTCCAAGTTTCTTCTTGTGACTTAGTTCCAGTTTCAAGACATTATGGTCTGAAAATATGCAGGGGGCATTCCCAATCTTTTGTTATCAGTTAAAACCTGGGTTGTGACCCAGTATGTGGTCCATTATGGAGAAAGCTCCACATGCACTTGAGGAGCTGTGTATTCAGTTGCGTTTGGGTGTAAAATCTGTAAATATCTGTGAAATCCATCTGATCCAGTGTATCATTTAAAGGTCTTGTTTCTTTGGAGATGTTGTGCTTAGATTATCTGTCATTTGCAGAAAACGCCGTGTCTAAGTCTCCCAGTGTAAGTGTATTATTATCTAAGTATGTCTTAACTTTGGTTCTTTTTGATTGATTTACTTCGTAGCTCCCACATTAGGGACATACATATTCATGACTGTTAGGTCCTCTTGTTGGATAGATCCCTTATGTATGATATAGTGTCCCTCTTCATCTCTTACTACAGTCTTTGGGATAAACTTGAGTTTGTGTGCTATGAGGATTGCTACCCTGGGTTTCTTTGGAGGACCACTTGAATGGTAAAGTGTTCTCCAAACTTTCATTTTCAGGCTATAGGTGTCTTTAGGTCTAAAACGAGTCTCCTGTAGACAGCAAATAGATGGGTCTTGCTTTTTTATCCAGTCTGAAACCCTGGGGTTTTTGATGGGATCATTAAGCCCTTTCACATTCAGAGTTACTATTGAAAGATAGGAATTTTGTGTCATCATAATACCTATTCAGTCCCTGTTTTGTAGATTTTTTTTTTATTTCCTCTTTCTTTTACTGGGTCCCCCTTAATATTTCTTGTAGAGCCAGTTTGGTGGTCACATATTCTTTCAGTTTCTGCCTATCTTGTTAGCTCTTCATCTCTCCTTCTATTCTGAATGAGAGCTTTGCTGGGTAGAGTATTCTTGGCTGCATGTTCTTCTCATTTAGGACCTTGAATATATCCTGCCAGTCCTTTCTGGCCTACCAGGTCTCTGTAGAGAGTTCTGCTGTTAATCTAATACTTCTCCCCATAAGTTAGGGATCTCTTGTCTCTTGCTGCTTTACCCATTTTCTCTTTACCTTTGGAATTTGCAGGTTTCACTTTTAAATGTTGGGGTGTTGAGTGGTTTTTATTGATTAGGGGGATCTCTATCTCCTGTATCTTGATGCCTGTTTGTTTCCCTCCCCAAGTTAGGGAAGTTCTCAGCTATGATTTTTTCAAATACACTTTCCGGTATTCTGTCCCTTTCGTTACCCTCTGGAACCCCAATTAAGTGTATATTTTTCTATCTGAGGCTGTCATTTATTTCCTTTAACCTTTCCTCATGATCTTTTAATTGTTTTTCTCTTTTTTCCTCAGCTTCCTTCCTTGCCATCAACTTGTTTTCTATGTCATTGACTCATTCTTCTACCTCATTAACCCTCATCGTTTGGACCTCCAGTTTGGATTGCACCTCATTTAATTGATTTTTAATTTCGACCTGATCTAAATTCTGCAGTCATGAAGTCTCTTGAATCCTTTATGCTTTGTTCCAGAGCCACCATTAGCGTTATAATTGTGCTTCTGAATTGGCTTTCTGACATCAAATTGTAATCCAAATTCTGTAACTCTGTGGCAGAGAACACTGTCTCTGATTCTTTCTTTTGTGGTGAGTTCATCTTTCTAGTCATTTTGCTCAGTGCAGAGTGGCTAAAAACATGTACTGGAAAAAGGAAGACAAAAAAAAGAAAAAAAGGTAAAAACAACAATCAAAGAAACAATAAAAAAAAAAGAAGAAAAAAATATCAACAGCAAAAAAAAAAAAAAAAAAAACAAAAAACAAAAAAACAAAAAAACATGGAGGTGTATCCTCTGGTTCTATATATTGTAAATCCCTCGACTTCCCCTGGAGCTTTCCAGTGTTGCTTGGTCCATAACTTCCTCTTCCCTTGTCTTTCCAGCTATTCTTCTGGGGGAGGGGCCTACTGTGCTGATTCTTAAGGTGTGCGCATCTCGGGAAGCTTGCCTGTCCCCTGCCAGGTGCACAGGTTAGTGGGAGCTGTTTACTCCGTGAGGCCTCTGTTCTCTGGCATCCCAGACCCTCCCAGGCACAGGGTGGCACCTGGAGTAACAATCACACTGGCAGCAGCCAGCTCTCTAGCCCTGGAGTTAGCTCCCACAGCAACTACTGTAGTCTCAGTCCGCACTGGCTGGAAGCTCCCGGGGTCGGGGAGTACTGACCTGCACAGCTCAGGGGCACCCGGCAGCAGGAACGTCCTCACTGTCCTGGCCCTCCTGGGCTCCGCCTGTCCCAAGAGTAGCACAGGATCCTGGGCTGTGTCCTACATCGCCCTGGGATCCGGGGCCTCTGCCCCTGAAATCACACTCATGGGCCGCACAGCCCCCTCTGCCCAGCGCTGCTGCCTGAGCTTACCCTGAGGCCCTGCATGGTGTGCACTCCAGCTGTTTATCGCGCTTGGTGCATGATGTGTGGCTCTCCCCCGGGGACCACTTCCTCTCTTAGTGACCCCGAGAACCTGGAGGCTCCATTGCCCCTCCTGGGATCCTGCCCGGGTTCCCTGCAAGTGCCTTTCTGCCCAGGTAGAAGTTAAAGTTCCTGTTTCGCTGGGGCTGGGCTTTCCTGTCCTGGAGGCTCTTGCTGCCTGACCTTAGCCTGGCTCCTCACGAGGGGGGGGGGGGGGGCGCTCCCCCATTGGATTCTTTTTTATTTACTTTTTTTCCATCTTCCTACCTTGTTAGAAGCGCAAACTCTTCTCTCTGTAGTGTTCTAGCTGTTCTTTCTTTAAATCTCAGGCTGAATTCAAAGGTTTTCAGGATGATTTGAAAGTTATCTAGGTAAGTTGGTGGGGAGAGGTGACTTGGGGACCCTAGTCTTCTGCCATCGTGCCCTGCCCCCTCCAAATATAAGTCTTTAATCCATTTCATTTCTGTGAGTTATGTAAGATAGAGGTTTAAATTCAGTCTTTTCCTTGTGGTTATTCGGTTTTCCCAACACCATTTATTGAAGAGACTATCCTTGCCCCATTCTGTATTTGTGGATCCTTTATCAAATATTACTTGATAATAGATGATGAGAGGTTTACTACTGGGTGCTTTATTCTGTTCATTAGTCTATGTGTCTTTTTTTTAAATGTTGATAACATAATGTGTTGATTACAGTTGCTTTTTAAAATAGTTTAAAAAATGAAAAATTAAAAAACTAATCAAATAAAATAAATAAAATAAAATAAGATAAATAAGTGAAAAGTGACCCCTATAGCTTTGCTTATCTTTCTCGACATTGATTTGGCATTTGGGTCTTTTTTGGATTCTTATAAATTTTAGGGTCCATTTTTCTATATATAAGAAAAATGTTATTGGAATTTTGAGAGGTATTGCATTGAATCTATAAACAATTTTGGGTAATATGGACATTTTGACAATACTAATTCTTCTAATTCATGAACACAGGATTTCTTTCCATTTGTTTGTCTTCAAATTTTTTCATTGAAATTTTGCATTTTCTAGTGTAAGATCTTTCACCTTCTTAGTTAAATTTGTCATTATTTTAAATTTTTGATGTTATTTGAATCAGATTTTTTTTTCCCAGCAGCACCTGGTTGGTACACTTGGTTAAGTGTCTCACTCTTCGTTTCAGGTCATGTCTGATTTCAGTGTTGTGAGATCAGGCCCCACATTGAGCTCCACACTCAGTGGAGAGTCTGCTTGAGTTTCTCTCTCTGTCATCCTCTGTCCCTCCCCCCATACTGTCTCTCTCTGACTGAAATAAATAAATAAATCTTTTAAAAAACACCTCCCCCCCCCAATTAGTGTATAGGAACATAACTTTTTTTAGTGTTAATTTTGCATCCTGCAAATTCACTTAATTTTTTTATTAGTTCTGGCAGTTTACTGAAGGAATTTTAGGATTTTCTACATAAAAGGTAATAACATCTGCATAAAAAGACAATTTTACTTCTTTCCTTTCAGTTTATGTGACCTTTATTTCTTTGTCTTTCCTAATTGCTCTCGTTATGATATCTAACACTATATTAAGTAAGATTGGTGAGAATAGGCACCCAAGTCTTGTTACTAATCTTAGAGAAAAAACTTTCATCTTTCACCGTTGCATATGACATTTGGCTGTGGGTTGTTGTATATGGCCTTATTGTTTTGAGGTATGTCCCTTCTATACTCAATTTGTAGAACATTTTAATCATAAAAGGATATTGTTTGTCAAATGCTTTTCCTGTACCTATTAATGTGATCATGTTTTGTATCTTTCATTCTATTAATGCGGTATATCACAACTATCAATTGGTACATGTTGAACCATACTTGCATTTTTTGGGATAAATCCTACTTGATTGTGGTGAATTATCTTTTTAATGTGCTGTTGATTTTCATTTGCTGTTGATTTTCATTTTACTGAGAATATTTGCATCTATATTCGTCAGGGGGCATTGGTCTGTAATTTTCATTTTTATTTTGTAGTGTTTTTATCTCTCCTTGGTATCAGGGTAATGCTGGCCTTGTAAAATGAGTTTGGGAGTGTTCCCTCCTCAATTTTCTGGAAGTCTGTTAGAATGGTTAACATTATTCCTTTTAAATGTTTGATAGAATTCATCAGCGAGCCATCAGATTCTGGACTTCTCTGTATTTAAGAGAAGTCTTTGGTTACTGATCCAATCTCCTTACTCAGCTTTGGCCTACTTAAACTTTGTGTTTCTTCATAATTCAGCCTTGATAGCTTATACGTTTCTAAGAATTATGCCTTTCTTCTAGGTTACACAGTTTGTTGATGTATCAATTGTCCATAATAGTTATTAGTGATCCTTTGTATTTCTGTGATGTCAGGATAGTGTTTCCTCTTTTATTTATTTAAAAAAATTAATTGAAGTTCGATTTGCCAACATATAGTATAACACCCAGTATTCATCCTATCAAGTGCCCTCCTCAGTGCCCATCACTCAGTTACCCCATCCCCCCACCCACCTTCCCTTCCACTACCTTTTCTTCATTTCCCAGAGTTAGGAGTCTCTCATGTTTTGTCACCCTCTCTAATTTTTCCCACTCATTTCCCCTCCTTTCCCTTATAATCCCTTTCACTATTTCTTATATTCCCTGTATGAGTGAAACCATATGATGATTGTCTTTCTCTAATTGACTTACTTCATTCAGGATAATACCTCAAGTTCCATCCACGTTGAAGCAAATGGTGGTATACATCCTTTCTTGTGTGTGTGTGTGTGTGTGTGTGTGTGTGTGTGTGTGTGTGTGTTTGTGTGTATTTTTTTATTGGAGTTCAATTTGCCAACATATAGCATAACACCCAGTGCTCATCAAGTGCCCCACTCAGTGCCTGTCACCCAGTCACCCTCTCCCCCCTTCCCAACTCCCCTTCCACCATCCCTTGTTTGTTTCCCAGCGTTAGGAGTCTCTCATGTTCTGTCACCCTCTCTGATATTTTCCACTCAGTTTCTCTACTTTTCCCTTAAATCCCTTTCACTATTTTTATATTCCCCATATGAATGAAACATATAATGTTTGTCCTTCTGATTGACTTACTTCCTCAGCATAATACCCTCCAGTTCCATCTATGTTGAAGCAAATGGTGGGTATTCGTCATTTCTGATGGCTGAGTAATATTCCATTGTATATATAGACCACATCTTCTTTATCCATTCATCTGTTAATGGATATCAAGGCTCCTTCCACAGTTTGGCTATTGTGGACATTGCTGCTAGAAACATTGGGGTGCAGGTGTCCCAATGTTATTGGATACTCTCTTTTCTCTGAGTTAATATAGCTAAAATTTTGGCAATTTTGCTTATTTTTAAAAAGCAAGGTCTTAGTTTCATCAATATTTTCAATTGATTTACAGTTTCTACTTCATTTTTTCTGATTGATATTACGTATTTCTTTCCTTCTACTAATTTTGCGGTTTGTTCTTCTTCCACTACCTTGAGGTGTAAAATTAGCTTATTCATGACTTTTTCTTCATGTAGATTTTTTATAAATATCCCTCTTAGAACTGCATTTGCTGTATCAAATAAGTGTTGGTATGCTGTCTTTCAATTTTTGCTTGTTTTAAGATTTTTTTTTTAATTTCCATTTTGATTTCTTCTTTGTCTCATTGGTTGTTTAGAAGCATGTTGTTTAATTTCCAAATTTGTGAGTTTTCCAGATTTCTATACATATCAATTAAGTCAATTTGTCAGTGTTATTAAAGTCTTCTATACATTTGTTAAGTTTTACTTACTCGTTCTATCAATAACTGAGAAGGGAAGATGATATAACCTACAATTATGATTATAGATTTAATTTTTTCCCTTAATTTTGTTGATTTATGTTTAATGTGTTTTAAAGATCTTTGATAGCAGAAAACACATTTAGTATGTTTATGTACTCCTGTTGAGTTGACCTTTTTTCCATCAGTATAAATATTTCTATTTATATCCAGTAATACTCTTTTCTGTCTCTCTTTATTTCTACTTTTAATCCATCTTGTTTTTATATCTAGGGTACTTGTCTTTTAGCAACATAGTTAGGTCTTGTTTTTTAATTCAGTCTAAAGATATCTGCCTTAATTAGTGTGTTTGATCCATTTGTCTTGGATGTAATAGCTGAAATAGTGACTTTAGGTCTACCATTTTTTTTCTATTTGTTTATTTGTCTCATCTGTTTCCTTTTCTCTTTATTACTCTATTCTTATTTTCTTTTGGGTATCAATTATTTTTTACTTCTTATATTGTTTTTATATTATAATTATTCTTATGAATTCTATATTCATTAAAAATATCTGTTGTAAATAAGGATGAAATAGGACATTTTATCAATAAATATGAGATAATTTGGTGCCTACAAACTTATGTTGGAATAAATCCTAGAGGAAGTTTTTCAAGCTGAAAAGAAACAATGTCATTCAGATGTATAAAGAAGAATACAGAGTAGGAGATAAGGCAACATTGCAGATGATAAATACATAATATGAATTATTTTTTCTCCCTTAACTACCTTAAAAACAATTGAGAGTAAAATAAAGGCATTTTAAATAAAAATATGATATGTAAAAAGGAAAAAAACTACTTCATACTATACACAAAAATGAATTCCAGATGAATTTTAGATCTAAATATGAAAGACTAACCAATAAAAGTTCTAGAAGATAATATAGCTTTATACCTTCATAATACTCTATAAAATCTCTCAAACAAGACAAAAAATAACCACGAAAGGATAAACTGATAATGTTAATTATGTTAAAATAACAATTTCCCTTCATCAAAAGGCATCATTGGCAGAGTGAAAAGGAAAGCCAATGTAGGGGAAAATATAAGCAACAAATGTGCATACACAGAACATATGGAAACTACACATCACTAAGAAAAATTCGGGAAAGGAGTTGGGATGGTAAAGTAGTAGAAGGACCCTATGCTGTCCTCATTCTTTGAACTCAGCTAGATAAATGTCAAATCATTTTGAAAACCCAGGAAATTGATCTGAAGATTGAAAAACAAACTATACAACTGGGGGGAGAAAAGTGGCCACATTATGGGAGGCAGGAGATGCAAAGACATGATCTGGGGGAGAAAAGAATCCTGGTGCTGTAGAGGGAAGGGAGTCTTGATCAGGAAGAAAGGAGAGAAGGGAGAGAGAGAGAGTTTGAGAAAGAGAACAGAGACAGGGCATATGAACAAGACAAACACTTTCCCAAAATCATTGATGGGGAAAATGAGAGAGGCCAATTATTGCAAGTTTTTACAAGCAGTGCAATTCAGGTGGAGCCTGGTAGGTAAAGAGGTGCTCCTGTGGGAAAGGAGGGCAGAGGCCCAGGAACGGACAGAGTGGTTTGCAGAATCACCTGGGAGAGGCAGTTCTTCTTCTTGGAGTGCATTGGGAGAAGTGGCATTGCCTCTCAAGGGAAAAAAGAGCCATCAGGCACCATTGAGCTGCCTCATTCATTAGCATGTGTGCAAAGCTATCTGCTGATGGCAGCTAACCTGGACTCTGGCTTTTTGCTGTACTTTACCATAAACTCCAAGCCCCTGTGCATTCCAGCAACTACTCTTCTGTGACAAACTGGCACCAGCCATAGTGCTATGAAACCATCCACCTGAGGATCTGTATGGGCCCTTGCTGTACCTGGTCCCTAAAATTTGGAGTTTTGAAGCCCAGTCAGTGCACCTGAGATAAAACACAGGAACACTCCTTCAGTCAGGAGGAAGATAGCTCAGGCACAGACAGGGTGAAGGAAAAGATCTGAGGGATGCCACAGACAAATGAGGAGAGATTTTATGCTCTTCTGTGAGGGCTTCCTGATCTGTGGCAGGAATAATCTCCCCTCTCTGGAGATAAGAGAGCCAGCTGACACCATTCCCCTTCACCCATCAGCCAGAGCTGACTTCATAAAGCAGCAGGTGCCCCACAGTGTAGGCTTGAGCCTACTTACACAGAGTCCACCACAATGCGTTCTGTAGATAATTCTGAACTACAACAAGTGTACTTGAGGGTCAGAGCAGCAGCAGGCCCCTCCCCTAGAAGACCAGCACAAAGTCCCCACACCAACCAAGTCTACTATCCACAGAGTGCTGCAATGCTTAAGCTCTAGAGGAAAGAGGATCTAGCCCCTTTTAACAAGCAGACCAAAACACACTTAGTTAAAACTCACCAAATGCTGAACAAGGTGCAAACACAAGATCACAAAATAGGTCTCAAGAAGTACAAAAAGATTGAGATCATATCATGCATATTTTCAGACCACAACGCTATGAAACTTGAAGTCAACCACAAGAAAAAATTTGGAATGATCACAAATTCATGGAGGTTAAAGAATGTCTCATTAAACAATGAATGGGCTAACCAGGAAATTAAGAAAGAAATTTTAAAATACATGGAAGCAAATAAAAATGAAAACACAACAGTCCATAAACTTTGGGATGCAGAAAAAGTGGTTACAGGAGGGAAACACATACTAGCTCATGTCTAGCTCTAAAAAACAAGAAAAGCCTAAAATACACTTTACACCTAAAGGAGCTAGAAAAGGAACATCAAATAAGCCTAAAGCCAGCAGAAGAAGGGAAATAATAAATATTAGAGCAGAGGTAAATGATATAGAAACAATAACAGCAGAAAACCCCAGTAGAACAGATCAATGAAACTAAGAGCTGGTTATTTGAAAGAATTAACAAAATTGATAAACCCTTAGCCAGGCTTATCAAAAAGAAAAGAGAAGACAGCCACATAAAATCACAAATGAAAGAGGAGAGATCACATTCAAGTCTGCAGAAATATAAACAATTATAGAGAATATTATGGAAAATATATGTTAACAAATTGGGCAATCTGAAAGAAATGCATAAATTCCGAGAAACATACAAGCTACCAAAATTGAAGTCAGAAGAAATAGAAAACTTGAACATATCCACAACCAGCAAATAAATTGAATCAGTAATCAAAAATCTCAAAAAAAAAAAAAAAAAAAAAAAGCCCAGGGCCAGATGGATTCCCAAGGGAATTCTACCAGATATTTAAAGATGAGTTAATGCCTATTCTTCTCAAACTCTTCCAAAAAAATAGAAATGGAAGGAAAACTTCAAAACACATTATACAAAGCAAGGATTACCTTGATTCCAAAACAAAAGAAATACCCCACTATAAAGAAGAATTACAGGCCGATATCCCTGATGAACATGTATGCAAAAATTCTCAACAAGATACTAGCAATACTAGCAAATCAAATACAACAGGACATTAAAAGAATGATTCACCAAGATTAGGTGGGATTTATTCTTGGGCTGTATGGGTGGTTCAATATTCACAAATCAATTAACATAATACATCACTTTAATAAAAGAAAAGATAAGAAGCATATGATACTCCCAATAGATGCTAAGAAAGCATTTGACAGAGTACAAAATCCATTCTTGATAAAAACCCTCAATAAACTAGAGATAGAGGGAACATTCCTCAACATTGTAAAGACCATATATGAAAGGTCCACTGCTAATATCATTCTCAATGGGGAAAAACCAAGAGCTTTCCTTCTCAGGTCAGGAGCAAGACAGGGACATACACTCTCACCGTCGTTATTTAAGATAGTACCGGAAGGCCTAGCATCAGAAATCAGAAACTAAAAAGAAATAAAAAGCATACAAATTGTCAAGGAAGAGGTAAAACTTTCACTATTCTCATATGACATGATACTCTCTATAGAAAATCTGAAAGACTTCGCAAAAAAATTGCTGGAACTGATACAAGAATTCGACAAAGTCACAGGACGATAAAGTGCACAGAAATCTATTGCAGTTTATTTTTATTTTTTTATAATAAATTCATTTATTGGTGTTCAATTTACCAACATATAGAATAACACCCAGTGCTCATCCTGTCAAGTGCCCCCCTCAGTGCCCATCACCCATTCACCCTAACCTCCCCGCCCTCCTCCCCTTCCACCACCCCTAGTTTGTTTCCCAGAGTTAGGAGACTTCAGGTTCTGTCTCCCTTTCTGATATTTCCCACACATTTCTTCTCCCTTCCCTTATATTCCCTTTCATTATTATTAATATTCCCCAAAGTAATGAGAACATACAATGTTTGTCCTTCTCTGATTGACTTATTTCACTCAGCATAATACCCTCCAGTTACATCCACGTTGAAGCAAATGGTGGGTATTCATCGTTTCTAATGGCGGAGTAATGTTCCATTGTATACATATGCCACATCTTCTTTACCCATTCATCTTTCGATGGACACCAAGGCTCCTTCCACAGTTTGGCTATTGTGGACATTGCTGCTATAAACATTGGGGTGCAGGTGTTCCGGCGTTTCACTGAATCTGTATCTTTGGGGTAAATCCCCAGCAGTGCAATTGCTGGGTCATAGGGCAGATCTATTCTTAACTCTTTGAGGAACCTCCACACAGTTTTCCAGAGTGGCTTCACCAGTTTACATTCCCACCCACAGTGCAAGAGGGTTCCCCTTTCTCCACAGCCTTTCCAACATTTGTTGTTTCCTGTCTTGTTAATTCTCACCATTCTCATTGGTGTGAGGTGGTATATCTCATTGTGGTTTTGATTTGTATTTCCCTGATGGCCAGTGATGCAGAGCATTTTCTCATGTGCATGTTGGCCATGTCTATGTCTTCCTCTGTGAAAGTTTTGTTCATGTGTTTTGCCCATTTCATGATTGGATTGTTTGTTTCTTTGCTGTTGAGTTTAATGGGTTCTTTATAGATCTTGGATACTAGCCCGTTATCTGATAGGTCATTTGCAAATATCTTCTCCCATTCTGTAGGTTGTCTTTTAGTTTTGTTGACTGTTTCTTTTGCTATCAATTTAAAGAATAACAACCAAGTTTTCTATAATGCTTGAAAATTAAAGAACTTTAATATATGATTAATCTTATTCTCACAATAACTCTATGTGATATGGTATTAGTCCCATTTTATAGACAAGATACAGTTATGAACTGAACGTTCGTGTTGTGCGCTACTATCCCCATTCATGTTGAAGCCCTAATCCCCAATATGAGGATACTTGCAGGTGGCACCTATAGGAGGTAATTAAGATTAGATGAGATCATGAGGGTATAACCTTCACATGGGATTAGTATCCATACATAAGGAAGAAAACAAGGACATATTCCTCTCCATGCACAGTCACTGAAGACAGAGTATATGAGCACACAAAGAAAAGGTGGTTGTTTACAACCTAGGAAACAGGTTCTCACAATACACTTAATCTTCGATTTCCCACCCTCTAGCACTATGAAAAATAAATGTTTTTAAGCCATTTAGACTGTTATTTTGTTATTGGAACTCAAGCTAAGACACATCTTGAAGTCCAAAAATCATATAAATATTTTATTAATGGGACACCTGGGTAGGTCAGTGGTTGAGTGTCTGCCTTTGGCTCAGGGTGTGATCCTGGGTGTGGGGATGGAGTCCCACATCAGTCTCCCTGCAGGGAGCCTGCTTCTCCCCCTGCCTATGTCTCTGCCTCTTTCTCTCTGTCTCTCACAAATAAATAAATAAGATCTTAAAAAATATTTTATTAAAGATGCATAACTATTATATAATAGAACCAAGAAATGATCTCAAGTTACTGGACTCTAAAATAGATGCATAAAAAGCATTTGACAAAATAAAGCATCCTTTCTTGACAAAAACCTTCAACATAGACAGAAAATACCTCAACATCAAAAAGGTAATATGTGGGGATCCCTGGGTGGCGCAGTGGTTTAGCGCCTGCCTTTGGCCCAGGGCGCGATCCTGGAGACCCGGGATCGAGTCCCTCGTCGGGCTCCCGGTGCATGGAGCCTGCTTCTCCCTCTGTCTGCTTCTCCCTCTGCCTGTGTCTCTACCTCTCTCTCTCTCACTGTGTGCCTATCATAAATAAAAAAATAATAATAACAAAAAGGTAATATGTGAAAGACCCACAGAATATAGAACCCAGAATTGGACACACAACTATATGGTCAACTAATCTTTGACAAAGTAGGAAAGAATATCCAATGGAAAAAAGACTATCTCTTCAACAGATGGTGTTGAGAAAACTGGACATCGACATGCAGTAGAATGAAACTGCCATTTTCTTACACCATATACAAAAATAAATTCCAAATGTATGAAACACCAAATGTGAGATAAGAAATTATGAAAATCCTAGAGAAGAACACAGGCAGCAACCTCTTTGAATGTGGCCATAGCAACTTCTTACTAGACACATCACTGGAGACAAGGGAAATAAAAGCAAAAATAAACTATTGGGACTTCATCAAAATGAAAAGCTTCTGCACAGTGAAGGAAACAGAAAAACTAAAAGAAAACCTACAGAATAAAAGATAATATTTGCAAATGACATATCTGATAAAGGATTAGTATCCAAAATGTATAAAGAACTTATTAAACTCAGCACCCCCAAAGCAAATAATCCAGTTAAGAAATGGGTGGAAGACATGATCAGACACTTTTTTAAAGAAGATACCCAGATGGCTAACAGACACATGAAAATAGTCTCAACATCATTCATCAGGGAACTGCAAAACAAAACCATGATGAGATACCACATCACACCAGTCAGAATGGCTAAAATTAGCAATACAAAATTCAACAGGTGTTGGCAAGGATGGGGATAAAGGAGAACCCTTTTGCATTAGGAATGCATACTGGAGCAGCCACTCTGGAAAACAGTATGGAAGGTTCTCAAAAATTTAAAAATAAAACTACCCCATTTTCCAGCAATCACACTAGTAGGTATTTACCCAAAGGAGAGAAAAATGCAGAGAGAAAAATACAGATTCGAAGGGGTATATGCACTCTGAAGCTTATAGCAGCATTACCAATAATAGCCAAATTGGGGGAACAGCCCAAGTGGTATCCATCAGCTTATGAATGGATAAAGAAGATATAAATATATGGATATATGGATATGTGTATACGTGTTTACACTAATGTGTATATATATTATATATTAAATATATAATGGAATATTACATATACATATAATGGAATATTACTCAGCCATCAATAAACAAAATTTTACCATTTGCAATGACATGGATAGAGCTAAATTACATTATGCTAACTGAAGTAAATCAGAGAAAGACAAATACCATATGATCTCACTCATGTGAAATTCAAAAAGAAAACAGAAGAACATATGGGGTAGGGAGAAAGGAAAAGGGAGAGAGGGGAACAAGTCATATGACACTTAATACTAGAGAACAAATAGAGTTGATGGAGGGAGGTGAGGCAGGGATGGGCTAAATGGATGATGGGTATTAAAAAGGGCATTTGTGATGAGCAAGGCATGTTGTATGTAAGTGATGAATCACTGAATTCTACTCCAGAAACCAATATTGCACTGTATGTTAACTAAAATTTAAATTTAAAAAAGTTATCTGGCTCTAAATTTACGTAGTAATCACAAGAGAAATTAAAGGGAGAGACAGGTAATATGAGAGGATTAGTCAGTATTAACTTAATTTTAAAATATATATATAAATATAACTTTTATGTACAAAACATTTAAGAACATACTTCACTTCCAAAAAGTAATAGGCTTCTCCAATATTTTGTGAAATACAGAGTTCCAGCTTTCTCTTCATCTTTTGATAGAGAAATGCAAGATTTCCTTTTATAAAAATAACACAGCATATTCCTGTATGTAAAAACCTTAAAGACTGAAAAAAGCCACTAAGTAGTAAGCAAATTCAAGAAATCACAGGATATAAGATCAATATAAAAATTCAGCTGTATTTGTTATAATTTCATTTAACAATCTAAAGTGAAATTAATAAACAATTCCATTGACAACATTATCAAAAATTAAAACACTTAGGTGAAATGCTAGCAGGAGTATGAGACTTTTACAAAGATAATTACCAAACATTGCTAAAATAAATGAAAGAACTAAGAAATGGAGAAATGGTCTATGCTCATAGATCAGAAGATTCAAAATTATCAAGATGGCAATACTTACCATATTGATGTATAGATTAAATAAAATTCCTAACAAAATATCAAGTAGATTTTTATTAGACAGTAACAAGCAGGGATGCCTGGGTGGCTTAGTGGTTGGATGTCTGCCATAAGCTCAGGGCATGATCCTGGGGCCCTGGGATTGAGTCCCCATCAAGTTCCTTGCAGGGAGCCCACCTTATTCCTCTCTCTGCCTATGTCTCTGCCTCTCTCTATTTCTCATGAATAAGTAAATAAATAAAATCTTTAAAAAAAGGAAAGAAAGTAACAAGAAGATCTTTAAATTCATATTAAAATTCAAAAGTTTACAATTATACAAAACTATCTTGTAAAAGAATGAAGGTGGAAGATTCACCTTTCCTCATTTATTACACTATAAAGCTAGAGAAATCAAGATAGTGTGGTACTGGCATAATGATAGATACATAGATCGATGGAACAAAACTGAGAGTCTCCAAGTAAATTCTTATATTTATGACAGTAATTTATGATTAATGATATTTTGACCAAGATAATCAAATAAAAATAATAGTCTTTTTAGCTAATGATGCTGAAACAACTAGATAGTCATTTGCAAAATAATGAGGTTGGAACTTAACTCCTACCATATTCAAAAATTAACTCAAAATGGATCAAAGATCTAAATGTAGGAAATCAAATTATAAAACTCTTATAAGAAAACGTAAGAGTAAGTATTTGTGGCATTGGATAAGACAATGTTTTTGTTTTAAATATAACACCAAAACCACAAGCAACACACAATAAAATTAATTGGATGTCATCAAAAATTTAAAAAAAAAAGTACTCCAAAGGACACTATCAAGGAAGTGAAAAAGCAACACACATAATGGAAAAGATATTTCCAAATCAATAATCTGATAAGTGCATTTATACAGAATATATAAATAACTTTTTAAAAAATACATAATTATTTATTATAGAGATTGAAATAGAAAGAGAGCACGAGTGGGAAGGGCAGAGGAAGAGGGAGAGAGAATCTTAAGCAGACTCTGCACTGAGTACAGAGCCTGATGTGGGACTCGATCTCATGATCCTGAGATCATGACCTGAGTCAAAACTAAGAGTCGGACACTTAACTGACTGCACCACCCAGGTTCTCTTGGAATATATAAAGGATTTTTTTAACTTAATAGTAAAAAGACTTATACCCCTATTTAAAAATAGGTGAAAAATTTAAATAAGTATTTCTATGAGGAAGCTATGGAAATGACCATTAAGTACATGAAAAGATGCTCAGTATCCTTAGATATTAGGCAATGTGAACCAAAATCATGATGAGGGCAGCCCTGGTGTCTCAGCGGTTTAGCACCGCCTTCAGCCCGGGGTGTGATCCTGGAGATCCAGGATCGAGTTCCACGTCAGGCTCCCTGCATGAAGCCTGCTTCTCCCTCTGCCTGTGTCTCTGCCTCTCTGTCTCTCTCTCTCTCTGTGCCTCTCATGAATAAATAAATAAAATCTTTCAAAAAATCATAATGAGATACCACTTTACACCTATTAGCATGGCTATAATAAAAAAGAGAAACAAAATAACAATTGTTGGGTGATGTGTGGAAAATGGAACTTTCATATGTTGCTAATGGGAATGTAAAATTATACAGCCACTACGGAAAAAAAGTTTGATAGTTGCACATAGTAGAACCTCACTGCATGAGAGGACAATATATGTGTATTGTATGATTCCATTAATATGAATCGTCATGAATAGGCAAATTTATAAATATAAAAGTATATTAGTTTCTAAGAGAGAAGATAGGGACATTTGAAATAACTGCTTTAAAGGTGAAGTTTAATTTTGGACTGATGATAATCTGGAATTAGATAATAATGATTGCCATACAAATTTGTGAATATCCCCAAAACTGGTAAATTATGTATATATTTTTAAGATTTTATTTATTTATTCATGAGAGACACAGAGAGAGAAAGAGGCAGAGACACAGAGAGAGAAAGAGGCTGATGTAGGCAGAGGGGGAAGCAGGCTCCATGCAGGGAGCCTGATGTGGGACTTCAACCCGGAACTCCAAGATCATGCCCTGGGCCAAAGGCAGGCGCCAAACTGCTGAGCCAACCAGGCATCCCTAAATTATATAATTTAAAAGAATGAGTTTTATGGTTATGTGACTTTTTTCTCAGTACAATTGTGAAAAATAAACCAGAAACATATATAGTGATAATGTCAACTGGTCCTTGGCCTTATTTAGTGACAGGGAGAACAATACTTGCTACCTTTTTATTATTAACCCAATGGTGCTTGAAGCACATTGGCATTTTGATTTCAATTTACAAAAACAAATGGATCCACTCCACTTTTTTGTTTGCTTATTTCAGCATTATGAAATCTAATCTTATAATAGTAAAGTAGAAAAAGACTACAGTTGACAATGAAATTCTTTCCCTTCAATTGATTCACTAGTGCTTCATGATTACAACCATGCTAAGACTGAAAATGAAACAGCCAATATGACATGATCTATGCATCTGTCTAAAAAATTATCTTTTCTTATATGATACGCTCCTACAAAGTCTCCCCAGTGAGCTACAAGACTCAGAGCCAACTACAGGAGACATGTGACATGGTTTCAATAATTTTTTTTTTAGCCTTTCTGAAACTTTGAGGGACAAAAAGGAAGGGTTGTCTTGTTGATAATTAAAGGAAGTAGGTTATCAGTTGTGTTATGTCCATAAGAATAAAGTATGTAGTTTGAAGGGATATTGCTTTGGGGATGGTGCTGTGATCGACACCATCCAAAAACTCAGTTACTCAGGCACTCACAGAACTTCCAGCAGTTTGGTTTATTTGGGAAACAAGAAAAGGAGAAGAAGACACACTACAGATATTGCAAAAGAAAAGGGAGGGGCACAGAAGTAAAGACCTAATGACAGGTCAGAATTTTGTTTACCATTTAAGCAATGCTTCCTTCTTATGGCCCAGTCTCATTCCCTTGAACAATATAAAAACATTATTTATTTAATATCCCCCAAGATATTCTGGTTAAATATCATTGATTTAAGACAGTAGTTCTCAACTAAAAGTGATCCCTTACTCCATCCCCATAGGACACTTGGCAATGTCTGGAGACATTTTTGTTTATGATAATAAAGGTGAAAGGTGATAATAATATCTAGTGGAGAGAGTCCAAGGATTATTGCTAAACAGCCTACAATGCACAGGACAGTCCTCAACAGCAAAGGATTATCTAGCCCAAAAAATAAATAGTGGCAAAGTTAGTAACCCTGATTTAACGATAAAATTTACCTATTAATTATGAGTTAAAGAAGGCAGAAATATTGATAGTATCTTGGATTCTTCCATTTTTCACTGACCGTTTTTGTTCTTGTTCCAGAATCAGTACATGACACAGTGATGCACGGACTGTACATTGGTAGCAATTGGTATTATTTTTAAAGCCTTTTGAAAACATTGAGTCCATTGATTCACAGTGGCAAAATTTAGGTTTCTGTCCCTCATTTGACCCAATCTGACATTTTTACCATTTTTTTAGTAGGCTCCATGCCCAGTAGGGAGCCCAACAAGGGGTTTGAACTCACTACCCTAGGATTAAGGCCTGAAGTGGGATCAAGAGTTCGATGTTTAAGCAGTTGAGCCACACAAGCATCCCTTGTATTTTTACTATTTTTATTTTTTGTATTTTTACCATTTTTAAAGAAACCCTTTCATTTAATGCATGGTTATTGCTATTGATGCACACCTGTGGCTAAAATGTTAGCTTAGTTCTGTTAAAGGCCTCCAACACAAATTTTCACTAGACTTCTAAACAATATACTTATAGCACTTCTGAACATATAACTTTTGCGTAGTATATCCACATGTAGTATGATTATTACAGTTAACAATAACTTTATAACACTTCATATTTTTTCAAGGGCTTTGCAGTAATCTTTCACAGTAATTCCATGTGCCAAATCACTATTATCCCCATTTCACAGATGATAAAATAGCAACTCAGAGAGGTGAATTTTCTTGCTAGGGTCACAGACTGATTCAAAGTGGGGCTTGGACTGAGAGATGTTTATTTAATCTCAGCAAACATCATTCAGAATAGAAGGAAAAATAGAGTTTCCCAAAGAAAAACAAAAGGAGTTTGTGACCACTATACTACCCCTGCAAGAATATTAAAAGGAAATCTTTGAGTGAGAAAACAAAGACCAAAAGTGACAAAGAGTAAAAGGGAACAGAGAAAATCTCCAGAAACAACAGCTTAATGTGTAATACAATGGCACTGAACTCATATATATCAATAATTACTCTGAATGTAAATGGATTAAATGATCCTGTTCAAGACATATGGTATAGACATATAGATCAATAGAAAATAATAGAAAACCCAGAAATGGTCACATTGTGTGGTTGACTAATTTTCAAAAAAGCTGGAAAGGATATCCAATGGAAAAAAAAGACAGTCTTTTCCACAAATGGTGCTGGGATAAAAGGACAGCAACATTCAGAAGAATGAGACTGGATGACTTTCTTATACCATACAGAAAAATAAATTACAAATGGATGAAACACCTAAATGTGGGACAGGAAACCATCAAAATCCTAGAGGAGAATGTAGGCAGCAACCTCTGTAACATTGGTCATGACAAATTGCTAATATATTTCCTGAGGCAAGGGAAACAAGCAAAAATGAACAGTTGGGACTTAATCAAGATAAAAAAGATCTGCACAGGGAAGAAAACAATCAATGGAAGTAAAAGGCAACCTATGGAATGGGAGAAGATACATGCAAATTACATATTTGATAAATGATTAATATCCAAAATCTATAAAGAATTTATCAAACTCAAAATCAAATAATACAGTTTAAAAATGTGCAGAAGAGATGAATAGACATTTTTCAAAAAAAGACATATGGATGGCAAAGAGCACATGAAATGATGCTCAACATCATTCATCATCAGGGAAATACAAATTAAAACTACACTGGGATATCACCTCACACCTGTTAGAATGGCTAAAATTAACACAAGAAACAACAGGTGTTGGTGAGAATGGAGAAAAGGGGAACCCTCTTGCACTGTTGGTACGAATGCACACTGGTGCGGCCACTCTTGAAAACAGTATGGAGGTTCCTCAAAAAGTTAAAAATACAACTACCTTGTGATCCAGCAATTGCATTACTGCATATTTACTCAATGGATACAAAAATACTAATTACAAGGGATACATATACCCCAATGTTTATAGTAGCATTATCAACAATTGTCCAACTATGGAATGAGCCCAAATGTCCATTGACTGATGGATAAAGATGACATATATAAAATTTATTTAATAATTATATATCTTACATACATATATATATGAATCATGATGAAATATTGCCATTTGCAACAACATGGATGGAGGTAGAGAGTATTATGCTAAGCAAATAAGTCAGTTGGAGAAAGACAAATAGCATGTGAATTCAATCATATATGGACTTTAAAAAACAAAACAAATGAACATGGAGGGAAGAAGGAAGGCAAACCAGAAAACACACTCTAAACTATAGAGAATAAACTGAGAGTTGCTGGAAAGGAGGTGGTGGAGTTGGGGTGGACTAGATAGGTGATAGGTATTAAGGAGGGCACTTGCTGTGATAAGCACTGGGTGTTGTATGTAAGTGATGAATCACTAGAATGTACTCCTGAAACTAATGTTACATTGTATGTTAACTAACAGGAATTTATTTTTTAAAGATTTTATTTATTTATTCATGAGAGACACAGACAGAGAGGCGGAGACATCGGCAGAGGGAGAAGTAGACTCCATGCAGGGAGCCCAAAGTCGGACTCGATCCAGGGGCTCTGGGATCACGCTGTGAGCCAAAGGCAGAGGCTCAACCGCTGAGCCACCCAGGCATTCCAACTAACAGGAATTTAAATAAAAATTTGAGAAAAAATGTAAAAATAATAATAAAAAAAAGTCTCAGCAAGCCATTTGAGACTGTCAGGAAAGCTAACTATTTTAGACCCTAGGTTAGCCTTTGTTTTTTTTAAAGGTTTTATTTATTTATTCATGAGACACACACACAGAGAGAGAGAGAGAGAGAGGCAGAGACACAGGCAGAGGGAGAAGCAGGCTCCATGCAGGGAGCCTGACGTGGGACTCGATCCCAGGACTCCCAGATCACGCCCCAGGCCAAAGGCAGGCGTTAAACCACTGGCCATTTTAGACCTTTTTCTTTAGCCATTTCTCTGCGGGCAGCTGTGCTTAGGTAAGAGTAGTTCCTGGAGGCAGTCGCTGTCTTCTCACCTGCCACAGAGGAGATGCGCTCTGTGAGTGGGACCTGTAGAAGCCCGTATTTGTCACCCAGCCATAAAACCCTGGTAAGTCTCAAACAGGGATCCCAGGTTAGCCTTTGTTTAAAGGAGATTTTCAAAAACAAAAGTCAGAGAGTTTTTTTTGTCTGTGGAACTGAAAGGTTCCAGAATTTATTTTTTTGTTATTCAAAATTTTAACATTTGAAATATGTAACTTCAGCTTGAATTACCTTAACGTAGAACAATAATTAAATTAGAAATACAGTGTTCATTGTCACTATTTTTATGTTGAATTAAATTTGAATGTAATATGAATTAAAAATATGAAAAAAGAGGGATCCCTGAATGGCGCAGCGGTTTAGCGCCTGCCTTTGGCCCACGGCGCGATCCTGGAGACCCGGGATCGAATCCCACTTCGGGCTCCCGGTGCATGGAGCCTGCTTCTCCCTCTGCCTATGTCTCTGCCTCTCTCTCTCTCTCTGTGTGTGTGTGACTATCATAAGTAAATAAAAATTTTAAAACAATTTAAAAAAATATGAAAAAAGAGATGTAATTTATGAATGTGAGAAAGTATTTGGATACATGTCTCACATTAAAGATAAACAGCAAGGTTTAAAGGGATATATAGGGGCGCCTGGTTGGTTCAGTCCTTGAAGTGTGTGACTCGATCTCAGGGTCATGAGTTCAAGCCTATGTTGGCTGTAGAGATTACTTAAAATAAAATATTTTTTAAAAATTACAAAAAACTAAAAATAAAATAAAGAACCATATATAAGCATATTATCCTTAAAAGGAATTGAAAATTATTTTCAGTTTGTGTCCAGTTAGCTCAGTTATTTAGTCTCCCGATGGGACAGTTAGGTGTGTTCTGTCCACGGTCAAAATCTGCACATAGAACCCTGAACAGCTGTCCTCAAATAGCTGTTATTGTTGGAACTGTCAGCAAGCAAGCAAGATCATGTGTCCTATTTAGTGTCATTCAGGTCCATAGAATGGATATAATTTTTTCTTACTGATTGTTATCTCAGAAAAGTCAATTGTTCATAACACGGATAGAAAATATCTATTCATAAACCCATCATAAAATAGAAACTTAACATGTGATGTATAAATGCTGTGTTAGAGTCATAAAGGATGATGTGTGAGCCTTGTTTGCTATACAAGTTGATCCTTTTCATTTGGAGAATCAAAATAAGTTTTCAAAAGCAATTAAAGAGCAAAGGAAACTGATATTTGATAAGAGGCACACATACTCAGGTGAATTACTTACTGAATTAATTATAAGTGACCAGTCGATCCATATGTTCTTTTCAGAGTACCAAGATTATATAAAATTTTATGGTAGCATTTTCAAATGCATTAACACTAGGAAGCACGTTAGTAAAAATAGCACAATAAAATTATGGAATAAGAAAAATTGTAATTATGGGGCACCTGGGTGGTTAGTGGTTGGACGTCTGCCTTTGGCTCAGGTCATGATCCCAGGGTCCTAGAGTCGAGTCCCACATCAGGGTCCTTGCAAGGAGCCTGCTCCTCCCCCTGCCTATGCTTCTGTCTCTCCCTTTGTCTCTCATGAATAAGTAGATAAAATCTTTTTTTAAAAAAAGAAAAAATAGTAATTACAAGTGAAGAATCAGAAACTCTAGAGACAAAACTACATTAATGATGCTACTGAACATAAGAGTTCATTGTATCTGCTACAGTGTTGGTAGAACACTAACTTTTAGTATTTCCCTAGAGCCCCCCAAAATTATTTATTTGAGTTACTTGGGTTAATTTCTTTTCACTTGTTTATCTCCTTTCCAAATTGCTACTAGGAAATTGTAGGAAGAATCTGGGGTGAGGAAGAATCACAACTCTCTAGAAATAAGCAGACTTAGTATATAATCCTAATTCCATCATTTTCTAGCCATGAGACTTCAGAGAATTTAAATATGGAAGACTTTTTTTTTTTACTTAAAAAGCAAAAATAATGGTGTCTTCCTTATAATGTTGTTGTGAGGATTTAATGAAAAGGCATATAAAAATCTTAACATAATGCATAATGATTGCTTGCTTAATATTAATAATAGAATTAATTAGGATTGATAATTGATTTAATAATAATATTTGTTCTGGCTTTCGATTATTATTATTACCATTCTCAATATTAGTACTAGAATTATTTCTTCTTATTTATAATTACAGTCAGTGTTTCCAATTTGGATGGGACTTATACAATTCCTTGTAGCTTAAAATTCCCTCTATAACAACATTATCAGATGGCATTTTAAAACAAGATATGGAACTTTCTAATTATCCTTGTCAAATTTTATTTTGTTGATTTTATTTTAGGGTAAGGGTACTACTTTCCTCAAATACAGAAATGATTAAATGTAGCATTTAACATACTTTAAAGGAGAAGTGAAAATGCAAGTGGCATATTGAAATGAAAATCACCAGTTCTGAAGTAAATATGTACAGTGACAAAAATTCATTCTAAAGTTTAGTTTATTCAGTTTTAATTAATATCCTAATCTGTTTGTTTATTTTATTGCAGTTCAATTTGACAACATATAGCATAACACCCAGTGCTCATCCTGTCAAGTGCCCTCCTCAGTGCCCCTCATCCAGTCACTCCAACCCCCTGCCCACCTCCCCTTCCACTACCCCTTGTTCGTTTCCCAGAGTTAGGAGTCTCTCATGTTCTGTCACCCTCTCTGATATTTCCCACTCATTTTCTCTCCTTTCCCCTTTATTCCCTTTCACTATTTTTTATATCCCTCAAATGAATGAGACCATATAATGTTTTTCCTTCTCCGATTGGCTTGCTTCGCTCAGCATAATACCCTCCAGTTCCATCCATGTTGAAGCAAATGGTGGGTATTTGTCTTTTCTAATGACTGAGTAATATTCCTTTGTATACATAGACCACATCTTCTTTATCCATTCATCTTTTGGTGAACACTGAGGCTCTTTCCACACTTTGGCTATTGTGGGCATTGCTGCTATAAATTTATGTTTTTAAACCAATAATTAAAGTTAGTTCAAATCATCTCAAAAATCTTTTTAAAAATGTTTTCACCATTAAATTCTTTGTATCTGTATTATACCATTTTTATACGTAAGGGATGCCATTATTTGGCAATTCTCACAAAATGCCCTTCATTCCTTCTCCCCCACACATTTTAAAAATACATAGACTACACTAAATGTAATCAGTTGTCCGTAACAATTTGCTGATGCTTTCCATTAGCATGAACTGTTACTTACTGGTTTACAATGTACCAAGCATTATTCTATTAGAATATTATTTTGTATGCCAGGTGTTACCAAATGAATGTTTGTATTCCCATAATATTCACATGTTGAAGAAGCTCTAATCATCAATGTGGTGATATTTGGTGGTAAGATGTAATAGGGGTTAGATGTGATCAAGAGTTTGGGGCCTTTATGATGGGATTAATGTTCTTATAAAAAGAGAAAGAAGCATGAGAGCTATCTCTTTGCCATGTGAAGATATTGTAAGAAGGCACCAACTGCAGACCAGGAAGAGAGTTCTCAACAGACACTGAATCTTCTGATACCTTTATCTTGGCCTTCCCAGCCTCCAAAACGTTGAGAAACAAGAGTTTGATGTAACAGCTGCCCATTTTATGGTATTTTGTTATAGTAGCCTGAGCAGACTAAGACACCAAGATTCACATTCCTGTTTCAGTATTTCAAAGTGGTACTTTCCTAGAGAGTATAAGTGGTCCATAGGGAATTTGGTAAGCAAGAAAAATTCCAAAAACAAATAAAAATAATTCATAAACTCTCTTAAAATGTTGGGTCATATTAACTCATTTTTTTTCTAAATACACTACATATACAAAATGGGTATCCATGTAATTGCTTTACAAATTTAGAATTATGTTGTTCACTATTATTTTGAAATGCTCTCTTATATACTTAAAATACAAGTATACAAAATCTGGAACTGGACTACCAAACTCCTCTACTTCATAGTTTTGTGAACGCGGTCATTATATATATATATATATATATATATATATATATATATATATATATATGCCTCAGTTTTCCATCTGTAAAATGAACATAATAGTAATACCCATCATAGAGCTTTTATGAAAATTAAATGAGTTAACATCTGTTAAATATTTCTAAGAGTTCCTGGCATGAGCAAGCAAAGCTCTGTAGAAGTGTAAGCTGTAAGCATCAGCATGACTATATTACCATGTCAAAATTTTATTCTACAATATAATATTTTCAAAGCTATATGATAGCAGTGTTATTTAATGTATCTAACCAATCAACACTGGGCATTTCTGATAGTGTTAATTTTTCACTTTTGTACTACTGTTATGAACATCCTTACACCTAAGTATTTCCTCACAGAACATATATCAGGCAATACTATCTGGATCTCATAAAAAAAATACCTGGGTCTCTGCCTGATTATCCTGAAGCAAGCCCTACTAGTCTGAATATCACCTATAAAAACAAAGATTCCTCTGTCATCTTTTTGTTTTACCTGTAAGTATGGACAGCTAAAGGGGTTAGATTTTTTTTTTAGCATTTTTTACTTTATTTATTTATTTATTTATTTATTTATTTATTTATTTTTTAATTAATTTTTATTGGTGTTCAATTTACCAACATACAGAAAAACACCCAGTGCTCATCCCGTCAAGTGTCCACCTCAGTGCCCGTCACCCATTCCCCTCCAACACCCGCCCTCCTCCCCTTCCACCACCCCTAGTTCGTTTCCCCCGAGTTAGGAGTCTTTATGTTCTGTCTCCCTTCCTGATATTTCCCAACATTTCTTTTCCCTTCCTTTATATTCCCTTTCACTATTATTCATATTCCCCAAATGAATGAGAACATACACTGTTTGTCCTTCTCCGATTGACTTATTTCACTCAGCATAATACCCTCCAGTTCCATCCACGTTGAAGCAAATGGTGGGTATTTGTCGATTTTATTATTAGCTTAAGGACAATTGATATCATTAAATTATTGACTCTAGTCAAGTAAAAATTTTATTTCTCTATATGTTCAATTCGTTATGCATGCCCTGGAGATTTTTCCTTAGGTCCTTTTCATTTATTATTAAGTACATTCCTAGTAATTTTGGAAAAGCAGTTTTTGTTGTTTTATCTTCCTTTTTGCTTCTTATGGGAAATACATTCAAGCATAGTATGAAATTTCTTGGTTTTCTTCCAGATTTTGTTCTGAATTTAAAGAGTTCAAGCGTAATTATAGTGTTGCTGATAACTTGAATATCCCTATTGTAAGATAATTACAAAAAACTCTAAAATGTTTGTAAAAGAGTGATACATATGCAGATACGCAACTATAATATATATTGCACTATATATGTACTGTGACATATTCAAATTAATAATGAAAAAAGTATTGAAGCCATGAAAATATTTAAATTAAATATATTTTATCATAATTACAATGAGATTTAATACAAAACTATTTAATACACCATTATTTATAAAACAAATTTCATAAACTGCTTTTTGTAATCCCTACCTTAATTTTATAGTAGCAAATAAAAATAGAAGTGCCTTAATTAGCCATTCTATTTAGAATCTCTTCTAATGTGGAATTTTGACAATAATCTTGAGACAAGTGTGTTTGCACAAACACACATATATATGCATGAGTTCATTTTCTGGAGTTGTTCCGTAAGTATAATTAAATATAAGCTGAGGAAAATCTGAAACAAAATTATGCATTTGCATAGTTTTTATATTCATATTACATGGCCTTATCCTCACAGGCAATCCAATTTACAGGGAAGAAGTTTTGATATATGTTAAGAAACTTGCCCAAGTTTACAAATACAGATGCTGTCAGGGCTCATGTGCTTCTCAATTCTTTTTATTTTATTTTTAAAATTTATTTATTTATTTTAAGTAATCTCTACAATCGATGTGGGGTTTGACTCATGAGCCAGAGATCAAGAGTCACATGCTCCTCTGACTGAGTCTGCCAAATGTGCCTCACCATTGGATTTTCCTTTTGTTTTACTTTTTAAATTTTTTAAAATTTTTATTTATGATAGTCACACACACACACACAGAGGCAGAGACATAGGCAGAGGGAGAAGCAGGATCCATGCACCAGGAGCCCGACGTGGGATTCGATCCCTGGTCTCCAGGATCGCGCCCTGGCCAAAGGCAGGCGCTAAACCGCTGCGCCACCCCCTTTTGTGTTTTATTTTATTTCAATTCAATTTGCCAACATATAGTACATCATTAGTTTCAGATGTAGTTTTCAATAATTCATCAGTTGTTTATAACACCCAGTGCTCCTCACATCATGTGCCTTCCTTAATACCCATTACCCCATTCCCCTATCCACCTACCCTTCAGCAAACCTCAGTTTGTTTTCCAGAGTTAAGAGTCTCTCATGGTTTGTCTTCCTCTCTGATTTTTTTCCCATTTAGTTTCCCCTTTTGCCTTATGGTCCCTTGCACTATTTCTTATATTCCACATATGAGTGAAACCATATGATAATTCTTTCTCCAATTGACTAATACACTCCAGTTTGACACATCTTCTTTATCCATTCATTTATTGAAGGACACCATGGCTCCTTCCACAGTTTGGCTGCTGTGGACATTGCTGCTATGAACACTGGGGTACAGGTGCTCCTTCATTTCACTACATCTGTATTTTGGGGGTAAATATCCAGTAGTGGAAACACTGAGTCATCAGGTAGCTCTATTGTTAACTTCTTGAGGAACCTACTGTTTTCCAGTACTGTTTTCCAGAGTGGCTGTACCAGTATATTCCCACCAACATTGTAAGAGTGTTTCCCTTTCTCTACATCTTCCCCAACATTTGTTGTTTCCTGTCTTCATTTTAGCCATTCTAACTGCTGTGAAGCAGTGATTTTATGGCCAGTGCTTTTTATCATTCTATCTGCAAAGAAACACATAGTTCATATTTTTTCAAGTTTTATTCCATTAATCTGAAAGCTACCCATAGTTAATTTTTGCAAAACGTCATATTAATTAAATATTTTTTTAAATTAATTTTTATTGGTGTTCAATTTACCAACATACAGAAAAACACCCAGTGCTCATACCGTCAAGTGTCCACGTCAGTGCCCGTCACCCATTCCCCTCCAACAATCTTTATCACAACCATAAGCAGGCTTTTGAAAAATATTGGATAAATAACTTGAGGAGGATTTTTAAAATACCATGAAGTATTTGATATAAGAAAAAACTTGTCAAGTATTACAGAGACATCTCCACATTTTCTGAAGAAGATCTAAATTTATTTTATGTTCTATCAAATACATGGGGAATGATAAAGACTTTACACCTAGCACTTTCTACTTAGCTATTGTTATGACTTGAATTTTCTAAGCTATACAAATTAACCTGACTCCTAAGTAGGAGTTGATCATTAATGAAAAATTATAAATCAATCTTCAAAAATTATAAGTTATAATTACATAAAAATATTGCCCAATGGGATAAACATAATTAGTTATTTTGCTGTGAACACACTACAGAAGTAATAAAAATTTATTAGCAACTAAAAAAGGGATTCTAAGTGGCAACTCTGTGTTTTTTCAAAGGTAATCATAGTTGTTTTTAATTCCAATAAGTAGCAGAATTTTAAATTATTATGCTAAATGAAGGAAAACATCTACTTCTATGAGTAGATATTGCTTAAAATAACAAAATAAATAAAATGGGCAGCCAAAAAGTTTTAGAGAAGAATTTTCCTTTTAATATAACTTACACTTCAAAAATATCAGTTAAAATTAAACAATTTGTATCTAGTACCCACCATGTACAAGGGAATGAAATTAACATTTATTTTCAGTTTAGTGTCTGCCACCCAGTGTGAGAAGCTGCATTTGTAGTATTAGTACTAACATTAGTATTTATGAATCTATACAACTCTTGGAGGTATATGGTATTATGATCATATATCTAAGAAACCTAGGGCTCAGAGAAGTGAGGAAGCACTTTTACGAAACTTTTAGTACTCTCAGATACTCCATGTAGTAGGTATTTTAATTCCCAGTTTACAGGTAGTGAACCTAAGACCTTGAGAGTTTATATAACCTATAAAAATTCCCAGAAGTTGTGAATGGTTGAATATAACTCCAACATTAAAGATGGATTTCTTTTATCTATCAGTGGTTCTCTTATTTTAGCATGCATCACAATTATCTCTTTGCTTGTTATGTTTTAGATTTTATTTATTTATTCAGTAGAGACACAGAGAGAGAGGCAGAGACATAGGCAGAGAGAGAAGCAGGCTTCCCACAGGGAACGTGATGTGGGACTCAATCCTGGGATTCCCAGATCCTGACCTGAGCCAAAGACAGATGCTCAACCACTTAGCCAACCTGGAATCCCTTGTTAAATCAGAGGATATTAAAACAGACCTCTGTGCTCTATCCTCAGAGCATTTTAATCAGGAAGACTGGACTAAGACCCAGGAGTTTGTATTTCTTACAAAAAAAGAAAGAAAGACAGGCAGACAGAGAGAGAGAGAGAGAGAGAGAGAGACAGAGACAGAGAGAGATGCTGCTGCTGCTGCTGCTGGTAGTCCAAGAACTCCACTTTGATAACTGCTTTGTGAATAGTAGCTAAGGTGAATAAAAGAGTCAGGTATAGTTTTAGTTGAACAAAGTGATTGAAAGGCTGAAAGGTATATTGTCAGAAACATAATGGTCAATTACAAGTTCAATGTGAAAGGCAAAAGGGAGCCAGAGATGGGATTTTAAAATGTCATGGGTATGACTGTGGTTGAGAAAAAGAAGTAAGGCTACATAGTACCTTTAACTCTTCCCTCACTTGATCACAGAATAATGCACTGAGTGAAGCCATTTTACATGGCTTTTTAATTACACATTTTTTTTTTTGCATTTGACATACCTTATTTTTAGCAATAGAGAGCAGTGTCACCTAACTTCTTTGCGTGGCACTATTTTGTTTGTTTGTTTGTTTGTTTGTTTGTTGTAGTTGCTACTGTTTTGAACAACCTCATTTTAAGTGACAGGAATTTCCCCCCTGCCAATGGTAGAAGGATCAATTAAATTGCATTTGAGATGTTTAATTAAGTCAGTTAACAGACAAATAGACTTGATGAGTGGCAAGTTAGTGTGGTGCAGTCCACAAGGAACAATGACAATTAGAATAAACTTGTAGACATACAATTAAGATAATTTTTCAAGGTCAGGCCACAAAACTCATTTGAAAAAAGAACTAAGAGGATGTAGACAAAAAATCAATACTAAAACACTACTAGATACATAAACAATATAAGAATGCCTATGAACTCTAGTCAACATCTATTACTAATTGATCCTGGGAATAAATTGTGGCATGAAAATATTTTATAAATAACCAAGCATTTATATCTCATTATTTCCTCTAAATGTATTGAGATTTGGATGGAAAATATTTTAGTATCAACATAAGGAGAAATGTGCTTCTTTTAATGTTCAGAATACTAGTTTTTAAATAAAATTACTAGAGTATAATCTATCAGTTGGAAACTAGAATTTTTACACACACACACACACACACACGCTAAATAGGAGGGAAAAAGTAACCAGGACCTAGGGCAAGTATTTTATTTTAAGTTTCTGTTTAAATTCCAGTTAGTTAACAAAGTGTAATATTGGTTTCTGGTGTAGAATTTAGTTATTCATCACTTACATACAACACCTGGCAATCATCACAAGTGCCCTCTTTAATCCCCATTACCTATTTAACCCATCCCCCACCCACCTCCCTTCCAGTAACCATCAGTTTGCTTTCTATAGTTAACAGTATGTTTCTTGCTTTGTCTCTCTTTTACCCCATGTTCATTTGCTTTGCATCTTAAATTCCATATATCAGTGAAATTATATGGTATTTGTCTTTCTCTGACTTATTTCACTTAGCATTATACTACCTAGCTCCATTCATGTCATTGCAAATGGCAAGATTTCATTCTTTTTATGGTTGAATACTATTCTATTGTGTGTGTGTATGTGTGTGTGTATACCACCTCCTCTTTATCCATTCATCAGCTGTTGGACATTTTGGCTCTTTCCATAATTTAGCTATTGTTGATAATACTGCTATAAACATAGGGGTCCATGTGTCCGTTTTATTTAGTATTTTTTTTTATTCTTTGGGTAAATACCCAGTAATGCAATTGCTAGATCATAGGACAATTCTATTTTTAACCTTTTGAGGAACCTCCATAGTATTTTCCACAGTGGCTAAACCAGTTTGAATTTCCACCAACAGTGTAAGAGGGTTCCCCTTTCTCCTCATCCTCACCTATTGTTTCTTGTGCTGTGAATTTTAGCCATTCAGACAGGAGTAAGGTGATAGCTCATTATAGTTTTGATTTGTATTTTCCTGATGATGAGTGATGAACATTTTTTTCATGTGTCTGTTAGTCATATGAAGCCATAGGTCTTTTTTGGGAAAATGTCTATTCATGTCTTCTGAAGGGCAGGAGTTCTATAAATTTTTGTGTCATGTATGTACTGTCTCAGATTTATATTTTAATGCATAAAATAAAATAGAATTTCAAAGAAATATTATAATGAATTACCACATGATTAAAAAACTAAATTTATTATATAGTAATAAACATTTTTTAATATTTTATTTATTTATTCATGAGAGACACACACACAGAGAGAGAGAGGCAGAGATACAGGCAGAGGGAGAAGCAGGCTCCTTGCAGGGAGCCTGACCTGGGACTGGATCCCGGGTCTCCAGGATCACACCCTGGGCTGAAGGCAGCGCTAAACTGTTGAGCCACCCAGGCTGCCTAATAAACATTTTTTAAATCAATGTGTAGGTAATACTATATTTTAGAAAAGCAAATTAAAATTAATTAGTTTGACATTTTAGTGTGAAGGTAGTTGCTGCTTAGTTTGAATAAGGTTATTAACCTGTGAAACAACATGCATGTCATTTTGGGCATCTAATCAGGTTTCTTTATTTTTATTTTCATGGTTACAAGAGCAGAAAATATCTATTTGCAAAGACATTATTGAAAATGGAATTAAAGCTTTAATATCTCTTTAAAATGTGAGGATAATTTTCTTACAGTGAACACCAAGATTGTCCAAAGCTTTTTAAATCAAACTCCAACTGTAGTAAACTCTTTCATTCTAACAATCAATGAGTTCATCTTTGGCTCGTTAGCATATTTGATACAGTTTATATCAAAAGATGGATCAGGAATCTATAGTTTAATGTTAATGCTATCAGTATAGAAATGTATTTTGAAAATATTCTGATGTATGTTCAGGTGTTAGCAGCTATCTCTTTTCAAATAAACTGACAGAAAATTTTATATCTACACTCAATTTTGGCAAAGCAATTTCTCCAGCATTTAAAGTCTTCAAGCATGTTAATCTCTACTCTCTTCTTCCTTATTTGAAATTTGGCGAAGAAAGTTGTAATGGTAACTAAAACTCTAATATCTTGAAAGATTTGTCTCATTAATATAATTAAAATATCTGCCAGGTAAATTATTCAATGGATAAGTTCTTTCTTTCATAGTGATCCAAGAGATTATTTTTTTTAAGAAAAAGTGAAATTTTCACCCCTGGTTTGAACAATCACTGCAAGACTTGTCTTGAATGCCATTGAACTTCCATGTGGTAGAGTAGAGCATAATATTATTCTTCCATTTTTTATGAACAAAAACTTTACAAATGAAGAAATTCAGAGATGTGTATCTGATTTTCTTGATAACACTTATGGTCCTTGCAAGATCTTTTACACTCTTATTGCAAAAGTCTTTGTTGCCAGTGTATGTCTCTGTAAAAAAAAAATTGAATGGCATTGATATAAGGAGACTCACTTTTTCATTAAAATAGCAAAAGCAGATGTATTATGAATCATTGCAGAAGATCCATCTGTTCAGATGATGCTTCTTTCCCCGAATATTTGTTTGGCAAAACTACTTTAATCATGTCCAAACATCAGTAGCTTTTGCAGTACCAAAAGGTACTCACAAAGTAAGATATCTTCTTTTGAAAGTGTCAGTGTGCATATCATGAGCGAAACCAATCTGTTGGCTTTATTAAGAGATGTCCATTGCTTCATGTAGTTACACCATCAATGAGAATGTTAAAGTTGCCAATTCCTCTATCTGATTCAAGAATAGATCACAACATTTAAGTTGGGAACCACTTCTATTTTTCCTTCTGTTTCATTTACAAATCATCTTTATGTCTTCCAGTGCAAGAGACTTTACTAAAGCTTTGTAATAGTGTGGAACTTCAAATACTGAACAATCTATAGAAGGTCTAATAACTACCATCATTTTAAAGGAACAATAAATGTATACCATATTTTAATACTGAAATATGATAGGAATTATAGGTGATTTTTATTGGTGACAAAATCAGAGGCACTACCAATCAGACTGTAGGTTTTGCCTACATTCATTGAGAAAGAATGTTAATTGGACCTCTGGGTGGCTCAACGGTTTAGCACCTGCCTTCGGCCCAGGGCATGATCCTGGAGTCCCAGGATTGAGTCCCACATCAGGCTCCTTACATGGAGCCTGCCTCTCCCTCTGCCTGTGTCTCTGCCTCTCTCTCTCTCTCTCTCTCTCTCTCTCTCTCTCCCTCTCTCTCTCTCTCTCTATCTCTCTATCTCATGAATAAATAAAGTCTTTAAAAATAAAAGAAAATTAATGGAATACCTGAAATTTATCTATGTGTTTCTTGAGGATCTATAGATCCCAGCTAAGAAAGCCCTGATCAAGAGTGATATCAATGGACAAAACTGTTAGTCATAACTGTTAGTCATAATTATACCTCTTTTACACACAAAGTCTCCTTTAAATTTTCTATGGATGTATTATAACTTTTACAGTTATTCACATGACATTTCCACTTTTTCTAGTGGGTTTAAGCCTGAAGTGAGTTGTTTTACTAATACATTATTTTTTCTATCTTTCTAATTCTATAATAGGAAGAAAAGAAACATTTAATATTTCTTCCCATATTCACGCCTAGGTTCTAGTTAAGGTATATTTGAATTAAAGAGTTCAATAACGTCATAAGACCATCATGAAATGTATGAATTATACAACTAATGAGCTTGAGGTGGGTAGTAGAAGAAAAGTAAGATGATAAGAATTGATGTACCAAGTGCATATAAGGATGCAAAATGAAAATTACAGAAAAGTGTCTAATACTTTTGCTATTTCTTCCCAATATAATTATATTCTGTTGTTTTAACTGTGCTAAATTCTGAGAAGATAAAATTTAAATTCAAATGTAAGTAGAACATTTTCTAAGTTTAAAAATTATTTGTGCAAGCACTTTAACTCTGATGAATACATTTCCTCTTCTATAAAATGGGAGTAATAATCATGTCTATATTATAGGATGATTGAGATGATTAAATGAGATTATATAGAATTCTAAGCACACTGACTGGAACATAGTCGTACACAATAAATCCTATCACACACTATGATCATAATTTATGTAACAGTATTACATAAAGGGAAATAGAAGTCATTGATATATTTCCATCAGTTAGCACGTTGAAATTTATGTTTTAGAGAAATACAGGTAGTGTAAGTGGTAATGGTAGGTTTTGGTGATGTTTATGCATA
This sequence comes from Vulpes vulpes, assembly GCF_048418805.1. NCBI lineage: Eukaryota > Metazoa > Chordata > Mammalia > Carnivora > Canidae > Vulpes > Vulpes vulpes. The sequence goes on along the minus strand of NC_132796.1, from coordinate 95,227,882 downwards.
TTTTATTTTTAATATCAGTGTATTACTAATGATTGTCATTAGGACATTTTAATACTGTTTTCGTTTTATTTCACCACAAATAATAACAAGATGAATACATTCAGTGTAAATAATCCTGATCCCAAGAATTTTATTCTTTGGATCTAAAAAAAAATATCATTGTGCCAACTACCTCAGAAATGCTTGCCATTATTAGCCTGTCTGAATAAAAGTAAAGATTACTTTGAAGTAAGGAGAATTCTGGAAAGAAAAGCACAAGAACATTCATCATAGGAAGTAATACACACAATGCATACAAATATCTAGCTTTCAGACACAAACAGGAAATAATGTACTTATCATCTACTTGCTAAACACTTAAGTGTTAGGCATTCTCATAGGTGCTTGGGATAAATCAATGAGGAAAAAAGTGTAAAACAAATACCAGATACCATGTCATTTTATTCATTAAAACTTCAGTATTTATTTCTAACAAGATATTTTATTTTTTTATTTTTTTATTGGAGTTCAATTTGCCAACGTTTAGCATAACACCCAGTGCTCATCCCATCAAGTGCCAGCCTCAGTGTCCATCACCCAGTCACCCCAACCCCCCATTCACTTCCCCTTCCATTACTCCTTGTTCATTTCCAAGAGTTAGGTGTCTCTCAAGTTTTGTCACCCTCACTGATATTTTCACTCATCTTCCTTCCTTTCACTTTATTCCCTTTCATTAATTTTTATATTCCCCAATGAATGAGACCATATAGTGTTTGTCCTTTTCTGTTTAACTTATTTCACTAAGCACAATACCCTCCAGGTACCTCCACGTTGAAAGAAATAGTGGGTATTTGTCGTTTCTAATGGCTGAGTAATATTCCATTGTATACATATACGACATCTTCTTTATCCATTCATCTTTCGATGGACACTAAGACTCCTAAGACAGTTTGGCTATTGTGGACATTGCTGCTAAAAATATTGGGGGGGGGATGTCCCCGCGTTTCACTGCATCTGTATCCTTGGGGTAAATCCCCAGCAGGGCAATTGCTGGGTCGTAGGGTAGATCTATTTTTAACTCTTTGAGGAACATCCACGCAGTTTTCCAGAGTGGCTGCACCAGTTCACAAACCCACCAACTGTGCAAGAGGGGTCCCCTTTCTCCACATCCTCTCCAACATTTGTTGATTCCTGTCTTGTTAATTTTCACCATTCTCACTGGTGTGAGGTGGTATCTCATGGTGGTTTTGATTTGTATTTCCCTGATGGCCAGTGATACAGAGCATTTTCTCATGTGCTTGTTGGCCATGTCTATATATTCCTCTGGGAAATTTCTGTTCATGTCTTTTGCCAATTTCATGATTGGATTGTTTGTTTCTTTTCTGTTGAGTTTAATGACTTCTTTATAGATCTTGGATACTAGTCCTTTATCTGATAGGTCATTTGCAAATATCTTCTCCCATTCTGTAGTTTGAATTGTAGTTTTGTTGACTGTTTCTTTTGCTGTGCAGAAGTTTCTTATCTTGATGAAGTCCAAATAATTCATTTTTACTTTGTTTCCCTTGCCTTCATGGACGTATCTTGCAAGAAGTTGCTGTGGCCAAGTTCAAAAAGGGTGTTGTCTGTGTTCTCCTCTAGGATATTGATGGAATCTTGTCTAACATTTAGATTTTTCATCCATTTTGAGTTTATCTTTGTGTATGGTGTAAGAGAATGGTCTAGATTTGTTCTTCTGCATGTGGATGTCCAATTTTCCCAGCACCATTTATTGAAGAGACTGTCTTTCTTCCAATGGATAGTCTTTCCTCCTTTATCGAATATTAGTTGACCATAAAGTTCAGGGTCCACTTCTGGGTTCTCTATTCTGTTCCATTGATCTATGTGTCTGTTTTTGTGCCAGTACCACACTGTCTGGATGACCACTTGACATCTTGATGTCTTGATGACAGCTTTGTACTACAACCTGAAATCTGGCACTGTGATGCCCCCAGCTATGGTTTTCTTTTTCAAAATTCCCCTGGCTATTCGAGGTCTTTTTTGATGCCACACAAATTTTAAAATAATTTGTTCAAACTCTCTGAAGAAAGTCCATGGTATTTTGATAAGGATTGCATTTAACGTGTAAATTTCACTGGGTAACATTGACATTTTCACAATATTAATTCTTCCAATCCATGAGCATGGAATATTTTTACATCTTTTTGTGTCCTCCTCAAATTCTTTCAGAAGTGTTCTGTAGTTTTTAGGGTATAGATCCTTGACCTCTTTGGTTAGGTTTATTCCTAGATGTCTTATGCTTTTGGGTGCAATTGTAAATGGGATTGACTCCTTAATTTCTCTTTCATCAGTCTCATTGTTAGTGTATAGATATGCCATTGACTTCTGGGCATTGATATTGTATCCTGCCACACTGCCAAATTGCTGTATGAGTTCTAGCAATTTTGGGGTGGAGGCTTTTGGGTTTTCTATGTAGAATATCATGTCACCGGCAAAGAAGGAGAGTCTGACTTCTTTGCCAATTTGAATGCCTTTTATTTCTTTTTGTTGTCTGATTGCTGAGGCTAGGACTTCCAGTACTATGTTGAATAGCACTGGTGAGAGAGGATATCCCTGTCTTGTTCCTGATCTTAGGGGAAAGGCTCCCAAGGATTCCCTATTGAGAATGATATTTGCTGTGGGCTTTTCGTAGATGGCTTTTAAGATGCTGAGGAATGTTCCCTCTATCCCTACACCCTGAAGAGTTTTGATCAGGAACGGATGCTGTATTTTGTCAAATGCTTTCTCTGCATCTAATGAGAGGATCATATGGTTCTTGTTTTCTCTCTTGCTGATATGATGAATCACATTGATTGTTTTACGAATGTTGAACCAGCCTTGCATCCCAAGGATAAATCCTACTTGATCATGGTGAATAATCTTCTTAACGTATTGCTGTATCCTATTGGCTAGTATCTTACTAAGAATTTTTGCATCCATGTTCATCAGGGATATTGGTCTATAATTCTCCTTTTTGGTGGGGTCTTTGTATGCTTTTGGAATTCAGGTGATGCTGGCCTCATAGAACGAATTTGGAAGTACTCTATCTCTTCCTATCTTTCCGAACAGCTTTCATAGAATAGGTATGGTTTCTTCTTTAAACGTTTGATAGAATTCCCCAGGGAAGCCATCTGGCCCTGGACTTTTGTGTCTTGGGAGGTTTTTGATGACTGCTTCAATTTCCTCCCTGGTTATTGGCCTATTCAGGTTTTGTATTTCTTCCTGTTCTGATTGTGGTAGTTTGTGGTTTTCCAGAAATGTGTCCATTTCTTCTAGATTGCCTAATTTATTGGCGTAGAGCTGTTCATAATATGTTTTTAAAATCGTCTGTATTTCTTTGGTGTTGGTAGTGATTTCTCCTTTCTCATTCATGATTTTATTAATTTTAGTCTTCTCTCTCTTCTTTTTAATAAGGCTGGCTATTGGTTTATCTATCTTTTTTATTTTTTCAAAGAACCAACTCCTGTTTTGATGATCTGTTCCACAGTTCTTCTGGTCTCGATTTCATTGAGATATGCTCGAATCTTTATTAATTCTCTTCTTCTGCTGGGTGTAAGATCTATTTGTTGTTTTTTCTCTAGCTCCTTTAGGTGTAACTTTAGCTTTTGTATGTGAGTTCTTTCCAGTTTTTGGATGGATGCTTGTATTGTGATGTATTTCCCTGTTAGGACTGCTTTTGCTGCGTCCCAAAGATTTTGAATGGTTGTATATTCATTCTCATTAGTTTCTATGAATCTTTTTGATTCTTCCTTAATTTCCTGGTTGACGCTTTCATCTTTTAGGAGGATAGTCCTTAACCTCCGAGTCTTTGAAATCTTTCCAAACTTCTTGTTGTGGTTTAGTTCTAATTTCCAAGCATTATGATCTGAGAATATGCAGGGGACGATCCCAATCTTTTGGTATCGGTTAAGACCTGATTTGTGACCCAGTATGTGGTCTATTGTGGAGAAAGTTCCATGTGCACTTGAGAAGAATGTGTATTCAGTTGCGTTTGGATGTAAAGTTCTGTAGATATCTGTGAAATCCATCTGGTCCAGTGTATCATTTAAAGCTCTTGTTTCTTTGAGGATGTTGTGCTTAGAATACCTATCGAGTGTAGAAAGCGCTACATTGAAGTCACCAAGTATAAGTGAATTATTATCTATGTATGTCTTAACTTTGGTTATTAATTGATTGATATATTTGTCAGCTCCCACATTGGGGTATATATATTGATGATTGTTAAGTCCTCTTGTTTGATAGATCCTTTAAGTATTAGATAGTGTCCCGCTTCATCTCTCACTAGTCTTCGGGATAAACTTAGTTTATCTGACATAAGGATGGCTACCCCTGCTTTCTTTTTAGGACAATTTGAATGGTAAATGGTTCTCCAAACTTTTATATTCAGGCTGTAGGTATCCTTCTGTCTAAAAATGAGTCTCTTGTAGACAGCAAAGAGATGTGTCCTGCTTTTTTATCCAGTCTGGAACCCTGCCCCTTTTGATGGGGTTATTAAGCCCATTTACTTTCAGAGTTACTATTGAAAGAAATGAGTTTAGTGTCATCATGATACCTATTCAATCCCTGTTTTTGTGGATTGTTTCCTTGGACTTCCTCTTTCTTTTACAGGGTCCCCCTTAATTTTTCTTGTAGAGCCAGTTTGGTGGTCACATATTCTTTCAGTTCCTGCCTGTCTTGGAAGCTCTTTATCTCTCCTTCCATTCTGAATGAGAGCCTTGCTGGATAAAGTATTCTTGGCTGCATGTTCTTCTCATTTAGGACCCTGAATATATCCTGCCAGCCCTTTCTGCCCTCTAGGTCTCTGTGGAGAGGTCTGCTGTTATTCTAATGCTTCTCCCCATAAAGTTTATGGATTTCTTGTCTCTTGCTGCTTTAAGGATCTTCTCTATCTTTGGAATTTGCAAGTTTTACTATTAAGTGTTGAGGTGTTGAATGTTTTTTATTGATTTTAGGGGGGGAATCTCTCCATCTCCTGGATCTGAATGCCTGTTTCCCTTCCGAAGTTAGGTAAGTTCTCAGCTATAATTTGTTTAAATACAGTTTCTGGACCTGTCCCTCAGCGCCCTCGGGAACCCCAATTAAACATTGATTTTTCCTTCTGAGGCTGTCATTTACTTCCCTTAACCTATCCTCATGATCTTTTATTTGTTTTTCTCTTTTTTTACTCAGTTTCGTTCTTTGCCATCAATTTGTCTCCTATGTCACTCACTTGTTCTTCTACTTCGTTAACCCTCGTTGTTAGGACCTCCAGTTTGGATTGCATCTCATTTCATTGATTTTTAATTTCAGCCTGATTAGATCTAAACTCTGCAGTCATGAAGTCTTGAATCCTTTATGCTTTTTTCTAGAGCCACCAGTAGCTTTATAATTGTGCTTTTGAATTGACTTTCCGATATTGAATTGTAATCCAAATTTTGTAACTCTGTGGGAGAGGACTGTTTCTGGTTCTTTCTTTTGTGGTGAGTTTTTCCTTCTAGTCATTTTGTTCAGTGCAGTGTGGCCAAAAACAAGTCGTACTTGATAGAAGTGCAAATTATTCTCACTGTAGCATTCCAGCTATTTCTCTTTCAATCTTAGACCAAATTCATAGGTTTTCAGGATTATTTGAAAGTGATCTAGGTAAGTTGGTGAGGACAGGTGATTGGGGTCCCAACTCTTCCACCATCTTACCCCACCCACTGATATTTTTTCTTTTAATATAACTGCCATACCATTGTCACAATAAGAAATTTAAGAATGATTCTATAATATCATCTAATTCCATTCCATACTTAAATTTCACCAATTGTCTCAAAGCTCTTTTCACGTTTGATTTTTATAAGCCATCCTCCAAACAAGGCTAACATATATCATTTTGTTAATATTTTTCTGAAATCTAAATTAATGTATACTGTATACTGGCTTTTCCCCCCACACCACTTATATACTGAAGAAACTACAGCAGTATGCTCAAATTTTTCATACTTAGCATTTGTCCATTTCCATTCTTGTGGTGCCCTTCAATTTGTTTTTTTTTCTTTACATATTTTGTGTAAATTAGTAGCTGTTTCTGGATGCTTGATTGACTCAGGGTCTATTCTCATTCTTTAGGAAGGATAGTTAATAGGTTTTATTACATGCTCCTTATTGAATTAGCATAGGTGGCCATGATGTCTTATTGTTCTATTTTTAGTGATTCTAGAACTGGTTATTGAGATTAAATGGTGTTGACTTGGTCTTTAATTAATCAATATTTTACCTAATGGATTAAGCACAGAATGATTTTCATTGCCTAGGTCCATTATTTCTTTAGGAGTTACAAAATGACTATTTTTCTAATTCCAATATTTGTCTATTAGCTGGAATTATTCTATATGAAATAATTATTAACTGATTATCTGACATACAGAAAAGGGTGAAATAAACAGTTGTTTTCTCTTTATTCATCAAATTTCATAGTAATTAGTTGGTGCCTTAACCCTCCAATGATTATCTAAGTTTTTCTGTTTTAAGAATTGTTATAAATTCTTACAATTTTTAAGTAAAATTCATATGCTTCAATCCCTTCTAGTCATTTTTTTTCATGCTTAAGTTGCCCCATCTTTGGCAATAGAAGTCCTTTAAAATCAGCATCTGTGTCCTTTTGGATTGATTCTAGTACTATTGCACAGTTTCTCACTTTCTAGCACAATAACCTCATTCTCTCACCATGTGATTTTTCTGCCTCAGATGTAGAATGAGCAATGTCTTCAAGGAGCTCTTGTTTCTATCAGTGAAAAAATGGTGCTTTGGACACTTAGGATGCTCATATTTATTTGGTTGTTGTTGCTTCTAGGATATCTTGTCAATACAGCTAGAATATTCCATAATTTTAAAAAACATTAATCATTAACTATTCTATTTTCTTTTAAAATTTAATTTTGTAGGTTTTGCTTCTTTTATATTACTTTTATCTTACACTGGAAATAATGCTTCTTTTTTTCAATTTTCTATTTCAATTCTAGTCAGTTAACATATAGTATAATATTAATTTTCAGAAGTAGAATTTAGTGATTCATCACTTACATATAACACCCAGTGCTCATTGCACAACAGTGCCATTCTTAATACCCACCATCAATTTAAAACATTTCCCTGCCCACTTCCCCTCCAGAAACACTCATAATTATGATTTGCTTCTCTTTTTTATTTACTCTATATTCTTATGTTTCATTTCTTAAATTCCACACGTGAGTGAAATAATCTGGTATTTTCTTTCTCTGACTGACTTATTTTTCTTAGCAAAATACACTCAAACTCCACCCACATTGCTGCAAATGGCGAGCTTTTGTTCATTTTTATGACTAATATTCCATTGTATACATGTACCTACCACTTCTTCTTTATCCATTCACCAGTTGATGAGCATTTGGGCTTTTTCCATGATTTGGTTATTATTGATAATGTTGCTATAAACATTGAGGTGCACGTGCCCCTTTGTATCAGTATTTTTGTATCCTAGGGTAAGTACCTAGTAGTGTGATTGCTGGAACATGGGTTAACTATTTTTAAATTTCCATAGAAGCTTCATACTGTTTTCCAGAGTGGTTACAACAGTTCGCATTCCCACCAAAAAAGAAAAAGGAAAAAGTGTTTCCCTTTCTCCACATCATCACCAACACCTATTTTTCCTGTGTTGTTGACTTTAGTGAGTCTGACAGGTATGAAGTAATTTCTCACTGCAGTTTTGATATGTATCTCCCTGATGATAACTGATGTTGAGCATTTTTTCATGTCTTTTGTCCATCAGTGTGTCTTCATTAGAAAAATGTCTATTCATGTCTTCTACCCATTTTTAAAATTGGCTATTTGTTTTCTTGGTGTTGAGTTTGAAAAGTTCTTTATAGAGTTTTGGTTAGGCTAAGCCTTTATCAGGTGTGTCACTTGCAAATATCTTTGATTACAAAAGTTGCCTTTTAGTTTTATTGATACTTCTTTTCATTGTGCAGAGGCTTTTTATCTTAATGAAGTCCTAATAGTTTATTTTTGCTTTTGTTTTCCTTGCTTCAGGAGACATATCTAGTAAGAAGCTGCCATGGCCAATGTCACAGAGGTTGCTGCCTGTGTTTTCCTATAGGATTTTTATGGCTTCCTCTCTCACATTTAGGTTTTTCATCCCTTTTGAATTTATTTTTGTGTATGATTTAAGAAAGTGGCCCAGTTCCATTCTTTTGAATATATCCATCCAGTTTTCCCACCATTTGAATGTATCTGTCCAATTTTCAGCACTATTTGTTAAGGAGACTTTTTTCCATTGGATATTATTTTCTGCTTTGATAAAAATTAGTTGACCATGTAGTTGTGCGTCCAACTCTGGGATTCCTATTCTGTTCCATTGAATAATGTGTTTGCTTCTATGCTACTACCATACTGTCATGATGACTACAGCTTTTTAATACAGCTTGAAGTCTCGAATTGTGATGCCTCAGCTTTACTTTTCTTTTTCAAGATTGCTTTGGCTTTTTGGGATTTATTGTGGTTTATTGGGATTTACATATAAATTCTAAGATTGATTATTATAGCTCTGTGAAAATTGGTGGTGGTATACTCATAAGGATTGCATTAAATGTGTAGAGTGCTTTGGATAAGTATAGACATTTTAACAAAATTTGTTCTTCCAGTCCGAGCATGGTATGTTTTTCCATTTCTTTGTGTCATCTTAAATTTCTTTCATCAGTGTTTTATAGTTCTCATATCACTATTTTACCTCTTTGGTTAGGTTATTCCTATGTATCTTATGGCTTTTGGTGCACTTGTAAATGGAACTGATTCCTTGGTTTCTCTTCCTGATGCTTCATTATTGGTGTATAGAAATGAAACATATTTCTGTATATTGATATTGTATCATGAGACTTTACTAAATTCATGTATTAGCTCGAGGAAATTTTTGGTTTGAGTCTTCCAGGTTTTCCACATAGATTATTATGTTCTCTGCAAATAGTGAAAGTTTCACTTCCTCCTTGGTGCTTTAGATTTTTTAAATTTCTTTTGGTTGCCCAATTGCTGAGGCTAGGATTTCAGTACTATATCAAATAACAATGGCAAAGGTGGACATCTCTGTTATTCTCCTGATCTCAAAGGGAAAGCTTTCAGTTTTTCACCATCGAAGATACTATTACCTTTGAGTACTTCATATATGGAGTTTATGTTGTTGAAATATGTTCCCTCTTTCTCAAGTTTGTTGAGAGTTCTTATCAAGAATGGATGCTGTATTTTGTCAAATGCTTTTCTGCACCTATTGGAAGGATCATATGGTTTTTATCATTTCTTTTATTAAATCTGCTGTATGATGTTGATGGATTTGTGAATATTGTACCACCCCTGAAGTTGAGGAATAAATACCACCTGATCTTGGTGAATGATTCTTCTAACGTACTGTTGGATTCAATTAGTATGTTGAGAATTTTTGCATCCATGGTCATTAGGGACATTGCCCTGTAATACTCCTGTTTAGTGGGGTCTTTGTCTAGATTTCGAACAAAGGTAATACTGGCCTTGTAGAGTGAGTATGGAAGTTTTCCTTCCATTTCTATTTTTTTGAACAATTTGAGAGAAATAGATATTATCTTTTCTTTAAATGTTTGATAGAATTCCCCTGGGAAGCCATATTTTATTTTTTTGGACCTTTGGTTTTTGGGAGATTTTTTGTTACTTATTCAATTTCTTTTTTACCGGTTATGGGTCTTTTCAATATTTTGTTTCTGAGAATTTATCCATTTTTTTCCAGATTGCCAATTTGTTGGCATACAATTTTTCATAATATTCTCTTACAATTTTTTGGTATTTCAGTGTTGTTGGTTGTGATTTTTTTACCTTCATTTGATATTGTATTTATTTGGGTCTCTTCTCTTTTCTTTTTGATAAATTTGGCTAGAGGTTTCTCAACTGTATTAATCCTTTCAAAGAATTAGTTCCTAATTTCATTGATCTGTTCTGAGTTTTTTTTTTAATTGTTTGTTTCTATATCATTTATTAGTGTTCTAATCTTTATTATTTCTCTTCTGCTACTGCCTTTAAGCTTCATTTGTTCTTTTTCTAGCTCCTTTTATGTGTATGATTAGGTTGTTTGAGTTTTTCTTGCTTCTTGAGGTCTGCCTGTATTGCTATATACTTCCCTCTTATGATTGTTGCTTTTGCTGCATCCCAAAGGTTTTGGACCATCATGTTTTCATTTTTGTTTGTTTCCGTATTTTTTAAAATTTATTCTCTAATTTCCTAGTTAATCTATTTATTCTTTAGTAGGATATTATTTAACCTCCATGTATTTGTGGTATTTCCCAATTTTTCTTGTGATTGACTTAATGTTTCATGGCATTGTGGTCTGATAATATGCATGGCATATCTCAATCTTTCTGTTTCTTGAGGCCCGACTTGTGACACAGTATGTGATCTATTCTGGAGAATGTCCCATGTGCAATCTAAAAGAATGTGTATTTTCTTGCTTAGGATGAAATATTCTGAATATATCTGTTAAATCCATCTGGTCCAGTGGACTCAAAAAGCCATTGTTTTCTTGTTGATTTTCTGCTTTGATGATCTGTCCATTGTGGTCCGTGGGGGTGGGAGGGATAAAGTTCCCTACTATTATTGTATTGTTACCAATGAGTTTCTTTATGTCTGTTATAATTTTATATATTTGTGTGCTCCCATGTTGGAGGCATAAATATTTAGAATTGCTAGGTCTTCTAGTTTGATAAACTCCTTTATTAGAATATAGTTCCTTCTTCATATCTTGTTATAGACTTTGTTTTAAAATCTAGTTTGTCTGATATAAGTATGGCTACCCTGGCTTTCTATTGACATCTATTCACATGCTAGATGGTACTCCATTCCCTTACTTTCAATCTGCAGGTGTCTTTAGGTCTAAAATGAGTCTCTTCTAGGCAGAATATTGATAGGTCTTGGGGTTTTTTGTTCATTCTGATACCCTATGTCTTTTGATTGGAGCATTGGGTCCATTTATATTTAGATTGATTCTTGATAGATATGAATTTAGTGCCATTTTTTCTGTTAATTCGTTGTTTCTAGAGATTTTTTCTGTTCCTTTCTAGTTTTTGTTGCTCTTGTTCTTTCTTTCCCATTCAAAAGATCCCCTTTAATATTTCTTGCAGGGATGGTTTAGGAATCATAAACTCCTTTAGTTTTTGTCTGGGAAAATGTTTATCTATCCTAGTCTGAATGACAGCCTTGGTGGATACAGTATTTTTGGATGCATATTTTTTTCCCTTCAGCATGTTGAATATATCATGATACTCTCTTCTGGCCGGCCAGATTTCTGTAGAAAGTTCTGCTGCAATCTTTGGCCAGTGTGTGGTGTTTTACCTAGGTGTATTTGGGTGTGTTTGTTAAAGTAAGCCTGGTCCTATTCCTATTTCCACTAGAGCTGAAGCCTTATAGTACTCTATGATCAGTAGACTTAGTGCATTCAGGAGTTCATGCTGGTATTCTGGAGGAGGGATCTGCAGCACTGATTCTCACTCCTACTTGCCCTAGTAGAGATGCACCTGCAATGGGCAGTGAAGTGAGGGTTGTTGCAAGTGGCTTGGACCTCCAATTAGGGGAGCTGTGTTGTTCTCTGAAGTTTGTTTGAGCTGAGATGTGTAGGGAGAAAAAGGCATCATCTCACTCTGCCATTCTGGGGAAGCAGAATTTGTACCCACCACTGTTCAGGAAGTCCTCACAGAAGAGGGAAGAGTCTCCCCTCTTGTGTCCCAGTCTTCTGTGAGAACCTTGCTTTCTCCCTGTGTCTGAGCCATCTGCCTGCCTGGCAGCACAATACTCCTGTTTACATCAGGTGCACAGTTGGCTTTCAAAAACTCCAAATTTTTGGGACCCAGTGTGAGAGGGACCTCTGATCCTCAGAGGGAGAGTGCCCCTGCACTATGGCTGGTGCTAGTTTGTCCCAGAAAAGCAGTTGCACAACCACACAGGGGTTGGGATTTTGTAGTAAAGCATAACAAAAATCTGTCTTCCCAGGTAGCTGCTTTCAGCAAGTGCCTCTGTTACTATGCTAATTAATGAGGATATTCAATGGCCACCATCATCTCTTTTGTCCCCTGAAAGGCAGTGCCACCTCTCCCAAATGTACTCCAAGAAGGGGAACTTTTTCTCACAGTGTAACCCAGGAGATCTTCAGACCATGCTGTCTGCTCCTGGGTCATCTACTCACCTTCTCCACAGGAGAGTGCTAAGCCTGCCAGGCACAACCCTGGCAATGGCATGAACTTCTAAAACTTCAGACTTTGAGGTCCCCTGCTTGTAAAAAGTTGCAAGTATCAGCCCCTCTCCTTTCCCTAGTCAATGCTTTTGAGGAGGAGTTTTCCCTTTGCAATCCTCAGTTCAGTGTTCTCTCTCTCTCTCTCTCTCTCTCTCTCTCTCTCTCTCTCTCTCTCCTCTCACTCTACTAAGGGCTCCCTCCCATTTGCAGGACCCACAAATCTTTTCTCCCCCGAATCAACTTTCTTCTACAATGCAGAAATTTTTCTCCCTCTAGATGTGCAGTTTGTTCTCTCAGTCCTCAGATTGATTTCTGGGTGTTCAAAATGATTTGATATTGATCTAACTGTGTTCCAGGGATGAAGCAAACATAGGGTACCCTTTCTACTTCTTCTGTTCCTTCACATTCAATCTGAAGATGTCTTTAAGGCTAAAATTAGTCTCCTGTAAGCAGCATATAGATGGATTTTGTTTTTTATCCATTTTGACATCCTATGTCTTTTGATTGGAGCATTTATACTATTTACATTCAGAATAATTATTGATAGACATAAACTTAGTGCCATTTTATATTCTGTTAAGTTTTTGGTTTTGGACATTTTCTCTTTGTGCTATTTTATGTCCTGTTAAGTTTTTGGTTTTGCAGATATTCTCTTTCTTTTTTGTCTTTGCTACTTTTGTTTTTTTTCCATTCCAAGAGTCTCTTTTATTAATTCTTGCAGGGGTCATTTAGTGTTCATGAACTCCTTTAGTTTTTGTTTGTCTGGGAAACTCATTATCTCTCCTATTCTGAATGATACCCTTGCTGGATAAAGTATTCCTGGCTGCAGATATTTCCCATTCAGGACTTGGAATAATCATGCCACTTTCTTCTGTCTTGACATGTTCTCCTAGCATTATGGGCCTCCCTTCTAAGTTAAGTACTTATTTTGTCTTGCTACTTTTAACATTTTTTCTCTATCATTCTATTTTGCAGATTTAATTACAATATGTCTTGGTGTTGGTCAGCTTTTGTTGATTTTGATGGGAGTTCTCTGTGCCTCCTGGATCTGGATGTCCTTTTCCTCCTCCAGATTAGCAGAGTTTTTAGCTATTATTCCTTCAAATAAATTTTCTGCCTGCTTTTCTCTCTCTTCTGGGATTCCTATAATCCAAATGTTATTACATTTAATTGAGTTACTGAGTTCCCTAAATTTATTCCACTGTTGCATTATCCTTCTTTCTCTATTTGTCCAGTTTCATGATTTTTCCATTATTTTGTCTTCTATATCACTTGTTTCCTCTGCTTCTTCTGACCTCGTGTCCATTGTATCAAGCCTGTTTCTAATATCAGTTATTGCATTTTTAATTTCTGATTGATTCTTTTTAAACTCTTTTATCTACAGTAAGAGTTTCCCTGAAGTCTTCCATTTTTTTCTAAAGGAAAAGATCATATCCTTATTATTGTTGTTTTAAATTCTCCATGATTGTTGTTTTAAATGTCCATTTCTCTTCGATCTCTGGCTATGGTCTTATGTTGTTCTTTCATTTGGGGTAAATTTCTCTATCTTGACATTTTGTCTAAGTCTCTACCTTCTTTCTCCTCTGTGTTAGAAAAACCCATTATGTGTCCTACTCTTGAGAATAATAACTTTATGAAGAAAAGGTTATATAGTGTACAGGGCTTGGCACTTCAGGGAGTGTCTCCCATGGGTGTTACATGTGTTCTACTTTTGTTTTTTTAGCTGCTCTGTCCTTAAAGCCTGTTGCCTGCAGAAATCTCCTTGTCTGCAGTAGACAGTGTTTCATCCTTGGTCAGAATATAGTGAGTTTTATTTAGCTGTGTTCTGGTCTGCTTGTTAAATAAGACCTGATAATACTTCCGCTAGAACTGAGGCCCTGTAGAATTCTCTGTTCAGTAGACACAGTGTCTGTTATGCTGGGAGTGAAGCAAGCTTTACTGAGAAGAACAGTCCTACCAGAGAGCAGGGGTGTAAGCATGCTTGGTGTAAGCCTGTTGGTCAGCCAATGCTGGTGCTGTACTTCTTCCAGCAAGTGGATCTAAGAGGTGAGGAAGGGAAATGGAGCGAGCCAGCTCCTTTGTTTCCAAAGAGGTATTTCTGTGAATTCTGTCTGTCAGGGACAGGCTCCTAAAAGAGTGAATAATTTGCCTCATGTTTGTTCTAGGCATTCCTTAAATCATTGTTTACATGCCATCTGCCCCCTGAGTTCTTTGCATGCTTTCTTTCTAGGAGCAGGGCAGTGCTCTCAGGGTTCTATCCCAGCCAAGACCACTGACCTGTAAAACTTGACTTTAAGCCCCACTGGCTGCAAGAACTCATGAAAATCAATCCATTTCATTTTTCCAGCCAAGGGCTTTGGGAAAATGTTCTCCTTCTTCATTCCCTTGTATGCTCCTCTGTCTCTCTCACTCTTCTGTGTGACCATGACTCTTTCCTCTCTGCAGCACCCACAATCCATTTCTCCCCTGAACCACATCTATGAACTTCCTACCTTCATTGATATGACCTTTTCTCTCCCTTTAGTTATGGAGTTTGTAATGTCAGTCTTCAAGTTGGTTTATGGAGTATTTAGAGTGATTTGACAGTTATCTATTTATATTCATGGGATAAGACAAGCCTAGCTTCCTCCTAATCTGCCACCATACACCTGAATCTCTGAACATTGTTTTTTTTTTAAAAAAATGAAATAATGGTTTAATTAAATCATAACTAATAAAAATAATTTGTTTGAAGGAGTAAAAAAGTGAATATACCTTCTTTTATATTTTTCTTTGTTTTCATGTAAATATTTTATATAATTGAATTCACAATCGAATTGGAGAAAATCCAACTCTGCAATTTGAAAACAAAATAAAACAAATATTCTTTTTCCTGAGATGTTTGCATAATCATATAAAAATTATTTAAGGGACACATGGGTGCCTCTGTAGTTGAACATCTACCTTTGGCTCAGATCGTGATCCCAGGGTGCTGGAATCAGGTCCTGAATTGGGCACCCCAAAGGGAGCCTGCTTCTCTCTCTGCCTATGTGTCTGTCTCTCTCTCTCTCTGTGTCTCTCATGAATAAATAAAATCTTTAAAAAATAATTATTTAAAATGATTTCAAAAAATAAAGTGATTTAAAGTCTGATATTTTGTCTTTGTTTTGATGGCTTATAACCTAGGAATGGCATGGCGATAATAAACTATATTCATTATCCTTGTTGACAGAATAAATAGCATTGTTGTTATGTTGATTCTGTCATTAATATATTGTATAATACATTATATCATTAATTATGTCAATATCATTAAGAACCAATATATCTGAGAAGTGTTTGAAGATGGCAGAATAGTAGGAGGATCCTATGCTTGCCCAATCCCTCAAACACAGCTAGATAAATATCAAATCATTCTGAAAACTCAAGAAGTCTGACAACTGAGAGAACAAACTGCAGAAGTAGAGGGAGAGAAAGGCCATAATATAGAAGGTATGAGGTACAGAAAATTGATATGGGGGAGAAAAAAATTGTGGGTGTTGTGCAGGGGAGGGAGCCCTGAACAAGGCGAGAGGAGAGAGAAAGAGACAGAGACAGAAAAAGAGAAAAACAGAGACAGAGAGATGAGAGAGATAAGAAGAAAAGCACACAAGATATCTCACAAGGAAAACACTTTCTCAAAGCCATTGACTGGGAAAATGAGAGGAGCTGATTATTGTGTTTTTTTAAAACCAGTGGAACTCAAAACCTGGAATTTTAGAAGTCTGCACTGTGGTTGGTGTGGAGCTTGGCAGGTACAACAGTGCTCCTGTGAAGAAAGAAGGCAGAGGCCCAGAAGCATACAGCTTGATCTGATCTGAGAATCCTTTGAGACGTACTGGGAGAGATGTTTCTCCTTTCTTTTTTTTAAAGAATTTTTATTTATTTATTCATGGGAGACACACACAGAGAGAGGCAGAGATGCAGGCAGAGGGAGAAGCAGGCTCCATACTGAGAGTCTGATGTGGGACTCGATCCTAGGTCTCTGGGATCATGCCCTGGACTGAAGGCGGCACTAAACCGCTGAGCCACCCCGGCTGCCCTGTTTCTCATTTCTTTAAGTGCATCTGGGATAGGTGGCATTGCCTCTCCAGTGATAAAAGAGCTGATAAAAGAACAGTAGAGCAGATCAATAAACAAAACTAAGAGCTTGTTCATTGAAAGAAGTAACAAAATTGATAAGCCCATAGACATACTTGTAAAAAATAAAATACAAAGGACCCAAATAAATAAAATCATGAACAAAAGAGAAGAGATCACAATGAACACCACATATGTACAATCATAAGAGAATATTATGAAAAATTATATGCCAACAAATTGGAAATTTGGAAGAAAAATGCAAACTACTAAAGCTAAGACAGGAAGAAATAGAAAACTTGAACAGACACATAATCGGTAAGGAAATTGAATCAGTAATCAAAACAAACAAACAAACAAAAGTCTAGGCCCGATGGCTGGATGGAAGATCTAAATGTGAAAAAGGATCCATCAAAATCCTAGAGGATAACACAAGCAACAATTTTTTGACGTCAGCCATAGCAACTTCTTGCAAGACACATCTTGTAAGACACATCTATAAATGCAAGGGAAACCAAAGAAACAATGAACTGTTGGGACTTCATCAAAATAAAAAGCTTCTTCACACAAAGGAAATGGTCAACAAACATAAAGTTCAACCTACAGAATGGGAGAAGATATTTGCAAATGACACATCAGGATGAATATCTACCATTTACTTTGACATGGATGGAACTTGAGGGTAATATGCTGAGAGAAATAAGTCAGTCAGAGAAAGACAATGATCATATGGTTTCACTTATATGTGTAATATGAGAAATAATGAAAGGTATCATAAGGGAAGGGAGGAGACTGAGTTGGGAAAAATTAGGGAGGAAGACCAACCATAAGAGACACCTTGCAGAAGGGAAGGTGGGTGGGGAAATGGGTTAACTGGGTGATGGGCATTAAGGAGGGCACTTGATGGAATGAATACTGGATCTTATACCATATGTTGGCAAATTGAATTTAAATTTTAAAAATTCAAAAAATAAAAATAAGTTGATTAAAAAAAACACCTCAAGAAAGTCGGTTTAGAGGGAATATATCTCTTTTTTATTTTATTATTTTTTAATAAATTAATTTTTATTGGTGTTCAATTTACCAACATACAGAAAAACACCCAGTGCTCATCCCGTCAAGTGGCCCCCTCAGTGCCCGTCACCCATTCCCCCCCACACCCCGCCCTCCTCCCCTTCCACCACCCCTAGTTCGTTTCCCAGAGTTAGGAGTCTTTATGTTCTGTCTCCCTTCCTGATATTTCCCACACATTTCTTCTCCCTTCCTTATATTCCCTTTCACTATTATTTATATTCCCTAAATGAGTGAGAACATACACAGTTTGTCCTTCTCCGATTGACTTATTTCACTCAGCATAATACCCTCGAGTTCCATCCACGTCGAAGCAAATGGTGGGTATTTGTCATTGCTAATGGCTGAGTAATATTCCATTGTATACATAAACCATATCTTCTTTATCCATTCATCTTTCGATGGACACCGAGGCTTCTTACACAGTTTGGCTATTGTGGACATTGCTGCTAGAAACATCGGGGTGCAGGTGTCTCGGTGTTTCATTGCAACTGAATCTTTGGGGGTAAATCCCCAACAGTGCAATTGCAGGGTCGTAGGGCAGGTCTATTTTTAACTCTTTGAGGAACCTCCACACAGTTTTCCAGAGTGGCTGCACCAGTTCACATTCCGACCAACAGTGTAAGAGGGTTCCCTTTTTTCCGCATCCTCTCCAACATTTGTGGTTTCCTGCCTTGTTAATTTTCCCCATTCTCACTGGTGTGAGGTGGTATCTCATTGTGGTTTTGATTTGTATTTCCCTGATGGCAAGGGATGCGGAGCATTTTCTCATGTGCATGTTGGCCATGTCCATGTCTCTGTGAGATTTCTCTTCATGTCTTTTGCCCATTTCATGATTGGATTCTTTGTTTCTTTGGTGTTGAGTTTAAGAAGTTCTTTATAGATCTTGGAAACTAGCCCTTTATCTGATATGTCATTTGCAAATATCTTCTCCCATTCTGTAGGTTGTCTTTTAGTTTTGTTGACTGTATCCTTTGCTGTGCAAAAGCTTCTTATCTTTTTTTTTTTGAATTAATTTTTATTGGTGTTCAATTTACCAACATACAGAAAAAAACCCAGTGCTCATCCTGTCAAGTGTCCGCCTCAGTGCCCCTCACCCATTCCCCTCCAACACCCGCCCTCCTCCCCTTCCAACACCCCTAGTTCAGGAGTCTTTATGTTCTGTCTCCCTTCCTGATATTTCCCAACATTTCTTTTCCCTTACTTTATATTCCCTTTCACTATTATTTATATTCCCCAAATGAATGAGAACATACACTGTTTGTCCTTCTCCAATTGACTTATTTCACTCAGCATAATACCCTCCAGTTCCATCCACGTTGAAGCAAATGGTGGGTATTTGTCATTTCTAATTGCTGAGTAATATTCCATTGTATACATAAACCACATCTTCTTTATCCATTCATCTTTCGATGGACACCGAGGCTCTTCCACAGTTTGGCTATTGTGGCCATTGCTGCTAAAAGCTTCTTATCTTGATGAAGTCCCAATAGTTCATTTGTGCTTTTGTTTCTTTTGCCTTTGTGGATGTATCTTGCAAGAAGATACTGTGGCCAAGTTCAAAAAGGGTGTTGCCTGTGTTCTCCTCTAGGATTTTGATGGAATCTTGTCTCACATTTAGATCTCTCATCCATTTTGAGTTTATCTTTGTGTATGGTGAAAGAGAGTGGTCCAGTTTCATTCTTCTGCATGTGGATGTCCAATTTTCCCAGCACCATTTATTGAAGAGACTGTCTTTCTTCCAATGGATAGTCTTTCCTCCTTTATTGAATATTAGTTGACCATACAGTTCAGGGTCCACTTCTGGATTCTCTATTCTGTTCCATTGATCTATGTGTCTGTTTTTGTGCCAGTACCACACTGTCTTGATGACCACAGCTTTGTAGTACAACCTGAAATCTGGCATTGTGATGCCCCCAGCTATGGTTTTCTTTTTCAAAATTCCCCTGGCTATTCGGGGTCTTTTCTGATTCCGCACAAATATTAAAATAATTTGTTCTAACTCTCTGAAGAAAGTCCATGGTATTTTAATAGGGATTGCATTAAACGTGTAAATTACCCAGGGTAACATTGATATTTTCACAATATTCATTCTGCCAATCCATGAGCATGCAATATTTTTCCATCTCTTTGTGTCTTCCTCAATTTCTTTCAGAAGTATTCTATAGTTTTTAGGGTATATATCCTTTACCTCTTTGGTTAGGTTTATTCCTAGGTATCTTATGCTTTTGTGTGCAATTGTAAATGGGATTGACTCCTTAATTTCTCTTTCTTCAGTCTCACTGTTAGTGTATAGAAATGCCATTGATTTCTGGGCATTGATTTTGTATCCTGCCACGCTACCAAATTGCTGTATGAGTTCTAGCAATCTTGGGGTGGAGGGTTTGAGTCTTCTATGTAGAGTATCATGTCATCGGTGAAGAGGGAGAGTTTGACTTCTTCTTTGCCAATTTGAATGCCTTTAATGTCTTTTCGTTGTCTCATTGCTGAGGCGAGGACTTCCAGTCCTATGTTAAAAGCAGGGGTGAGAGTGGACATCCCTGTCTTGTTCCTGATCTTAGGGGAAAGGCTCCCAGTGCTTCCCCATTGAGAATGACATTTGCTGTGCGCTTTTCGTAGATGGCTTTTAGATGTCAAGGAATGTTCCCTCTATCCCAACACTCTGAAGTGTTTTGATCAGGAATAGATGCTGTATTTTGTCAAATGCTTTCTCTGCATCTAATGAGAGTATCATATGTTTCTTGGTTTTTCTCTTGCTGATATGATGAATCACATTGATTGTTTTACGAGTGTTGAACCAGCCTTGTGTCACGGGGATAAATCCTACTTGGTCATGGTGAATAATTTTCTTAATGTGTTGTTGGATGCTATTGGCTAGTATCTTGTTGAGAATTTTTGCATCCATGTTCATCAGGGATATTGGTCTGTAATTCTTTTTGGTGGGGTCTTTTTCTGGTTTCCGAATTAAGGTGATGCTGGCCTCATAGAACGAATTTGGAAGTACTCCATCTCTTTCTAACTTTCCAAACAGCTTTCGTAGAATAGGTATGATTTCTTCTTTAAACGTTTGATAGAATTCCCCTGAGAAGCCATCTGGCCCTGGACTCTTGTGTCTTGGGATGTTTTTGATGACTGCTGCAATTTCCTCTCTGGTTATTGGCCTGTTCAGGTTTTCTATTTCTTCCTGTTCCAATTTTGGTAGTTTGTGGCTTTCCAGGAATGCGTCCATTTCTTCTAGATTGCCTAATTTATTGGCGTAGAGCTGTTCATAATATGTTTTTAAAATCGTTTGTATTTCCTTGGTGTTGGTAGTGATCTCTCCTTTCTCATTCATGATTTTATTAATTTGAGTCTTCTGTCTCTTCTTTTTAATAAGGCTGGCTAATGGTTTATTGATCTTATTAATTCTTTCAAAGAACCAACTCCTGGTTCTGTTGATCTGTTCCACAGTTCTTTTGGTCTCGAATTCATTTAGTTCTGCTCGAATTTTAATTAACTGTCTTCTTCTGCTGGGGGTAGGGTCCATTTGCTGCTTTTTCTCTAGTTCCTTTATGTGTAAGGTGAGCTTTTGTATGTGAGTTCTTTCAAGTTTTTGAATGGATGCTTGTATTGTGATGTATTTTCCCCTCAGGACTGCTTTTGCTGCATCCCAAAGATTTTGAACGGTTGTATCTTCATTCTCATTAGTTTCCATGAATCTTTTTAATTCTTCCTTAATTTCCTGGTTGACCTTTTCATCTTTTAGAAGGATGGTCCTTAACCTCCACGTGTTTGTGGTCCTTCCAAAGTTCTTGTTGTGATTAAGTTCTAATTTCAAGGCATTATGGTCTGAGAATATACAGGGGACTATCTCGATCTTTTGGTATCAGTTGAGACCCGATTTGTGACCCAGTATGTGGTCTATTCTGGAGAAAGTTCCATGTGCACATGAGAAGAATGTGTATTCAGTTGAGTTTGGATGTAAAGTTCTGTAGATATCTGTGAAATCCATCTGGTCCAGTGTATCATTTAAAGCTCTCGTTTCTTTGGAGATGTTGTGCTTAGAAGACCTATCGAGGGTAGAAAGAGCTAGATTGAAGTCACCAAGTATAAGTGCATTATTATCAATGTATTTCTTGAGTTTGGTTATTAATTGGTTTAAATATTTGGCAGCTCCCACATTCGGGGCATATATATTGAGGATTGTTAAGTCCTCTTGTTGGATAGATCCTTTGAGTATGAGATAGTGTCCCTCTTCAACTCTCACTATAGTCTTCAGGGTAAATTTTAATTTATCTGATATAAGGATGGCTACCCCTGCTTTCTTTTGAGGACCATTTGAATGGTAAATGGTTCTCCAACCTTTTATTTTCAGGTTGTAGGTGTCCTTCTGTCTAAAATGAGTCTCTTGTAGACAGCAAATAGATGGGTCTTGCTTTTTTATCCAGTCTGAAACCCTGCGCCTTTTGATGAGGTCATTAAGCCCGTTCACGTTCAGAGTTACTATTGACAGATATGAGTTTAGTGTCATCATGATATCTATTCAGTCCTTGTTTTTGTGGATTGTTCCACTGAACTTCTTCTTAAAGGGGAATTTTAAGAGTCCCCCTTAAAATTTCTTGCAGAGCTGGTTTGGAGGTCACATATTCTTTCAGTTCCTGCCTGTCTTAGAAGCTCTTTATCTCTCCTTCCATTTTGAATGAGAGCCTTGCTGGATAAAGTATTCTTGGTTGCATGTTTTTCTCATTTAGGACCCTGAATATATCCTGCCAGCCCTTTCTGTTCTGCCAGGTCTCTGTGGAGAGGTCTGCTGTTACCCTAATATTCCTCCCCATAAAAGTCAGGGACTTTTTTTCTCTTGCGCTTTAAGGATCTTCTCCTTATCTTTGGAATTTGCACGCTTCACTGTTAAACGTCGAGGTGTTGAGCGGTTTTTATTGATTTTAGGGGGGGATCTCTCTATTTCCTGGATATGAATGCCTGTTTCCCTTCCCAGATTAGGAAAGTTTTCAGCTAGGATTTGTTCAAATACATATTCTGGCCTTCTGTCCCTTTTGGCGCCCTCAGGAACCCCAATTAAAGGTAGGTTTTTCTTCCTCAGGCTGTCATTTATTTCCCTTAATCTATCCTCATGGTCTTTCAATTTTCTGTCTCTTTTTTCCTCAGTTTCCCTCTTTCCCATCAACTTGTCTTCTATGTCGCTTACTCGTTCTTCCACCTCGTTAATCCTGGTCATTAGGACTTCTCGTTTGGATTGCATCTCATTTAATTGATTTTTAATTTCTGCCTGATTGGATCTAAATTCTGCAGTCATGAAGTCTCTTGAGTCCTTTATGGTTTTTTCTAGAGCCACCAGTAGCTGTATAATAGTGCTTCTGAATTGGCTTTCTGACATTGAATTGTAATCCAGATTTTGTAACTCTGTGGGAGAGAGGACTGTTTCTGATTCCTTTTTTTGAGGTGAGGTTTTCCTTCTAGTCATTTTGCTCAGTGCAGAATGGCCAAAAACAAGTGGTATTGGGAAAAGGAGAGAAAGAGAGAGAAGGAAAGACTAGAGAAAAAGAAAAATGAGAAAGAAGAAAAAAAGGGAAAAGAGAGAAGAAAAAGAGAAAGAAAAAGAAAGGAGAAAAAAGGGGGGTGGGGTGGGGGAAGCAATCAGAATTCAAAAAGAAGGAAAGAAAAAAAAACCCAAAACAAAACAAAATAAAAAAAAAATAGAAAAATACGTGGGAGTATCTTCTGATTCTGTATACTTTAAGTCCTTTCACTTCTCCTTGAACTCGTCCGTCTAGGTGGTCTTCTCGGGGAGGGGCCTGTTGTGCTGATTTTCAGGTGTTAGCACTTGGGGGAGCTGCTCTGCCCCCTGCCTGGTGCAGGGCTCAGTGGGGGTTGTTTATCCCGTGAGGCCCCAGAAGGAACAACCACAGTGGTGGGGCCAGCTCTGGAGCCCTGGATTCAGCTCCCGCAGTAACTCCGGGGCTCTCCATCTGCAGGGCCTGGAGGCTCCGGGGTGGGGCCGCTGATCTGCTCAGCTCGGGCCAGGAGCGTCCTTGCTGTCCTGGGCCCTCCCGGCCTCTGCCTGTCCCAAGGGGAGGCCAGATCCTGAGCTGTGTCCCCGGCTCCCTGGGCTCCCGGGCCTGCGCTGTTGGATTCGCGCTCCCGGCCACGCAGCCCCCTCCGCGGAGCCGCCGCCCAAGCCCCTCCGAGCTGCTCCGGGTCCCGCCGTGCGCGCTGCAGCCCTTAGGGAGCTCGGCGCACTCTCCCGGGGCGCAGGTGCCTGTTAGCGTCCCAGGGAGCCCGAGGGCATCCCCGCCCTCCTGGGTCCTGCTCTAACTCCCTGCGAGCCCCTTTCCGCCAGGAAGGTTGGTGCAGCTCCTGCTTCTCTGGGACGGGGCTCTCCTGTCCTGGGGACACTCGCCCGGGCCTCAGCCCGGCTCCTCGTGGGGCCCCTCCCCCTTGGAGGCCTTTTGTTTCTTTATTTATTTTTTCCCGTCTTCCTACCTTGATAGAAGCGCGAACTCTTCTCACTGTAGCGTTCCAGCTGGTCTCTCTTTAAATCTCAGGCTGAATTCGTAGATTTTCAGGATGATTTGAAGGTTTTCTAGGTAATTTGGTGGGGACAGGTGACTTGGGGACCCTACTCTTCCGCCGTCTTGCCCCTCCTAGTCCGAGGGAACATATCTCAACATAATAACAGTCATACTTGAATAGCCACAGCTATATCATCCTGAATGAGAAAATAACTGAGAGCTTTTCCTCTAAGGTTAATAATACAGAGATTTCCACTCTAACCAGTGTTTTTAACATAATATTGCATAGTATAGCAAAATAACTAAGAGAAGGACAAATACCATATTTTTTCACTTATATATGGAAATTAAGATGTAAAACCGAATATCAAAGGGATAAAAAGAGAGAGGCAAACCAAGAAACAGACCTTTATCTAGAAGAAACTAATGGTTACCAGTGGGGAGGTGGGTGGTAGCATGGGTTAAATAGGTGATGAGTATTAAGGAGAGCATTTGTTGTGATGAGAACCAGGACTTGTATGTAAGTGTTGAATCACTAAATTGTACACCTGAACTAATCATACACCGTACATTAAATAAATGAATTTAAATAAAAATTTAAAAACAAACCCCACAAATATATAACAAAATAAAAACAAAACAATTCTTAATTACTTTTTTTTCTCATGTATTATAATCTAAACATAATGCAATTGGAGTACTTGCAAATCTTTCTTTTTTACAGCTTTAAGGTATATCATCATTTTAGTTTCTTTTAATTTATTAAATGATCATATGGATTATTTCCAGGCCTTTGCCATTAACAATAATGCTGCAATAAATATGCTTGTTCTCATGGCATTCAGGATTTTTTGCAAGATGAACTTTGTTTAGAGAACTGGAGGAATTTGCAGAGTTTCTGCAAATGTCATTATTGGGACAGAGGATAAATGTACATGCCTTTTGCTAGTTACATCCAAATTTTCCTGCATAGGAATTCACACCATTTGACATTCCAAACAGCAATACATGAGTGTAAATCTCTAAACTATGTTGTTATACTTCCATGTTTTGATAATCTAATAGATGATAAGAAATAGTGTGAGTTTTATTTGCCTTTCTCATTTTAGGAAGGTTGTTTAGCACTTTTAAATATGTTTTTTTAAAATATTTCATTTATTTATTCGTGAGAGACACAGAAAGAGAGGCAGAGACATATACAGGGAAGAAGCAGGCTCCCCACAGGGAGCCCGATGGGGGACTCAATCCTGGGACTCCAGGACAATGCCCTGGGCTGAAGGCAGATGTTCAACCACTGAGCCACCCAGGTGTCCCTCTTAGTTGGATTTTTTACATAGGCATTCATGTCATCTACAAACTAAGTCTGTTTTATTCTTTCCTTCTCAATATGTATCTTTTATTTCCTCTTCTTATTGCATTTGTGAAGATTTCCAATACAATATTGAAATGTTGTGATGAGGGGACAGCCTCACCTTGTACCTAATCATAGTTGGAAAACTTAAAGTTTCTAACCATTAAGTATATTAACTATAGACTTTTTGTAGATATTCTTTACCAGGTGATGGAGTTCCTCTCTAGTCCTAGTTTATAAATACATTTTAATAAATTTGCATGGGAAAGATAACAATTATAAAAAATAAATGAAAGGTAAACTTACTGGCAATTATGACATAAGAGAAAAAGTTTAATATTTTTATTAGATTCTTTCCAAAATTGAAATTATTAATATCCTGATAGAAAGTTGGTAAAATATATGAACAGACCAACCATAAAAAAATAAAACATATTTTTAAAAATGAAACAGGGAAAAAAATAAAAATTTAGAAAATTTAAAAAATAAAACAGGGAGAGACCATATTTTAAAAATTTTGAAACTACTAAGTCATTATTGTGAGTTTGCAGGATGTAAGATTAATCTAAAAAGTACAGTCATTTTCCTATATAACAGCAAAGATCAAGTGGGATTAGAAATTAAAAACACAATACCTTGGGACACTTGGGTAGCTCAGTCAGTTGAGTATCTAACTTTTGATTTCAGCTCAGGTCATTATCTCAGAGTTGTAGGATCAAGCCCTTCATCAGGCTCCTTGCTTAGTGGGGAGTCTGCAGGAGATTCTTTCTGCCTCCCTCTCAACCTCCCCCTGCACTCTCATTCTAAAATAAATAAATACATCTTTTTAAAAAATGAAACCACAATACCATTTACATTTACTCCCCAAAATTTTAAGTACTTAAGTATAAATATGACAAAGTGTATGCACATCTAAATGAAGGAAAGTACAAAAATTTGATGAGAAAAATGAAACAAGAATTAAATATATGGAGAGATATCCCATGTTCCATGATGGTACGAGTCAATATTATCAATATGTAAGTTCTTTCCAGGGTGCCTGGGTGGCTCAGTTGGTTAAACATCTGCCTTTGACTCAGGTCATGATTTCAGGGTCCTGGGATCTATACCTATTAGAATTGACAAAATTTGGAACAGTGACAACTGCAAATTCTGGGAAGGATGTGGATCAACAAGAAATATATATATTTTTTGCAAGTAGGAATGAAAAATGGTATAGCCACTTTGAAAGAATGCTTTTTGACTTCATACAAATCTAAACATACTTTTAGCATGTAATTCAGCAATTGCACTCCTTGGTATTTACAGACAAGAGTCTGTACATGGATGTGAATAACAGCTTTTTCCCATAATGACCAAAACTTGGAAGCAATGATGATGCTCTTAGGCAAGTTAATAAATAAACTGGAATATCTAGACAATGGAATATATTTCAGTGATTATATATATATATATATATAAGCTTATATATATATATATATATATATATATATTATCATAATCTAAATAGTATGGTACTTTCACAAAAACAGACACACAAATCAATGGAACAGAATAGAAACTCCTGAGATAACCCCCACATTATTTATGGTCAATTAATTTATGACAAAGAGATAAGAATATACAATGGGAAAATACAGCCTCTTCAATAAATGGTGCTGGGAAAACTGCATAGCTACATACAAAAATGCAAGTGGACCACTTTATTACACCATACACAAAAAGAAACTCAATATATTAAAGACCTAAATGTGAGACATGAAACCAGAAAACTCCTAGACGAAAATATAGGTGGTAATTACTTTGACATCAACCATAGAAACATTTTTCTTGATATGTCTCTTCTAGCAAGGGAAACAAAAGTAAAACTAAACTATCAGGACTACTCCAAAATAAAAAGCTTCTGCACAGTGAGGGAAACCATCATCATCATCATCAACAACAACAACAACAACAACAACAAGACAACCCACCAAATGGGAGAAGGTATGTGCAAATGGCATATCCAATAAGAGGTTAATATCCAAAATATATAAAGAATTTATACAACTAAAGCACAAAAATTCCCCTAAATAATCCAATTTTAAAATGGACAGGAGACATGAACTGACATTTCTCCAAAGAAGACATACAGATGGCCAATGGACAGATGAAACGGCATGCAACATCACCAATCATTAGAGAAATCCAAACCACAATGAGATATCACTTCACACCAGTCAAAATGGCTAGAATAACAAAGACAAGCACTAACATGTGTTGACAAAGATGTGGAGAAAAAGAAATCTTCAAACACTTTTGATAGTGATGCAAATTGGTACAGCAACTGTGGCAAACAGTGTGGAAGTTCCTCAAATAATTAGAAATAGAAATACCATATGATGCACTAATTCCACCACTAGATATTTATCCAAAGAAAATGAAACAACTAACTCAAATATATATATATATATATATATATATATATATATATATATATATATATATGACATATATAAGATATATATATATCTTTGTATATTTTTTAATGAGAGTTCGATTTGCCAACATATAGTGTAACACCCAGTGCTCATCCCATCAAGTGCCCCCCTCAGTGCCTGTCACCCTGTCACCCCATCCCCCTGCCCACCTCCCTTTCCACTGCCCCTCAAAAAGATATATTCACCACTTTGTTTATCACAGCATTATTTACAATAGCTAATATATGGAAGCAACCTAAATATCTATTGATAAAAGAATGAATGAGTGAATAAAGGTGTGGTGTGTCCTTGTGTAATGGAGTGTGTGTGTGTGTGTGCATGCGCACGTGTATAAAATGGAATATTAGACATAAAAAGGGTGAGATCTTGCCATTTATGACAACCTGGATGAACCTAGAGGACATTATGCTAAGTGAAATAGGTCAGATTGAGAAAGACAAATGCCATAGGATTCCACTTATATGTAGAATCTAAAGAACAAAACAAAGCACACAGACCCATAAATTTGGAGAACAAACTGCTAGTTGCCAGATGGGAGTGGTGTGCGAGATGGGCAAAATGAGTGAAGGGGAGTGCAAGGTACAGAGTCCCAGTTATGGAATGAATTATTCACAAGTATGAAGCATACAGTATAGGAAATACAGTCAATGGTATTTTGTGTTGTATGGTGACAGATGGTAGCTACACTTGTGGTGGGCATAGCAAAATATATCAAGTTCTTGAGTTACTATGTTGTACATATGAAACAAATGTAACATTATTTGCCAACTATACTTCAGTAAAAAATAAAAATAAACTTTAGAAAACAATATGGTACTGGCATACAGATATATAGACCAATGGAATAGGAAGGATAGATCAGAAATAAATCTTCAAGTATATGCACAAATGTCTTTAGACACAAATGTTTTAGTGTCTAAAACATTCAATAGGGAAGGGACAGTCTTTTCAACAAATGGTGCTGGGAAAGCTGGATACTCACACAAAAGAATGAAGTTATAACTTAACTTGACATTGCATACAAAAATTAACTCAAAATAGATCAAACACCTAAATATAAGAATGAAAACCAAAAAACTCTTAAAAGAAAAATATACTGGTAAATCATCAGGACATTGGAATTGACAATGATTTATTGGATATGACATGAAAAGCACAGGCAACAAAAGGAAAAATACATAAATTGGACTACAATACAATTCTAAAACTTCTGTGCATCAAAGGACACAATCAGAGTAAAAAGGCAACACACAGAGTATGAGAAATATTTGCAAATTGTCTATGTGATAAGGGATTAATATTCAGGATACGTGGAGAACTCCTAAAACTCAACAAAACCAAAAGAAACAACTAGACTCAATAATGAGCAAAGGACTCAAAAGACATTTATTCAAAGATATTCAAATGGACAATACACATATAAGATGCTCAATATCACAAAAAATTAGGGAAACACAATTCAAAAATACAATGTGATACCATCTCACACTTGATAGGATGCATGCCACTTAAAAATATTGTAAAATAACCAGTGTTGGCAAGGATGCAGAGAAAATGGAACTCTTGTGCGCTGTTATTCGGAATGTAAAATGGTGCAGCTGCTGTGGAAAACAGAATGGCAGTTTTTCAAGGAAAATAAAAATAAAAATTGCCATATGATCCAGAAATTCCATTTCTAGATATGTACCTAATTTAAGGCATGTTCTTTGAAAACATAGTTACAAACTTATGTTCATAGCAGCATTAATCGCAAGAACCAAGAGTCGAAAACAATCTAAGTATCTATGGACAGAGGAATAGATTAACAAACAAAATGTAGGATATGCATATGATTAATACTTTATTAAGAAAATAATTGGGAAAGAGATTCTGATTTTTACTACAGTTTGGATAAACTTTGAAGACATTTCACTAAGTGAAATAAGCCACTGAAAAAAGGACAGGGCAACCCGGGTGGCTCAGCGGTTTAGTGCTGCCTTCAGCCCAGAGCATGATCCTGGAGACCCGGGATCGAGTTCCATGTCGGGCTTCCTGCATGGAGCCTGATTCTCCCTCTGCCTGTGTCTCTGCCTCTCATTCTCTCTCTCTCTCCTCTCTCTCTCTCTGTCTCTCTCTCTCTCTCTCCCTGCTTCTCTCATGAATAAATAAATAAAATCTAAAAAAAAAAAAAGAAAAAAAGGACAAATGCTATATGATTCTTTTTTTAATTTATATTTTATTGGTGTTCAATTTGCCAACATATAGAATAACACCAGTGCTCATCCCATCAAGTGCCCCCCTCAGTGCCCGTCACCCAGTCACCCCCAACCCCCGTCCACCTCCCCTTCCACCCCCCCCCCCAGTTCGTTTCCCAGAGTTAGGAGTCTCTCATGTTCTGTCTCCCTTTCTGATATTTCCCACTCATTTTTTCTCCTTTCCCCTTTATTCCCTTTCACTATTTTTTATATTCCCCAAATGAATGAGACCATATAATGTTTGTCCTTCTCCTTTATGATTTTATTATATGAGGTACATAGAATAGTAAAATTCATAAAGATAGAATGCAAAATGGAGGTTAGGAGACATTGGGTAATTATTGTTTAATGGGCACATAATTTCAGTTTTGCAAGATGTAAAGCATTCTGGAGATGGATGATGATGATGCTTGTACAATATGAATGCACTTAATATTACTAAAATGTACTAAAATGTACATTTAAATGTGATTATGATGATAGGTTTTATGTTATGTGTATTTTACTACAATTTTTAAATAAAAAGGTCAGTTTACATATAAGTGTGCTTCTATTTCTGGATTCTTTTTTTCTGTTCTATCAACCTATTTGGGTATCTTGTTTTAATTACTGTAGTTCATATTAATTATTATAATCAGGTAATTTTTTTAAATATTTTATTTATTTATGAGAGAGAGAGAGAGAGAGACTGGCAGAGACACAGGCAGAGGGGGGAGCAGGCTCCATGCAGGGAGCCCGACGTGGGACTCGATCAGGGAACACCAGGATCACGTCCTGGGTTGAAGGCAGGTGCTTAAACCGCTGAGCCACTCAGGCTGCGCTATAATCAGGTAATGTTAACCTTCCAATTGTGTTCTTCTTTTTCAGAATTATTTTAAGTATTCTAGGTCCTTTACATTTACAGACAAATTTTATATTTAACTTCTCAATTTCTTTAAAATCCTTAATGGAGCTTTGATAGGGATTATATTGAATTTATAAATCAGTTTGCAGAAATGACATGCAAACCATATTGAATCATTTGATCAAAGAAAATAGCATATTGTTCTATTTTGACCTTTAATTTCTCTCAGCAGTGATTTGAAATTTTCAGTGCAAAAAAAAAAAAAGAAAATTTCAGTGCACAGTTTTTGCAGGTTTTATGTCATATTTATCCCTATGAATTTATATCTTGGGATGATATTGTAAATGTTATTTTTTTTTCAAATTCTGATTGCTTGCTGCTGGTAAAGATTAATGAATGTTTTTTTGCATTTTTATCTTTTATCCTTAAAATTAATAGTTCTAATATCTCTTTTGTAGATTCCATCAGATATTTTGCAAATAAAGGCAGATTTTTTCCCAATCTGGGTGCCTTTTATTTCCTTTTATTCCCTTATTGCACTGAGTGTATCCTTCAGCACAATGTTGAATAGAAGTGAGAGCGCTCATCTTCAACTTTGTACATCTATAATATGTAAAATGTATCTTTTTTTCTCTTGGCCACTTAATTTTTTTCTCTTACTAATTGGTTTTGAGACACTTAATTATGTTGTGTCTAGGTGTGATTTTCTTCATGTTACTTGTTCTTTGGATTTGTTGAATTCCTTAGATGGTGGGTTAATAGTTTTAGTAAATTGGATATTTTCAGCCATTATATCTTCAAATAATTTTTCTATCTACCCCTCCCTGTCTTCTCCTTTGTAATCCCTAGGACTCAGATCACTTTTTAATTTAATTTTTGAGTCTTATGTTCTCTCTTTTCACTTTAGATAATGTCTATTGCTTCGTGTTCAGGTTTATTAATGTTTTCTTTTTCAATGTCTAATATTCCATTAATTCCAGTGCTTGTATTTTTTTTTAAATATCAGACATTGTGGTTTTCATCTCTATAAATTTGATTTAGGCATTTAAAATATATTTTCCGTATCTCCTTTAACTTCCTTAACATTTGTAATACACTTAAATAAATGTTCTGGAGTCCTTGCCTGCTAATAACCACATCTGCGTCAGTTCTGGGTTGGTTTTGATTGCTTGATTTTTCTCATTATAGGTCATACATTCTTAGTTCTCATGTCTAATAAAGATTGATTGAATAGCAAGCATTATGAATTTTACTGTGTTAGGTGTTGTATATTTTTGTATTCCTATAAATATCCTGTACTTTGTTATAGGGTGCATTTAAATTACAGTTTTATTCCTCTGAGTCTTGCTTTTGAGATTAGTAAGCCAGGCTCATTTAGTCTAATTTAGTTATTACCAATACTTCTGAAGTTTCTACCCAATATCCCATAAATTATGAGGCATTTACTCTGTGAGTTAAAACTGGCACTATTCCCAGCCCTGTGTAATTGCTGAAAAGTTTTCCCTTTATTATCAGTTGGTTTTCTCAAGTAATTTACTTACAAACATTGACCAGTCAGTGCTCTGCTCAATGTTCAAGAATGATAATACATGGATTTTTAAAGTTCTTTCTTTAAGAGCCTCTTCATTCTGTATTATTGTGACCCACAAATTCTATTCCCCTTATGTCTCCAGAGTCTTATCTCTCTCTTCTGAACTCAGACTTCAAGACAGTAAGATAAAGCAAACATGGGACTTACCTTTATTTTTTTTTCATCTCTTATAGATCACTATCCTGTTTTTCTTTTCTAAAATCCATTGCCTTATACAACATTATTTTTCATGTATTTTTGGGATTTTGCTTTTTTTTCCTCTTGTTTTTTGGACACATGCAATGGTGACAAATCCAGTTTCTCTTACTACCTCTTGTCCAAAGATAAAGTCCCAGTATTTAAACCATATTAACTTGAAGTAAATTGACACAATTAAATCCTCAAGCAAATCTTCGAAAAAAAAAAGACTCTCCAGACCTTTGCAGAAAATGGAACTTGCATTTTAATGATGTCTTTTATTTGAAATGACTTGTGCATTAATCCTGGAAAACCACTTTTTGTTTTGTATCACAGAGATAATTTAAGCAATAATTAATAAATGCAAAAAATATACCCCAATGAATAGTCTCCTTTATTCTATTGGATATGTGCTAGAAAGATACTCATCTGTGAAATGAGAGCTCAGAATAAGACCAAATGCCAAATCAAAGCAGGTAGAAATGAAGAATACACTGTCTTCTGTTTAGGCCTGTATTTTCTGGAAAAATGCCTACAATCATGGCGTTCTACATTATGTTTCAAACGTAAAAATGACAATTTTTAAGTTTTCTTCATCAGCAAGTCGAATACTTGCAACTTTCAAATTAGTCCCTTGAATACACTCAAAGTAACAAAGTTAATTTGTTCACTGAGAGTAGACTCTAAGTTCAGTCCTGTTTCATATTAGACTCTTATATTTCATTGCTGAAAAACTACAGGTAAGCAATTTTCAATAGACTTTAGATCAGAGCAATTTTAGTTTCATAGCAATATTGAGCAGGATGCACAGAAATTCCTCATATTTCCCCTATCCCCTCATATGCAAAGACTCTGCCATTATCAATATCAACCAAGAAAAAATACATTCATTACAGTTGGTGAACATACATTGACACATGGAAATTACCCAAAATACACATGGTAATTACTCAAAGTACACAGTTACCATAGGGTTCACTCTCAGGGTTGTATACTATATGGATTTAGACAAATGCGTAATGACTTATATGAACCATATAGTATCAGAGTAGTTTTACTTTGTTAAAATCATCTGTACTCCTGCCCTCCCTCCTAGCTCCTAGAAATCATTAGCGTTTTTTACTGTCTCCATATTTTTGTCTTTTTCAGAATCATATAGTATGTATTTTTTTCAGATTGCCTTTTTTCTCTTTCTTTTTTTTTGTATATTTTTATTGGAGTTTGATTTGCCAACATATAGCATAACACCCAGTGCTCATCCCATCAAGATTGCCTTTTTTTCATCTACTACATTTATATTTATATTTATATTTATTTTATATTTCTACATATGTTTTCTACATATGTTATCACGGCTTGATAGCTTATTTCTTTCCAGTGCTGAATAATATCCCATTGCTTGGATTAAACAGTTTTTTCTCCATTCACCTACTGAAGAGCAACTTAATTGGTTCCAATTTTTGGCATTTATGAATGAAGCTGTTTATAAACATTCACGTACAGGTATTTTGTGGACATAAGATTCTATCTCCTTTGAGTGAGAACCAGGTACCTGTTTGCTGGATCATATAGTAAAAGACCTTTTAGTTTGGTAAAAAAGATGCCAAACAGCCTTGTAAAGTGGCTGTACCATTTTGTATTTCCATCAGTAACAAATGAAACTTCTTGTAGTTCAACACCCTCACCAACATTTGGTGTTGTCAGTGTTCTCGATTTTTACATTCTAATAGATGTGGAGTAAGATCACATCTATTAGCTATCTTAGTATGTGGCTTCCTGATGACATATGATATGGAACATCTTTTCATTACTTGTTTGTCATCTGTACATCTTCTTTGGTGAGGTATCTCACTATGGTTTTGATTTGTACTTCCCTGATGATTTGTGATGTTGACTATGTTTCCGTTTGTTTGGTTTTGTTTCTCTTGCCAATGAGACATATCCATAACTATATTGGTAAGACTAATGCCCAAGAGATTATAGCCTATGCTTTCTTTTGGGAATTTTATGATTTTGGGTTTCACAGTCAAGCTTTAATCCATTTTGAGTTTATTTCTGTGTATGTTGTAAAAAAA
Organism: Vulpes vulpes; assembly: GCF_048418805.1. Taxonomy (NCBI): domain Eukaryota; kingdom Metazoa; phylum Chordata; class Mammalia; order Carnivora; family Canidae; genus Vulpes; species Vulpes vulpes. The sequence continues at coordinate 95,193,202 of NC_132796.1, read as the reverse complement.
AAAAAAAAAAGAGCCCAGTTTCATTCTTTTGCATGTAGCTGTGCAATTTTCCCAACACCATTTATTGAAAAGATTGTCTTTTGCACATTGTATATTCTTGTCTCCATCATAGTTTAATTGACCATATAAGTGTGGACCTATTTCAAGGATCTGTATCCTCTTCCATTGTGTCTATTTTTTTTTTTTTGTGGCAGAACCATAATGTTTTTTTAATAATAAATTTTTTTATTGGTGTTCAATTTGCCAACATACAGAATAACACCCAGTGCTCATCCCGTCAAGTGGCCCCTCAGTGCCCGCCACCCAGTCACCCCCAACCCCTGCCCTCCTCCCCTTCCACCACCCCTCGTTCGTTTTGCAGAGTTAGGAGTTTTGATTACTACAGCTCTAGTATATCTTCAAATCTGGGAAAGGGATACTTCTAGCTTTGTTTTATTTCTCAAGATTACTTTGAATATTCTAAGTCTTCTGTAGTTTCATAAAAACTGTAGGATTTTTTTAGCTAATTCTGTGAAAAATGCCATAGAAATTGCATTGAATCTGTATATTGTTTCAGGCAGTATGAACATTTTCCCAATATTAATTTTCCAATCCATGAGCATTGTGTATCTTTCTAATTGTTTGTTTCATCTTCAATTTTTATCATTAATATCTTATAACTTTCAGAGTTTAGATGTTTCACCTCCTTGGGTGAATTTACACCTAGGTATTATTGTCTTTTCAGTGCAAATGTAAAAGGGAATATATTTTAATATTTTTAAGTACATTACAGTTAATGTAAGGTGTTATTTTCATTTCAGATGTACAATATAGGGATTCAATAACTATATAGATTACTCCGTGCTCATTGTGATAAGCATACTCTTATTCCTTTTCACTTACTTCACCCATCCACCCACCCAATTCCCCTCTAGTAATCATCAGTTTGTTCTCTATAGTTAAGTCTGTTGTTTTGTCTATTTTCTTCATTATTTCTTTTGATTCTTAAATTCTACATATGAATGAAATCATGTGATATTTGTCTTTCTCTGAGTGACTTACCTCACTCAGCATTATACTCTCCAGATCCATATATGTTGTCACAAATGGCAAGATTTCTTTCTTCTTAATGGCTGAATAATATTCCATTGTAAATATATACCACCTCTTCTTTATCTATTTATCAGTCAATGGACATGGGCTGCTCCCATATTTTGCCTATTGTAAATAATACTGCTATAAACATAGGGGTCCATACACCTTCTCAAATTAGAGTTTTATATTCTTTCAGTAAATATTCAGTAATGGAATTATTGGATAATGTGGTAGTTATATTTTTATTTTTTGTCTAATTTCCATATTGTTTTCCAGTGACTGCACCAGTTTGAATTCCAATTAACAGTACACAAGGGCTCCTTTCTGTCCACATCCTCACTAACATTTGTTGTTCTTTGCATTTTTTAATTTAAGTTTTAGTTAGTTGCGATGCCTGGGTGGCTCAGAAGTTGAGCAGCTGCCTTAGGCTCCGGTTGTGATTCCAGGGTCTGGGATTGAGTCCTGCATCAGGCTCCCAGCAAGGATCCTGATTCTCCCTCTGCCTATGTCTTTGTCTCTGTCTCTCTCTCTCTTTCTCTCTTTGTCATTAATAAATAAATAAATCTTTTTAAAGAAGCTTTTAGCTAACATACAGTGCAATATTGGTTTCTGCAGAATGTAGTGATTCATCACTTACATGTAATACCTACTGCTCATCACAACAAGTGCCCTCTTTAATACTCATCATCCGTCTAGCCCATCCCCTACCCAAACCCTCCATCAACATTCTCTATCATTGAATTTTTTTAGTCATTCTGATAGGTGTGAGTTAGATCTCATAGCGGTTTTGATTTGCATTTCCCTGATGATTAGTGTAGTGGAGCACTTTTTCATGTGTCTGGTGGCCATATGTACATCTTCTTTGGAGAAAGGTCTGTTCATGTATTCTACTCATTTTGTAACTGGATTATTGTAGGTTGGTTGGTGTTGAGTTGTATAGATTTTTAGATAATGATCCTTTATTAATTAGATGTACCATTTGTATATATCTTCAGTTCAGTAGGTTGTCATTTTGTTTTCTTGATAGTTTCTCTCACTGTGCAGAAACTTTGTATTTTGGTGTAGCCCAATAGTTTAGCTTTACTTCTGTTTACTTTGCCTCAGGAGACATATTTAGAAAAATATTTCTATAGCTGATGTCAAAGAAATTACTGCCTGTGCTCACTTCTAGGAATTTTATGGTTACAGTCTCACATTTTTAGTCTATTTTTGGTATCATGTAAGAAAGTTGTCCAGTTTCAGAGGAAGGCAAAATGGTAAAAGCGTAGGGGACCTCTTTCATCTAGTCCCTTGAATTAAGCTGGATAACTGTCAAATTATTGTGAACACCTATGAAATCAACTTGAGATGTAAGAAAATAATTACTGGAATTCTACAAATAGAAAAATGACCACTTCTTGCAAGATAAGAAGTGTAGGGAAGTAAATTTCAGGGGATATATCAGAAGATAAACAGCAGTAGGAAGGGAGCCTCTATAAACCAACTACTGGAAAATGATATAACCCCAGAGTGCAAAACCACGACTTTTAGAATTCTGCTCCGGTGAGTGATGTCCCTGCCAGAAAGGTGCTCAGGTGTCAAAATGGGACAGAATCCTAGGTGGGACAGTGTGGTCTCAGGATCCCTAGGGTCACAAAAAGAACAAGAGTGTCTGAGCCAGTAGAGTTCTCAAGCATTGGTGTGAGGAAACTGTCTACGGTCAGAGAGCCCAGGAGGGGCTTTCAGCTCGGTTTCTCATAAACCACAAACTAGAGCACAATCAGGAGACCATTCTACGTGCAGGGGGCCCTAAAAAAAGCCGAAATGTGATGACTCTCCACCTTCTCCCTCGAAGATCAGTTTGGGCACACACAACAGGAGTTGGCAGAGTATAGTGCATATGAAATGAAGACTACTTTTCCCTGTGGGTTTACTGAAGAAAGGGGGCTGTGATCTTTCAGCTCCAGGGATGGAGATGAGGGTGTGGCCATTTTTATTTTCATCCTCTAAAGCAGTGCAGAAAGGCTACAGGGGAAAAAAAGACACATAGAGCAATCAGAAGCAGCTTACAGTGAGTCTGGCCCACTGGCCACAGGAGGTGCAACTCCACTCAGGCAAAGACACTTAAGAATCACTGCAGCAGGTATCTCCTCCAGAAGACCAACTGGAAAAACAGGTGAATACCAAGTTTACAGAGCACACAAAACTGCAAAACTCCAGCGCTAGGGGAAAATAGTGTATAGAATTTGAGCTTTTTCTCATGATTCTTTTATCTTGCAGTTTACATTTCTTCATTTTTTACCTCTTTTTGTTTTCACCTAGTTTCTTATTTTATCGATTCTGTTTTCATTTTCAAATAGTCACTTATTTTATCAACTCTTTGTTTTTAAGTTGTTTATTTAACTTTCATTTGTACATTTATATTTATAGATATATTCTTCATTTGTGGCTTCCATTCACTGTATTCAATTTTATTCTTGTATATATATAAGTTTTGCTTCTGTTACAATTTTGGGATTTAGTATTTTCTAACAAACAGACCAAAATACTCCCAGGACCAAGTAGACCATTCTGTTTTGTCCACCTGGGAGAATATATTCTCTCTTCTTCATGCCTTTTTTTTTTTCTTTTCGCTTTTGGTTTCTGACCACCTCAGATTTATCTAGTGTGTATTTCACTTGGGCCATGGTTGATACTTTTGATTTTGTTCTCTCATTCATCAACTCTTCTCTGGGCAAAATGACTAGAAGGAGGAACTCACAACAAAAGAAAGAACCAGAGGTAATACTCTCTGCCACAGATACAATACATATGGATATAAGTAAAAAGTCAGAGCTGGAATTCAGGATAATGATTATAAAGTTACAAGTGGGGCTTGAAAAAGAATAAGAGACTCTACAGAATATCTTAGTGCAGAAATAAAATCTAATCAGGCTAACATTAAAAATGCTTCACATGAGATATAGTCTAAAATAGATGTTCTAACAGCTAGGGTAAATGAGTCAGAACAGAGTCAGTGACATAGAAGACAAGGTGATGTAAAGGAAAGAAGCAGAGGAAAAGAGAGAAAAATAACTAATGGACCATGAGGGGAGGCTTTGAGAAATCAGTGATACCCTAAAGCAAAGCAATATTAGAATTATTGGGGTCTCAGGGGAAGAAGAAAGTAAAAGAGAGACAGAAAGTATAGTTTAGCAAATCATAGCTGAGAACTTCCTTAACCCAGGGAAGGAAACAGGAATTCAAGTACAAGAGGTAGAAGGAGCCCCCTTCAAAAGCAATCAAAAGAGATCAACACCCTGACATATAATAGCAAAACTAGCAAATTTCAGAGATAAAAGAGAAAATCCTGAAAGCAGCTCAATACAAGAGGTTATTAAGCTACAGGGGTAGGAACATTAGACTGGAAGCAGATCTCTGGCAGACTAGAAAAGGCTGGCATGATATATTCAGGATACTAAATGAGAAAAACGTGCAGCCATGAATACCCACCAAGGTTGTCATTCGGAATGGAAGGAGAGATAAAAAGCTTCCAGAACAAACAGAAACTAAAAGAATTTGTGATCACTAAACCAGACCTGAAAGAAATATTAAAGGGGATTCTGTAAGTGAAGAGAAAAGCCAAAAGTACAAAGACCAGAAAGAAACAATCTACAGAAACAGGGACGTTATAGCATATACAATGGCACTAAATTTATATATTCCAATACTTACTCTGAATGGAAATGGGCTAAATATTCCAATCAAAAGACACAGTGTATCATATTGGATAAAAAGTATGACCCTTACATATGTTGTGTACAAGACACTCATTTGAGATCTAAAAACACCTCCAGATTGAAAGTGAGGGGGTGAAGAACCATGTATCATGCTAATGGACATGAAAAGAAATCTGGGAGAGCAATCCTTATATCAGACAAATTAGACTTTAAACCAAAGGCTGTACTAAAAATTGAAGAGGAACACTATATCATATTTAATGGGTTTATCCACCAAGAAGATCTAACAACTATAAATATTTATGTTCCTAACATGGGAGCAGCCAGTTATATAAACCAACTAATAACAAAATTAAAGAAATACTTTGATAATAATACAATAATAATAGTATTATTATAGTCAACACCTAGTCATCCCAGTCATAGCAATAGATAGATCATTTAAGCAGAAGATCAACAAGGAAACAAAGGCTTTGAATGGCACTGGACCAGATGGACTTAATAGATATATAAGGAGCATTCCATTCTAAAGCAATGAAGTACATATTCTTATCAAGTGTTAATGGAGAATGCTATATAATGGAATATTACTCAGCCATCAGAAAGGATGAATACCTACCATTTGCTTTAATGTGGATGCAACTGGAAGGTACTATGTAGACTAAAATAAGTCAGTCAGAGAACGACAATTATCATATGGTTTCAATCATATGTGGAATAAAAGAAATAGTGAAAGGGACCATGAGGCAAGTGGGGAAACTAAGTGGGGGAAAATTAGAGAGAAAGGCAAACCATGAGAGACCTCTAATTCTGGAAAACAAAGTGTTGCAGAGGGAAGGTGCGTGGGTGGATAGGGTAACTGGATGATGGGCCTTAAAGAGCATGTGATGTGTTGAGCACTAGTTTTATACTATATGTTGGAAAATTGAATTTAAATAAAAAAGAAAAAAATAGTCTCTTATGATTGGTTAGTTTATCTTTCTCTCTGATTTTGTCTTATTGTATTTTCCCTCTCTTCCCCTATTATCCTCTGGTTTGTTTCTTAAATTCCACATGAGTGAAATCATATGATAAATGTCTTTTCTGATCAACTTATTTCACTTAGCATAATACCTTCTATTTCCATCCAAGTCATTGCAAATGCTAAGATTTCATTTTTCGATGGCTGTGTTATCTGATATCTGTTATATATATGTATCATGTAATATATATGTATATGTACATATATATGTATATATCAGATATATTATATATATATATATCACATCATCTTTATCCATTCATTTTTCAATGGACATCTCTACTCTTTTTTAAAAAAAATTTATATTTATTCATGAGAGACACACAGAGAGAGTCAGAGTCATAGGCAGAAGGAGAAGCAGGCTCCCCGTAAGGAGTCTGATGCAGGCCTTGATCCCAGGATTCCAGGATCATGCCCTGAGCCAAAGGCAGATGCTCAACCATTGAGCCACCCAGGTACCACAGACATCTCTACTCTTTACACAGTTTGGCTATTGTGGACGTTGCTGCTATGAACACTGGGGTGAAGGTATTTCTTTGGATCACAATGTTTGTGTCCTTTGGATAAATACCTAGTAGTGCAATTGCTGGGTCTAGAGTAGCTCTATTTTTAACTTCTTAAGGAACTTCCACATTGTTTTCCAGAGTGGCTGCACCAGTTTGCATTCTCACCATCAGTGTAAGAGGGTGTCCCTTTCTCCACATCCTTGCCAGCGTTTGTTGTTTCCCGTCTTATTAATTTTAGACATTCTGACTGGTGTAAGATGGTATCTCATTGTGGTTTTGATTTGTGGTTCCCTGATGCCAAGTAATGGTGAGCAGTTTTTCATGTCCCTGTTGGCCATTTGTTTGTGTTCTTTGGAGAAATGTCTGTTCATGTTTTCTGCCCATTCCTTAACTGGATTATATGTTCTTTGGCTATTGAGTTTAATCAGGTTTTTTAAAATTTTATGTATTTATAGATGAGACACACAGAGAGAGGCAGAGACATAGGAGGAGGGAGAAGCAGGCTACCTTCAGGCAGCCCAATGCTGGACGTGATCCCAGATCCTGGGATGATGCTCTGTGCTGAAGGCAGAAGCTCAACCATGGAGCCACCCAAGCATCCCATATAAGTTCTTTATAGATTTTGGATACTAACTCTTTATCTGATAAGACATTTGCAAATATCTTCTCACATTCTGCATGTTGCCTTTTGGTGTTATATGTAGAGGACTCTATTAATTTGATGTTTTCTTAAGTTTAAACATTCAAAAAACACTAAATGTTTACTCCTCTTGTTTTATGGATATTTAATATTTTAAATCATTTTATTTTCTGTATTATTTTTTTAAGATTTTTATTTTTATTCATTCACGAGAGAGACAGAAAGAGAGAAAAGCAGAGACATAGGCAGAGGGAGAAGCAGGCTCCATGCAGGGAGCTCGATGTGGGATTTGATCCCAGGACTCCAGGATCACGCCCTTGGCCGAAGGCAGGCTGTTAAACCGCTGAGCCACCCAGGGATCCCCCTATTTTCTGTATTCTTAACTAATTTTTGTAGATATAATTGATTTTATCACTTACATTTTAGCCTCTTGATTGGCTTTACAAGTTACTTAATCTACTACCTTCACCATATGCTTTTTTTTTTTCCTTTCATAATTTTCTTAATTTTCTTTATGGCCTTTACTTTCCTGTTAAATAATTTCCTTTTACATTTCTCTTAAGGCTGGTTTAGTGATGATGAACTCTAACTTTTGTTTGTCTAGGAAATTTTATCTCTCCCTCTATTCTGAATGATTTCTTTGCTGGGTAAAGCATTCTTGATTCTGAGGCTTCTCCCCTTTCAGGACTTTGAATATATCATACCATTCACTTCTGAACTGTAAAGTTTGTGCTGAAAAACTAGCTCATATCCTTATGGAGTTTTCCTTGTATATAATTATTTTATTTTCTATTACTGTTTAAAATTTTCTTTTTATCCTTATACTTTGCCATTTTACTTACGAGGTGTTTTGGTGAGGATCTCCTTGGGTTCATCTTGTTAGGGGTTCTCTGTGCCTCAGGTACTTATATATGTTTTTTTTTCTCTTGATTAGATAATTTTTCAGTTATTATTTTTTTAAAATAAGGTTTCTCTTCCTTTCTTTTTTTGATATTTTATTTATCCACCCATGAGAGACACAAAGAGAGAGACAAAGACAGAAGCAGACTCCCTCCAGGGAGCCCAGTGTGGGGCTCGATTCCTGGACCCCAGCCAGGATCATGCCCTCAGTCAAAGGAGATGCAAAACCACTGAACCACAAAGAAGTCCTGGCTTCTATTCCTTTCTATCTTTTCTTCTAGGATCCCTATAATGTGAATATTATTACATTCATTCAAGTTGCTGATTTTCTTTAATTCTCACTTTTTATTCTTTGTTGTTTTTGTTGTTGTTTTCTTTGTTGTTGTTTTCCAGCTTGGTTGCTTTTCATTACTGTGTCTTCCAGATTGCTGATCCATGTTTCTGAGTCCTTTACTCTGCTATACATTACCTCCAATGTAGGGATGCCTGGATGGATAAGCAGTTGAGCATCTGCCTTCAGTTCAGGGTATGATCCTTCAGTCCTGGGATCAAGTCCCACATTGGGCTCCCTGCATGCAACCTGCTTCTCCCTCTGTCTCTGTCTCTGCCTCTTTCTCTGTGTGTCTCTCATGAAAAATAAAAATAAAATCTTCAAAAAATAAAATATTATCTCTAGTCCATTTCTCATTCCAGTTAATTTCTCCAGCTCTGACTGTTTTTTTTTTTAATATTTCCTTTTTGTTGACATTCTCATGAATTCATTTACTCTTTTCTCAAGTCCAATAAGTATCTTTATAACCATTACTTTGAATTATTTATCAGACATATCATTTATCTCTGTTTCATTTAGCTTTTTTACTGTGGTTTTCTTTTGTTCTTTCTATTGGGACATATTCCACTCTTTCATAATTTTGTCAAACTCTTTGTTTGTTTCTATGTATTAGGTAGATTAGCTATATCTCCTGGTCCTGAAAGTAGTGGCTTTGTGTAGATGTCCTGTGGTGCCCTGTACTGCAATTTCCTTGGTTCAGTAAAACAAAGTATTTCAGTGGTATCCCTGGAGCCTATGAGGCTACTATTGTGCCCTACTGTTGCAGGTGAGCTACAATTGCCTTTAGCTTAGTCAGCTGCAACAACCCACTTTACTTGCTGGGGGTATACTGGGTAAGGTTTGATTCCCATGCTATATAAAGGCATGTCTGAGGCTGTTATGGGCTCATTGATGGGACTATCTGTCTACAATTAGCCTCTGTCCCACAGCTATGAGTGCACAAATAGGCAGGACTTGTTCCCTGCATAACCAGCAAGAGTTCAAGGTGCTAGAATTGTGAGTATGCTGGTATGTGGAGTTACCTTCTCCCATTCCCCAAGGCAGGAGTTACATTTTAGTGGCATGGATCCTGCCTATGTTTGTGTATAGGATGTGGGGGGACAGGAGCTGATGTGAAGGGACTCCTGCTGAGATGGGGTGGGGTCGGATGTGGTGGGTCTTCAGGGGACTGCAAGGTTGGGACATGTAGTTAAAGGGAGAGTATTAGTACTGGTTCCCACAAGTCTCCAGCCATCTAGATTGTGGGAGGTGAAAAGAAATAGTGCCCATTAGCTCTCTAGCTCCCAGAGAAATCTCCTGAAGGCTCCTGGCCCTCCAGCACATGTTCTAAGATTAGTCAATAAGCCTCCTTTATGTATACCCCAGGCACTTTTCAAACTGCTACTTCTGTGTTGTGCCTCAGGCCATTATTTATTATGCTGTCTCTTTAAGGGTGGGGGATTCAGTTTCATGTGGTCCCCCAGCTCTCCCAGAATTGAGCTCATTGATTTTTAAGATTCTCAGAGTTAAGCCCCCCTGGTTTTGAAAGCCAGATACTATGGGGACTCGTCTTTCTAATGCAGGTCCCCAGTGCTGGTGGTCTTATCTCACTTCTCTATTCCTATGATGCCCCTCCTGTTCGTTGTTAGACTCCTCAGGAGTTTGATTACTGACCACATCTCTGTCCCTCCTACCCTTTTGGATGTGGCCTTCCCTCTATTATTACTGTGGAAGATCTGTTCTCAGTCTTCAGGGCATGTTCATAGTTAGTTGCATAGATACAGCTATTATCTTGGTGTGTTCATGGGATGACATGAGACAAGGACCCTCCAACTCTACCATCATCCTACCTCCCTGAGGTTGCTAGTTTTATTACTGGTTACTTTTAAGAGTTCTTTGTCTATTTTGGATAATAGTCCTTTATCTGATGTGTCTTTTGCAATGTTTTTGTTGTTGTTCTTGTTGTTTTGTTTTGCTAGTCAATAGCTTGTATTCTCATTCTATTAACATTACTTTTGAATAGCAGTTTTTCACTTTAATGAAATCCAACTTGTCAATCATTTATTTCATGGATTATGTCTTTGATGTTTTATCTAAATACTTAACACCTAACCTAAAATCATCTAGATTTACTCCTAAGTGTTTTATAGTAAATATCCCATATGAGCTTCAAAGTATGTGTATCTCTCTCTCTCTCTCCCTCCCTCCATCCCTCACTTTTTTTTTAGAAAGAGAGGGGGAGTGGGAAGAGTAGAGGGAGAGGGAGAATCTTAAACAGGCTCCAAACCTAGTGCACAGCCCTGAGATCATGACCTCAGCTGAAATCAAGAGTCAGACTTTTAGCTGACTAAGCCACCCAGGCACCCCCAAAAGAATGAGTATTCTACTTTTGTTAGGTCAAATAGCCTATGAGATGTCCATTATATCCAGGTAATTGATGACATTGTTCAGTTCAATTATATTCTTATTAATTTTCTTCTTACTAGATCTGTCCATTTCTGATAGTTATGTTAAAATCTCCAACTATGATAATGGATTTATCTATTTCTTCTTGCAGTTCTATCACTTTTCCCTCATGTATTTTGGCATTCTGTTTTTAAGGGCATACACATTAGGATTGTTACATCTTCTTAGAGAATTGGCCCCTTTGTCATTATTCAATACCTCTATCTAACTTTTCTTGGTCTGAAGTCTGTTCTGTCTGAAACTAGTACAACTACTTCTGCTTTCTTTTGATTAGTTTCAGCACAGTATATCTTTCTCCATCCATTTACTTTTAATTTATTTGTTTTTAAAGTGGGGTTTTGTAGGCAACATATGATTGGGATTTGTTTTGGGGTACACCTTGCCCATAATTCATCTTTTAATCAATGCATTTAAATCATTGATGTTCAAAATGATTATGGATATAGTTGAATTAATATATACATATTTGTTAATTTATTTTTTATTGTTCTTCTTAGTTCCTATCTTTCCTTCCATTCATGTCTTTTGTGATTTTATTTGAGCATTTTATATTATTCTGTTTGTCTCCTTTCTCAACATGTTAGTTATATTTTTTAAAAGATAGTGATTACCCTAGAGTTTGCTGTATACATTTACAAGTAATCTAAGTCCACTTTCAAATAATGCTATATGATTTCACAAATAGTGTGATTAATATATAATTTTAAAAATCCTAATTTCTAACTCTCATTCTTTGTTTCATTGTTGTTGTTTATTCCATTTATAGATCAACATACATAAGCATGTGTGTATATGTATCTATGTATCTATAAATGAATGCACGTTGATATTATTTTGAACACATTGCTATATATTAGATCAATTTAAATAAAAATAGAATATTTTATTTATTTCATTTTACCTTTACTTATTTCTTCTCCAGTACTCTTCCTTTCTTCATTTTTTAAGTTTTTTTTCCAATTCCAGTTAGTTAACACGCAGTGTAATATTAGTTTCAGGTGTACGATATAGTGTACTCTTCCTTTCTTCATGTAGACCCAAGTTTCTTATTAACATTATTTTCCTTCTCTCTGAATAATTTATTTGAACATTTCTTATAAGGTACCTACTTGTGAAACATTCCCTAAATTTTGGTTTGTCTAAAAAATCTATTTCTCCTTTACTTTTGAAGGATAATTTCACAAGTATAGAATTCTGCATCAGTGTTTTTTAATCTGTCAGTACTTTAAATATTTCACTATGCTTTCCTTTTGTATGTATCATTTATTAGAAGTTGGATATAATCTTTATCTTTGCTCTTTAGATAAGAAGAGCTGTTTGCTCTTTATCTTTGCTCTTCCACCCTTCTGACTTCTTTCCAGGATTTTTCCTCATATTTGATTTTCTATAGTTTAAAAATTGTATACTTAAAGTGTAGCTTTTTTGGCATTTATATTAGTTGGTGTTCTCTTAGCTTTCTGAATCCGTGGTTTTATGTCTGACATTAATTTTGTGGAAACTTGCAATCATTATCATTTCAAATATTTCTTTTCTTCATTTCTTACTTCTCATGGTATATATATTATGAACATGTTATATAATTTGTATATGTCTCACTGTTCTTTAATATTCTATTTTGTTTGGGGTTCTCAGCATTTTTCCCCTGTTTGCTCATCACTTTTAAAGTTTCTATTGTGATGGCCACAAGCTCAGGGACTCTTTTTTCAGCCATGATCAATTCACTAATCAGCTAATCAAAGGAGTTCTTCATTTCTGTTAAAATATTTTTCATTTCGAGCATTTAGTTTTGGTTGTTTCTTAGAATTTCAATTTCACTGCTTACATTGCCCACTTTTTCTTGCATGTGGTCTACTTTATCCATTAGAGTCCTCAGCATCTTTATCATAGTTGTTCTAAATCCCCAGTTTGATAGTTCCAACATGCCTGCTCTATCTGAGTTTGATTCTTATACTCTTTCTGTATTTTTATTTTTATTTATTTATTTTTTTAATTTATTTATGATAGGCACACAGTGAGAGAGAGAGAGAGGCAGAGACACAGGCAGAGGGAGAAGCAGGCTCCATGCACCGGGAGCCCGATGTGGGATTCGATCCCGGGTCTCCAGGATCGCGCCCTGGGCCAAAGGCAGGCGCCAAACCGCTGCGCCACCCAGGGATCCCTCTTTCTGTATTTTTAAATTGTCTTTTTGCCACTTAGTATATCTTGTAACTTTTCTTCATACTGAGATATGATTGATGTCCTGGGCAAAATAAGTGTTATAGGGGTGCCTGGGTGGCTCAGTCATTTAAGCATCTGACTCTCAATTTTGGCTCAGGTCAGGAACTTGTGGATCATGAGATTGAGCCTCATGTCAAGCTCTGCACTCAACAGTGAAACTGCTTGGGATTCTCTCCCTCTGTCCCTCCCTACACTCACACACTCTCTCTTGAGTGCTCCCTCTCTCTCTCTAAAAGAAATAAATATATATATTTTTGAAGTTTTGTAAGTAGCCATTTAGTGATGTGGTAAGAGGGAAAGCATTCTATAGTTTTAAAGTTAGGTCTCAGTCTTTTAGTGAGTTTATGCCTCTAAGTTGTAAACTTTAGATATACTTCTTAGTTCTCCCCCTCTTTAGTGGGACAGGAAGCTATTGTGGGCTTGAGTTGGGAATTTCTTTCTCCCATATGAAATGTTATGGCTGACTTGGGTTCAGTATATCCTTTTCTCCATGTCTGTTAGCCGCTAGTAAAACCCCAGCAGATTAGGATCTGATTAGTTCCTCCTAGAGCAGACATTGTTAAAATGAAGAGAATGCTCCAATGTATTTCAGAAAAAAATTTTTTTGTACCCTCTCCTTGCCAAAAGCAGAAGATTTTTCTTCAGTATTTACTGAAAGAATCTGATAAAGCTCCAGGAGGTAAAATTTACAAAAGTGTGGGTACTCTGATGGCTAGATCCAATTGGTTTTTATTTCTCAGACTTCTCCATACTGAGACTCCAACAATTTGTCTGTTATTAGTTCACTTTCCCTACCCTGGCACCAGTTTCCATGGAGATTTCTTCTCTGGTACATTGTGATTCTCTGTATTAAGCTATTGGTCTCTTCAATGGGAGGGGGCAGTGATTTGCTCTGTGAACTCCTTTCTCTTACAGATCTAAGAGATTTTTCAGTTTATTCAGATTTTACTTTTAAGACAGAGTGGTGACTTCTAAACTTACATACTGGCCCAGAAACCAACAATCTTTAAGTGAATTTTCTATTGATGAATCTAAAACCCCAACATATAGTGAAACATTTTCTGATTCATTTAAAAGATAAAATTATCCAGTATAAGTTCAGTGTAGTATATATAAAGTTTTACATTCTTTGATAATCTATTATGTGAATAAATAAATTTATAATACTCTATTAAACACAATATTGGATTAACCAGGATATCCTATTCTTCAACCGTGATGGATTACCAAGGACAAGTGGTCACATCAAAATCTTTCAGTAAATTTAAATAAAGTAATTTATCTCCTTTTCTACCCAAATAATATATTAGTGATGATGATGATGATGATGATGATGGTGATGAGGATATAAAACTAACACTTAAGGCATTCTTAAAAGAGCTTTATATATATCCACTCATTTATTCTCCAGAATGTCCTTGAGGGAGATCCTATTAACATCCCTGTTTTACAAATGAAAATAAAATGAGCACAAAGTTGTTACTTGCATTGCTTGTGGTCACATATTTAATAAGTGACAAAGATGAAATGTGAACATATTCAATCTGACTGTAAGGTAGTGTGAAAGAGATTGCAAAAGCCAGATTTTTGAGTCTGATTTACTGCTTACTAGCTACCTAGAATTCAGCAAATTATTCAGTCTTTTTCCACTCATTTTCTTCTGTTAAGTGGTAATAATAATTAAACTAAATTGTGATTTGTTTTAATTTTTTGTGATTTGTTTTAAATGAAATGTGAATATATTTAATGAGATGTGAATATATATTTATATATATTACATATATTTATATATATTTTATATATCCACATTATATATGTTTTTAAATGAGATGTATATATCTATATATATCTGAGATATATATATATATACACATATATATATATATATGTAATCTGTGTGTGTGTATATATATCATTTACCACATACCAGGTCCCATATTCAATAAATCGTATATATTTTTCAAATTAAGCCTTGACCATAGCACTGCTTTTTATTTTCTAATTTATTATTTTTAGTCTGATATATTCTACTAGAAATTTGCATCCATAATGCATAAATGTAGGAATAATGAAAAGAAAAAAATGAATAAGCAAGTAAAATTGATACTCTGACCTTATATTCTTTTTAGTATTATGGTGACCAGGCTATGTCTCCATTAAGCAAATAGTTTAGCTGTTTCAATTTGCAGCACCTCATATATTTAGCTTTTATAGAGCTATTAATGAACTGTAAGGATAAAATTTGCATTCAAACACCTGAGATCTTCAAATAGTTTCCAGAAATTAGGTCAAAGTCACCGGGGAACAATTTATGAAAATGCTTCTAAGCTCTTAAAGGTCTTCAGCACAAACTCAGACTAAATTTGAAAGTTTCATCAGGAAAAAAATATTAGCAATTTTGTGTATTGGTAAAAGACACTGTGTGTATGTGTATGTGTGGAGAGAGAGAGGGAGGTTGGAAAGAGGGAAGATGAGGAAAGTATACATGTTGATACCATGTATGTATGGATTACTTGGTTTTCTTGATAAGTAGTTTTTATTAAATTTATCCAAAGTTTTTATTTCTTGGCTTTATGTATTTTCCCCATTCTATGTTGAATATGTAACTGGATTGATTGCTTGCCCTGAACATTGCTCAATAAATATTTTATTTTATTATTTCTTACTTTAAATTTAGTTTGCCAACATATAGTACAACACCCAGTGTTCATCCTGTCAAGTGCTCTCCTCAGTACCCATCACCCAGCTACCCCATCCCCCACACACCACCCCTTCCACAACCCTGTTTGTTTCCCAGAGTTAGAAGTCTCTCATGATTTGTCCCCCTTTCTAATTTTTCTCATTCAGTTCCCTTCCGATCCCTTATAATCTCTTTCACTATTTCTTATATTCCACATATGAGTGAAACCACATGATGATTGTCCTTCTCTGATTCACTTATTTCACTCAGCATAATACACTCCAGTTCCATCCATGTTGAAGCAAATGGTGGGTATTTGTCTTTTCTGATGGCTGAGTAATATTCCATTGTATAAATATACCACATCTTCTCTATTCATTCATCTGTCAAAGGATATTGTGGCTCCTTCCACAGTTTGGCTATTTTGGGCATTGCTGCTATGAACATTGGGGTTCAGGTGTACCTGCATTTCACTATATTTCTATCTTTGGGGTAAATACCCAGTAGGCTCACTAAATATTTTATTTGTTATATTTTGAGGAAAGGAGTTTGCACTTTTCCCAACTCTGTAGTATTGGTTTCCCAAGAACATAGCCTATATATATTCCCTATTGTCTCTACTACTTCATTCCAATTACACATTTTGTTTAAATTGCTACTTAATAAATTTTGTAGACTTAATTGATAAATTTAAACACCTGTAAGATTTTTTTCTTTAAAAGAAATTGAATGTTGTATTTTGGTAGTGGATAACAATGCCAGGTACTGGATAATTTTACCTCTACTATGCTAAATTTAATTAAGCAAACCTAATAAACTAAAATAATAAATCAAAATTTTCATCTAATAAAAACTCCACTAATGCATGTAAAATGTAGTGTGTTTTTTCTATTTTATTTATTTATTCATGAAAGACACACACAGAGAGAGGCAGAGACACAAGCAGGCTCCATGCAGAAACCCAATGTGGGACTCAATCCTGGGACTCTAGGATCACGCCCTGGACTGAAGGCAGACACTCAACCACTGAGCCACCCAGGGATCCCCTAAAGTGTAGTTTAAAAAATTCAAGACATGCACAATTCTTCAGAGAAATGCTCATTGCAAATGTGAGTCCCATCTATACTTGTTAATTAAGTTCCTCTACAAATTGTTCGCAGTAAAATCTGATAGCCATAGAAAGAGGAATTCTGATAATTTTTAGACATTTAAAACTTCAAAATGTATAGAGTGGAATACAGTTCTTCTGTCTGTCATTAGGTACAAAACCCCTGTTTTTCCACCAAATCTTTGAAACATGGAATGCCATAACCATTTGAAAATCAAATTTCTGGCTGCTTCTAAATGTTTTATGTTCCTCCCAAGATATCAGAAGTTTAGATTTTTAAACGACATGTTTTTGGTTGTAAGCCGGAAGAGACAAAATAGAATGCAAAATTACTTACACCTGCAGTCACTGGTCTCATAGCAAAATCAAGTGGCCATTTAGTTCACCATTCAATCTTTAGATGCATTTTAAGAATAGCAGGTGCAACAATTACGCAGCTTGAACCGAGAATGCAGAAGATGCATATGTGGATTGAAGTAAAAAACACAATATCTTCCCAGTGTAACTTTAGCAAATTCTATTCCTCTGGTCAAAGTATTGCAACATTTCCAATTTCTTTTACCTCACTTCACTACTCCTCACTATCCTGTACAAGCAACTATGCTAACAAATGTATTAATATAAAAAATAGATAAATACATTAGGCAACCATATTAAATACCAAACGATACTTATAAAGCATTCCATAAACAATTGTAAATTTTAAAGACTGCTTATTTGTAATGTTATACCATAATGGGATACCTACAGCTGCCATATTTCTGAGTTCTTTTATAATCAAAGTAATGTTATCATTAGCTACTACTTTTTGTCTTTTCTGTTGTTTTAAAAAATTATTTTGAGTACTTAATCTATATATAGGATTCAAAAGATACAAAGTTTTTTTGCTATCAGTTTTCTGTTTTAGAGGCAACTATTTTTATACATTTCTTTTGGAAAATAGCTTTACAGAAGAAATATATTTATAGATAGTTTATTTTAAATAAATATTCCATTGCCTATTATTTTTCATCTTACATATTGTTTCACATTGTATAATATAGAACTATTTCATTCTTTTCAATAACTACATAGCTTACATTGTGTTAAGGTACCAGAATTTATTTGACCCATCCTCATCAATGAATTTTTTTCAGTCTTATACTGCTGTAAAAATGCTGTAGTGAATATCATTACACAGTTCACATATATATGAGTATATGTGGAAGATATATCCCTAGAAGTGTATGTGTTGGGGACTGGGACATATGTAACTTTAATTTTACTATATAGTGACATTGTTTTCTAAACATAGATTTTACTAAATTTGGATTTATCTACCTTTGGCTTCCTATTAAACAGGAGGGTCTATTAGTAAACATGTTTTGTGTCACATTGAAAATTTTGCTATGAGGAATAATTTACTTCTAGAATTATGAAATATATTTTTAAATTTGCCAGACCACAGAATGCTAGTGTAATAGTCCACAATTGCCTAATGTCCAGTTTTCACTAGAATTAATTTATTTAATTAATTTCATTAGAATTAATATATGTAATTTAAACTACCAGAAATTAATAAGGAAAATATCTAGGAAACTAGGATAACTAAAAATCTACGTATCTTAATGAAATCTTGCCAACTGCAACAACGTGGATGGAACCAGAGTGTATTATGCTAAGTGAGATAAGGCAGGACGCCTGGGTGACTCAGTGGTTGAGCATCTGCATTTGGCTCAGGATGTGTTCCTGGAGTCCAGGGATCAAGTCCCACATTGGGCTCCCTGCATGGAGCCTGCTTCTCCCTCTGCCTGTCTCTGCCTTCTCTCTGTGTCTCTCATTAATATTAATTAATCTTTAAAAAAGAAAAAGAAAAAAATAAAAAGTAAAAAGACAAATATAATGTTTCACTAATATGAGGAATTTAAGAAACAAATGATATATATATATCAGATAAAGATCCAAATTTATTATGGACACAATTCTGTTGCATTGATCTACATGTCTACCCATATTCCAGTACCACACTGGTTTGATTATTTTAGCATTGCAATACATTTTGAAATTAGAAACTATACGTATTCCCACTATTTCCTTCTTTTTTAAGTTTTTTTTCACTATTCAATGTGCATTGACATTTTATATAAATTTTAGACGGATCTTTTCCACTACTTCAAAAAATATTTGGCATGTTGATAGGGATTGCATTGAACCCATAGATTTACTTAAAGACTATCATAACTATATCAAATATTCCAAACCATGAATATGATAGGTCTTTACACTTACTTATGTCTAAATACAATTGATTTTTGTGTATTGATGTTGTTTGCTGCATCTTTGTTGAAAGCTTTTTTATTAGCTTTAATAGTATATTGTGGATTTCTCAGTTTTCTACATAAAAATTATATCATCTATGAACAAATAATTTTAATCCGTTATTCATCTGAATGCCTTTTATTTTTTTTTTCTTGGCTAGTTACCTCAGCTAGATCATCTACTATAATGGTGACTAGAAGTGGCAAAAGTGATATCTTTGTCTTGTTCCTGATCTTTTTTTAAGATTTTATTTATTTATTCATGAGAGAGAGACAGAGAGAGAGAGGCAGAGACAGGCAGAAGGAGAAGCAGGCTCCATGCAGGGAGCCTGACGTGGGACTTGATCTCGGGTCTCCAGGATCTGGCCCTAGGCCAAAGGTGGCGCTAAACTGCTGAGCCACCCGGGCTTCCCCTGTTCCTGATCTTAAAGGGGAATCTTTCATCTCAAAAAAATAATTTTGAAAATTTTAATTTTGGTAAAAAATAACATACATTTTTACATTTTACCATCTCAGCACTTTATAGTTGTAAAATTTAGTATCATTAAATATACTCACATTGTTGTGTAACAGATCTCTG
Source organism: Vulpes vulpes (assembly GCF_048418805.1). Taxonomy (NCBI): domain Eukaryota; kingdom Metazoa; phylum Chordata; class Mammalia; order Carnivora; family Canidae; genus Vulpes; species Vulpes vulpes. The sequence goes on along the minus strand of NC_132796.1, from coordinate 95,173,705 downwards.
GAAGTTTTCATATTGCAAAACAGAAAATCTATAACAATTGAACAACAATTCCCCACTTCCCATTCCTCCTGATCCCTGAAAAACCACTATTTTACTTTCTGTTTCTATAAATCTAATTGACATATCTCATTTAAATGGAGTCATACAGTGTGTCTTTCTGTGACTGGCTTATCCCATTTAGCATAATGTCCTCAACATTTATCCATGTTGTATCATGTGATAGAATTCTCTTATTTTGGAAGCTGAATAATATTCCATTGTGCATATATAACACATTTTTATTGCCTATTTACTGATTTATGTGACACTTGGAATGCTCTATATATGCATGCAAGGTCCATTTTGTCTATAGTCTCACTCAAATTCCCTGTTTCCTATTGATTCTCTGTCTGATCTATCTATTGTTGAGAGTGGAGTATTAAAGTCCTCAACTATTATTACATTGCTATTTATTTCTCCTTGTAATTCTGTTTAGTGTTTGCTTTATACATTTATGTGTTCCAATGTTGGGTGCATAAATATCTATAAAGTTGTGTATCTTCTTGATGAATTCACACCTTTTTCATTATATAATGACCTCCTTTGTCCTTTGTGATGATTTGTAATTTAAATTCTATTTTGTCTGATAAAACAACCCCTTCTGTCTAGTAGGATAGATAATCATATAGTTAGATAGATTGTGTTAAGTATCTATCAACTTCTATTTTATCTAAATCAATGTTGAATTTTATTAGATTCCTTTTCAACAACTATGGTTATGTTTGTGATTTTTGCTACTTTTTCTCTTTATATAATTTATATTAATAGAATTTCTATCATTTATTTGTTGTTACCTCTCTGCCATGAATCATTTGGGGGCATAATATTCAATCTTTATAACATGCTTCGGTTTAGTAATATTGATTTAGCAGTTAAAATAGACTAAAGCCTTAATTTGTTCTTGTTTTTCTCAGGTTTTGATATTAATGCTATAATTATAAAAGCATTTGAAGGACTTCTTTTTCTATTTGCTATTGTAGTTTATGTAGCATGAAGTATTTATATTTTTAAAAGGTTTTGGTAGAATTCTGCTTTAATCATGCAAGCCTAAGGCTTTTCTAAGGGCTAAGTAATGAGGGAGAAAGTAATTTATTTAAAAAGTTTGCTTCTTCTATGGAAATTGGAACGTTAAAAGTTTTTGAATGTTCTGAGTTCAGCTTTGGTCATTTCTGTTTTCTTAGAAAGTAATCCAAATCATCCAAGTTTTCAAATATATCTGTAAACAGTTGACGGAAGTAGCTAATTATGATTGTTTTTCTTTGTTCAGTTGTTTTAACATTCTGTCATGTACAGTTTTATGCTTTCTGCTTTCTTATGCATCAAATGAAGTAATTTCTAGTATATTTTGCACATACCACAATTGAATTTATTTATTAATTCTGCTATTTTCCAGCTCGTCAATTAATTGCTCTTGTGCTTTGTTTCTGTTTTTGTCCGTTGTTAATTTTATCACATTGATTAGTTCTTACAGAATTTGTTTCCATTTTTTTATAGGAGTTTGGAAGTTTTCTTTCATTTTTTTTATTTTTTGGAACAGCTTCAAAAGAATAGGTTTAATTCTTCTTTAAATGTCTGGTAGAATTTCCCTGGGAAGCCATCCAGTCCTAGGCTCTTGTGTCTTCGAAGATTTTTGACTACTGATTCAACTTCTTTATTGGATGTAGGTCTGTTCAAGTTTTCTATTTCTTCTTATTTCAGTTTTGGCAGTTTGTTTCTAGGAATTTATCCATTTCTTCCAGATTCTTCAATTTGGTTGTATATAATTGCTCATAATAGTCTCCTATAATTGTTTATATATCTGCAGTATTGGTTGTGATCTCTCCACTTCCATTAATGGATTTATTTGAGTTCTTTCTCTTTTCTTTTTAATAAGTCTGTTTGGGAGTTTATCAATTATATTAATTACTTCAAAGAACTAGGTCTTAGTTTCATTGATTTATTCTACTTTTTTTATTTCTACACCATTTATTTCAGCTCTAATTTAATTATTTTCCCTTTTGCTAGTTTTAGGCTTTAGTTGCTGTTTTTTCTTCTGCTTCTTTAGGTTAAGGTTGGGTTGTGTGTTTGAGATTTTCTTACTTCTTTATAAAGGCCTGTATTGCTACATAATTCTCTCTTATGACCACCTTTGCTGCATTCCAATGGTTTTTAACTGTTGTGTTCTCATTTCCATTTGCTCCCATGTATTTTTTTCTTTAATTTCCAGGTTAACCTATTCTTTCTTTAGTATGATGTTGTTTAACCTCCATTTATTTGTGGTCTTTCCAATTTTTTTTGTGGTTGACTTCAAGTTTCATAGCAGTATGATCTGAAAATATGCATTATATGATCTCAATCTTTTTTGTACTGATTGAGGCCTGATTTGTAACCCAGTACATGATTTATTCTGGAAAACATTCTGCGTGCACTCAAAAAGAATGTGAATTCTGCTGCTTTAGAATGAAATGTTCTGAATACATCCGTTAGGTCCATCTGGTCCAGCATGTCATTCAAAGCCATTGTTTCCTTGTTGATTTTCTGCTTAGTCCATTACTGTAAATGGGGTGTTAACGTCCCTTGTTATCATTGTATTATTATCAATGAGTTTCTTTAAGTTTGATATTAATTGGTTTATATATTTAGGTGCTTCCAAGTTGGAACATAAATATTTACAATTGTGAGATCTTGTTGGATAGACCGCTGTATTATGATACAGTGCTCTTTTTTTTTTACAGTGCTCTTCTTTATCTCTTATTAAAGTCTTTGCTTTAAAATCTAGATTGTCTGATATAAGGATAGCTACTCTAGCTATCTTTATATGTCCATTTGCATAATAGATGGTTTTCTACCCCCTGACTTTCAATCTGAGGTGTTTTTGGGTCTAAAATGAGTCTCTTGTAAGAAGCATATTGATGAGTCTTGTTTTTTACTCATTCTGATACTCTGTGTCTTTTGATTGAAAAACTGAGTCCATTTACATTTAGAATTATTATTGATGAATTTTGTGCCATTGTATTACCTCTAAAGGCACTGATCCTGTAGACTTTCTCTGTTCCTTTCTAGTTTCTGTTGTTTTTGATCTCTCTTTCTTGCTCAAAGGGTCCCCTCTAGTATTTCTTGCAGAGAATGGTTTGGTGTTCATGAACTCCTTTAGTTTTTGCCTGTTTTGGAAAGTCTTTATTTCTTCTATTCTGAATTAGAGCCTTGCTGGAAAATATTCTTGGCTCATATTTTTTCCCTTTTAGCACTTTGAATGTACAATGCCACTCCTTTCTGGCCTACCAAGTGTCTGTGCAGTTCTGCAGCTAACCTTATGTGTCTGCCCTTGTAGGTTAAGGACTTTCTTCCCTAGCTGCTTTCAGAATTTTCTCTTTATCTTTGTACTTTGCAAGTTTCACTATCATATATCTTGGTTTTGACCTATTTTTATTGATTTTGAGTGGAATTCTCTGGGCTTCTTGGACTTGAATGTCTGTTTCCTTCCTCAGATTAATGAATTTCTCAGCTATAAATTGTTAAAATTAAGCTTCTGCCCCTTCCCCCCCCCCCCCACTCTTCTTCTTCTGAAATGAAAGCTTGTTATGTTTTCTGTTGCTGAAAGTAATAGTATATTAAGCAAGGGTCATATACTGTCCATGGTCTGGTGCTTGAGGAAGTGTTTCTGGTGTATGCTGTATGCACTCTGCTGTTGTGTTTTGGTTGTTCTTCCCACAGGTCAGTCCTCCACAGAGTTCCTCACTGTCATAACTGAAAGCTTGTATCTGTTGACCACTTTTATCCAATTCTCCCACCCCCCGCCCCCACTTATGATAACCACAAATCTAATGTCTTTTTCTGTGAGTTTGATTTTCTTTAAGATTCCACATGTGAGATCATACAATATTTGTCTTTCTCTATCCAACTTATTTCACTTAGCATAATGCTCTAAAAGTCTATCTATGCTGCCCCAAATGGCAAGATTCCTTTTTTCATGGAGGAATAATATACCAGTGTATATGTATGTGTATGCATATATACAAACTTCACATTTTTATATACATTTATCCACTGATGGATGCTTAGGTAGTTTCCACATCTTTTCTACGTTAATAATGCTACAATGAACGTTGGGGTGCAAATATCTCTTCAACACAGGGATTTTTTTCCTCCAGAAAGATACCCAGAAGTAGAATAACTGAATCATATGATAGTTTCATTATTAATTTTTCAGTAATATCTATAAGGTTTTCCATAATGTACCAATTTTCAACCCCACCAAACAGTGTACAAGTGTTCCTTTTATACACATCCTTTCTAGCCAGAATTTGTTACCTCTTGACTTTTTGTTGATGGTAATTCTACCAGTATAAAGTGATATCTCATTTTAGTGTTTTTTAAAGATTTATTTATTTATTTGAGAGAGAGAGAGAGAGAGGAGAGAACATGAGTCGGGGGGAGGGACCCAGTGAGAGGAAGAGAGACAATCCTCAAGCAGATTCCCTGCTGATCACAGATCCCGATGCAGGATTCAGTTCCAGGACCCTGAGATCATGACCTGAGCTGAAATCAAGAGTCAGCCACTTAACCAAGTCACCAGGTGCCCCTTATTTTGGTTTTGATATGTCTTTCCCTAATGATTAGTGATGTTGAACATCTTGCATCCATTGGCCATTTGTTTTTTTTAAGACTTTATTTATTCATGAGAAACACAGAGAGAGATAGAGGCAGAGACACAGGCAGAGGGAGAGGCAGGCTCCATGCAAGGTGCCCGACATGGGACTTGATCTCAGGTCTCCAGGATCATGCCCTGGGCCAAAGGCGGTGCTCAACTGCTGAGCCACCCGTGCTGCCCCCATTGGCCATTTGTATGTCTTCTTTGTAAAGATGTCTATTCAGGCCCTTTTCCCATTTTTAAGCTGGATTATTTGCTTTTATGCTATTAAGTTGTACAACTTCTTTATATATTTTGAATATTAATCTTTTATACAATATATAATTTACAAATACGTCCTCCCATTGTGTACGTTGCCTTTTCATTTTTGGTGATTATTTCCTTTGCTGTGCAGAACCTTTTTAGTTGGATAAAATCCGACTTGTTCATTACTTAATTTATTTTATAAAAGATTTTATTTATTTATTTATTTGAAAGAGAGAGAGAGAGAGAGTGTGTGTGTGTGTGTGCGTATGTGTGTGTGCAAGAGAAAGCAGGAACGGGGAGAGGGGAAGAAAGAGAGGGAGGAGCAGATTCCTCGCTGAACAGGGAGCCCCACACAGTGCTCAATCACAGGATCATAACTTGAGCCAAAGGCAGACATTTAACCAACTGAATCACCCAGGTACATGCATTGTTTAATGATTTTATTTATCTGAGAGAGGGGGGGGGACAGAGAGAGACAGAGATTTATTGCTTTAGTTAATTAGTTAGCTATCTTATTGCTTGTGCTTTAGGTGTCATATTAAAATATCATTGCCAAGATCCATGTCAAGTTTTTTCGTGTTTTCTTCTAGGAATTTTATGGTTTCAGGCCTTACATAAGTCTTTAAGCCATTTCAAGTTTATTTTTGTGAGTGGTTATAAGACAGGCATCTAATTTCATTTTTTTAACCTATAATTATCCAATTTTCCCAGCACCATTTATTGGAGAGACTGTCTTTTCTGTATTAAGTAATCTTGGCTTCCTTGTCAAATAATTGTTTACGATACATGCAAGGGTTTATGTCTGGGCTCCTAGTACCCTCCATTGGTGTGTGTGTCTGTTTTTATACCATTACATAGTGTTTTATTATCCTTTTTTAAAATTTATACCTTTACAAAATAACTTGAAATCAGGAAGTGTGATGCTTCCAACTTTGTTTTCTCAGGATTACTTTGGTTACTTGGAGACTTTTGTGATTCCATATAAATTTTAGGATTGTATTTTTTTATAAAAAATGTCATTGCAAACTTAATAGAGATTACTCAGAATCTACAGATGCCTTAGGTAGTTTGAACATTTTAAAAATCTTCTTCTCATCAATGAACACAGGATACCTTTCTGTTCATTTGTATCTTTTTTTTAAAAAACAATGTTTGCTGGCTTCTAGCATACAGCTCTCTCATCTCTTTGGCTGAATTCATTGCTAAATATTTGGTTATTTTTGATGCTATTGTAAATGGGATCACTTTATTTCTTTTTCAGGTAATTTGTTATTAATATGTAGAAATGTTACAAATTTTTAAATGTTAATTTTTTTCCAGCAACCTCACTAAATTTGTTGATTAGATCTAGCAGTTTTTCTGGTGGAGTCTTTAGGATTTTCTATACAAAAAATCATGCCATCTGCAAATAGAAATAATTCTATTATTTCCTTTCCAATTCTGATGCCTTCTTTTTTCACCTGGTTGCTCTGGGGAGGACTGCAGTATCATGTTGCATTCCATTCTTTTTCATCTGTTAATATTGAAAAGTCTGAAATTTCCTTTGAAAACTGTTTATCTGCATCCTCTCTGGTCAAATATGCAGTACTTTCATTCCCATTATTCTCTCGCTAGTCTATAATTATAATTTGTACTTCTTTAACTCAGATGTTGAAACTTTTCATTTTTATACTTCTAGGTATTAAGGCTTTGTTCTCTGATTTGATTATTAATTACAAATTTCACCAGTATATATATATATATATATATATATATATATATATATATATGTATATATATATATATATATATATTTTTTTTTTTTTGGTAATTTACTACTTATGGGTGTTTATCTTTAGTTTCCATTTGGCCTAATAGCCGGAATAATTTTGTGAAATTTCCATAAGAAATTTATATAAGGTCTTGCTTTCGGATTTTATCTATGTTTCTATTAGATCTGATTATGTATGCATTCAGGTCTTCTATAATCTCAGTTATTTTTGTTCTTGAATTGTGATGAAGAGGTTAATTCTATTCTACTAATAATGTTACTACCAATTTCTCTTTGCTTTTACTTAAGTTTTTATTTGTTTGTTTTCCTTTGTTTTTTGCTTTATGACTTTTTAAAATGTATCTTATTTGGAAAATAACACACACTTTAATGTTCAATCGTACTGTATTAATATGAATTGTTCTTTGTATAATGATTTGTGCCCTGGACCTCAATTCATATTACTATCACCAGTATGTTATTTTTAAACAACTGCTTGGAGTACATTGGACATTTATTTTTAGCCTTTCTGAGCCACTCGATTTCCTATGGTTCTATAGCACATAGTTACACTTTGCTCTGTGGTTTAAACAAGAAAATATGTGGGGTTTTTTTGCCTTTCACTAGATTGTTTACCCACACTTGCAGTTATTGGTGGGTCTTAATTATGTCACAATGTTCCATATTTGTATTTTCTGGTTTTATCTTTTTGAAATTCTTTATTTTGTGTTTTTTTTTCTTTGCATTGTTTACTTGTATATAATCCTTTTAACAATATGAAAGCTTGAGTTTTGATCTGCTTTGAGGGGTTTCTTTAACTATCATTTTAATATTAATATTCTATTTTATGTGATAGTATATATAATTCCTTTAATAATAATGGCAGAATTATCATATTTACTTTTTCTAATTTATTACACCTCTTTCACAATAGGATTTTAATTTTTTTTGGTCCCCCATAGTTGGTATTATGTCATTATATATGCAATCGATGACTTGGTTTATTAGCTTTAAATTACATATTTTGATCCTCAAACAATAAAAAACTAGGAAATCTTTTTGCATTACTTTCTATTTTTTTTTCTTTTGCACCCTAGGCCAATTTTATCAATTCAGAATATTACTTTAGTGTCATGATTCATAATATTTGAAATTTGCTCTTAAACAATGTCTCTTAGTTTTAGTTTTAGAGCTATGGTTTAATGGGTTTAACACTCACTCCCTCTTTATCTGATATTTTTTCATCCTTTGTTTGTCTGAAACTCTTCCTCTTATTAGTTTAGTTCAATATGATGCATGTGGTCTATTCTTCATGAGATGTTGCATATTCAAAAATCATAGCCTATTACCATTATGTTTGCATTAATACTGAGCTAGGGATGAAATTCAGGTAACTTTCTTGAATGAGCAGATTCTGTGAGCATTATTTTGGTGGTTTCTAATATTGTAAGTGATATGAAAATTTTTGAAACATGCTTGGTTTCCTTATAGGTGCTTTTAAATTTTTACTTGGGTGTCTAAAGAATCTTTAAAAAAAATCTTTGAACCCATAACATTTATTACAATTTGTTTTGATGTTGATTGCTGTGTGTCAATTTTTCCCCACTCTGGAACACAGTGGACCCTTAAAAGTGTATAATTTAAAAACTTATTTTTAGAAAAGCTTTATAAATTATATCTTTAAACATTGATTTTATATTATATTTGTGTGATTCTCTTCTTCAGTGACACGAAAAATACATAAGTTGGCTCTTTTGTTTATCTTCGGTATTTATCATTTAATTTTTAGTTTAATTTTTTAAGTTTTTATTTAAATTTAGCTAACATACAATGTAATATTAGTTTCAGGTATAGATTTTTTTTTTTATTTTATTATTTATGATAGTCACAGAGAGAGAGAGAGAGAGAGAGAGAGAGAGAGAGAGGCAGAGACATAGGCAGAGGGAGAAGCAGGCTCCATGCACCGGGAGCCCGACGTGGGATTCGATCCCGGGTCTCCAGGATCGCGCCCTGGGCCAAAGGCAGGCGCTAAACCGCTGCGCCACCCAGGGATCCCTAGTTTCAGGTATAGAATTCAGTGATTCAACACTTCCATGCAGTACCCAGTGCTCCTTATAACAGGTGTCCTCTGTAGTCCCCATCACCTATTTCCCTCATGCCTCCACCCATCTCCCCACTGGTAATCATCAGTTTTTCTCTGTAGCTATGAGGCTATTTCTTGGTTTGTTTCTCTCTCTCTTTTTTCCCCCTTTGATCATGTGTTTGGTATCTTAAACTCCACATGTGAGTGAAATCATATAGTATTTGTCTTTCCCTGACTTATTCCAGGTAGCATAATACTCTCTAGATGCATCCATGAAATTGAACGTGGGAAAATTTGGGGCAGCCTGGGTGGCTCTGTGGTTTAGCGCCACCTTTAGCCCAGGGCGTGATCCTGGAGACCTGGGAAGGATCCCACGTTGGGCTTCCTTCACAGAGCCTGCTTCTCCCTCTGCCTGTGTCTCTGCCTTTCTCTCTGTGTTGTCTCTAATGAGTAAATAAATAAAATCTTAAAAGAAAATGGGAAGATTTCATTCTTTTTCATTATATATATATATTTCATTATATATAATATATAATATGGGTTTAATATTTAATATTAATATTAATATTTAATATAATATAATATATATAACATATATATCACATCTTCTGTATCCATTCATCAGTCTAAGGACATTTGGGCTATTGTAGATAATGCTACTATAAACATTAGGTTACATGTATCCCTTCGAATTAATATTTTTGTATTCTTTGGGTAAGTATCTAGTAGTGAAATTGTTGGATTGCAGGAGCATTTATCATATTAAGTCAACCTTTTTTAATTCTTTGTTCATGTCCATGTCTTTCTTACTAGCTTTTCTTAAGGCTCATTTCCACATTCCTTGCTGTGTTTTCAGCAGTTTACTTTCCTTTATGCTATTTCAAATTTAAGATGGCTTTATTTGTCTCTTCTGTTTTGTTCTTTTGAAATCTGCTGGTTCATATTTTATCTTGTTCTCTTGTATTACTACATATTCTCTAATTATAACACTGATTTGAGCTCCGGTTTCATTTCATTTCCAGCTTTACTGAAATGCAACTTTCATGTATTGTTGTGTAAGTTTCAATACACAAAATGATTTTTATATATATTCATATATTGGGAAATAGAGCTCCTATTTTAAAGATATAATGCACTATTGAGCTACATGAATTTATAATAACATTTAATTATGTCATCTGGTAATTCGCAGTATTTATCTTGTATATCTTCACCTACCATTTGTTTTGTGTTACTTTTATTATAGCTTTTTTATGGTAATTTATAGATCTTTTCCTAGTTTCTAATTAGTGATTACTTGTCTTTGAATAAACCAGGTATCAATGGACCATCAGTTTACAAGGGTTTATGTAGTGGAGGAGCAAGTGTAGTCTCTTTTGGTTTTTTTTTTTTTTTTTTTTTTTTTTTTTTTTTTTAATTAAGTTTTATTGGTGTTCAATTTACCAACATACAGAAAAACACCCAGTGCTCATCCCGTCAAGTGTCCACCTCAGTGCCCGTCACCCATTCCCCTCCAACACCCGCCCTCCTCCCCCCTTCCACCACCCCTAGTTCGTTTCCCCGAGTTAGGAGTCTTTATGTTCTGTCTCCCTTCCTTATATTTCCCAACATTTCTTCTCCCTTCCTTTATATTCCCTTTCACTATTATTTATATTCCCCAAATGAATGAGAACATACACTGCTTGTCCTTCTCCGATTGACTTATTTCACTCAGCATAATACCCTCCAGTTCCATCCACGTTGAAGCAAATGGTGGGTATTTGTCGTTTCTAATCGCTGAGTAATATTCCATTGTATACATAAACCACATCTTCTTTATCCATTCATCTTTCGATGGACACCGAGGCTCCTTCCACAGTTTGGCTATTGTGGCCATTGCTGATAGAAACATCGGGGTGCAGGTGTCCCGACGTTTCGTTGCATCTGAATCTTTGGGGTAAATCCCCAACAGTGCAATTGCTGGGTCGTAGGGCAGGTCTATTTTTAACTCTTTGAGGAACCTCCACACAGTTTTCCAGAGTGGCTGCACCAGTTCACATTCCCACCAACAGTGTAAGAGGGTTCCCTTTTCTCCGCATCCTCTCCAACATTTGTTGTTTCCTGCCTTGTTAATTTTCCCCATTCTCACTGGTGTGAGGTGGTATCTCATTGTGGTTTTGATTTGTATTTCCCTGATGGCAAGTGATGCAGAGCATTTTCTCATGTGCATGTTGGCCATGTCCATGTCTTCCTCTGTGAGATTTCTCTTCATGTCTTTTGCCCATTTCATGATTGGATTGTTTGTTTCTTTGGTGTTGAGTTTAATAAGTTCTTTATAGATTTTGGAAACTAGCCCTTTATCTGATATGTCGTTTGCAAATATCCTCTCCCATTCTGTAGGTTGTCTTTTAGTTTTGTTGACTGTATCCTTTGCTGTGCAAAAGCTTCTTATCTTGATGAAGTCCCAATAGTTCATTTTTGCTTTTGTTTCTTTTGCCTTCGTGGATGTATCTTGCAAGAAGTTACTGTGGCCGAGTTCAAAAAGGGTGTTGCCTGTGTTCTCCTCTAGGATTTTGATGGACTCTTGTCTCACATTTAGATCTCTCATCCATTTTGAGTTTATCTTTGTGTATGGTGAAAGAGAGTGGTCCAGTTTCATTCTTCTGCATGTGGATGTCCAATTTTCCCAACACCATTTATTGAAGAGACTGTCTTTCTTCCAATGGATAGTCTTTCCTCCTTTATCGAATATTAGATGACCATACATTTCAGGGTCCACTTCTGGGTTCTCTATTCTGTTCCATTGATCTATGTTTCTATTTTTGTGCCAGTACCACACTGTCTTGATGACCACAGCTTTGTAGTACAACCTGAAATCTGGCATTGTGATGCCCCCAGCTATGGTTTTCTTTTTTAAAATTCCCCTGGCTATTCGGGGTCTTTTCTGATTCCACACAAATCTTAAAATAATTTGTTCTAACTCTCTGAAGAAAGTCCATGGTATTTTGATAGGGATTGCATTAAACGTGTAAATTGCCCTGGGTAACATTGACATTTTCACAATATTAATTCTGCCAATCCATGAGCATGGAATATTTTTCCATCTCTTTGTGTCTTCCTCAATTTCTTTCAGAAGTGTTCTATAGTTTTTAGGGTATAGATCCTTCACCTCCTTGGTAAGGTTTATTCCTAGGTATCTTATGCTTTTGGGTGCAATTGTAAATGGGATTGACTCCTTAATTTCTCTTTCTTCAGTCTCATTGTTAGTGTATAGAAATGCCATTGATTTCTGGGCATTGATTTTGTATCCTGCCACGCTACCAAATTGCTGTATGAGTTCTAGCAATCTTGGGGTGGAGGCTTTTGGGTTTTCTATGTAGAGTATCATGTCATCGGCGAAGAGGGAGAGTTTGACTTCTTCTTTGCCAATTTGAATGCCTTTAATGTCTTTTTGTTGTCTGATTGCTGAGGCGAGGACTTCCAGAACTATGTTGAACAGCAGTGGTGAGAGTGGACATCCCTGTCTTGTTCCTGATCTTAGGGGAAAGGCTCCCAGTGCTTCCCCATTGAGAATGATATTTGCTGTGGGCTTTTCGTAAATGGCTTTTAAGATGTCGAGGAAAGTTCCCTCTATCCCAACACTCTGAAGTGTTTTGATCAGGAATGGATGCTGTATTTTGTCAAATGCTTTCTCTGCATCCAATGAGAGGATCATATGGTTCTTGGTTTTTCTCTTGCTGATATGATGAATCACATTGATGGTTTTACGAGTGTTGAACCAGCCTTGTGTCCCAGGGATAAATCCTACTTGGTCATGGTGAATAATTTTCTTAATGTGTTGTTGGATCCTATTGGCTAGTATCTTGTTGAGAATTTTTGCATCCATGTTCATCAGGGATATTGGTCTGTAATTCTCCTTTTTGGTGGGGTCTTTGTCTGGTTTCGGAATTAAGGTGATGCTGGCCTCATAGAACGAATTTGGCAGTACTCCATCTCTTTCTATCTTTCCAAACAGCTTTAGTAGAATAGGTATGATTTCTTCTTTAAACGTTTGATAGAATTCCCCTGGGAAGCCATCTGGCCCTGGAGTCTTGTGTCTCGGGAGGTTTTTGATGACTGCTTCAATTTCCTCCCTGGTTATTGGCCTGTTCAGGTTTTCTATTTCTTCCTGCTCCAGTTTTGGTAGTTTGTGGCTTTCCAGGAATGCATCCATTTCTTCTAGATTTCCTAATTTATTGGCATACAGCTGTTCATAATATGTTTTTAGAATCGTTTGTATTTCCTTGGTGTTGGTAGTGATCTCTCCTTTCTCATTCATGATTTTATTAATTTGAGTCTTCTCTCTCTTCTTTTTAATAAGGTTCGCTAATGGTTTATCTATCTTATTAATTCTTTCAAAGAACCAACTCCTGGTTCTGTTGATCTGTTCCACAGTTCTTTTGGTCTCGATATCGTTTAGTTCTGCTTGAATTTTAATTAACTGTCTTCTTCTGCTGGGGGTGGGGTCCATTTGTTGCTTTTTCTCTAGTTCCTTTATGTGTAAGGTGAGCTTTTGAATTTGAGTTCTTTCCAGTTTTTAAATGGATGCTTGTATTGCGATGTATTTCCCCCTCAGGACTGCTTTTGCTGCGTCCCAAAGATTTTGAACGGTTGTATCTTCATTCTCATTAGTTTCCATGAATCTTCTCAATTCTTCCTTAATTTCCTGGTTGACCTTTTCATCTTTTAGCAGGATGGTCCTTAACCTCCATGTGTTTGTGGTCCTTCCAAACTTCTTGTTATGATTAAGTTCTAATTTCAAGGCATTATGGTCTGAGAATATACAGGGGACTATCCCGATCTTTTGGTATCGGTTCAGACCCGATTTGTGACCCAGTATGTGGTCTATTCTGGAGAAAGTTCCATGTGCACTTGAGAAGAATGTGTATTCAGTTGAGTTTGGATGTAAAGTTCTGTAGATATCTGTGAAATCCATCTGGTCCAGTGTATCATTTAAAGCTCTCGTTTCTTTGGAGATGTTGTGCTTAGAAGACCTATCTAGTATAGAAAGAGCTAGATTGAAATCACCAAGTATAAGTGTATTATTATCAAAGTATTTCTTCAGTTTGGTTATTAATTGGTTTAAATATTTGGCAGCTCCCACATTTGGGGCATATATATTGAGAATTGTTAAGTCTTCTTGTTGGATAGATCCTTTGAGTATGAGATAGTGTCCCTCTTCAACTCTCACTATAGTCTTCAGGGTAAATTTTAATTTATCTGATATAAGGATGGCTACCCCTGCTTTCTTTTGAGGACCATTTGAATGGTAAATGGTTCTCCAACCTTTTATTTTCAGGTTGTAGGTGTCCTTCTGTCTAAAATGAGTCTCTTGTAGACAGCAAATAGATGGGTCCTGCTTTTTAATCCAGTCTGAAACCCTGCGCCTTTTGATGGGGTCATTAAGCCCATTCACGTTCAGAGTTACTATTGATAGATATGAGTTTAGTGTCATCATATCTATTCAGTCCTTGTTTTTGTGGATTGTTCCACTGAACTTCTTCTTAAAGGGGAGTTTTAAGAGTCCCCCTTAAAATTTCTTGCAGAGCTGGTTTGGAGGTTACATATTCTTTCAGTTCCTGCCTGTCTTGGAAGCTCTTTATCTCTCCTTCCATTTTGAATGAAAGCCTTGCTGGATAGAGTATTCTTGGTTGCATGTTCTTCTCATTTAGGACCCTGAATATATCCTGCCAGCCCTTTCTGGCCTGCCAGGTCTCTGTGGAGAGGTCTGCAGTTACCCTAATATTCCTCCCCATAAAAGTCAGGGACTTTTTTTCTCTTGCTGCTTTAAGGATCTTCTCCTTATCTTTGGAATTTGCAAGCTTCACTATTAAATGTCGAGGTGTTGATCGGGTTTTGTTGATTTTAGGGGGGGATCTCTCTATTTCCTGGATCTGAATGCCTCTTTCCCTTCCCAGATTCGGAAAGTTTTCAGCTAGGATTTGTTCAAATACATATTCTGGCCCTCTGTCCCTTTCGGCGCCCTCGGGAACCCCAATTAAACGTAGGTTTTTCTTCCTCAGGCTGTCATTTATTTCCCTTAATCTATCCTCATGGTCTTTTAATTGCCTGTCTCTTTTTTCCTCAGTTTCCCTCTTTGCCATCAGCTTGTCTTCTATGTCACTCACTCGTTCTTCCACCTCGTCAAGCCTCGTCGTTAGGACTTCTAGCTTGGATTGTATCTCATTTAATTGATTTTTAATTTCTGCCTGATTGGATCTCAATTCTGCAGTCATGAAGTCTCTTGAGTCCTTTATGGTTTTTTCTAGAGCCACCAGTAGCTGTATAATAGTGCTTCTGAATTGGCTTTCTGACATTGAATTGTAATCCATATTTTGTAACTCTGTGGGAGAGAGGGCTGTTTCTGATTCTTTTTTTTGAGGTGAGGTTTTCCTTCTAGTCATTTTGCTCAGTGCAGAGTGGCCAAAAACAAGTTGTATTGGGAAAAGGAGGAAAAGAGAGAGAAGGAAAGAGAAGAGAAAAAGAAAAAAGAGAAAGAAGAAAAAAAAAGGGGGGGTGGGGGACGCAATCAGAAATCAAGAAGAAAGAGAGAAAAGAAAAAAAAAAGCACAAAACAAAACAAAAACAAAACAAAAAAAACACGGGGGAGTATCTTCCGATTCTGTGTTCTTTAAGTCCCTTGACTTCCCCTGGAACTTGTCCTTGTAGCTGGTCTTCTGGGGGAGGGGCCTGCTGTGCTGATTCTCAGGTGTTAGCACTTGGGGGAGCTGCTCTGCCCCTGCCTGGTGCAGGGCTCAGTGGGGGTTGTTCACCCCGTGAGGCCCCGGGAGGAAGCCACAGTGGCGGGGGCAGCTCTGGGACCCTGAAGTCAGCCCCCGCAGTAGCTCCGGGGCTCTCCGTCTGCAGGGCCTGGAGGCTCCCAGGCGGGGCCGCTGATCTGCTCAGTTCCAGGCAGGAGCGTCCTCGCTGTCCTGGGCCCTCCCGGCCTCTGCCTGTCCCGGGGGGAGGCCGGATCCTGGGCTGTGTCCCGGCGCCCTGTGCTCCGGGGCCTGCGCTGTTGGATTCGCGCTCCCGGCGGTGCAGCCTCCTCCGCGGAGCCGCCGCCCGAGCCCCTCCGAGCTGTTCCCGGAGTCGCGCCGCCCCCTCCGGGCTGAGCTTCTTCCTCCGCCCGAGCCGCCGCTGCCGAGCTGTTCCCGGAGCCGCGCCGCCCCCTCCGCGGAGCTTCTTCCTCCGCCCGAGCCGCCGCCGCTGAGCTGTTCCCGGAGCCGCGCAGCCCCCTCCGCGGAGCCGCCGCCCGAGCCCCTCCGAGCTGCTCCGGGTCCCGCCGAGCGCTGCAGCCCTTAGGGAGCTCGGTGCACTCTCGGGGGCGCAGTTCCTCTGTTACTGTCCCAGGGAGCCCGAGGGCATCCCCGCCTTTCTGGGGATCCTGCTCCAATTCCCCGGGAGGCCTTTCCGCGGGGAAGGTCGGTGCAGCTCCTGTTCCTCCGGGACGGGGCTCTCCTGTCCTGGGGACACTCGCCCCGGCCTCAGCCCGGCTCCTCGCGGGGCCCCTCCCCCTTGGAGGCCTTTTGTTTCTTTATTTCTTTTTCCCCGTCTTCCTACCTTGATAGAAGCGCGAACTCTTCTCACTGTAGCGTTCCAGCTGGTCTCTCTTTAAATCTCAGGCTGAATTCGTAGATTTTCAGGATGATTTGAATGTTTTCTAGGTAATTTGTTGAGGACAAGTGACTTGGAGACCCTACTCTGCCGCCATCTTGCCCCTCCCCTCTCTCTTTTGGTTTTTAACTGCAGACAGTGTTCTATGTAAAATACTAAAATTTTACTTCCTCCCAAAGAATCATAAAATACTTATTCTTTAATAATTAAAAATACCTGCCTTTTTAATGCTTAATGGAATACAGAAAATACAGGAAAATGCTCTGTATATGTAAGTAATTTTTTTCTTACACAATTGATTGGCAGTTTTATTTTTTTTTAATTTAACATATATTTTTTATTTTAAAATATTTTATTAATTTTTTTATTTTTATTTCTTTTTTATTTTTTTATTGGAGTTCAATTTGCCAGTGTATAGCATAATACTCAGTGCTTATCCCATCAAGTGCCCCCCTCAGTGCCTGTCGCCCAGTCACCCCCACCCCCCGCCCACCTCCCTTTCCACAACCCCTTGTTCGTTTCCCAGAGTAGGAGTCTCTCATGTTCTGTCTCCCTTTCTGATATTTCCCACTCATTTATATTGAGGTTCGATTTGCCAACATACAGTATAACACACAGTACTTATTCCATCAAGTGCCCAACTTAGTGTCCGTCACCCAGTCACCCCATCCCCTGCCTGCCTCCCCTTCCATTTCCCCTTGCTGGTTTCCCAGGGTTAGGAGTCTCTCATCCTTTGTCAACCTCTCTACTTTTTCCCACTCATTTTACTTCCATTCCCCTATAATACATTTCACTATTTCTTATATTCCCGGTATGAGTGAAATCATATACCGATTGTCCTTCTCTGATTAACTTACTTCATTCAGCATAATACGCCCCAGTTCTATCCACATCAAAGTGAATGGTGAGTATTCGTCGTTTCTAAAGGTTGAGTAATGTTCCATTGTATATATAGACCACATTTTCTTTATCCATTCTCAGTCAATGGATATCGAGGCCCCTACCACAGTTTGGCAATTGTGGACATTGCTGCTATAAATATTGGAATGCAGGTGTCCCGGTATTTCACTGCATCTGTACTTTGGGGTAAGTCCCCAGTAGTACAATTGCTCGGTCATAGGGTAGCTTAATTTTTAACTCTTTGAGGAATCTCTACAAAGTTTTCAAGAGTGGCTGTACCAGTTCATATTCCCACCAATAGTGCAAGAGGGTTCCCCTTTCTCCACATGCTCTCCAACATTTGTTGTTTCCTGTCTTGTTAATTTTCATCATTCTCATTGGTGTGAGGTGGTATCTCATTGTGGTTTTGATTTGTATTTCCTTGATGGCTAGTGATGTACGGTATTTTCTCATGTGCTTGTTGGCCATGTCTTCCTTGGTGGAATTTCTGTTCATGTCTTTTGCCCATTTCATGACTGGATTGTTTGTTTCTTTGCTGTTGAGTTTAATAAGTTCTTTATAGATCTTGGATACTAGCCTTTATCTGATATGTCATTTGCAAATACCTTCTCCAATTCAGTAGGTTATCTTTTACTCTTGTTGACTGGCTTTATTTTTGTATGTTTTCTATTTTTTTTTTTTTTTTTTGCTGTGCACAAATTTTATCTTGACTAAGTCCCAATAGTTCATTTTTGTTTTTGTTTCCCTTGGCTTCATAGATGGATCTTGTAAAGAGGTTGCTGTGACCAAGTTCAAAAAGGGTGTTGCCTGTGTTCTCCTCTAGGATATTGATGGAATCTTGTCTCACATTAAGATCTTTCATCCATTTTGAGTTCATCTTTGTGTATGGTGTAAGAGAATGGACTAGTTTCATTCTTCTGCACATGGCTGTCCAATTTTCCCAGCACCATTTATTGAAGAGACTGTCCTTTTACCAGTGGATAGTCTTTACTGCTTTGTTGAATATTACTTGACCATAGAGTTGAGGGCCTATTTCTGGGTTCCTATTCTTTCCATTGATCTATGTGTCTGTTTTTGTGCCAGTACCACACTGTCTTGATGATCACAGCTTTGTCGTACAACTTGAAATCCTGCATTGTGATGTCCCAGGCTTTAGTTTTCCTTTTCAATATTCCCCTGGATATTTGGGGTCTATTCTGATTCCACACAAATCTTAAGATTATTTGCTCCAATTTTCTGAAGAAAGTACATGATATTGTGACAGGTATTGCACTGAACGTGTAAATTGCCCTGAGTAGCATAGACATTTCCACAATATTAATTCTTCCAATCCATGAGCATGGAATATTTTTACATCTCTTTGTTTCTTCCTCAATTTCTTTCAGTACTGTTCTGTAGTTTTGAGGGTATATATCTCTTACCTTTTTGGTTAGGTTTATTCCTAGGTATTTTTTGTTTTTGGGTACAATTGTAAATGGGATTGACTCCTTCATTTCTCTTTCTACAGTCTCATTGTTAGTGTATAGAAATGCCACTGATTTCTGGGCATTGATTTTGTATCCTGCCACAGTGCTAAATTGTTATACGAGTTCTAGCAATGTTGGGGTGGAGTCTTTTGGGTTTTCTATGTACAGTATTATGTCATCTGTGAAGAAGGAGAGTTTGACTTCTTTGCCAATTTGAATGCATTTTATTTCGTTTTGTCATCTTATTGCTGAGGTTAGGACTTCCAGTACTATATTGATTAAGAGTGGTGAGAGTGGCCATCACCATCTCTTCCTGATCTTAGGGGAAAGGCTCTCAGTGTTGCCCCATTGACAATAATATTTGTTGTGGGCTTTCCATAGATGGCTTTTAAGATACCTTTGAATGTTTTCTCTATCCCTATACTCTGTAGAGTTTTGATCAGGAATGGATGTTGTATTTTGTCAAATGCTTTCTCTGCATCTATTGAAAGGATCAGATGGTTCTTGCTTTTTCTCTTGTTGATGTGATCTATCACGTTGATTGTTTTACGAGTGTTGAAACAACCTTGCACCTCGGGAATAAATCCCACTTGGTCATGGTGAATAATCTTCTTAATGTACTATTGGATCCTATTGGCTAGTATCTTGTTGAGAATTTTTTCATCTGTGTTCATCAGGAATATCAGTCTATAATTCTCCTTTTTGGTGGGGTCTTTGTCTTGTTTTGGAATCATCATGATGCTGGCCTCATAAAACAAGTTTGGAAGTATTCTGTCCCTTTCTATCCTTTGGAACAGATTTAGTAGAATAGGTATTATTTCTTCTTTAATCGTTTGATAGAATTCCCCTAGAAAACCATATGGTCCTGGCTTTTGGGAGATTTTTGGTGACTGCCTCAATTTCTTTGCTTGTTATTGGCCTGTTCAGGTTTTCTATTAATTCTTTCAAAGAACCAACTCCTGGTTGGTTGATCTGCTCTACAGTTCTTCTGTTCTCTATTTCATTGAGTTCTTCTCTAATCTTTAGTAATTCTTTTCCTCTGCTTGGTGTAGGTTTTATTTGCTGTTCTTTCGACAGCTCCTTTAAGTGCAAGGTTAGCTTGTTTGAGTTTTTTCCAATTTTTTGAGGGATGTTTGTATTGCAATATATTTCCAACTTAGGACTGCTTTTGCTGTATCCCCAAAATTTTGAATGGATGTATCTTCATTTTCATTAGTTTCCATGAATCTTCTTAATTCTTTAATTTCCTGGTTGACCTATTCATCTTTTAGCAGGATGCTCTTTAACCTCCATGTGTTTGTTTCTTACAAATTTCTTCTTGTGATTGAGTTCTAGTTTCAAAGCATTGTGGTCTGAAAATATGAAGGGGACAATCCCAATCTTTCGGTATTGGTTGATACCTGATATGTGACACAGTATGTGGTCTATTCTGGATAAAGTTCCATGTGCACTTGAGAAGAGCATGTATTCCGATGAGTTTGGATAGAAAATTCTGTATATAGCTGTGAAATTCATCTGGTCCAGTGTATCATTTAAAGTCCTTGTTTCTTCAGTGATGTTCTGCTTAGAAGATCTGTGATTTGCAGAAAGCTCCATGTTGAAGTCTCCTACTCTCAGTGTATTAGTATCTAAGTATCTCCTTACTTTGGTTATTAATTGATATACTTGGCAGCTCCCACATTAGGGGCATAAATATTCATGATTTTTAGTTCTTCTTTTGGATACACCTTTTAAGTAGCAAGTAACATCCCTCTTCATCTCTTATTACTGTCTTTCAGATACAATTTAATTTATCTGATATAAGGACTACTACCCCAGCTTTCTTTTGAGGACCTTATGAATGGTAAATGATTCTTCACCCCCTCCTTTTCAGGCTAGAGGTGTCAATAGGTCTAATATGAGTCTCTTGTAGACAGCAAATAGATGGGTCTTGGTTTTTTATCCAGTCCAAAACCCTGTGTCTTTTGATGGGATAGTTTAGTCCATTCACATTCAGAGTTACTAATGAAAGATATGAATTTAGTGTCATTGTAATACCTATTCAATCCCTGTTTTTGTGGATTATTTCCTTGGGCTTCCTCTTTCTTTTACAGGACCCCCTTAATATTTCTTGCAGAGCTAGTTTCATGGTCACATATTCTTTCAGTTTCTGCCTATCTTGGAAGCTCTTTATCTCTCCTTCTTTTCTGAATGACAGCCTTGCTGGATAAAGTATTCCTGGCTGCATGTTCTTCTCATTAATACCCTGAATATATCATGCCAGCCCTTTGTGGCCTGTCAGGTCTCTGTGGAGAGGTCTGCTATTAATCTGATATTTCTCCCCATATAAGTTAGGAATCTCTTGTCTCTCACTGCTTTAAAGGCCTTCTCTTTGTCTTTGTAATTTGCAAGATTCACTGACATTTCTCGAGGTGTTGAACAGTTTTTTGTTTGTTTTGTTTTGTTTTTGTTTTTGTTTTTGTTTTGTTGTTGTTGTTGTTTTTTGCAGGGGACCTCTGTATCTCCTGGATCTGAATGCCTATTTCCCTCCCCAAATTAGGGAAGTTCTCAACTATGATTTGTTCAAATATACTTTCTAGCCCTGTCTCCCTCTCAGCATCTTCTGGAACACCAATTATACATAGATTCTTCCTTATCAGGCTATCATTTATTTCTTTTAACCTTTACTCATGGTCTCAATTGTTTTTCTCTTTTTTCATCAGCTTTCTTCATTGCCATCAACTTGTCTTCTATGTCTGTCACTCTTTCTTCCACCTCATTAACCCTAGCCATTAGGAGGACATGTGATTTGAATTGCATCTCATTTCATTTATTTTTAATTTTGGCCTGATTAGATCTCATTTCTGCAGTAATGAAGTCTCTAGATTCTTAATGCTTTTTTCCAGAGTCACCAGTAGCTTTATAATTGTGCTTCTGAATTGGCTTTCTAACATCAAATTATAATCCATATTATTAATCTCTGTGGCACAGAGTACTATTTCTGCTTCTTTTTTTTGTGGAAATTCTTCCTTCTAGTCATTTTGTTCATTGCAGAGTGGCTGTATGAGTGGGCTGATCAAGAATATCAACCACAACTTAAGTAAATTTCACCCTAGATAATGAGGCAGAGACCAAAAAATGAAAACAAAGATCAGAAAAAATAAAACAAAAGGACCACTAAAGTGAAAAATGAATTTTAAAACAAAGTGTAAAAAAATAAAAGGCCAAAAATCCCAAAGAGAAGAAAAAAAAGAAAAGGAAAGGAAAAAACAGTAGTAAGGAGGAAAAAGAGAAAAAAAGAAGAAAGGGGGCTGTACTGGGAGATAGTGGTATTGAAGAAGTTGTAGTGGAGGGAGAATGCAGTCTACCTTAGTGGTCCTAGAGGGTTATCCTCTTGGTTCTGAGTGTATTAAGTTCTGTATGTTAGAAGATGCTCAATCCGAAATTTATATAAACCAGCAATACTTGTAGAAAACCCCAATATTGACCATGAAAACATGAACAAGATAAAAGAGGGGGGGCGGAATGGAATGAAGAGAGACTATAATCTCACAGAACGAACGAGCACCATATTCCACTTGGTTCTGGGAGCATGCTGATCATGTTTTAGAAGGCATTAACTTCTGCTATTATAGAACAAAACGAGGCAGAGAAAACAAAAAACACAAAACAAAAACCCATATCTCGTATATCTTCCAAAATTAAATTGAGTATGTTGAAAGGAATCCAGAAGTGAAAAATGTATCTATGACATGTAATTGTAGAAATATGAAAGTCGAAAGGGAAGAAACTTAAAAATGAAGGGGTGGTAAAATATTGTAGTTAAGGTGGGAAAAAAGAAAAAACATTGGAAATTTTTAGGCTGACATAAAAACAAGTTGTAATGGGAAATGAAAAACAAATTAAAAATAGCAGGCGAGGACCATCTATTTCTATACACTATTTTCCCTCGATTTTCCCTTGGCCTGGAGGTTTCCAGCACTGCTTATTTGAGAACTTGCTCATCCCCTGTTCTTCCAGCTGGTCTTCTGTGGGAGGGGCTGCTGTGCTGATACTCAGGGGTGTGTGCCTGTGCATAGATGCCCCGCCCCCAAACAGGTGTGGACTCATTGTGAGCAGTTTATCCTGTGAGGCCTTTGTTCCCTGGCGGCCCCACCTCTCCCAGGCACAGGGTGAAACAAGGAGGAAAAACCACAATGGTGGTGGTCAGATCTCCAGCTCTGGAGTCAGCTTCCCGCTAGTAACTAATGCAGTCTCCCAGTCTGCACTGGCCTAGATGCTCCTAGGGCCAAGGTGGGTGCACTGATCCGCACAGCTTGCAGGGGGCCCAGTGGCAGGAGAATTCTTGCTGTCTTTGCCCTCCCAGCTTTCACCTGTCCCGGCTTTGTCTGCTTGGTGCCCTGGTATCCAGGGCCCTGTGCTGCTAGAACTATGCTTCCAGGGGCTGCGGTTCCTGAAGGCAACAGGGCACAGCCACTTCCATCCCCAGCAGGCCCACCTAACCCACTGGCTTCTCCCAAATGCCCTGAGGGCTGCTTGCTCCAGCCCTTTCTATAGATTGGTCTGGGGTCTACAGATAGGGTTGCTTTCCCTCTAGGCGCAGTTCCTCTAATAATGACTCTAGGAATCTGGAGGCTTCACTGCCCCTCCGGAGATTCTGCCTGATTTCCCTGCTAAGGACTTTATTCCGGAAGATTCTGGCATGGAATTTTAAAATTTCCCCTTCTCCGGGGCTGGGCTTTCTTGTCCTGGAGTCTTTCACATTTCTGCTTTAGCCTGGCTCCTTGTGGTGCCCGTCCCCTCTTATTTATTTATTTAGTTAGTTAGTTAGTTAGTTAGTTAGTTAGTTATTTTCTGCCTTCCTACCTTGCTAGAAGTGAAAACTTTTCTCTCTGTAGCATTCCTGCTATTTTCTCTTTAAATCTCATGTCGAATTCGTAGGTGTTCAGGATGTTTTGAAAATTATCTAGGTAAGTTTGTGGGACCAGGTTAATTGAGGACCCCTACTCTTCTGCCATCTTGCTCTGCCCTCCCTGATTGGCAATTTTAGCTGTACCACTTTGAAATTTGTAGCTGCAGACTTTCTTCCTATGTGTACTTCTTGGTGTCCTCTGAGTTTCTTTGTATTTATCAGCTCTTCCCTACATCTTGTGGTATAGAGTTGCATAAATCTTCTAATTTTAGTCAAATATGCAGTTTTCTTTTACAAGTATTTTTTGGCATGTTTTTTGATAGCAGTAGACATTGTTTTCTATATTCCATCTTGAAACTAGTTGTCTAGAAGACTTACATCATTTACATTTTAAAACTTCTATACTTTAGAAAGTTCATTTACTTTCAATAATTGTTACATATTTATGTGTTTATAATAAATATTGAATAACATTTACATTAGGATTGTCTTGATTATTTTAATGTCCAGATATTTTAACATGCTAAACTTATTAAATACGTTTACTTCTGGTAACTTTAAGCTATATTATTAACCTTCTCATTTACTCAAGCTCAGTTCATCAAGTAATGTGTAGTTTTGCAAAGTATAAATAACTTTTTCAACATTGAAGATGATTTTTGCAGTATCATCTAAAGACTGTTTTAGTTTCTTAAAACTGTAACATAGAGTTGTCTAAATTTCTGTCATTTATAGTTTACAATAAACTCTGCATGCTAAGCACTGTGTCAAATCAGTTCATTAGCAGCTATACCAACTGTATTTTTTTCATTATTGCATCATTGCTGCCAGCTGTGACCTAGTTCCAAAATGTCATTTAATAACATAAAACGGCTTAGGACAGTGAGATAGATTTTTTTTAACAGATTAAAGATTCTCCTTTTAATAACTAGATGTAATTCTACTGCCAGTAACTCTATGTGGAGTGCCTTATGTATATCACGGTTAAGATGTATGTGTGATGATAGATAGATAGATAGATAGATAGATAGATAGATATAGATATAGATTGGTTGATATAAATAAATAGATGATATGTGTTAAATGCAAGCATAAAAACAAATATTAAGCTCATTAGTACATGCAAACTTCACTTTATAGATTAATTGGGTCCTGTTGTACTTGTTTAACAGATGGAGTATAGAATTAGTTATCATGTATAATAAATAATTTAAATTTCTGGGGCATCTGGGAGGCTCAGTCTGTTAAGCATCTGAATTGGGTCAGGTCATGATCTCAGGATCCTGGGATGGATCCCCTCATCAGTCTCCCTGCTCAGTGGAGTGTCTGCCTCTCCCTCTCCCCCTGCCCCTCTCCCTTACTCATGCTTGCTTTCACTATCTCTTAAATAAATAAATAAAATCTTTTTTAAAAATCTAGATTTCCAAGTCCAGATAATAAAAATGTATACAACCAATATAACTCAGCCCTGAAATAAGGTATTTGAGATACAACTTGATGGAATGGGTAATGGAATGGGCTCATTTTCACATTAAAAATATATAGTTTAAAATAATATTTTGTTTGTATTATTCCCAAAGATGTTCATCAAAGTGTTGTTTATAAAACATAGCCTGGAATGATAAAATTAATGAAATTCATTTGTCTGTATTAAATTATGTTTATATAGAGTCCTAATATCCTAGAGAAAAGCTTATTGTAATAACTTTAAAGAAATAAATACAGAACACAAAAGTACATAGTAGTGGTGGTGATGGTAGTGGTATTAGTACTAGTAATAGTGACAGCAGAAGCTAACATTAACTGAGTTATTATTAGGATCCAAATATTATGAGATTGTTGCATGGATAATTTCATTTAATCTTCACAGTTACTTGAAGGAAAATGTGGTATTATCATTATAATTTTAAAGATATGAAAATAAAGATCCAAGACATTATGTGACTTACTCAAAACTTTTAGTTAGAAAGAGAAAGCCAAAAAGAAGCTAAATCCAATTGATTTAATTAAAAATGTATAAGTTCCCCTGTATATTAGAAAATATTATCAGAATGTTAAAATGGAGTAAAATACATAAATTGTACATACATAAATGTATTTAATATAATAATTAAAATCTAAATAGCTATCTTTGTTTAATGTGATTATCTGTGACTTGTCTTTTTCTTTTTCTATGATTTACATATTTTTTACATTGAATATAACATATGCCCTTTTTATATGAATTAGATTATTGAGATTGAGCCCCATCTCAGGCTGTGCACTCAGTGCAGAGTCTACTTAAGACTCTCTCTCCTTCTCCTTCTGGCCCTCCCCCCAAATGCATGCTGTCTCCCTAAAATAAATAAATACATCTTTTTAAAAACTGGGTCTTACTTCTCCACAAAATGTTCATATATGAATTGATACAAAGGATATACAGGTTTTTTACCCCTGCCTTCTTGTTTAAAATAAGGAGAGATGGGAGGTTTCAGATCAAGATGATGAGGTAGGAAGACCCTGAACTCCCTCCCTCCATGGAATACACTAAATTATACCTATTTTTAGAACAATTCTTCCTGAAGAACTAAAGGCTTACTGATTAGCTTCTGTAACCATCAAAAAGAGAATGGCAAAAGAGAACAGTAAGAGAGATGCAGACACAGTGACAATGGGAACCACTACCCTCCAATGTTGTAAACAGTAGTGAGGAGGGATGATACTGAGGGATCAGGAACAGATTCTTCTGTCCTTAGGCACACGTGTATGCACACACACACACACAAACACGTGTTTATATATACTAGTTTTTTAGAGCAATTAATTTATAAAAGAACGAACCCTAAACCCTAACAAGTAGAGGAGGTTCTGAAACTCTCTCTGTGTCAGAGAGACTAGAGTGACACAGTTTATACTTCCCCTCCACCTTAAAACAAAGATTGAAGCAGAGTACAAATGCCATAGCCATCTTGCTGCTCTAGAAAGCTGTCAGTTTCCTAGCCCATATCAGCTCTGGTCATATTAGGGTATAGAAAAAAAGCTCAGCTTTTAAAGAGCAATTAGTATATAAAAATGCAGCTGTAGAACCCTGAAAAACAATAGAGGAGCTGCAGGAACTCTCTCTGGGTCAGGGGGACTGGAGAGTGACATGATTTATACTCCCTCTCCACTTTAAAAGCACAGATTAAAGCAGTGTCCCAACACCATATAGCCAGCATAGCTGGCTTGCCACTTCAGCAAGCCCCAGGTTCCTTCCCTAGCCCATACCAACCTAGGGTGTGCTAGGGTACAGAAAAAAATAAAAAGCTATGATTTACAAAAGCAACTAGCATATAAAAGAGCCATCCTTAGAACAGCACTAAATGGCTAAGAAGCTTCTGGAACTCTCTACAGGTGGGAGGGGCTTATGAACACAATCTATGCTTACTCTCCACCTTGAAAGCACAGACCAATGCATGGTCCAGGTGTCCTATATGGTGAGCTGCCTCAGAGAGCCCCAGGACCTTAGCCACACCAGCCCAAGCTATTCACCAAAGCACTCACGAGGCAGTGCACACCAGGACACCCCTGGATAGTGCTCACTAAGGCTTCAGCCGCCACCAAAGTAAAACAGTCATAAACATTCCAGTACACTCCAGGCCCACACCACTTTTGGCTTTAGATAGCGTGCTAAAGCACCCTTATAACGAAGCATTCTAGAACCTCCCAGGTGATACCTTCTTCAGATCTAGCACCCTGGAGGGAGGGGGCAAGATGGCAGAAGAGTAGGGGACCCAAGTCACCTGTCCCCACAAACTTACCTAGATAACTTTCAAACAACCCTGAAAACCTATGAATTCGGTCTGAGATTTAAAGACAGAGCAGTGAGGAGAGATTGTGCTTCTATCAAGGACAACATGTTTTTGGCCACTCTGCACTGAGTAAAATGACTAGAAGGAAAAGCTCACCACAAAAGAAAGATTCAGAAACAGTCCTCTCTCCCACAGAGTTACAAAATTTGGATTACAATTCAATGTCAGAAAGCCAATTAAGAAAAACAATTATAAAGCTACTGGTGGCTCTAGAAAAAAGCATAAAGGATTCAAGAGACTTCAAGACTGCAGAATTTAGATCGAATCAGGCTGAAAAATAAAAATCAATGAAATGAGATGCGATCCAAACTGGAGGTGATAACGATGAAGGTTAATGACATAGAAGAACAAGTGAGTGACATAGAAGACAAGTTGATAGCAAGGAGATAAACTGAGGAAAAAAGAAAAACAATTAAAAGATCATGAGGATAGGTTAAGGGAAATAAATGAATGACAGCCTCAGAAGGAAAAATCTACATTTAATTTGGGTTCCTGAGGGCGGCGAAAGGGACAGAGGTCCAGAATATGTATTTGAACAAATCAGAGCTGAGAACTTCCCTAACTTTGGAAGGGAAACAAGCATTCAGACCCAGGAGATAGATCCCCCCCCCCTAAAATCAATAAAAACCACTCAACACCTCGACATTTAATAGTGAAACTTGCAAATTCCAAAGATAAAGAGAAGATCCTTAAAACAGCAAGAGACAAGAAATCTCTAACTTTTATGGGGAGAAACATTAGATAACAGCAGACCTCTCCACAGAGACCTGGCAGGCCAGAAAGGCCTGGCAGGATATATTCAGGGTCCTAAATGAGAAGAACATGCAGCCAAGAATACTTTATCCAGCAAAGCTCTCATTCAGAATAGAAAGAGAGATAAGGAGCTTCCAAGAAGGAAATTAGAGAAGAATTAAAAAGATTCATGGAAAATAATAAGAATGAAGATACAACCATTCAAAATCTTTGGGATACAGCAAAAGCAGTCCTGAGAGGGAAATACATCGCAATACAAGCATCCATCCAAAAACTGGAAAGACTCAAATACAAAAGCTAACCTTGCACCTAAAGGAGGTGGAGAAAAAAAGAGCAAAGAGATCCTACACCCAGCAGAAGAAGAGAGTTAATAAAAATTTGAGCAGAACTCAATGAATTAGAGACCAGAAGAACTGTGGAACAGATTAACAAACCAGGAGCTGGTTCTTTGAAACAATTAATAAGATAAATAAACCATTAGCCAGCCTTATTAAAAAGAAGAGAGAAAAGACTCAAATTAATAAAATCATGAACAAAAAAGGAGAGATCACTACCAACACCAAGGAAATACAAATGATTTAAAAAACATATTATGAGCATCTATACGCCAATAAATTTAGGCAATCTAGAAGAAATGGACACATTTCTGGGAACACACAAACTACCAAAATTGGAACAGGAAGAAATAAAAAACCTGAACAGGCCAATAACCAGGGAGGAAATTGAAGCAGTCATCAAAAACCTTCCAAGACACAAAAGTCCAGGCCCAGATGGCTTCCCTGGGGAATTCTATCAAACGTTTAAAGAAACCATACCTATTCTACTAAAGCTGTTCGGAAAGATAGAAAGAGATGGAGTACTTCCAAACTCATTCTATGAGGCCATCATCACTTTAATTACAAAACCAGACAAAGACCCCACCAAAAAGGAGAATTATAGACCAATATCCCTGACAAACACAAGTACAGAAATTCTGAACAAGATAGTATCCATTAGGATCCAATAGTACATTAAGAAGATTATTCACATGACCAAGTGGGATTTATCCCCAGGATGCAAGGCTGGTTCAACACTCGTAAAGCAATCAATGTGATTGATCATATCAGCAAGCGAAAAAACAAGAACCATATGATCCTCTCAATAGATGCAAAGAAAGCATTTGACAAAATACAGCATCCATTCATGATCAAAACTCTTCAGAGTGTAGGGATAGAGGGAACATTCCTCAGCATCTTAAAAGCCATCTACGAAAAGCCCACAGCAAATATCATTCTCAATGGGGAAGCCTTGGGAGCCTTTCCCCCAAGATCAGGAACAAGAGAGGGATGTCCACTCTCACCACTGCCATTCAACATAGTACTGAAAGTCCTAGTATCAGAAATCAGGCAACAAAAAGAAATAAAAGTCATTCAAATTGGCAGAGAATAAGTTAAACTCTCCCTCTTTGCAGATGACATGATACTGTACACAGAAAACACCAAAGACTCCACCCCAAGACTGCTAGAACTCGTACAGCAATTGAGCAGTGTGGCAGGATACAAAATCAATACCCAGAAATCAGTGGCATTTCTATACACTAACAATGAGACTGAAGAAAGAGAAATTAAGGAGTCAATCCCATTTACAATTGCACTGAAAAGCATAAGATAACTAGGAATAAACCTAACCAAAGAGGTAAAGGATCTATACCCTAAAAACTACAGAACACTTCTGAAAGAAATTGAGGAAGACACAAAGAGATGGAAAAATATTCCATGCTCATGGATTGGAAGAATTAATATTGTGAAAATGTCAATGCTACCCAGGGCAATTTACACATTGAATTCAATCCCTATCAAAATACCATGGGTTTTCTTCAGATTGTTGGAACAGATCATCTTAAGATTTTTTGGAATCAGAAAAGACCCCGAATAGCCTGGGGAATATTTAAAAAAAAAAAACATATCTGGGGACCTCACAATGCCAGATTTCAGGTTGTACTACAAAGCTGTGGTCATCAAGACAGTGTGGTACTGGCATAAAACAGACACATAGATCAATGGAACAGAATAGAGAATCCAGAAGTGGACCCTCAAATTTATGGTCAAGTAATATTCGACAAAGCAGGAAAGACCATCCACTGGAAAAAAGTCTCTTCAATAAATGGTGCTGTGAAAATTGGGCATCCACATGTAGAAGAATGAAACTGGACTATTCTCTGACACCATACACAAAGATAAACTCAAAATGCATGAAAGATCTAAATGTGAGACAAGATTCCATCAAAATTCTAGAGGAGAACACAGGCAACACCCTTTTTGATCTTGGCCACAGTAACTTCTTGCAAGATACATCCATGAAGGCAGGATAAAAAAAAAGCCAAAATGAAGTATTGGGAGTTCATCAAGATAAGAAACTTCTGCACAGCAAAAGGAATAGTCAACAAAACTAAAAGACAACCTACAGAATGGGAGAAGATATTTGCAAATGACCTATCAGATAAAGGACTAGTATCCAAGATCTATAAAGAACTCATGGAACTCAACACCAAAGAAACAAACAATCCAATCATGAAATGGGCAAAAGACATGAACAGAAATTTCACAGAGGAAGACATAGACATGGCCAACAAGCTCATGAGAAAATGCTCCACATCACTGGCAATCAGGGAAATACAAATCAAAACCACCATGAGATACCCCCTCACACCATTGAGGATATGGAAAATTAACAAGGCAGGAAACAACAAATGTTGGAGAGGATGCGGAGAAAAGGGAACACTCTTACACTCTTGATGGGAATGTGAACTGGTGCAGCCACTCTGGAAAACTGTGTGGAGGTTCCTCAGAGAGTTAAAAATAGATCTCCCCTACGACCTAGCAATTGCACTGCTGGGGATTTACCCCAAAGATACAGATGCAGTGAAACGCTGGGACACCTGCACCCTGATGTTTGTAGCAGCAATGTCCACAATAGCCAAACTGTGTAAGAAGCCTCGGTGTTTTTCGAAAGATGAATGGATAAGGCAGATGTGGTTTATGTATACAATGGAATATTACTCAGCCATTAGAAACAACAAATACCCACCATTTTCTTTGACGTGGATGGAACCAGAGGGTATTATTGCTGATCGAAATAAGTTAATCAGAGAAGGACAAACATTATATGGTCTCATTCATTTGGGGAATATAAAAAATAGTGAAAGGGAGTAAAGGGGAAAAGAAAAAAATGAGTGGGAAATATCAGAGAGGGAGACAGAACATGAAAGATTCCTAACTCTGGGAAACAAACAAGGGGTGGTGGAAAGGGAGGTGGGTGGGGGGTTGGGGTGACTGGGTGATGGGCACTGTGGGCGGCACTTGATGGGATGAGCACTGGGTGTTAGGCTATATATTGGCAAATTGAACTCCAAGAAAAAGAAATTAAAAAAAAATCTAGCACCGTGCCCGGTTGATCCCTGAACGATTGCTCTGGGAACCCCTATTCCGTGCCTACATTGGTTCCAGCCATACCACCACAGACCCCCTTCATGGAGAACCCCAGAAGACTACTGTTTGCACTAGCCTCACTTCAGCTTCAGTTGTCCTACCAGGGCACAATTTGCATGATGAGTCTAGGGATCACACTGGTCAGTATCCACTTTAGCTTTAGCTCTCCTGACAGGGATTCTCCTATGCAGAGCACCCTAGGATACCCTGATCTGTACTCCATCTCAGCAATAGTCACTCTTTCAGGGCACTCTCTGTTTGGAAAGTCCTGGAACACACCAGTTTACACCCATTTCAGCTTGAGCTACCTTACCAAGATGCCCTCTGTGCATAGAGTCCTAAGCCCTCCCTGCTTGCACCCCCTTTAGTCTCAGCCCTCCTGCCAGGGCGTTTTCTGCATAAAGAGCACAGGGACCTTCCAACCCATATACTGCCTCAGCTCTATCCACCTTTTCAGGGCACCCCCTGCACAGAGCACCCCAAGATACCCCAGCTTGCACCCACTTCAGCCTTAACTCTCCTGTCAGGTCAATCACTGCATGGAGAACACAGGGACAAAACTAATCTGTGCCGAGTTCAGTTTAGCTGTCCTGCCAGGGTTCCCACTACATAAAGAGTGCCAGGACCCCCAGCCCACACCGGACACAGATCCAGGAGCCAGCAAAAGTCACCAAGCACACATAGTCTACATAGGGGACACCATACACAAGACTGTTCTTTCAAGTTTGGGAGACTATCTGTTCCACTGAATCCAGAGAAGCAAACAGAAAGTTAAGCAAAATGGGAGACAGAGGAATATGCTCCAAGAGAAAGAACAAGAAAAAAAAAAACTCAGAAAAAGAACTAAAATAAATGGAAGTAAGCAACATGCTTGATAAACAATTTAAAGTAATGATCATAAAGATGCTAACCAGGCTGGAGAGAAGAGTGGATGAACTCAGTGAGATCTTTAATAAAGAGATTAAAAATACAAAAAGGATCTAAATAGAGTTGAAAGTACAATAACTGAAATAAGAAGTACACTATGTGGAATCAGCAATAGATTATTAGCAGATGCAGAAAAATGTATACATGGTCTAGAAGATAGAATAATGGGAAGCACTCAAACTGAATTGTAAAAAAAGAAAATAATTTTTAAAATGAGGATATGTTATAGAATCTCTTGGAAAACATCAAATGAACAAACATTCATATTATAGGGTTCCCAGGAGAAGAGAGAGAAATAGGCAGAAAATTTACTTGAAGAAATAACAGCTGAAAATATCTCTAACTTAGGGAAGGAAAATGACATTCAGGTCGAAGAAGCAAAAAAGTCCCAAACAAGATAAACCCAATATGTTTTTTTTTAAGATTTTATTAATTTTTTCATGAGAGACACAGAGAGAGAGAGGCAGAGACATAGGCAGAGCGAGAAGCAGGTTCTATGCAGGGAGCCCAATGTGGGACTCAATCCCAGGACTCCAGCATCATACCCTGAGCTGAAGGTAGATGGTCAACCGCTGAGCCACCCAGGGATCCCCCCAAGAAGTTCTATACCACAACACATAAGAATTAAAATGCCAAAGCTTAAAGATAAAAAAAGTTAATTTCATTTTTTAAATATTGATTGATTTATTGATTGAGCTAGAGAGAGACAGATAGTGTAAAAGTGAGGGGTGGGGCAGAGGCAGAAGGAGAAAGAATCTTAAGCAGACTCCTTGCTGTGTATGGAGCCTGATGCAGAGTTCAATCCCATGACCCTGAGATTATGACCTGAGCTCAAGAGTCAGTTGGCTAACCACCTGAGCCACCAAGGCACCCTGATAAAAATAGAATTTTAAAAGCAGCAAGAGAAGAAAAATATACCTGCAAGGGAAAACCTGCAAGGCTATCACTTGAATTTTATTTTAGCAGAAACTTTTCATGTGAGAAAAGAGTGACATGATTATTTCAACATGCTGAAAGCAGAAAACCTACAACCAAGAATACCCTACCTGGAAATGTTATCATTCAGATTTGAGAGAGATAGAAGTTTCTCAGACAAACAGTAATTAGAGGAGTTTATCGCCATTAAACCATCCTTACAAGAAATTATACAGGGACTTCTTTAAGTGGAAAAGAAATGGCCATAGGTAGATATAGGAAAACTATGAATAAAAAGATGTAAAATATGATAGCCTATACATAAAATTTGGAGGAGAAAGTAAAAACAAAGAAAAGAATAAAGCAAGATTTCTAAAATGTGTTTGAACTTAAATGACCATCAATTTAGCATGCTGCTATATACTTAGGATATAATATACGAATCTCATGGTAACTGCAAGCCCATGCCCATAATAGATACACACACACACACACACACACACACAAAGAGAAAAAGAAAACCAAGTATAACACTATAGAAGCTCATCAATCACAAGAAAGAGAACAAGAGAATGAGAAAGAAACAGAGAAGAACTATAACAATAACCAGAAAACAAATAACAAAATGGCAAGTACCTATCAATAATTACTTGAAATATAAATGGCCTTGGAATGCCTGGGTGGCTCAATTTATTAAGTGTCCAACTCCTGGTTTTTGGCTGAGGTCATGATCTCGTGGGTCATGAGATCAAGCCCCATGCTGGGCTCTGGGCTCAGTGGCATGTCAACTCAAAATTTCCCTCTGCCTCTCCATCTGCTTGTGTGTACTCTTTCTCTCTCTCTAAAGGAGATAAATAAATGTTAAAAAAAATAATTAAATGTTCCGAGGCCAAAGTGTTCCAATCAAAAGACAAAGGGTAGCAGAATGAATTTAAAAAAAAACAAACAAACAAACAAACACAAAACCAAGACTCATCTGTATTCTGTCTAAAAGAGATTTACATCACACCTAAAGACACATACAGACTGAAAGTGAATGGATGGAAAAACATTTACCATGTAAATGGAAGTGAAAAAAATCAAGAGTAACAATACTTGTATAAAACAAAATAGAATTTAAGCTGTAGCAGGAGACAAAGAAGGGCATTACTTAATGACAAATGGATCAATCCAAAATAGAGGATATAAACAATTGTAAATATTTACACATCCAACACTGGAGCATCTAAATACAAGAAGCAAATATTAACACATAAAGAGAGAAGTTGATGGCAATATAATAATAATAGGGGGCTTTAACTCCCCATTTACATCAATGGATAGATCACCAAGGCAGAAAATCAACAAGGAAACAATGTCTTTGAACAACACTTTGGACCATATGGATAATGGCTATATCCAGAAAATTTCAACCGAAACCAAAAGAGTATGCATTATTTTCAAGTGCATATAGGACATTCTCCAAAATATATCACATATTAGGCCACAAAACAAGCCTCAAAACTTTTAATAAGATTAAAATCATACTTTGCATCTTTTTTAAATCCCAACTGCATGAAACTAGAAACAAATCACAAGAATAAAAGCTGGAAAAACAAAAACATATGAGGGCTAAACACCATGATACTTAACAACTAACAGATCAATGAAACAATCAAAGAAGAACTTTGGGGCAGCCTGGGTGGCTCAGTGGTTTAGCGCTGTCTTCAGCCCAGGGCATGATCTTGGAGACCTAGGATCGAGTCCCACGTTGGGCTCCCTGAATGGAGCCTGCTTCTCCCTTTGCCTGTGTCTCTGCCTCTCTCTCTGTGTCTTTCATGAATAAATAAATAAAATCTTAAAAAAAGAAGAAGTTTAAAAAATACATAATGACAAATGAAAATGAAAACACATTGGTCCAAAACCTTTGGGAAATTGAAACCAGAACTGAGGGAAATATATAGCAATAGAAGCCTACTTCATGAAACAAGAAAAAGCTCAAATAAATGATTGGACCTTATACCTAAAGGAAATAGAGAAAGAAAATAAAGCCCAAAACGAGTATAAGGGAAGATTATATCATCTATATCTATATCTATCTATATCTATATCATCTATATATCTATCATCTATCTATCTATCTATCTATCTATCTATCTATCATCTATCAAGAGAGAGCAGAATTAAATGACAGATTTGTTTTAAGAAATAGGAAAAATAAATGAAAGCAAGAGCTGGATTCTTGAAAAGATACACAAAATTGACAAACCCTTTGACAAACTCATTAATAAAATAGAAAAAAACACAAATAAATAAAATTAGAAATGGGGAAAGTAACAACTGACACC
Source organism: Vulpes vulpes (assembly GCF_048418805.1). Taxonomy (NCBI): domain Eukaryota; kingdom Metazoa; phylum Chordata; class Mammalia; order Carnivora; family Canidae; genus Vulpes; species Vulpes vulpes. The sequence goes on along the minus strand of NC_132796.1, from coordinate 95,137,846 downwards.
ATAGAAATATGAGGAATTATAAAAGAATGCTTTGAAAAAGTATATACCAACAAATTGGGAAACCTAGAAGAAATAGATAAATTCTTTAAAAAAATATAATCTTCCAACACGGAACCAGGGATAGATAGAAACATATCAATTATAAGTAACTCCCCATTTACATCAATGGATAGATCACCAAGGCAGAAAATCAACAAGGAAACAATGTCTTTGAACAACACTTTGGACCATATGGATAATGGCTATATCCAGAAAATTTATCAATTATAAGTAACAACATTGAATCAGTAATTAAAATATCAATTATAAGTAACATATTATTTATATCAATTATAAGTAACAACATTGAATCAGTAATTAAAATAAATAAATAAAAGTCCAGAACAAGATAGGTTCACAGGTGGATTCTACTGGACATTTAAAGAAGAGCATTTAAAGAGCTATTCTCCTCAAACTATTCCAAAAAGTAGTAGAGGAAGAAAAGCTTCCAAATACATTTTATGAGGTTAACATTACCCTGAAACCAAAACCAGACAAAGACACCAAAACAACAACAACAACAACAAAAACAAAAACAACTACAGGCCAATATCCCTCCCAGAAGAACATAGACAGAAACAAATCCTCAACAAAATATTAGCAAAGTGCATTCAAAATACATTAATTGGATCATTTAGCACAATCAAATGGGAATTATTCTGAGGAAACAAGAAAGGTTCAATATTTGTGAATTAATCAACGTGATACACCACATCAAGGAAACAAAGGATACAAAGCATATGATCATCTCAATAGATATAGAAAAAGCATCTGACAAAGTTCAACATCCATTCACGGTAAAAAAAAAATCTGAGTTTAGAAACAATATACCTCAACATAATAAAAGCCATATATGAAAATCTCACAGCCAACATCATATTCAATGATGAAAAACCAAGAGCTTTCCCTTTAGGATCAGGAACAATACATGTATGTCAACCCTCACCACTTTTACTCAACATAATGTTGTAAGTTATAACCATGGCAATCAGACAAGAAAAATAAATAATAGTTATCCAAAAACAATGGTAAGAACGAAGTTACACCTCACTATTTGCATATGATGTGATATATTTAGAAAAGCATAAAGACTCTACCAAAAAAACTGCTAGAATAAATAAATTCATTGAAGTTTCAGGTACAAAATTAATACCAAGAAATTAGTAGCATTTCTATGTACTAATAATTAAGTAGCAGAAAGAAATAATTCAATTTACAATGATGTGGAAAAGAATAAAATATTGAGGAATAAACTTAACCAAGGGGGTGGAAGAACTACATATCAAAAACTATAAAACATTAATGAATGAAGTTGAATATGACACAGACAAGTGGAAAGATAGTCCATACTCATGGATTGAAATAATTAATTGTTAAAATGTCCATACTACTTAAAGCAATCTACAGATTCAATGCACTCTCTATCAAAATATCTGTAGCATTTTCCACAGAAGTAGAAGAAACATCCTAAAATTTGTATGGAACCACAAAATACCCTGAATAGCCAAACCAATTTGGAGAAAGAAAAGAAAGCTAGAGGTATCAGAATTCTAGTTTTTCAGATATACTACAAACCCATAATAATAAAAACAGCATGGTGCTGGCACAATAATAGACACACAGATCAATGGAACAGAATCCAGACATATATCATTTATACGGTTAATTAATTCATGACAAAGGAGAATACAGTGTCTTCGACAAATGGTGTTAGGAAAATTAGACAGCTACATGTAAATAATGAAGCTGGGCCACCTTCTTATATCATACACAAAAATAAACTCAGAATAGATTAACGACATAAATATGATACCCAAAACTATAAAAATCCTAGAAAGGAACACAGGCAGTAATTTCTCTGACATCAGCCATAGCAACATTTTTCTAGATATCTCTCCTAAGGCAAGGAACCAAAAGCAAAAATAAACTACTGGTAGTGCATCAAAATAAAAACCATTTTCAGAGTGAAAATGAAAAGACAGCCTACTGAATAGGAGAAGATATTTGCAAATGATACATCTGATAAAGGGTAAATATCCAAAAATTATTAAGAATTTATACAACTCCACACTAAAAGAACTCCAATCCAATTAAAAAGTAGTCAGAAGACCTGAATAGACATTTCCCCAAGAAAATATACAGTTGGTCAACAGATTCACAAAAAGATGCTCAACATCACTAATCATCAGGGAAATGCAAATCAAACCATAGTGAGAAATCACTTTACACCTGTTAGAATGGCTGAAATCAGCAAGGCAAGAAATAACCAGTGTTGACAAGGATGTGGAGAAAAAGAAAACCCTCATGAACTGTTAGTAGGAATGTAAACTGGTACAGTCACTGTGGAAAACAGTATGGAAACTTCTTATAAGAAATAGAGCTATCATCTGGTCCAGGATTTCCACTGCTGGGTATTTACACAAAGAAAATTAAAACACTAATTCAAAAAGGTATATGCACCCTTATGTTGATTGCAGCATTATTTACAATAGCCAAGATTAAAAAGCTACCTAAGTATCCATTGATAGACGAATAAATAAGGAAGATGTGGTATAAACATATAATGGAATATTATTCAGCCATAAGAAACAATGAGAATGTGCTAATGAGACAACATGGATGGACCTAGAGGGTATTATACTAAGTGAAATTAGTGATATTTAGAAAGAAAAAAATTTCACTCATGTGGGGAATCAAAAAATTTAAAAAAAAATGAATAAACAAACCAAAAGCAGAATCAGCCCTATAAATACAGAGAACAAATTGAAGATTGCCAGAGTAGAGGGGTGGAGTGATAGGCAGAATAGGTGAAGGGGAATGAGAGATACAGGCTTCCAGTTATAGAATGAATAAATCATGGATATAAAAGGCACAGTGTAGGGAATAATGTCAGTGATGCTGTGATAGCATTGTGCGAAGACAGATGGTAGCTACTTGTGGTGAGCATAGCATACGTATAGAGAAGTTGAGTCACAATGTTTTACAGTTTAAACTGTAGCATTCTCAAAAAAAAATAAACTGTAGTATTCTCTGTCAGGTATACTCAAATAAAATAATTTTAATAATTAAAACTACAGAAAATGAGGAGAGGTGGGAAGTGTCCAAATATCCACCCATGAATGTAACTTATGTGTTGGAAGTAAAATGAGCATAGGTAGAAATTATCCAAATAAACACCTCTGAAAGTAACTTATATGTTGGGAGAAGGCTGGGTAAAAAAGGAATGTTCTGAATATTACATTTATGAGTTTGTTTGGATGTCATCCAAAATTACTGAAAAGAATGAACAAACCTATATGCCAAATCCCAGAACCATGTTTGAGTTGTTCAGCATACATTCCAGACTAAGAATCAATGTTACAAACAGGTAAAACTGCCATAAGCTTTGAGAATAACTTGAAAACATGACATTTTGGATTTTAGAAATACTTTTCATGGCAATAGAGATGGGTAAAACACATACGTTTATGTGGCACAGAGTTTTGTCTTTTTTTTTTTTAATTTTTTTTTAACTTTTATTTATTTATGATAGTCACACAGAGAGAGAGAGAGAGGCAGAGACACAGGCAGAGGGAGAAGCAGGCTCCATGCACCGGGAGCCCGATGTGGGACTCGATCCCGGGTCTCCAGGATCGCGCCCTGGGCCAAAGGCAGGCGCCAAACCGCTGCGCCACCCAGGGATCCCCAGAGTTTTGTCTTATGTCAGTAATTGGCTTGGGCTTCTGAGATATTTCTATCAATCCTTTCAAAATAAAGTTAGAAGTGAACATTCTATGGGTGAACAAAATTTCTTTTTAAAAAAGATTCTATTTATTTACTGGGCGAGGTGTGGTGGTGATGGAGAACATAAGCAGTGGGAGCAGCAAAGAGAAAGGGAGAAGGAGGCTCTCTGCTGAGTAGGGATCCAAATGTGGGGCTCTATCCCAAGATCCTGGGACTATGACCTGAGCTGAAGGCAAACACTTTTTAACTGACTGAGCCACCCAGGAGCCCCAGATGAACAAAATTTCTGTATTCAAGATATCTAAATATTTGGAGTGCATTATTTCTGACTCATTTACCATGACTTTTTAAAACTTTTATTTTGAGATAATTGTAGACCCACACATAATTGTAAGAAATAATGTAAGGAGATACAATGTACCATTTAACCAGTTTCTTCCAGTGGTAACATTTTTGCAAATGTATAGTACAATATTACAACTAAGATACTAACATTGACCCAATCAAGATACAAAATATTTTCAACACCACAAGGAGTTTTTAGTTGTCTCTTATAGCTATTCTTACTTTTTCTCTACCGTCCCTTCCTCCTAACCTGTAGAGACCTCTAATCTGTTCTCTATTTCTGTAAATCTGTCATCCCAGTTGCTTTTAGGAGATAATTTCTATTGGTTCTCACTCTTATCTTTCTGCCTTTGTTTGTGACATTTACTCAAGTAACTTTCCAGTAAAGCACTTTCGGTTCAATGTAAACTCTTCCTTTGCTGAAGGAAATAAATATCCAGGAAATGCAAGCTAAGTTGAAATAGAAATATCAAAAGTTTTAAGTCATTCATTCAATAGTTATTTATTGAGTGTTATATACAGGATATTTTTCTACACATTAGGGGATGTGGTGAGTAAGACAGAAAAGGTCCTAGTCCATATGGATCTTATATTCTAATGGGAGAAGCACATAATGGAGAAATTTTAGGATATTAAAAGTAAAAGGTGTAAAGGCAGATATCTTATTTGCATTGTTCACTTTTTGATTTAAAAAGATGCTTACACATGAGAAAATGCTCTGCATCACTGGCCATCAGGGAAATACAAATCGAAACCACAATGAGGGGCAGCCCCGGTGGTTCAGCGGTTTAGCGCCGCCTTCAGTCCAGGGTGTAATCCTGGAGACCCGGGATCAAGTCCCGCATCGGGCTCCCTGTATGGAGCCTGCTTCTCCCTCTGCCTGTGTCTCTGCCTCTGTCTTTCTCTCTCTGTCTCTGTGTCTCTCATGAATAAATAAATAAATAAATTAATTAATTAAAAATTAATTAATTAATTTAAAAAACACAATGAGATAACCCCTCACACCAGTGAGAATGGGGAAAATTAACAAGACAGGAAACAACAAATGTTGGAGAGGATGTGGAGAAAGGGGAACCCTCTTGCACTGTTGGTGGGAATGTGAACTGTGTGCAGCCGCTCTGGAAAACTGTGTGGAGGTTCCTCAGAGAGTTAACCATAGAACTGCCCTATGACCCAGCAATTGCACTGCTGGGGATTTACCCCAAAGATACAGATGCAGTGAAATGCTGGGACACCTGCACCCCGATGTTTATAGCAGCAATGTCCACAATAGCCAAACTGTGGAAGGAACCTCGGTGTCCATCAAAAGATGAATGGATAAAGATGTGGTCTATGTATACAATGGAATATTACTCAGCCATTAGAAACTACAAATACCCACCATTTGCTTTGATGTGGATGGACCTGGAGGGTATTATGCTGAGTGAAATAAGTCAATCAGAAATGGACAAATATTATATGGTCTCATTCATTTGGGGAATATAAAAATTAGTGAAAGAGAATAAAGGAAATGAGAGAAAATGAGTGAAAATATCAGTGAGGGTGACAAAACATGAGAGACACCTAACTCTGTGAAATGAACAAGGGGTAGTGGAAGGGGAGGTGGGGCAGGGGTTGGGGTGACTGGGTGATGGGCACTGAGGGGGGCACTTGGCAGGATGAGTGCTGGGTGTTATGTGATATGTTGGCAAAGTTAACTCTAATTTAAAAATTAAAAAAATAAAATAAAAAGATGCTTACAACATAGTAGTTAGTTATTTAAGTGCTATTTATAGTGCCCTCATAGTAGTCCATGGTTCTATGCACTAAGAGTTTGGCAGTATAAGACAAAATTCCCAGCTCTCACAGGGCTTACATGAATCCCAAAGATAGCTGGCAGAAAATAGGTTTTCAATAACGTGCTGCAGCCACTTTTGCTACTGTCATTGCTTTTACCATTGTTAATATTTACTTCAGTTTATTCATAAATGTAATTATTGTGACGACTTTGGAACATAAGAACAAATATATGAGGAAATCCAGTGCACATGATATAAATGTTAAAGTTAATATACTATAATCTTTCCTCTCATAACCACAATTTTACTCCTAGTGAGCAGTATTCTAGCCTTCTTTTTACCCACTGGACAAGCCTAGTCAACTATCAGTTCACTACTTATTCGGAACACACCATGGGAATGCAGATTGTCACTTGAATGCGGGAAAGTAGCATTATTGATAATATTAAACAGCTCGTGTTGTAGAAAACAAACAAACAAAAAAAAACAAGAAACAAAAGTTTTCTTTTGTAGTGCATCATTGTTTTCTGGCACAATTCATTGTATTGATTGGGTAAAGCATAGAGGTGTATGTAGCACATCAGTTTGTTTTAAGGCAGTTATTGCTGACATACAATATAATAAATCAAATTAATATGACATAACTCAATTCCTGAATATTTCCAAACCTTGGGCAGAATGTTCAGGATTGGGCCAGGTACAAAGAGCATTTCCCAAGGATATCAGATTGAACATGTATAATAGCAAGTTGCTACTCAAGATCAACATGCTTACACATACTTGTATGGGGGGTTTGGGGTTGCTTGTTCCCCTTGATGAAATGAGAAGGCTTTCATCTAATATGCTTCCACTTCAAAGAGTGGAGTGTAATATTATTTTGTACATAAATGGATGCTCTTTCTGAGATTTTTCTCTCCTGACCTTGCTAATCTTCTCCCCACTGATTGGGTGTTGGTTGTTTGCAGAATACATTTGTTGAGGATTTTTTTATCTTTTTAATCTCTTTTTTTTTTTTTTGGTAGATACATAAAGATTCAAGGATCAAATATAATCTCAGGGGAAGTCCAAGCTTTTCTTTTATTGAAAGGGTCTCCAAAGCAGAATCCAGGCCAATAAGATGACATTTCTAAGTGTTTGAATTTCTGGTGGTTTATTCTATACAGATGTAAATTTAACATTATCTGGCCTTTAAAGGAAGAGCACATGAGAGTATAACAAAACCAAACCAAAAATAGCAAAGAGAAACACTTCTGTGGAAATGTCTGACATTAGTAACATGCTTTTCCATCACCATTGCAACTATCATAATCTTGACACTCATCTTCATGACTAAAACCATGTTAAAAATCCCTTAACTTAGAAGGCCTGCTTTTACTGCCTCTCAATAGATTCATCTCTCCTCACTCTGGCTTCACATCAGTACTTTTTGTACATTTTTTTCCTGGAATTGTCTTCATAAGACATTTTTGTCCTTTCATCAAGTTATGATAAAAGTAAAGCAAAAAAAAAAAAAAAATGAATGGCTACCTTTGCCATTCAATCTGGGTTGAAGTCTTGGAATCTGTATTTTTAAAGCTCCCAGATCATGCTGAAGTGTAAGGAAGATTGGAGAATTGCTGGACTGCAAATTCAAAGTCTTCAATTTGATATCTAAAGTCCAATTTAATCTGACTTGGGAGTTGTTATATTTACCTGAAAATATGTTTTGAAAAGCAGTAAGTTTTGTTAATTTTAATTATCTTTTAACTAACTTGAATATGAACAAGATTTCCTTTCATTGATCCAAAAGAAGTGAAATTTTAATGCAGATCTGAGTATCACACAGGGAGGATACGAAATACTAAACCATCAAATTCATGACAACCTAACTTTAAAAGGCAGATTTTTTTCATTTTTTAAAGTGCTAAAAAAGGCCTTTGGCCACAGCTTTGTACATAACAGAAAAAAAATTAAACAATGCAATAAATGATATAGCTGCAAATAAAGTCTTTCTTTTAGGGTTAAGACAGCTAAAATTAGCATATACTTTGAGTATGTTTGACTGCTTATTCAAAATACTTACAGGAACAAGGCTTATTGTGAAAGCCTTGTTGCATTAAACACAAATATATGAAACCCATTTCATTGTCTGAGTAGTCTAAAGGAAGAATAAGTTATTTAGTAGAGCAACATGCTAAAAATATTTTTTTAATTTTAATTATTTTTAAAATTTATTTACTCATGAGAGACACACAGAGAGAGAGGTGGAGATGTAGGCAGAGGGAGGAGCAGGCTCCCTACTTACTGAAAATATTGATGGCTTAGAAATAGCAAGTTATCTTACCTCCTTCAAAATTGTGGTAATTAATCTATTTCTTCAGTAGTAAATTCTGAAGCTATCAGAAGGTTTTGGTGTTTACCCGATCAATAATGTTTATTCATTTTCCTTTAAATCTTAGGCCTTTGCCAAAAACTTAATTATTGATGCTTTATATTTTTAAAATTTCATATAACTTTGGCATATGTAACTTACTTATAATTATGGTCCACAATCACATTGAGCATATTTTCATACTAAACACTTGAACTAAACAACTATGTAAAAGGGAATTTTGCTGAGATTAAGATGTCTTCCTCCATATCTTTGATCATAAAGTGCATACTGTGTTATTTGTTGCTGTGTAAAAATTACCTCTTATACTAAACTTATAATAAACAGTGGTTTAAAACAATCAACATTCATTAATCACAGCTTTTATGAGTTAAGAATTTAGGAAACAGTAAACTGGGTAATTTTGGCTCAAGATTCCACATGAGGAGGTGATCAATAGTCCTGTTTTTCCTTGAACTGAGGGAAATAAGAAGATGCAGGATTTCAGTTTTGAAAATGGGACAGTTGCCTCGACATTTATAATGAAACTTGCAAATTCCAAAGATAAAGAGAAAATCTTTAAAGCAGTAAGAGACAAGAGATTCTTAACTTATATGGGGAGAAATATCAGATAAACAGTAGAACTCTCCACAGAGTTCTGGCAGGCCAGAAGGGCTGGCAGGATATATTCAGAGTAATAATTGAGAAAAACATGCAGCCAAGAATACTTTATGCAGCAAGGCTGTCATTCAGAATAGAAGGAGAGATAAAGAGCTTCCAAGATAGGCAGAAACTAAAAGAATATATGACTACCAAACCAGTTCTGAAAAAAATATTAAAGGGACCCTGTAAAAGAAAGAGGAAGCCCAAGGAAATAAACAAAAACAAGGACTGAATATATATTATGATGACACTAAGTTCATATCTTTCAATAGTTACTCTGAACATGAATGGGCTAAATTATCCCATCAAAAGATGGAGGGTTTCAGACTGGATAAAAAAGCAGGACCCACCTCTTTGCTATCTACAAGACACTCATTTTATTTTTTTAATTGTTTTAAAAGATGTTTTATTTAATCCAATATGTCCAAATTATCAACATTTCAATAAAAATACTCTTGAGATGTTTTATTGATTCTTCATACTATGTTTAAAATACAGTGTAAATTTTATACTTTACAGCACATCTCCAGTGCTCAATAGCCATTCATGACCAGAGCAATTGTACACAATTTGTTTTTGCTCTTTCACGTTTAGATGTATTTTTCACCTGAAGTGGATTTTCGAGTGTGCTTATGTCATAGGAATCTAGCTTAATTTTTTCCCTATAAGTATCAAATTGACCAAGAACCAATGTATTGAAAAGACAGTCCATCCGCATTGTTCTACTGTGATACTTTTCTCTTAAGTCGAGTGTCCACGTAGGTGTGAACCTGGGACTGAACTCTTCTTGCCACTTGTCTATTGGTTTATGCTGGCACTACTACTATGCGATTTTAATTACTACAATATTTGCGTAAGTCCTGGTATCTGGTAGGAAAATTACTCCTACCGGTTCTTTTTTTTATATAAATTTATTTTTTATTGGTGTTCAATGTGCCAACATATAGAATAACACCCAGTGCTCATCCCGTCAAGTGCACACCTCAGTGCCCATCACCCAGTCACCCACACCTGCCGCCCACCTCCCCTTCCAACACCCCTAGTTTGTTTCCCAGAGTTGGGAGTCTTTCATGTTCTGTCTCCCTTTCTGATATTTCCCACTCCTTTTTTCTCCTTTACCCTTTATTCTCTTTCAATATTTTTTATATTCCCCAACTGAATGAGACCATATAATGTTTGTCCTTCTCTGATTGACTTATTTCACTCAGCATAATACCCTCCAGTTCCCTCCACATCGAAGCAAATGGTGGGTATTTGTCATTTCTAATGGCTGAGTAATATTCCATTGTATACATAAACCACATATTCCTTATCCATTCATCTTTCGATAGACACCGAGGCTCCTTAAACAGTTTGGCTATTGTGGATATTACAGCTATAAACATCGGGGTGTGGGTGTACCGGCGTTTCATTACATCTGTATCTTTGGGGTAAATCCCCAGCAGTGAAATTGCTGGGTCGTAGGGTAGATTTTTAACTCTTTGAGGAACCTCCACACAGTTTTCCACAGTGACTGCACCAGTTCACATTCCCAACAACAGTGCAAGAGGATTCCCCTTTCTCCACATCCTCTCTAACATTTCTGGTTTCCTGCTTTGTTAATTTTCCCCATTCTCACTGGTGTGAGGTGGTATCTCATTGTGGTTTTGATTTGTATTTCCCTGTGGCAAGTGATGCAGAGCATTCCTCATGTGCTTGTTGGCCATGTCTATGTCTTCCTCTGTGAGATTTCTGTTCATGTCTTTTGTCCATTTCATGATTGGATTGTTTGTTTCTTTGCTGTTGAGTTTAAGAAGTTCTTTATAGATCTTGGACACTAGCCCTTTATCTGATATGTCATTTGCAAATACCTTCTCCCATTCTGTAGGTTGTCTTCTAGTTTTGTTGACAGTATCTTTTGCTGTGCAAAAGCTTCTCATCTTGATGAAGTCCCAATACTTCATTTTTACTTTTGTTTCTCTTGCCATCATGGATAAATCTTGCAATAAGTTACTGTGGCCAAGTTCCGGAAGGGTGTTGCCTGTGTTCTCCCCTAAGATTTTGATGGAATCTTCTCTCACATTATGATCTTTCATCCATTTTGAGTTTATCTTTGTGTGTGTTTCAAGAGAGTGGTCTAGTTTCATTCTTCTGCATGTGGATGTCCAATTTTCCGAGCACCATTTACTGAAGAGACTGTCTTTCTGCAGTGGATAGTCTTTCCTCCTTTGTCAAATATTAGTTGACCACAAAGTTGAGGGTCCAATTCTGGATTCTCTATTCTGTTCCATTGATCTATATGTCTGTTTTTGTGCCAGGACCACACTGTCTTGATGACCACAGCTTTGTAGTACAACCTGATCTGGCATTGTGATGCCCCCAGATATGGTTTTCTTTTTTAAAATCCCCCTGGCTATTTGGGGTCTTTTCTGATTCCACATAAATCTTAAAACAATTTTTTGCAACTCTCTGAAGAAAGCCCATGGTATTTTGATAGGGATTGCATTAAACATGTAAATTGCCCTGGGTAACATTGACATTTTCACAATATTAATTCTTCCAATCCATGAGCATGGAATATTTTTCCATCTCTTTGTGTCTTCCTCAATTTCTTTCAGAAGTGTTCTGTAGTTTTTAGGGTATAGATCCTTTACCTCTTTGGTTAGGTTTATTCCTAGGTATTTTATTCTTTTGGGTGCAATTGTAAATGGGATTGACTCCTTAATTTCTCTTTCTTCAGTATCATTGTCAGTGCATAGAAATGCCATTGACTTCTGGGCATTGATTTTGGATCCTGCCACACTGCCAAATTGCTGTATGAGTTCTAGCAATCTTAGGGTGGAGCCTTTTGGGTTTTCTATGTACAGTATCATGTCATTGGCGAAGAGGGAAAGTTTGACTTCTTCTTTGCCAATTTGAATTCCTTTTATTTCTTTTTGTTGTCTGATTGCTGAGACTAGGACTTCTATTACTACGTGGAATAGCAGTGGTGAGAGAGGACATCCCTGTCTTATTCCTGATCTTAGGGGAAAGGCTCCCAGCGCTTCCCCATTGAGAATGATATTTGCTGTGGGCTTTTCGTAGATGGCTTTTAAGATGTTGAGGAATGTTCCCTCTATCCCTACACTCTGAAGAGTTTTGATCAGGAATGGATGCTGTATTTTGTCAAATGCTATCTCTGCATCTATTGAGAGGATCATATGGTTCTTGTTTTTTCTCTTGCTGATACGATGAATCACATTGACTGTTTTACGAGTGTTGAACAAGGCTTGCTTCCCGGGATAAATCCTACTTGGTTATGGTGTATAATTTTCTTAATGTATTGATGTATCCTATTGGATAGTATCTTGTTGAGAATTTTTGCATCCATGTCCATCAGGGATATTGGTCTATAATTCTCCTTCTTGGAGGGGTCTCTGTCTGGTTTTGGAATTAAGGTGATGCTGGCCTCATAGAAAGAGTTTGGAAGTACTCCATCTCTTTCAATCTTTCCAAACAACTTTAGTAGAAGAGGTGTGGTTTCTTCTTTACACGTTTGATAGAATTTCCCAGGGAAGCCATCTGGCCCTGGACTTTTGTGTCTTCAGGGTTTTTGATGACTGCTTCAATTTCCTCCCTAGTTATCGGCCTATTCAGGTTTTGTATTTTTTCCATTTCCAGTTTTGGTAGGTTTTGGTTTTCCAGAAATGAGTCCATTTCTTCTAGATTGCCTTATTTACTGGTGTACAACTGTTCATAATATGTTTTTAAAATCGTTTGTATTTCCTTGGTGTTGGTAGTGATCTCTCCTTTATCATTCATGATTTTATTAATTTGAGTCTTCTCTCTCTTCTTTTTTATATGGCTGGCTAATGGTTTATCTACCTTATTAATTCTTTCAAAGAACCAACTCCTGGTTCTGTTGATCTGTTCCACAGTTCTTCTGGTCTCGATTTCGTTGAGTTCTGCTCAAATCTTAATTAACTCTGTTCTTCTGCTGGGTGTAGGATCTAATTGCTGTTTTTTTCTTGAGCTCCTTTAGGTGAATGGTTAGCTTTTGTATTTGAGTTCTTTCCAGTTTTTGGATGGATGCTTGTATTGTGATGTATTTTCCCCTCAGGACTGCTTTTGCTGTATCCCAAAGATTTGGAATGGTTGTACCTTCATTCTCATTAGTTTCCATGAATCTTTTTAATTCTTCCTTAATTTCCTTGTTGACCCTTTCATCTTTTAGCAGGATTGTCCTTATCCTCCACGTCTTTGAAATCCTTCCAAACTTCTTGTGATGTAGTTCTAATTTCAAGGCATTATGGTCTGAGAATATGCAGGGGATGATCCCAATCTTTTGGTATCAGTTCAGACCTGATTTGTGACCCAGTATGTGGTCTATTCTGGAGAAAGTTCCATGTGCACTTGAGAAGAATGTGTATTCAGTTGAGTTTGGATGTAAAGTTCTGTAGAGATCTGTGAAATCCATCTGGTCCAGTGTATCATTTAAAGCTCTTGTTTCTTTGGAGATGTTGTGTTTAGAAGACCTATTGAGTGTAGAAAGCGCTAGATTGAAGTCACCAAGTATAAGTGTATTATTAGCTAAGTATGTCTTAACTTTGGTTATTAATTGATTGATATATTTGGCAGCTGCCACACTCGGGGCATATATATTGATGATTGTTAAGTCCTTTTGTTGGATAGATCCTTTAAGTATGATATAGTGTCCCTCTTCATGTCTCACTACAGTCCTCGGGATAAATTTTAGTTTATCTGATGATATAAAGATGGCTACCCCTGCTTTCTTTTGAGGACCATTTGAATGGTAAATTTTTCTCCAACCTTTTATTTTCAGGCTGTAGGTGTCCTTCTGTCTAAAATGAGTCTCTTGTAGACAGCAAATAGATGGGTCCTGCTTTTTTATCCAGTCTGAAACCCTGCGCCTTTTAATGGGGTCATTAAGCCCATTCACGTTCAGAGTTACTATTGACAGATATGAGTTTAGTGTCATCATGACATTGATTCTGTCCTTGTTTTTGTGGATTGTTCCATTGGACTTCTTCTTAATTTCCTGTGTCTGAATGCCTGTTTCCCTTCCCAGATTAAGAAAGTGTTCAGCTATGTTTTGTTCAAATACATATTCTGGACCTCTGTCCCTTTCAGCGCTCTCGGGAACCCCAATTAAACATAGATGTTTCTTCCTCAGGCTGTCACTTATTTCCCTTAATCTATCCTCATGATCTTTTAACTGTCTCTTTTTTCCTCAGTTTCCCTCTTTGCCATGAACTTGTCTTCTATGTCACTTATTCGTTCTTCCACCTCATTAACCCTCGTCATTAGGTCCTCTAGTTTGGATTGCATCTCATTTAATTGATTTTTAATTTCTGCCTAATTAGATCTAAATTCTGCAGTCATGAAGTCTCTTGAGTCCTTTATGCTTTTTTCTAGAGCCACCAGTAGCTTTATAATAGTGCTTCTGAATTGGCTTTCTGACATGGAATTGTAATCCAGATTTTGTAACTCTGTGGGAGAGAGGACTGTTTCTGATTCTTTCTTTTGAGGTGAGGTTTTCCTTCTAGTAATTTTGCTCAGTTCAGAGTGGCCACAAAAAAAGTTGTATTGGGAAAATGAGAAAAAGAGAGAAGAGAAAGAAGAAAAGAAAAAGAAAACAAGAAAGAAAAAGGGAAAAAAAGAGAGAAGAAAAGAAAAAAAGAGAAAAAGGGGGAAGCAAACAGAAATCAAAAAACAAAAAAACAAGGGGAGTATCCACTGATTATGTATACTGTAAATTCATCGACTTCCCCTGGAACTTTCCAGTGCTGCTTGTTCAATAATTTGTTTTTTCCCTGTCCATCTAGCTGGTCTTCTAGGGGAGGGGCCTGCTGTGCTGATTTTCAGGTGTTAGCATTTCAGAGTTCTGCTCAGCCCCCTGCCTAGTGCAGGGCTCATTGAAATATGTTTAAGCTGTTTATCCGGAGAGGCCCCTGTGAGGCTCAGTGCGGATTGTTTATCCTGTGAGGCCCCAGGAAGAACAACAACAGTGGCTGCAGCCAGCTCTGGAGCCCTAGATTCAAGCTCTTGCAGTAACTAAGGAGCTTTCAGTCTGCAGGGGCCTGGATGCTCCGGGGGCGAGGCCGCTGATCTGTTCAGCTCGGGGCAGGAGTGTCCTTTCTCTTCTGTGCCCTCCGGGACTCTGCCTGTCCCTTGGTGAGCGCTGGATCTTTGGCTGTGTCCCCGGCTCCCCTTGCTCCCGGGCCTGTACTGTTGGAACTGCGCTCCTGGCTGCTCAGCCCCCTCTGCACGGAGCCTCTTCTGAGCCACTCCACTAGGCGCCTCCCTCAGTGCAGAGCCTCCGCCCGAGTCCCTCTGGGCTGCTCCCGGGTCCAGCCGGGCGTGCGCTGCAGCCCTTAAGGGAGCTAGGCCGCGGGGTGTGGCGTGCTCTTCCCGGGACACAGGTCCTCTGCTAGTGCCCCTGGGAGCCTGAGGACATCCCCACCCCTCCTGGGATCCTGCTACAACTCCTTGTGAGCGCCTTTCTGTCCAGAAAGATTGATGAAGCTCCTGCTTCTCTGGGACGGGGCTTTCCTGTCTTGGGGGCACTTGCCTCGGCCTTAGCCCGGCTCCTCGTGGAACCCCTCCCCCTTGGATGCCTTTTGTTTCATTATTTCTTTTCTTCTGTCTTCCTACCTTGATGGAAGCCTGAACTCTTCTCACTGTAGCATCCCAGCTGTTCTCTCTTTAAATCTCAGGCCGAATTCGTAGATTTTCAGGATGATTTGAAGGTTATCTAGGTAATATGGTGGGTACAGGTGACTTGGAGACCCTACTCTTCCGCCATTTTGCCCCGCCTCTCTAGACACTCATTTTTTTTTAAATTGTTTTTTTTTTAATTTTTATTTATCTATGATAGTCATACAGAGAGAGAGAGAGAGAGAGAGGCAGAGACACAGGCAGAGGGAGAAGCAGGCTCCATGCACCGGGAGCCTGACGTGGGATTCGATCCTGGGTCTCCAGGATCGCGCCCTGGGCCAAAGGCAGGCGCCAAACCGCTGCACCACCCAGGGATCCCATAGACACTCATTTTAGAACTAACTACACCTCCAGCCTGAAAATGAAACATTGGAGAACCATTTGTCATTCAAATGGTCCACCAAAGAAAGCTGGGGTAGCAATCCTCATATCAGATAAATTAAAGTTTATCACGAAGACTGTAGTAAGAGATGAAGAGGAACACTATATCATACTTTAGGGGTCTATCCAACAAAAAGACCTAACAATCATGAACACTTATGCCCCTGATGTGGGAGCTGCCAAGTGTATCAATCAATTAATAATCAAAGTTAAGGCATACTGAGATAATAATACACTAATAGTAGTAGACTTCAATCAGGATTTTCAGCAAATGACAGATCTTCTAAGCAGAACATCACCAAATAATCAAGGGTTTTAAATGATACACTGGATTTCACAGGTATATACAAACTTTCCATCCAAATGCAACTGAATATATATTCTTCTCTGTGCACACGGAACATTCTCCAGAATAGACCACATACTGGGTCACAAATCAGGTATCAACTAATACCAAAAGACTGGGAATCTCCCCCCTCATATTTTCAGACCATAATGCTTTGAAACTAGAACTCAATCACAAGAAGAAATTTGGAAGAAACTCAAACATGTGGAGGCTAAAGAACATCCTACTAAAAGATGAATGGGTCAACCAGAAAATTACAGAAGAATTGAGAAGATTCAAAGAAACTAATGAAAATGAAGATAAAGCCATTCAAAATCTTTGGGATACAGCAAAAGCAGTCCTATGTGGGAAATACATCACAATACAAGCATCCTTCAAAATAATGGAAAAAAAAAAAAACAAATACACAAGCTAACCTTGCACCTAAAGGAACTGGAGAAATTACAGCAAATAAAACCTACACCAAGCAGAAGAGAGTTAATAAATAGCTGAGCAGAACTCAAAAAATAGAGACCAGAAGAACTGTAGAACAGATGTACAAAACCAGGAGTTGGTTCTTTGAAAGAATTAATAAGATAGATAAACCAAAAGCCAGCCTTATTAAAATAAAAAGAGAAAAGACTCAAAGTAATAAACACATGAATGAAAAAGGAGAGATTCCCCACCAATGCCAAGGAAATACAAACGATTTTAAAAACATATCATGAGTAGCTATATGCCAATAAATTAGGCAATCTAGAAGGAATGAACGCATTTCTGGAAAACCACAAACTACCAAAACTGGAAATGGAAAAAATAGAAAACCTGAACAGGCCAATAACCAGGGAGAAAATTGAAGCAGTCATCAAAAAACTCTGAAGACACAAAAGTCCAGGGCCAGATGGCTTCCCTGGGGAATTCTATCAAACCTTTAAGGAAGAAACCATACCTATTCTACTAAAGCTGTTCAGAAAGATAGAAAGAGATGGAGTACTTCCAAACTCGTTCTATGAGGCCAGCATCACCTTAATTCGAAAACCAGACAAAGACCCCACCAAAAAGGAGAATTACAGACCAATATCCCTGATGAACATGGATGCAAAATTTCTCAGGAAGATCCTAGCCAATACGATCCAACAGTACATTAAGAAGGTTATTCACCGTGACCAAGTGGGATTTTTCCCCGAGGTCCAAGGTTGGTTCAACACTTGTAAAAATATCAATGTGACAGATCACATCAACAAGAGAAAAAACAAGAACCATATTATCTTATCAATAGATGCAGAGAAAGCATTTGACAAAATTCATCATCTATTCCTGATCAAAACTCTTAAGAGTATAGGGACAGAGGGAACATTCCTCAGCATCTTAAAAGACATCTACAAAACCCCACAGCAAATATCATTCTCAACGGGGAAAAACTGGAGCCTTTCCCTTTAAATGAGGAAGATGACAGGGATGTACACTCTCACCACTGCTATTCAACATAGTACTAGAAGTCCTAGCCTCAGTAATCAGACAAGAAAAAGAAATAAAGGCATTGAAATTGGCAGAGAAGAAGTCAAACTCTCCCTCTTCGCAGATGACATGATACTTTACATAGAAAATCCAAAAAAAACTCCACCCCAAGGTTGCTAGAACTCTTACAGTAATTTGGCAATGTGGCAGGATACAAAATCCATGGCCAGAAACCAGTGGCATTTCTTTACACTAACAATGAAACTGCAGAAAGAGAAACTTGAAAGGAGTCAATCCCACTTAGAATTGTTCCCCAAAGCATAAGATACCTTGGAATAAATCTAACCAAAGAGGTAAAGGATCTATACCCTAAAAACTACAGAATACTACTGAAAGAAATTGAGGAAGACACAAAGAGAGGCAAAAATAGTCCATGCTCATGGATTGGAAGAATTAACACTGTGAAAATGTCAGTGGTACCCAAGGCAATTTACATGTTCAATGCAATCCCTATCAAAATACCACGGAATTTCTTCAGAGCATTGGAAGAAATCATTAGAACATTTTTTAGAATCAGAAAAGACCCCAAATAGCCAGAGGATTATTAAAAAAGAAAACCATAGCTGGGGGCATCACAATGCCAGATTTCAAGTTATACTACAAAGCTGTGATCATCAAGACAGTATGGTACTAGCACAAAAACAGACACATAGGGCAGCCCAGGTGGCTCAGTGGTTTAGCACTGCCTTCAGCCCAGGGTGTGATCCTAGCAACCTGGGATCGAGTCCCACGTCAGGCTCCCTGCATGAATCCTGTTTCTCTCTCTGCCTGTTTCTCTGCCTATGTGTGTGTGTGTCTTTCATGAATGAATAAATAAATTTAAAAAAAAGCAGACACATAGATCAATGGAGCAGAGTGGAGAACCCAGAAATGGTCCCTCACCTCTATGGTCAACTAATATTTCACAAAGCAGGAAAGAATATTCACTGGAAAAAGGATAGCCCCTTCAGTAAATGGTGCTGGGAAAATTGAACAGCCACATGCAGAGGAATGAAACTAGACCATTCTCTTATACCATATACAAAGACAAACTCAAAATTGATGAAAGACCTAAACGGGAGATAAGAATCCATCAAAATCCTAGAGGAGAACACAGGCAACACCCTTTTTGAACTTGGCCACAGCAACTTCTTGCAAGATACATGTATAAAGGCAAGGGAAACAAAAGCAAACATGAATTATTGGGACTTCATCAAGATAAAAAGCTTCTGTACAGCAAAAGAAACAGTCAACAAACTCAAAGACAAACTATAGAATGGGAAAAGATATTTGCAAATGACATATCAGATAAAGGCCTAGTGTCCAAGATCTATAAAGAACTTATTAAACTCAGCAGCAAAGAAACAAACAATACAACATTAAACAGGAAAAAATATGAACAGAAATTTCACCAATGAAGACATACACATGGCCAAGAAGCAGATAAGAATAATGCTGCATATCACTAGCCATCAGGGAACTACAAGTCAAAACCACAATGAGATACCACCTCACTCCAGTGAGAATGGTGAAAATTAACAAGACAAGCGACAAAAAATGTTGGAGAGGATGTGCAGAAAGTGGAACCCTCTTTTACTTTGGTGGGAATGTGAACTGGTACAGCCTTTCTGGAAAACTGTGTGGAGGTTCCTCAAAGAGTTGAAAATAAAGCTATCCTACAACCCAGTATTTGCACTACTGGGGATTTACCCCAAAGATAAAGATGCAGTGAAAGACCAAGACACTTGCACCCCAATGTTTATAGCAGCAATGTCCACAATAGCCAAACTGGGAAAGAGCCTCGGTGTCCATTGACAGATGAATGGATAAAGATGTGGTATGTATGTATATGTATATATATATATATATGTGTATATATATACATATATATATATATATATATATATATATATATATATATATATATCTCCACCTTTAGAAACAACAAATACCCACCTTTTGCTTTGATGTGGATGGAACTGGAGAGTATTATGCTGAGTGAAATAAGTCAATTGGAGAAGGACAAACATATGTTTTCACTCATATGGGGAATATAAAAAATAGTGAAAGGGATTATAGGGGAAAGGAGAGAAAATGAGTGGGAAATATCAGAGAGGGTGACAGAACATGAGAGACTAACTCTGGGAAATGAACAAGAGGTAGTGGAAGGGGAGGTGGGCTGGGGGATGGGGTGACTGGGTGTTGAGCACGGAGTGGGACACTTGATGGGATTGGAGTGGGTGTCGTATCATATGTTGACAAATCAAACTCCAACTCTAAAATACAAAAAATATAAAAAAATTAAAAATAAATATAAGTAAAATTGTGACAGTTTCTGGCTAACTGAAACAAGTTCATCATGGAAACTAGATGCCTGGGATATAAGATTCTATCCTAAACCCAATAAGGTCCTGAATAACCTGGGATAATTTAGTCATAACTTTTATGATACAGTAGTCAAGTTGAAGACTGGAGCTATAGTCATCTTGCAGGATTGATGGGGCCTAGAGGATCTATTTCTTTTTTTTTTCTTTTTTTTATAATAAATTTATTTTTTATTGGTTTTCAATTTGCCAACATACAGAATAACACCCAGTGCTCATCCCGTCAAGTGCCCCCCTCAGTGCCTGTCACCCAGTCACCCCCACTCCCCGCCCTCCTCCCCTTCCACCACCCCTAGTTCGTTTCCCAGACTTAGGGGTCTTTATGTTCTGTCTCCCTTTCTGATATTTCCCACACACTTCTTCTCCCTTCCCTTATATTCCCTTTCACTATTATTTATATTTCCCAAATGAATGAGAACATATAATGTTTGTCCTTCTCCGATTGACTTACTTCACTTCTAAACATACCTACATAATTGTCAATGGGAGGACTCAGGTTCATTGATGGCCTTTGGTAGACATCCTCGATATTTCATCACACAAGCCTTTCTATATTGGGGCTTGAATATCCTCATGATATGGTGGCTGGATTCCTGCATTATGACTGCTATGGAGAGCGATAACAGAAAAAAAATCTTTTGGACCGGGCAGCCCCGGTGGCGCAGCCATTTGGTGCCACCTGTGGTCCAGGGCCTGATCCTGGAGACCCGGGATCGAGTCCCGCATCGGGCTCCCTGCGTAGAGCCTGTTTCTCCCTCTGCCGCTCGCTCGCTCGCTCTGTATCTCTCATGAGTAAATAAAATAAATCTTTAAAAAAAAATCTTTTGGACCAAGTCTCAGAAATGATACACTGTCATTTCTGTCTTATTTTATCATTAGGTAGTTATTAAGGCCACATTACACACAGAGAAGAATTAAACTCCACCTCTTGAATGGAGGAATGTTAAAGAATTTGTGGATATATTTTAAAACTACCTAAGGAGTGAGGATAATGATACCTGCCTCATGGATTGCTCTCAGTATCCAATGAACTAATAAAGAATTTAATAGTATTTGGTACACAGAAAACATTATATTGGTGTTTGACATTTTTCCATTCCCTCAAATAACAAAATATTACAAAACCAAGCTTTTCTAACTTGTGACAATCACACTGATTTTATTTTTTAATCCATCACCCAAAAATCTGTCGTTAAAAATCTATTATGGACCAGGATTAATGGATAAAGTAGAAATGTAAATTCAAATTATATAATAAGCTCCCTGGGAGCAATTTTATATGAAATATTGATGACTATCTTTATTTCTAAATAAATTGCCATCAATTTCAGTGGATGGCAAGATTTCACAGTAACTATCTCATTCTCAGGAATTATTAAATGTCATTTAGATCTCAAAAATGGCAGGATCACTAGATCATTTAATCCTCTCTTCACCAATTTGGAATCATGCTCTATTAATTTCCTCTTCTTTGAAATATTACTAACCAAGTAAACCAAAAATTAACTCCTCTTTGAATATGGTACTTCTTTATGGGCTCCAGGTAATGCATATGAACCTCTGGGGATGTCTGGGTGGTTTAGTTAAACATCCAACTCTTGATCTCACCTCAGGTCTTGATCTCAAGATCATGAGTTTGCGCAACATGTGGGGCTCTATGCATGCTAGGTGTGGAGCCTACTTAAATATATAGACAAATAAAACCTCTAAGTGCTTGCCAAATACCAAGAATTCTGAAGAAAGTTATCAGAATCAGCTTTTTACTTTAAAAAAAGGTATACCTATAAAGTATGATTCTTAAAATGAACAAACAATAAACAGAGACTCTAATACAAAATTTCCATGGCTCTTTTCTCCTTCAGAGTTTCCAAAACCCTGCTTACAAATAATCTAGGAATACTATATTTCAACTGCCTGCAGAATAATAAATGTCAGAGGTATTCTTGTATAAAATAGAACCTAAATTATATAAAATAAATTAGATTAATAAAGTGATCAATTGTGATATTACTTATATTTCCATTACTATGCTTCTTTAGGATTGTGTAATTGGTTTTATAGTACTCTAGCCAATGTGGAATTAAGAAAGGAAGTTTGAATATTACTTTAAAACTTACAAGATGACCCCTTAAATTACTAGTTTCTGAGCTGTACCTCAAGGGGAAATAAATTTTAGTTTGTACTCTAAGAACTGTTTCGTAGGAAGAAACAAAAGACATAGAAACACTGTAAAGAGATTCCTTTACTGTTGGAGATTTACGATACAAACATACTTCTGAGAACTTCAACAGGAAGGAGATCTTCTAAAGTTGTTTAATGTTTAAAATAAGCAAACTGTCTCATAAAGGAAAACTTCTTTCTAAATATACACTGTCAGAAATATTGGGATAAAACGAAAACCAAAACAGATTAAAATATGTTCATCAGTATTAAAATACTATAGTCAATATATAATACTATTCTTATGCAACTGCATTCATGTGCTAATGGTTTATCATTAGTTTTAGTGTTCTCTCTCATGCATTGGCTGCAGTGACTTGCTTTTGACACTATATCTTATTGAAACCATTTCTGCTGCCCTAAAATAAGGAATGTACTAAGTGTCAGTCTTTTCTTTGAAAGCAACAGTATATATGCTGAATGTGAAGGAAACCAACTGTCTATTAGTTACTCCATATCAGATAGCAGTCTATCAACCCATTCAGATTCTCCATTTGGGCAACTATATTAGAGTTACAAATAGAAGATAGTTATAAACAGAAGACAGGGTTACAAATATGCCAGGAAAAGGAACACTGAACAAATTTTCCAGTTTTCATAAATTGGAATGAATCCCAGACTAGAAAGTTGATGAAGTGGCCATTCATAATAAATTATTCTTGAATATTGTTATAACAAAGCTCCAAAACTAAAAGTAACCTAGTTTATCTCTTCCTTGCAAGATCAAAAACTTTGACTAGCATATCTTTCCACTAGATCGTATTACACCCTCTTATTTTCTGTATCACTATCTTAAAGAAGTAGTTTATGTACCTTGTCAAATGGTCAAACATGTTTTCTTTTTTTAATTTATCTTTTATTTTTATTTATTTTTTTTATTGGAGTTCAATTTGCTAACATATAGCATAACACCCAGTGCTCATCCTGTCAAGTGCCCCCCTTAGTGCCTGTCACCTAGTCACCCCATCCCTCCACCCACCTCCCTTTCCACTACCCCTTGTTCATTTCCCAGAGTTAGGTGTCTCTCAACATGTTTTCTGAAGAGACCTAAATTTAAAGGTCGGTATTAATGTTACCTTCATTATATTCATAAGTTAAATGATTTACCAATGACTGGCAAATATAGAGACTGAAAATTAAACCTAATGGCTCCAAATTCTGAGCTCTGCTTATCACTACTATATTACCAGAGTATACATTACATTTTAATTATCTTCAAAAATTAACTCACAGCAAGCCCTCTGACAATGAAGAACATGGGTCTGAATGCCAGGAGAGATGTGTTACACTTGAGAGAGTGCTATTTTCATGCCCTCTCAATAATTCCAAACTTCAACATTATTACTGTAAATTATAGAAGGAATGAAGTAGAGGATAAATGCATTGATTATATGCAGCATGAAAAATATTAATATTAATATTATATCCCTGGTCTTGAAGGGCATTGCTAGAATTAAGACATAATAGGGAAAAAATACATAATAGGGAAAGAAAATAAACCATAATAGGAAGTAGAAAAGGGGAAAAATAATGTATTTTCAGTACTACCATGGGTATGATCTTCATATACCTTCTATTACTTTCTTACTTAATAAGCAAAATAAAAACCCTTAATGTATCCCCAAATATTCTTGTATTTCAACACATTGATTCCATCATTAAAGGAAATCACAGATCTACAGTACTTTCTTATATTACTTTGGGTGTCTGAGAAGTTTCTCACTTGGTTCTCTTTCAAAAGGAATAGGTGCTTGACCAGTTAGAGACTGTCTTCTTGGAAAAGATGTTCCCAAAGGCCTCAGTATGGCATATAATGACACAGTAAGCTGAACATTAATTTATTTTTTAATGATTTATTTATTTATTAACTTATTATAGAAAGAGAGATAGTGTGGATCAGGGCAGAGGGAGAAGGAAAAACTTCAACAAAACTCCTATCTGAGCTCAAAGCCCAACTTGGGGTTTGATCTCAAGACTGTGAGATCATGACCTGAGCCAAAACCAAGAGTTGGATGTTCAACTGACAGCCACCCAGGGGTATCTACATTCATTTAAATAGAAATACAATTGAGGAACCTGGGTAGTGCAGTCAGTTAAGCTTCGGAATTTGTGATGTCAGGGTTGTGCGTGGTGCTCCATGTTCAGCAGAGTCTGCTTAGGTTTCTTTCCCTTTCATTCTGCCTCCCCCCCCCTTTGTTCTCTCTCTCTCTCTCACACTCTCTCTCTCTCTCAGCCTGTGTCTCAAATAAATAAATATTTTAAAAATAAATATAATATATAAATGAGTTGGCAAGAAACTCCCATACAAAGGATTTCTAGTAAAAACATTACTGCTGAAAATAAATATTAGCTTTTTCATATTCATCTGTTTCCTCTTAATTGTCAAAACAAGCCCTAATGTGGCAAACAGTATCTTCTCTCACGTTTGAGCTATCTCTGGGTAGATATAAAGGATGAAAGATGTTAACATTCTTATCCATTAGTCATGGCTTGATCCAGGAGGACAGATATGTCACCCAAACTGAAACAGAAAAATTGCTGAGACTGTCAGAACTTGATTAGCTCAGATCTGAAACTTACTCAATTTGTATGTTCATGAGATATACTGTCAGATTAGAGACAGATGCCCCATTTGAGTACACAAACAAAGATAATATACACACAAATGTACCATCAATCCAGATAGATTCATATTTTTTCAAGTTTAAAATCTATTTCAAAAATACATGAACTGCCTTCTTCCTGCACTATATGTTGTATATTACTAGAAAGGGGATAAAGTCCTTCCCTTGGGTATTGTACCAAGGACATAATGTCATTCCACATAACATATTGGAAAGGTAAACTTGTTTCTGGATATGGCAAAAACTAGCCTAAGTCCTATCTGTTATCAAATATTTTAGTTTGAGAAAAGAAAACTAGACTATTTTGTGTTATCTTTCTCTCTGACTCTCTGTCTTTGATACACCTAACACCAAATATAGTATTATTGATAATAAAGAAAGAAACTTGTGCAAGGACCACATGAGTGAAAGCTAGACTCAAGTTTCTGATATATTCAAAGCTTACTACATTAACTGTAGTATGTAATTGAAAAATACTTATTTTTATAGTATATGGGATTGAATAAGAAAATGGAGTATGTCAAAGAAATACAATTCCCTTCAATAAGTATGTCATGCATCAGGGGAGAGGTGGAAAACCTTTAAAAATAAATTTGGGTTTTAGATGGCTAGAGTGAGAGAGTTTGATATTTTTAGCATAAACTTTTTTAAAAATCTAAGAAATCTCTATTTTTTTGAAAATGCCAAGGCTGTAATATTGCAATCCATTTCTTATTGTAATAAGAAATAATAGGTATTATTTATCAGATTTATTACTGTGTATATGTTTAAGACACTGACATAGGCACACAGGCTGATTAAAGCTGACCTTTTAAAGTAAGTTTGTCTATTTGCTTGCTTTTCCACCACTGTCTATTGAAGGGAAAATTGCTCCTATTCATTTCCTTGAATCTCAGGGTATAAAGAGGGCTATCTAATCACCTATGAGCTAGGACTTTAATCCTGTTAAAAATGAGAACATTTGTAAGTTGTACAGCATAAGAAGCACATGAGTTATGGGTAATTACTGTTGTGGTATGGAGTTGTCTTTTCCAATTAGAATTTTTCTATAAAAGTGTAATGCATAAAATACATTTTCAGGTATGATGTTCCTTAAAATGGATATCAATGAGAGGCGTATATCATTAGGTTGCTTGATTTTTGGATGATGGTATTCTCACAGTGAGTTAAAAACAACAACAATAAAAACTATGACCCTTCCAGTTTTCCTTCCTTGGCACTCATCAACAGGTGGGACTGTAATGCACCCTGGTAAGATATTTTAATATCTATACACACTAAATTTATTAATAACATCTGTTAATGTAATTACAAAAATATGTACCCATATTAAATGAATTTCTAAATAATCAATATTGATTCATTAAATGTGAAAAATGTACAACACTAATGTGTGATATTATTAATAGGATACTGAGTGTAGGTATACGGAAAGTCTCTGTTCAATCATTGCAATGATTATGTAAATTTAAAACTGTTCTACATTTTAAAAATGTATTAAAGAACATTAATAATCACAAAGCAGTTTTCCTCCAGTGGAACAGCTACAGGGCTCTCTTTAGCATTCACTGAAATGCATTTTAGTTACCTGTTTCCTTTTGTTCCTCCCTCTAGACTCTAAATCCCTTTATATACCCAGCCTCCGGTATATAGTTCATTCAACACAGAGGTCTATGGAACAAGTTAGAAATATATATATATTTAGATACACAACTAATGATGGAATCATTGCAACATTCTGATAGATTTTTTTAACCAGAGAAGTAATATGAATGAGTAATGTTATTTGTAATAAGCTTTATACAAATCTCAATAAGTGAATTTATTAAAGTCACGTTTTCTTTTGATACTTCATATATACAGACATGAACTTGAATTTGGTTTATTTTAAATTAAAACACTTTTAAACAGTCCTTGATAGGGATGCCTGGGTGGCTCAGGGGTTGAACGTCTGCCTTTGGGTCAAGGCCTGATCTTGGAGTCCCGAGACCGAGTCCCACATTGGGCTTCCTGCATTGAGCCTGCTTCTTCCTCTGCCTGTGTCTCTGCCTCTCTCTGTGTGTGTGTCTCATGAATAAATAAATACAATCTTTAAAAACATAAATAAATGGTCCTTGATGCATTTGGAAAATAATCTTCAAGTTGTCATCCATGTAACTTTTTCCCAACTCCTCCTTTTTTAAAAGATTTTATTTACTCATGAGAGGAAGAAGCAGGCTCTTCGCAGGGAACCCAATGTGTGACTTGATCCTGGACCCTGGGATCACGCCCTGAGCTGAAGGCAGACGCTCAACCACTGAGCCACCCAGGTGTCCCTGTACCAAATCTTCCTTAAGTGGTGAGCTGCAGAATGATTGAAAGCACTGACAGTAGAGCTAGTCTACTTAAATAGATCTGTTGATTTACAGTCGAATGACCCTGGATAACTTATGAACCTCTATACACCTCAGTTTCCTCATTTGTAAAATGAAGATAATCATGGTACATGACTTCCAGGGTTATTGTGAGGATTAAATAAATTAATGCCTATCAATGGCTTAGAGCACTGTATGGCAAGTGGCAGGTAATCATTAAATATCAGCTATTATTACTATTATAATTAGCAGAGAATTATTCTATATATGGCTTTCAGTTGAGCCCTATCTCTTGGGATTTTTGTAGTAAACCCTGTGAATGAAGTAATTATTATTTATTTCTGATTCTATAATAATTATCCTATATTAAGGTCAGTATTTTATTGATCATTATAACCAAATTTGATCATTATACTAGTTATGATTGTTACAATGTAAGCACCTTGATGACAGAGATTATGTTTATTTGACCATTACAGCCTCAGTACCTAACACCAAATTTGGTGCTTATTAGGGGTAAGTACTTTTTAAATATATTTTTTAAAGATTTATTTATTTATGAGAGAGAGAGAGAGACATAGACACAGGAGGAGGGAGAAGCAGGCTCCATGCCGGGAGCCCGACGCGGGACTCCAGGATCGCGCCTGGGGCCAAAGGCAGGTGCGAAACCGCTGAGCCACCCAGGGATCCCCTAGTAAGTACTTGTTAACTGATAGTTGTATATCACTTATACCCAGAATGACCTATATTACACTTATCATTCAAGGTTCAGGTTAAACTAAATAATATGTGAAATACTTTCAAAAGTTTAGGATTTATTCTCTGGTCTTAGAGCCAATTGATCTAGCCTCTATTCTTAGCTTAGAATATTTTTTAAAGTTTTTCCTTTATCAAAGCAATTGTTACTGTACAAATGCATAAATAGCTAGGGATGGATTTTCCTTTTAAGCAGCCTTGAAAGATGTGTTGAATTGTTGAAAGAATCTACTAACTTTATATTTCTTTCACACATGCCCTCATTGCTTCTTTTAGTGTCAGCTATACTAAAGTATCCTAATTCTCATTGCATATGTACAGTTTGCAAGATAATACTTTTGACTGTAGTTAAAATGAAAATAGAGGTGAAAGGGGGAGAAGAAAACAGTAGGTTAGATGATGATTGATGTTAAAATGGTTCCAAATGTTTTGGATTATATTTTCAAATGAATTAAAAAATCAAAAAGATCCTTTCTGTTTATTATTTATTTATTTATTTACTTATTTATTCTTTGAGAGAGAGAATGTGAGTGTGGGGAAAGATCAGAGGAAGAGGAGACTGATGTGGGGTTCAGCCCCAGGACCCCGTTATCATGACCTGAGCCAAAACCCAAGAGTTGACTGCTTAACCAACTGAGCCACTCAGTGCCCCATATCTGCTCTGTATATATATGTTTTTCTCTTTTTCTAAAATGACTGTATACTATTTGATTAGGAAATGTAATAGTTTCAAATAGAAAAAAATGAGCAAAAAATTTGAGATTTATTTCTCTTCCCAATGCATGTAGCACAGCTTATTCATTTGCAAATTTTGCCCATTATAAAAATTATTTTGCTTGTATATGCATTTCTGTAAGATTTGAAGTTCCATGAGAAGGTTAATATTTTTGTTTTAGCTATACATGCACACTGGTATTTAATAGTACTCACCAGAGTTGTTGAATAAATGACTGAAAAGATAAGAAAGTAGCTTTTCATAATTCTACAACCAAAATAAATGATTCTGTTTTCCACATGGTCTACTACCTACTGTCAACACGTGTACATGAAGATATAGTTCTGTCTTTTTCTCAATTCATCTAATATTTATATAGAACACATTTTCTGTTGTTGCACAGCCTTCATAATTGTCATCTCATTAACTACATAACATTGCATTGATATGATTTGTAGTAAGATACATTAATATTCAAATTTCATGAATATATAATGCTACAGTTAAAATTTTGTACACATACTCTTTTTTTCTGAAATATATTTCTTGGAAAGAATTTCCATAATAGGAGTGAAGTGGTTGTGTGCAGATAATTATAAAACCTGAACTAATTATAAAAACAACAACTATTTTAAAGGTACTGGAAAACATTCAAAAGCAAAGCAAAGTCAGAAGACAGTTTCTTCTTGGAAAACTGTATGTACAAGAGGCAAGAAATGTGTTTGTATTCTTCTTGTCTGAGGGAGTTCCCCACAGAATACAGCCATAGTGGGCAGGAATTTATAGCTCTACCAGTTTGATGTACAATAGAACAGATCTTAGGACTGGAAAATGAGCCAGAAATTTAAGGTAGAAATTCTGGAAGCAAAAGACAGAAGAAAGAATGAGACTCAAAATCTTATTGTAACTCTTACCTATCCACTAAAATACACAGGTGCATGGGAAAGCTCAAGTGACACAACAAAAACAAAAAACAAATGAAAATAATCTGGTAGGGATCAGAAAGGTGTTTTGCATCAAGAGATAGCTGCACTGCATGTTTTTTTTTTTTTTTCTGAGGTTGCTCCTTTCTCAACTGTATGGATTTCCCCAATGAAGACTACTTTGGAAAGCATAAAAGGAAGTCTTACTGACTTAAGGTATTAGATGATAGAGCCCAAGTATGGCCAATCAGTTGGAAATTTGAAGGAGAATTCCCAGAAGCAATGACACTACAGAAATCTGAAATCTGCCTGTAAATCCAGTCCAGATTTTTTGTCTAACAACAAACTGCAGAATTTCAGAGGAAAATCCAGGGAATTGTGTAAAAAAATACAGCAGGCAAAAGCTATAAGAGATGTCACCTGCTGCCCTCTATAGGGTAGACAAAATTTAATGATTGCTCCAAATAACTACCTACAAGAGCAATGAGAGTAAAAATCAAGAGAAATTACAATAAAAATCCCCAGAAGATGATAATTGGCACTCCAGAACTACATGAATAAAGGTCACAGGAAATGGCAAATATGTGGATTAATATCATATATAACAAAAATACTTTTCCTATTTTTATATTAATAAATAAAAGTCATATGACTATTTCAAGCAAAAAATATAACATTGTATTGGAGATTTTATAACTCAAAACAGTTAATATACCTAGTGGCAATAATACAAAGAATTAGATTTAAACAGAAATATATTTGTGCAATATTCCTGTATGTTTTTGGAGGTAATTCAATGTTAACGCTATATATATTGTGTGAGGTAAATGATGCATATTAAAATATTTGAGAAACCATTAAATAACAAGATAAAAGGATAGTGCTGGGAGTTTGTATTCAAAGAACTAAAATAAAGTCTAAAGAATTTAAGAAATTATAAGACTAGTTTATCACATAGGAGAAAATATTAATAAAACTAGAAATTATAACAAGTCAAATAGAGATTCTGTAGTTGAAGTGCACAACTCATGAGGTGAAAAATTCACTAGTAGAGCTTAACTTATTTATAAGAAGAAAGAATCAGTGAGCCAGAACATAGATCAATAAATATAATCTAGTCTGAGGTAAAGAAGGCAAAAAGAATAAAAAGTGAATAAACCTGCATATACTTGTGGGACACATATCAATACATGGGAAGGACCTAAGATGGTGGAGTAGTAGGAGGTCCCTAGGCTTGCCTCATCCCTCAGCTAGATAAATATCCCAAGAAGTCAATCTGAGGACTGACAGAACAATCCACAACTAGAGAGGTGGAGAGGTCAAAGGAGAGAAAGTAATCATGGGTGCTGTGTAGGAGAGGGAGCCCTGGTCATGGAGAGAGAGAGAGAAAGAGAGAGAGAGAGAGAGAGAGAGAGAGAAGGGGAGACACACAGTAGATTGTACAAGTGAAAACACTTCCCCAAAACCATTTACTGGGAAAATGAGAGGGGTTGATTTTTGAGAGTTTTACAACCTGTGGGGCTCAAAGATTGAACTTTTGAAGGTCTGCAGCATGACTTGTGTGGAGTCCTGAGGATACTGCAGTGCTCCTATATAGAAGGAGGGCAGAGAGCCTGGGAGCAAAAACACACAATCTGAGGCTACCCTGGGAGGCATTGGGAGAGATGGATCCCCCTTTATGGAGCACATCTGGGAGAGATGGCATTGCCTCTCTGAAGGAAAAAGAGTGTGCAAACCCCATTAACTTCCCCTGTCAGCATAGGTGCAGAGAATCTGCTGAGAGTAGCTAACCTGGTCACGGGCTCTTTGCAGTGCTTCACTCTAAACTATATGCCCCGATGCTTTGGTGCAACTACCCTTCTAGAATGAGCCTGCATCAGTCCCAGCACAGCAAGACCCTCCCTCAGAGGGCCAGTGTGGGTCCCCACCACACCAGGTCCCTAAACTTTGGAGTTTAAGAACTCAGCCTGCCTGAAATAAAATACAGGTGCACAGCACTACCAGGCAGGCAGATGGCCCAGATAAAGACATGATGAAGGCAGGGATCTGAGGGACACCTGGGACACATAAAGGGAGTGTTCACTCTTCTGGGATGACTTCCTGGACAGCAGCAGTGGAAACTCTCCTCTCCAGGGTTGAGGGAGAGGGCTCATGCCATTTCTCTCACCTGCCCCTCAGCATAAACTAACTTCAATAAGCAGTATAGCACCAACACCTTCAGAGAAACCTCTTACACCAATCTCTGCCCTCTGTGCTCTGCATGTGCTGCTTTTCTAGGGCAAGTGTGCCTGAGAACCAGAGCAGTAGGCCCCTCCCACAGAACATCAGCACAAATCCCCTGCACATACCACATCTAAAGACCATAGAGTTCTGCAAAGCTTCAGCTGTAGTGTAAATAGAACCATGTCTCTTTTGACAAGCCAAACAAAGCTCGCCTAGTTAAAACTTGCCACACTATGGCCAAGGTCCAAACAAACACTCTCTGCTGCAGGCAAGGAGAAACTCTGCAAAGGGCTTGCCTGAGCAAAAGCTTAGCCAAAACACAAAAGCAGAATTCACACAACGTACAAAAGAGACACATCCTGAAGCACCAGGCCCTGGAAAGTATATGACCTTTTCTTCATAAAACCATTACTCTCAGGAGTAGAAAACAACTTTTGCTTTCCTAACTCACAGAAGAAGACAAAGACATAGACAAAATGCAAATAGAGGAATTCATGCTAAAACAAAGAAGAAAAAGTCACAGCCAGGGATGTAATCAAAAGAGATATAATTAATATGACTGATTCAGAATTTAAGGCAATAATGATAAGGAAACTATTTGGGTTTGAGAAAAGCATCCAAGACGCCAAGGAGTCCCTTACTGCAAATCGCAGGAGGGGCAGCAAAGCTTCCAGTTTCCAAGTCATTAATAGAGGGGGAGAGCACACCGCAAAATGTGGGCCGATCTCCGTAAATGGCTGGAGTGCGCACCTGGCAGGGCATCTGGGAGAAGTTACTCGGTTAGGCAGGCAGCTCCCGACGGAGGGGTCTGTGCCAAGCTGCCTTCAGGAGCTGTGCCCCCCAGGAGTGTGATTCCAGCAGCACAGGGCCCCGGATCCCAGGGCACCAAGCAGACTAAGCGCAGGATCCTGCACTCCCCCTGCAACAGGGGGAGGCAGGGAGGGCACAGGACAGCAAGGATTCTCCTGCTGCTGGGTGCCCCCAAGCTGTGCATATGAGTGCACCCATGTCGGCCCCAGGAGCACCCAGGCCAGTGCAGACTGGGAGACTGCGTTAGTTACTAGCAGAGAGTTGACTTCAGGACAGGAGAGCTGGCGGCTGGCAGTGTTGTTGTTCCTCGTTTCACTGTGTGCCTCGGATAGGCGGGGCCGCCAGGGAACAAAGGCCTCATGGGGTAAACAGCTCCCACTGTGCCCACACCCAGCCAGGAGCAGGTCAGCTCCACCCAGGTACAGACACCTGAGAATCAGCACAGCAGGCCCCGCCCCTAGAAGACCAGCTTGAAGAACCAGGGAAGAGCAAGTTCTTGACCAAGCAGTGCAGGAAAGCTCCAGGGGAAGTCCAGGGATTTATAGTATATAGAACTAGAGGGCCCCCCATTTTTAATTTTTTTCCCTTTTTTCCATTACAATTCCCTTTTATATCAGACTAAAACTTTTCAATATTTTTCTCTGTTCCCACCTTACAATATTTTACCACCTCTTCATTTTTTAAGCTTCTTCCTTTTTGACTTTCTTATTTCTACAATTACATGTCTTAGATATATTTTCCACTTCTAGATTCCCTTCAACATACTCAATTTAATTTTGGAAGGTATACGAGATATGGGTTTTTGTTTTGTGTTTTTTGATTTCTCTGCCTCATTTTGTTCTACAATGGCAGAAGTTAATGTCTTCTAAAACATGACCAGCATACACCCAGAACCAAGTGGAATACCATGCTGATTCATACTGTGAGATTATATTCTCTCTCCACTCCCATTCGACCCCCATCTTTCATCTGATTTATGTTTTAGGGTGAATATTGGGGCTTTCTACAAGTATTGATGGTTTATACAAATTTGGGAATGATCATCTTTTAACATACAGAACTTAATACACTCAGAACCAAGAGGATCACACTCTAGGACCCCTCAGGTAGACTACATTCTCCCTTCACTACAACTTCTTCACCACTACCATCTCCCAGTCCCCCCTTTATTTTTCTTATTATTTTATTATTTTTTTCTTTTTTCTCTTTTTCATCCTAACTTTTTATTCTGTTCTTTTTATCTTTTTCTTTTTTTCCTTCTTCCTTGGGATTTTTGGCCAAATATTTTTTACAACTTTGTTTTAAAATTTGTATTTCACTTTAGTGGTCCTTTGGTTTTATTGTGTTCTGATCGTTATTTTCATTTTCTGGTCTCTGACCTCGTCATAATCATCTAGGATGAAATTTACTTTGCTAGTGGTTGATAGTCTTTTTTTAAAAGATTTTATTTATTTATGAGACATAGAGAGAGAGAGGCAGAGACTCAGGCAGAGAGAAAAGCAGGCTCCACACAGGGAGACTGATGTGGGATTCGATCCCAGGTCTCCGGGATCATGCCCCGGGCCAAAGGCAGGTGCTAAACCACTGAGCCAC
This sequence comes from Vulpes vulpes, assembly GCF_048418805.1. Lineage (NCBI taxonomy): Eukaryota > Metazoa > Chordata > Mammalia > Carnivora > Canidae > Vulpes > Vulpes vulpes. Next base: position 95,103,447 of record NC_132796.1, on the reverse strand, counting down.
GCAGGGATTCCCGTGGTTGATATTCTTGACTCTGCCCGCTCACACAGCCACACTGCAATGAGCAAAATGACTAGAAGGAAGAACTCACCACAAAAGAAAGAATCAGAAACAGTCCTCTCTCCCACAGAGTTGCAGAATTTGGATCACAATTCAATGTCAAAAAACCAATTCAGAAGTACAATTATAAAGCTACTGGTCACTCTGGAAAAGAAGCATAAAGGATTCAAGAGACTTCATGACTACAGAATTTAGATCTAATCAGGCCAAAATTAAACATAGATTAAATGATATGCAATCCAAACTGGAGGTCCTAATGACGAGAGTAATGAAGTAGAAGAAAGAGTGAGCAACATATAAGACAAGTTAATGGCAAGGAAGGAAGCTGAGGAAAAAAGAGAAAAACAATTAATGAGGAAAGGTTGAGGGAAATAAACGATACCCTCAGAAGGAAAAACATCTATGTATAATTGGGGTTCCAGGGTGTGCCAATAGGGACAGAGGGCCAGAAAGCATATTTGAACAAATTATAGCTGAGAACTTCCCCAATTTGGGGAAGGAAACAGGCATTCAGATCCAAGAGATAGAGAGGTCCCCTCCGAAAATCAGTAAAAACTGTTCCACACCTCGACATTTAATAGTGAAACTTGCAAATTCCAAAAATAAAGAGAAAATCCTTAAAGAGGTGAGAGACAAGAGATCCCTAACTTATATGGGGAGAAATATCAGATTAACAGCAGACCTCTTCACAGAGACCTGCCAGGCCAGAAAGGGCTGGCATGATATATTCAGGGTATTATATGAGAAGAACATGCAGCCAAGAATACTATATCCAGCAAGGCTGTCATTCAGAATAGAAGGAGAGATAAAGAGCTTCCAAGATAGGCAGAAACTGAAAGAATGTGTGAGCACCAAACCAGCTCTGCAAGAGATATTAAGGGGGACCCTGTAAAATAAGGGCAAATCCCAAAGAAATAATCCACAAAAACTGACTGAATAGGTATTATGATGGCAATAAATTCATATCTTTCAGTAGTTACTCTGAACGTGAATGGGCTTAATAATACCATCAAAAGACACAGGATTTGGGAAGGCCCTGTTGTGCAGCGGTTTAGCGCTGCCTGCAGCCTGGGGTGTGATCCTGGAGACCCAGGATCGAGTCCCATGTTGGGTTTGCTGCATGGAACCTGCTTCTCCCTCTGCCTGTGTCTCTGTCTCTGTCTCTCTCTTTCTCTGTGTCTCTATGAATGGATAAATAAAATCATTTAAAAAAAGACACAGGATTTCAGATGGGATAAAAAAGCAAAACCCATCTATTTGCTGGCTACAAGAGACTCATTTTAGCCCTAAGTACGCCTCCAGCCTAAAAATGAAAGGTTGGAGAACCATTTACAATTTAAATGGTCCTCCAAAGAAAGCTGGGATAGCAATCCTCACATCAGATAAACTACATTTTATCCCAAAGACTGTAGTAAGAGATGAAGAGGGACATTATATCATACTTTAAGGGTCTTTCCAACAAGAAGACCTAACAATCATGAATATTTATGCCCGTAATGTGGGAACTGCCAAATATATCAACCAATTAATAACCAAAATAAAGACATACTTAGATAATAATACACTAATAGTAGGAGACTTCAATATGGCACTTTCACCAAATGACAGATTTCCTAAGCAGAAAATCACCAAAGACACAAAGGCTTTAAATGATACACTGGACCAGATAGATTTCACAGCTATGCACAGAACTTTCCATCTGAACGCAACTGAATACACACTCTCCTCAAGTGCACATGGAAATTTCTTTCTTTAAAGATTTTATGTATTCATGAGAGACACAGAGAGAGACAGAGGCAGAGACACAGGCAGAGGGAGAAGCAGGCTCCATGCAGGAAGCCCAATGTGGGACTGGATACCGGGACTCCAGAATCATGCCCTGGGCTGAAAGCAGGCACTAAACCGCTGAGCCACCTAGGGATACTCTAGAACTTTCTTCAGAATAGACCACATACTGGGTTACAAATCAGGTCTCAACTGATACCAAACCATTGGGATTGTCCCTTGCATCTTTTCAGATGACAATGTTTGAAACTTGAACTCAGTCACATGAAGAAATTTGGAAGAGTTTCAAGCACATGGAGCCTAAAGAGCATACTACTACAAGAAGAATGGGTCAAACATGAAATTAGAGAAGAATTAAAAAGTTTCATGTAAACTAATGAAAATGAAGATACAACCCTTCAAATTCTTTGGGATACAGCAAAAGCAGTTCTAAGAAGGAGATACATTGCAATGCAAACATCCCTCAAAAATTGGAAAAAAGCTTCGAATACACAAGCTAACCTTGCACCTAAAAGAACTGGAGAAAGAACAGCAAATAAAACCTACACCAAGCAGAAGAGAGTTAATAAACATTCAAGCAGAACTCAATGAAATAGAGATCAGAAGAATTGTAGAATAGATCAACAAAACCAGGAGTTGGTTCTTTGAGATAATTAATAAGATAGATAAACCCCTAGCCAGCCTAATTAAAAAGAAAGAGAAAAGATTCAAATTAATAAAATCATGAATGAAAGAGGAGATATCACCTGTACCCCAATGTTTATAGAAGCAATGTCCACAATAGCCAACTGTGGAAGGAGCCTCGGTGTCCATTGAAAGATGAATGGATAAAGAAGATGTGGTTTATGTATACAATGGAATATTACTCAGCCATTAGAAATGACAAATACCATTTGCTTCAACGTGGATGGAACTGGAGGATATTATGCTGAGTGAATTAAGCCAATCAGAGAAGGACAACCATTATATGGTCTCATTCATTTTGGGAATATAAAAAATAGTGAAAGGGAATAAAGGGGAAAGGAGAGAAATGAGTGGGAAATATCAGAGAGGGTGATAGAACATGAGACACTCCTATCTGTGGGAAATGAACAAGGGGTAGTGGAAGTGGAGGTGGGCTGGGAGATGGGGTGACTGGGTGATGGGCACTGAGGGGGGCACTTGACAGAATGAGGAGTGGATATTATACTATATGTTGGCAAATAGAACTTCAATAAAATATATTAAAAAATAAAATTATGAAAGATAATGAGGTTGAAAAGAAGAGGGCAGGAAAAATATTGGATCACAATATAGACTTAAGGAGCTCGGTGAATTAATAAAGCATAATAACATTCATATCTTAGAAGTCTCAGGAGAAGGGAGAGGAAGATTCCAGAAGGTTTATCTGAGGGAATTATAGCTGAAATATTTCCTACTCTGAGTAAGGAAACAGACAATCAAATTCTTGGGAACAGAGAACTCTCATCAAAAGCAACAAAAGCCAGCCAACACCCGGACATATTACAGTAAAATTTTCAAAATACAAAGATAAGGAAAGAATCTTAAAAAGTGAAAAGGAAAAGAAATTTTTATCCTATGAGGGAAGACAAATCATGCTAGCATCATATATACCCAATGAAACTTGGCATGCCAGAAGAGAGTACCATGATATATACAAAGTGCTGGATGAGAAAAATATGCAGCCAAGAATATTCTATCCAGTAAGGCGATCATTCAGAATAGAAGGATAGATAAATAGTTTCCCAGGGAAAGAAAAACTAAAGGAATTCCTAACCACTAAAGCAGCACTGCAAGAATATTAAAGGGGATATTTCAGTGGGAAAGACCAAAAGCAAGAAAAACTAAAAAGGAACATAGAAAATCTCCAGAAACAATGACAAAACAAGTAATTAAATGGCACTACATTCGTATCTATCAATATATATATATTCTGAATGTAAATGGCATAAATGCTCCAATCAAAAGACAAAGGATATCAGAAGGGACAAAACAAACAGACAAGACCCATCTATCTATATGCTACCTACAACAGACTTACTTTAGACATAAGGACACCTGCAGAATGGAAGATAAGGGGATGGAGAAATACTTATCATGCAACTATGTGTCTAAAGAAAGCTGGAGTAACAATACTTATATCAGGCAAATTATATTTTAAACTAAAGACTTTACTAAGAGTTGAAGAAGGGGACTATACAATAATAAAGGTGTCTATTCAACAAGAAGATCTCACAATTGTAAATATTTATGCCTCCAAATTGGGAGCAGCCAAATATATAAATCAATTAGTAGCAAACATAAAAGATTCATTGATAACAATACAATAAGAGTATGGGACTTTAACACCCCACTCACTTTAATGAACCAATCATCTAAGCAGAAAATCAACAAGGAAATAATGACTTTGAATGACTCTCTGGACCAGATTGATTTAACAAATATATTGTAAGCATTTCATCCTAAAGCATCAGAATACCCATTTTTCTCAAGTGCATGTGGGACATTCTCCAGAATAGATCACATACTAGGACACAAATCAGGCCACAACAAGTAGAAAAAGATTGAGATCATACCACACATGTTTTCATACCACAACACTATAAAACCTGATGTCAACCACAAGATAAAATTGTAGAGACCACAAATACATGGAGGTTAAAGAACATCCTACTAAAGAATGAATGGGTTAACCAGGAAATTAAAGAAGAAATTTTAAATATACATGAAAACAAATGATAATGAAAGCATGAGTGCCCAAAATCTTTGTAATGAAGCAAAAGTGGTCATAAAAGGGAAGTATGTAGCAATACAGCCCTAGCTAAAGAAGCAAGAAAAAATCTCAAATACACAACTTAACCTTACACCTAAAGGATCTAGAAAAAAACAACAAATTAAGCCCAAAGCCAACAGAAGAAAAGAAAAAATAAGGAATGGAGCAGAAATAGTGATATAGAAACAAATAAAAATATTAGTAAAACAGATCAATGAAATCAGGAACTGGTTTGTTGAAAGAATTAAAATTAATCAACCCCTAGCCAGACTTATCAAAAGGAAAGAGAAGGGACCAAATAAATAACATCACAAATGAGAGAAGAGAGATCACAACCAACACCACAGAAGTACAATTACAAGAGAATATTATGGAAAATTATATGCCAACTAATTGGACAATCTGTAAGAAATGGATAACTTCCTAGAAATGTATAAACTACCAAAACTGAAATAGGAAGAAATAGAAACTCGAACAGACAAGTAACCAGCAAAGAAATTGAATGAGTAATCAAAAATCTCTCAAAAACCAGGAGTCCAGGCAGCCTGGGTGGCTCAGTGGTTTAGCGCCACCTTCAGCCCATGGGTGTGATCCTGGAGACCCAGGATCGAATCCCACATCAGGCTCCCTGCATGGAGCCTGCTTCTCCCTCTGCCTGTGTCTCTGCCTCTCTCTCTCTCTCTCTCTCTCTCTCTCCCTGATGAATAAATAAATAACGTCTTAAAAAAAAAAACAGGAGTCCAGGGCCAGATGGCTTCACAGGGTAATTCTAACAAACATTTGAAAAAAGAGTTAATTACAAAAAGAAAGAAGAAAGAAAGAAATAAGTTAATACTTATTCTTCTCAGATTGTTTAAAAAAAATAGAAATAGAAGGAAAACTTCTAAATTCATTCTATGAAGCCAGCATTACCCTGATTCCAAAGCCAGACAATGACCCCCCTCTAAAAAAGTGAATTCTAGGCCAGTACTTCTGATGAACATGGATGCAAAAATTATCAACAAATCCTAGCAAATCAAATCCAACAGTATGTTAAAAGAATTATTCACCATCATCAGATGGGATTTATTCCTGGGCTGTAAGAGTGGTTCAATATTTAACAGTCAAATATGATACACAACATTAATAAAATTGCAGATAAGAACCACATTATAATCTAAATAGATACAGAAAAAATGTGACAAAGTACACATAAATTCTTGACAAAAACCCTAAACAAGGTAGAGATAGAGGGAACATACCTCAACGTCATAAGGCCATATGTGAGGACCTACCACTAATATAATCCTCAATGAGGAGAAACTGAGTTTTTCCCCTATGATCAGGAACAAGACAGGAATATCCACTCTCACCATTATTATTTAACATAATACTGGAAGTCCTAGCCTCAGCAATCAGATGAAAAGAAGAAATAAATGGCATCCCAATCAGCAAGGAAGAAGTAAATATTCACTATTTGCAGACATCATAATAGTGTATGTAGAAAACCTGAAACATTCCATCCAAAAAATACTAGAATTGATACGAGAATTCAGTTATGTCACAGAATACAGAAATTTGTGGCACTTCTATACACTATATCACAATAATATGGCTAATTAATTTTTTATAAAGCAGGAAAGAATATCCAATGGAAAGAAGACGGTCACCTCAAGAAATGGTATTGGGAAAACTGGACAGCTACATTTAAAAGAAGGAAACTGGGCCAATTTCTCACACCATATACAAAAATAAATTCCAAATAGATTAAAGACCTAAATGTGAGACAGGAAACCATCAAAATCCTAGAGAAGAAAGCAGGCAATAACTCCTTTTTTAAAAAGATTTTATTTATTTATTCATGAGAGATACAAAGAAAGAGGCAGAGACATAGGTAGAGGGAGAAGCAGGCTCCTTGCTGGGATCCCAATGTGGGACTCGAACCCAGGACTCCAGGTTCAAGCCCTGAGTTGAAAGCAGATGTTCAACCACTGAGCTACCCAGGCATCCTGGCAATAACTTCTTTGACATTGGCTGTAGCAACTTCTTACTAGATATGTCTCCAGATGCAAGTGAAACAAAAACAAAAATGAACTATTGGGACATCATCAAGATAAAAAGTGTCTGCACAGTGAAAGAAATAATCAACAAAACTAAAAGGCAGCCTACAGACTGGGAGAAGATATTTGTAAATAACATATCTGACAAAGGGTTAGTATCCAAAATGTATAAAGAATTTATCAAATTCAACACCTAAATAAATAAATAAATAAATAAATAAATAAATAAATAATAATCCAGTTAAGAAATGAGCAGTAGTCATGAAAAAAACAGTTTTCCCAATAAGACATATAGATGGCCAATAGACACATGGAAAGATGATCAATATCACTCATCATCAGGGAAATAAAATCAAAACTACAATGTGATATCACTTCATACCTGTCAGTATGGCTACAATGAACAAAACAGGAAATAACAGGTGTGTATGAGGATGTAAATAAAGGGGAACCCTCTCACATTTGGTGGGAATGCAAACTGGTGCAGCCACTCTAGAAAACACTATGGAGATTCCTCAAAAAGTTGAAAATATAAATATTCTACAACCCATCAATTGCACTACTAGATATTTACCCAAAGGATACAAAAATATTGACTCAAAAGGGCACATGCACCCCAATGTTTATGGCAGCATTTTCAACAATATCCAAATTGTGCAAAGAGCCCAAATGTTTACCCCGATGGGTGGATAAGGAAGTTGTGGTATATGCGCAATGGAATATGACTAAGCCATAAAAAAGAATGAAATCTTTCCATTTGCAACAACATGGTTGGAGTTAGTGTTATTATGCTAAACAAAATGAGTCAGAGAAAGACAAAGACAAATAAGATATTATTCCATTTGTATGTAGGAATTTAAGAAACAAAGCAAATGGACATAGAGGAGAAAAGATAGAGGCAAACCATAATACAGACTCTCAACTATAGAGAACAAAATGAAGGCTGCTGGAATGGAGGTGGGCTAAATGGTTAATGGGAAGTAAGGAGGGCAGTTGTAGTACTGGGTGTTAAATGTAAGTGATAGATTACTAAATTCTACTGGTACTAGAATGACATATTCAATTTGCAAAGGTAATGTTAACCCAGATTTTCCAAGAATTCCACATTCAGGTAACATCAGCAAGATGGTTGTATAGGAAACTCCTACTTCTCCTTTTCCCTACAAGCACACATCTTTAACAACAATACATGGATTAATTACTTTTATAAGAAATCCAGAAACTAGCGGAGATGCTCCTGCACCTTAGGGAAGCACAAAACCAATCATATCAGAATCACTAGAAAAATTTTGAACACCTATGTACCACAGTCCCTACCTCTATCACAGCGACATATGATTAGGAGGAAACCCCAAATTCCCAGCTTCTCCTTTAGGAAGGAAAGAGCTGTACCATGCATGACTGTTCCAACTCCTCCAGGTGCTGTCCAAAGGCTAAACTTCTGTCTTGCCTGTCTTGGAGTATGATGGGATTTGGCACAGTCTAGATGTCAGAGTATAACTGCAAACAAATACAGTGGTTTATAGTAGCACGAGAGCACTTGCCACAGCCTCTTCTCTTGGCCCTGAGCAAACAGGTGAACAACATCAGCTTTCAGCCTTTTCCTGAGGTATGAAAAAGTTGGACCTTACATCCTATGTTTCAACTTTGCCAGGTGATACCCAAGAGACTAGCTTATATCTTTCCTATCCAGGAGTGCTTATGGGGCTTGGTGTACACTAGATATCTAGGAAGAGTCTAAAAATAAAGACAGCAGTTTGGAATACTGCAGATCTTGAGAAGCCAATGGAATCTCTGGCTAGCCTGTTTGGTGAAGTTCTTCTCCTATATAAGACCGATATATGAAGACTGGAAGAATTTTTTTTCTAATGTGTAGATACCAACACAAAGACTCAAGATCATGAATAAATAGTGAAACATTATTCAACAATGGAACAAGGCAAAACTCCAGAAACTAACCCTAATGAAACAGACATGTCGGAATTTTTTAACAGACCATTCACAATAACCATAAAAAAATATGCAATGTACCCAGAGAGCAATGCATGGACAAAGAGATAGGTATATGATATAAGATTACAATAAAATATTATAAATGTTTTAAAAAGAAGTAAATTCTTCAATGACATAAATGAACTTTGAATACATTATCATAAGTGAAACCAGCCAGTCACAGAAAGACAAATACTTTATGATTCTACTTAAATGATGTATCTAAAATAGTCAAACTCACAGAAGCATAGAATAAAACATTGATGCCAGGGACTGGGGAAATGGAGAAATGGGTGTTGCTATTATACTGTTATAAAGTTTCAGTTATGCAAGAATAAGTTCTAGATATCTACTATACAACATTGTGCCCATAGTTAATACTATTGTGTTGTAAACTTTAAAAATTAAGAGGGTAGATCTCATGTTAACTGTTCTTACCACAAGTCAAAAAAAAAAAAAAAAAGATTCTGTAGCTAATGAAAGAATCCTTCATAATTAAAGAAAAATTAAACTATCTCCAGGTAATCAAAAACAGGCAGAACATATCAGTAGTAGATATTCACTACAAGACATATTAAAGAGAGTCCTTCAGGTTGAAATGAAAGGACCCTAGACAGTAATCTGAATCTTCTCACAAAAATAAATACCAGAAAAACTAACTACATCAGTAAATATGAAAGAGAGTATTAATCAATTTACTGTTCCTATCTCTTAAGTTCTATGATTTAGAAGACAAATGCATAGGACAATAATTGTAAATCTGTTTTTAATCAACTTACAATGTATGTAATTTCTGTAAAATACAAGTATGTAATTTACATCATATAATAGCACAAAACAGGGAGAAGAAATGGAGCCATACTTGAGCAAAGTTAGTCTATACTTTTTAAATTAAATTGGTATTAATTGAAGCTAGACGGCTTTTGTTTGTTTTTTGTTTTGTTTTGTTTTGTTTTGTTTTTGTGGTTGTTTTGTTTCTGTAATCTCTGCACCCAGTGTGGAGCTCAAATTCATAACCCCAAGATCAACCGTTACATACTTTACTGACTGAGTCAGCCAGGTGCCCTGAAGCTAGATGGTTTTAATGTTCATTTTAAACTCCAGGGCAACCACTAAGAAAATTACTAAAAAATATAATAAAAGAAATGAGAAGAGAATAAAAATGATATACCATAGAATTACTAACATAAAAGAAGCCAAGAATGATGGAATAGGGGAACAGAAAAAAAAAGATACATAAAAAAATAGCAAAATAGTAGATGCTAATCATTCTTATCAGTAATTATAGAAATTATAAATTAACTAAGCACTCCAATTAAAACACAGCAATCAGCAAAATGGGTGAAAAACCATGATCTAAATACATGCTGTCTACCAGAGACCCAAAGCCACAAATAGGATGAAAGTAAAAAGATGAAAAAATAATATACCATATGGACAATTTCCTCTAACTAATGGTAGAAGTCAGATAAGTTGAAAATGTGACTAGGATATAATGCACCACTGATGGCTTGAGATGGAGGAATCCATATACTAAAGAATATAGGTAACCTCAAGAAGCTGAAAGTGGGCCCCCACTGACAATCAGCAAAGAAACCGAGGACTCAATGTTAAAACTGCAAAGAAATGAAATTTTCAACAACCTGAATGAGTTCTGAAGTAGATTCTCCTTAAAGACGCCACATAGGAGCCCAGTGTGGCCAGCACCTTAACTTTGGCACTGTGATCAGAGAACCCAGTTGAGCCTGCCTGGACTTCTAATCTATAGAACTATGGGCTAATAAATAATTGTTTTAAGCCATTACTACGTCTGTGATAATTTGTCAAGCAACAATAGAAAACTAATATATTCTCTTGTTTTCTAATTGTTTCACGTGACTTATTGCCCTTAGGAGATTGCAAGCAACATGAAAGATAGAACCAAGTCTTATAAGTATAGCTCACAGTGCATATAACATGATACATTAAAGATCAAGAACAGTTCATTGAATAAAATACTAAGATTCTTTTATATTTTCTGCTTACACCATATGATATCTCAGACTTCCCAGTCACCTCCAATAATGTGCAAGATTATTTTAGGGTAATAATGGACTTAGAGTAATACAGCTGGAGTAAAAAAATCTATATTTTAGAGAGGTTCCAACCATATCAAGAATGTATTTAGAATACCAAATATATTTCATCTCTTTTTCTGAGTAATTAAAATGCTTACACTCTATTAGGGAAGATAGCCTTCTGTATCTATTGCTACTGTTTCATAACTTACTTTCCTTAGATCATTTCAATAATAAATAGCACCGATTTTTTTCAGAACTCAATCTCTAACAAGTTACAAATTTTCATTAGTTTCTATAATATCATTGTTCATTAAGTTATCATTTTTAGCCTAATCTTACATAAGGGTACTCTGAAAGTAATGGATTTTCAGAAGTATGCGTACATTCTTTTACTTTCCTAGAGAAAACATACTTATTATTAATAACTCTCTTAATGGGTGATGGGCACTGAGAGGGGCACTTGATGGAATGAGGACTGGGTGTTATTCTGTATGTTGGCAATTTGAACACCAATAAAAAATAAATTTATTTATTTTTTTTAAATAAATTTATTAAAAAAGTAACTCTTAATAGATGCAGTGTTGGGAATATGTAAGTTATAAAATTATCGTGAAGTTAATATAATCTCTTAGTTTTTTATTTTTTTAAAGATTTTATTTATTTATTAATGAGGGAGACAGAGAGAGAGGCAGAGACACAGGCAGAGGGAGAAGCAGGCTCCATGCAGGGAGCCTGACGTGGGACTCGATCCCGGGTCCCCAGGATCACACCCTGGGCTGAAGGCAGCGCTAAATTGCTGAGCCACTCGGGCTGCCCTAATCTGTTAGTTTTTAAAACAAAGAAAAAGTAACTTCCCTTCATATAAGGATCATGAACAATTAACAAGTAAAATCATAATTTCACAGACAGTTGCTCATCTAAATTCATTCATATTTGGAGAAGAAGAAAGGCTACATTAAATTTTAATCAAGTTTCACAGCTGCTGAAATATATTCATGAAATACTTGATTGACATTCCTAACACAAACAGAATGATCTATAAAAAGGACTGTTGCATTTTAAGGTCAGGCATGTCATGTTCATCTTCCTATGTTCAAAATGTGTCATATTGAAAGATTGTAGCTATTTCCTTATTTTCCTATTCCATTTCTTATGACTTCATCTTCAAATAAATTTCATTCAAATACCTAAAATCAGGTTGGAAAAATTATGTTTCTAAGATAGAGGGATGGGTTTTCCAGGAATGAGTTATCATTCTGCTTATTCCAAATGGATTTGTTGATCCTATAGAAAGAAAGCTTTGTATGCCTAGGTTTATACTAAAATTGCTCCACTATAATAATAATATTACCTTTATTACTTTATGTCCTGCTATTTTATAATCCCTATAAATATTTTCATTATGGACCCTCCCTTCCAAAATTTCTAGACTTCTAGGTATGGAAAGAGGCAAATATAAAAATAATCTATGAATGCAGATGAAGCTTTCTCTAAGAAAATAAACACAAGGGATGCCCGGGTGGCACAGCGGTTAAACATCTGCCTTTAGCTCAGGGCTTGATCCTGGAGTCCTCAGATCTAGTCCCACATCAGGCTCCTTGCATAGAGCCTGCTTCTCCCTCTGCCTGTGTCTCTGCCTCTCTCTCTCTCTCTCTCTCTCTCTCTCTCTCATGAATAAATAAAATATTTTTAAAAATCTAGAAAAAGCACATATTTTTTAAAAAAAGAAATGAAACACAAGAAATTTCTGATTTACCTAATAGATATTTTAGAGAAGGTAATTTGCTTTATAAAAAGAAGTTTCTATTTAAAATAATTAGTGTAACATTTAAAGAATACTTGATTCACCTTCCATATAAAGCAATATGTAGTTTTTTATTTTCATTTTTTTATTGTGATAAAAACACTTAACATGTGATCCACTCTCCTAACCACTTTTTAAGCAAACATCATCATTATCTATAGTTGCAATGTTACATAGCAGATTTATAGAGCTAATTCATACTGCTTGACTGAAACTTCATGCTGCAGTACTGGCTACACATTTCTATCCCTCTGCAGCCCCTGGCAACCACCATTACATTCTTCATTTTATGAATTTGACTATCTTAGATACCTCATATTAATGGAATGATGTAGGGGCCCCCTGGGTGGCTCAGTCGGTTAAGCATCTGACTCTTGGTTTTAACTCAGATCTGATCTGAAGGATACTGGCACTGAGTCCTACCTAGGCTCTATGCTCAGTGGGGAGTCTCTTAAAGATTCTCTCCGTCTGCCCCTCCACCCTACCCTCAATCACTCTCACTCTTGCACTCTCTCTCTTTCTCCTGCTTCATCTAAAATCAATAAGTCAATTAATTAATTAATCAATCAGGATGCCTGGGTGGCTCAGTGGTTGAACATCTGTCTTTGGCCCAGGGTGTGATCCTGGAGTTCTGGGATTGAGTCCCACATAAGGCTCTCTCCGAGGAGCCTGCTTCTCCCTCTGCCTGTGTTTCTGCCTTCTCTTTGTGTCTCTCGTGAATAAATAAATAAAATCTTTAAAAATAAATAAATGGATAAATAAATAAATAAATAAATATTTTAAATGATGAATGGAATGATGCAGTAATTGTCTCTGTGACTGAATTGTTTTACTAAGCACAATGTCCTTGAGATTATTTTCTTTCTTAAGGCTGATTGGCATTGCACTGTATATAATTGTAAAAAGTGAAATTAAATGCAGTCACTCATGTCTACAAGTTTTAAAATTAAGCCAGTTTGATAAGTTCTTTATAAATCTTACACACTAGCCCTTTATCTGATAAGACATTTGCAAATATCTTCTTCCATTCTGTACATTGTCTTTTGGTTTAGTGAACTGTTTCTTTTGCTGTACAGAAGTTTTTTATCTTGATGAAGTTCCAACAGTTCATATTTGTTTTTGTTTTCCTTGCCTCTGGAGACATGTTTAGAAAGAAGTTGCTGCAATTATGACTCAACACTCAAAAACAAATAATCCAATCAAGAAATGGACAGAAGACATGAATAGACATTTCTCCAAAGATATACAGATGAACAACAGACACATGAAAAAATCCTCCACATCACTTGGCATCAGGGAATTACAAATCAAAACCACAGTGAGATACCACTTCACATTAGTCAGAATGGCTAAAATTAACAAGTCAGGAAACAACAAATTTTGGCAAGGATGGAAAGAAAGGGGAGCCTTCTTACACTGCTACTAGGAAGAAAACTGGTGTAGCCACTCTGGAGAACAGTAAGCAGGTTCTTCAAGAAGTTAAAAATAGAGCTAACCTACCACCCAGCAATTGCACTATGAGGTATTTATTCAAAGGACACAAATGTGATCCAAAGGGGTACCTGCACCCCAATGTTTATAGCAGCAATGTCCACAATGGTGAAACTATGGAAAGACCCAAGATGTCAATCAACAGATGAATGGGTAAAGAACAAGTGGTACATATATATAATGGATTTTTTCACCAAAAAGGATGAAATCATATCACAATATGGATGGAACTAGAGGGTATTATGCTAAGTGAAATAAGTCAATCAGAGAAAGACAATTATCATATGGTTTCACTCATATGTGGAATTTAAGGAACAAAGAAGAGGATCACAGGGAGAGGGAGGGACAAATAAGATGAAATCAGAGAGGCAAACTTTACAGACTCCATAGAGACTCTTAACTACAAGAAACAAACAGAGGGTTGCTGGAGGGGAGGTGGATGGGGGGATGGGGTGGCTGGGTGATGTGCATTAAGGAGAGCATGTGATATAATGAGTACTGGGTGTTTATGAACAGTTTAATAACTGAAGTCTACATCTGAAATTAATGATACACTATATGTTAAATAATTGAATTTAAATAAGTTAAAAATCTAAAAATTAAATAAAAATAAAGTTAAGCCAGGAGGTTATTAAGGAGGTGTGCCTTTTGAACATCCTTACTGGGTGGAATCGTGATATCTTGAACTGAGCCAAATTGCAAATTTTCCAAGTACTCTGCAAGAACATCAGCAACTTGCTACCGTAACTCACTTTTTCTTGGTGATAGCTTTAGCAACCATTTATGTTTAGCCAAGATTAATCTTCTGCCACCAGAACCAATCAAAATCCTCTGTAAACAACATATACCAGCATTTTCTTTAGTCCTTGAAACCCCCCAACTTTGTTCCATAGTGGGACACAATTTGATTTACTACCCAAATCCACAATTTCGAGACTCCAAATAACAGCTTTTGTTTTATTTCAATTATGCCTCTGTTCTATGTCAACAGTATATCCCACTTTTCTTTATCCATTCATGTCTATGGACATTTAGGTTGATTTGATATCTCAGCTCTTGTGAATAATGCTGCAAGAACATTGACAAACTAATATATTCTAGAGATCCTGATTTCAGTTCTTCTGTATGAATACCCAGGAGTATGATTGTTGATTTTTTTTAAAGACTGTCTTATTTATTCATCTCAGAGGGAGAGAGAGAGAGAGAGAGAGAGAGAGAGAGAGAGAAAGAGAGAGAGAAAAGAGAGAAGAGGGAGAAGCAGACTCCCTGCTGAGCTGGGAGCCAGATGTGGGGCTTGATCCCAGGATTTGGAGACCATGACCCAAACCGAAGGCAGATGCTTAACCATCTGAGCCACACAGTTACCCCGGATTGCTGGATTATATAGTAGTTTACTTTTTAATTTTTTTCAGAATCCTCCATACTATTTTCCATAGTAACTGTTCCAACAGTGTAAGAGTTTCAATTTCTCCACATCCTCATCAACACTTGTATTTGGTGGTTGTTTGTTTTATAATAGCTAACCCGACGGGTGTGAGGTGTGTTTTTTATGAAGAAATGTCTATTCAGGTTCTTCACTCATTTTTTTTTTACTACTAACTTCTTCTTACAGCAAATAATGCACTGTAGTTTACTCTGGTCATCTTTCTCTTCTTACTGTTTTTCCTGAAGCTTACTAACTGCTCTATGCAGCTCTATGCTTAGATTTCTTTTTTTTTTTTCATTAAGTTAAAATGTTTTTATTTTTTTAATTAATTTTTATTGGTGTTCAATTTACCAACATACAGAAAAACACCCAGTGCTCATCCCGTCAAGTGTCCATCTCAGTGCCCGTCACCCATTCCCCTCCAACACCCGCCCTCCTCCCCTTCCACAACCCCTAGTTCGTTTCCCCGAGTTAGGAGTCTTTATGTTCTGTCTCCCTTCCTGATATTTCCCAACATTTCTGTTCCCTTCCTTTATATTCCCTTTCACTATTATTTATATTCCCCAAATGAATGAGAACATACACTGTTTGTCCTTCTCCGATTGACTTATTTCACTCAGCATAATACCCTCCAGTTCCATCCACGTTGAAGCAAATGGTGGGTATTTGTCGTTTCTAATGGCTGAGTAATATTCCATTGTATACATAAACCACATCTTCTTTATCCATTCATCTTTCGATGGACACCGAGGCTCCTTCCACAGTTTGGCTATTGTGGCCATTGCTGATAGAAACATCGGGGTGCAGGTGTCCCGAAGTTTCATTTATGCTTAGATTTCTTTGTGCTTTTTATCTGTTTGGTTTCCTTTATACTTATTGCTAGTTCTTCTAATAGCTTCCCAACATAATTTCCACAGATTCTATCACCACTTTGTTATTTATCATTCCTGTATTTTTATTCTTGTACTTATCTCTCCTGGAAATCTACGATAACTTCTCTCTAAACTGGTTGTGTCCTAAGCTTCCTATACAGCCCTCATGCTGGGACTTACTTTTGCCTTTTCCTTCAGTTATATTTCCTAGTTGATTTGCATTATCTATTTTCTTAAAACTCTTTGTGCGTGTGTGTGTGTGTTTTATCCTCCATTAATTCCATCAGGTGAAAGATTAGTATTTATTATTTTGATTTTTATAGAAAATGTTTTAAAATGTTCACAAAAAGTTAATAAAATGGTAATGTACAAAATCTAAAATGACTGCACAGTGTCAAAAAATAAATGTGATTACACTTTCAATATGCCCAACTCTTGAGTTGCCCTGCTTCAGTCTAGACTACTTGTCTCCTAGATCTCATGAATGCCATCCTGTAACTCCCTCCAGTATCATCTTGGAGAACATTTTTACTCTTTTTTTGTGAGATAACTGACTACAGTTTTCTGTCATCCCATTTGTCCTTTGTAACTCTGTATTTCTGAAGCATACATTTTAGTATCTTTTTTTGGGGGGGGTTATGTTTTTATTTAAATTCCAGTTAGTTAACATACAGTGTAGTATTAGCTTCAGGTGTACAAGATAGTGAATCAACACTTCCATAAAACACCTGTGCTCATCACAAGTATACTCCTTATTCTCCATTACCTATTTAACCCATCTCCCACCCACCTCCATTCTGGTAGCCATCAGTTTGTTCTCTACAGTTAAGAGTCTATTTCTTGGTTTGCCTATTTCTGTCTTTTTTTCCCCCTTTGCTCATTTATTTTTAAAATTCTGCATGTGTATGAAATAATATGTGTTTGTGATTCTCTGACTTTTTTTGCTTAGCATGATTCTCTCTAGCACCATCCATGTTATTGTAAATGGCAAGATTTCATTCTTTCTTGTGTCTGAGTAATATTCCATTGTATGTATATAACACATCCTCTTTATCCACCCATCAGTTGGAGGACATTTGAGCTGTTTCCATAGGTTGACTATTGTAGATAATGCTTCTATAGACATGGGGTGGAGGCATCCCTTTGAATTAGTATTTTTATATTCTTTGGATAAATATCTAGTAGTACCATTGCTAGAATACAGGATAGTTCTATTTTTAACATCTTGAGGAAACTTCATACTATTTTACTTTAAAGATTGTGTTTATTTATTCATGAAAGACACAGAGAGAGATATGCAGAGACACAGGCAGAGAGAGAAGCAGGATCCCTACAGGGAGTCCGATGCAAGACTTGATCCCGAAACCCTGGGATCACATCCTGAACTGAAGGCAGATGCTCAACCACTGAGCCACCCAGGCATCCCCCTTCATACAATTTTAGAGTGGCTGTGCTAGTTTGCACTCCACATCCTCACCAACACCTGTTGTCTCTTGTGTTATTGACTTTAGCCATTCTGACTGGTGAGAGGCGATATTTAATTGTGGTTTTAATTTGTATTTCCCTGATGATCAGTGATGTTGAGAACATTTTCTTGTGCTTGTTGGCCATCTGAATGTCTTCTTTGGAAAAATATCTATTCATGTCTTCTGCATATTTCTTAACTAGATTATTCATTTCTTGAGTTTTGGGTTTTATAAGTTCTTTATATATTTTGGATATTAAGCCTTTATCAGATATGCCGTTTGCAAATATCTTCTCCTATTCCATAGGTGTCCTTTTAGTTTTGTGCAGAAGCTTCTTGTTTTGATGAAATCCCAATAGCTTATTGTTGCTTTTGTTTCCCTTGCCTCAGGAGACATATCTAGAAAGAATTCGCTGTGGCCAATGTTAAAGAAATTACTGCCTGTCTTCTCTTTTAGGATTTTGGTGCCTTCTAGTCTTGTGCTGAGATCTTTCATCCATTGGAATTTATTTTTGTGTATGGTATAAGAAAGTGACCTAGTTTCGTAGGCTGTCCAGTTTTCCCGACACCATTTGTTGAAGTGGCTGTCTTCTTTCCATTGGATATTCCTTTCTGCTTTGTTGAAGATTATTTGACCATATGGTTGTGGGTTCATTCCTGAGTTTTCTATTCAGTTCTACTGATCAATGTGTCTATTTTTGTGCCAGTACCATTCTGTTTTGATTACCACAGCTTTGCAATATAACTTGAAGTCTGGAATTGTGATGCTTCCAGCATTGCTTTTCTTTTTTATTTTTGCTTTGGCTATTTGATATATTTTACAGTTTCATACAAATTTTAGGATTGTTTATTCTAGCTCTAAGAAAAATGCTGGTGGTATTTTGACACATTTAATTCAAATGTGTAGATTTCTTTGGGTAGTATAGACATTCTAACAATATTTGTTATTCCAATCCATGAGCATGAAATGTATTTCCATTTCTTAGTGTCATCTCCACTTTCTTTCATACGTGTTCTAAAGTTATCAGAGTACCTGTACAGAGTACCTAACCTCTTTGGATAGGTTTATTCCTAGATATCTTATTGTTTTTGGTGCGGTTATAAATGCAATCGATTCCTTGATTTCTCTTTCTGCTACTTCATTATTGGTGTATGGAAATGCCACATATTTCTGTACATTGATTTTCTACCCTGCAACTTTATTCATGTATCAACTCTAGTATTTTTGGTGGACTCTTTCAGGTTTTAGATTTATAGTATCAAGTTATCTACAATAAATGGAAGATTTACTTCTTCTTTGCCAATTTGGATACCTTAGTATCTTTTTGAAAAAGGGTTCAGAGAAGGTAAATGTTCCCTGAACATGCATTTCTGAAAATGTCTTCATTCTATATTTACACTTGATTTTTATTTGCCTGGGTGTAAAATTCTAGGTTGAGAATCACTGTACATTAGAATTTTGAAGGC
Organism: Vulpes vulpes; assembly: GCF_048418805.1. NCBI lineage: Eukaryota > Metazoa > Chordata > Mammalia > Carnivora > Canidae > Vulpes > Vulpes vulpes. The sequence continues at coordinate 95,084,216 of NC_132796.1, read as the reverse complement.
ACTGCTCAGTTGTATTCAACTATGCAGGGTTTTGTTAATAGATATGAAGATATTCTCAAATATGTTTGAAAGTCTTTAGACCACTGTATCAGACACATTATAACTGGTATGTAAAAGTTCACTAAGGATACCTGGGTGGCTCAGTGGTTGAGTGTCTGCCTTCAGCTCAGAGACTGATCTGGGGTCCAGGGATCAAGTCCCACCCACATCAGGTTCCCTTCAAGGAGCCTATTTCTCGCTCTGCTATATCTATGGCTTTCTGTATCTCTCATGAATAAATTAATAAAATATTTTTAAAAATAAAAATTAAAAAATAAAAGCTCTTTAATATCACTACCCTCAATGATTTTCTTGAATCATCTGTTTGATGATAACTCCCTCTCCACTTTCTCTATTGTTTTTGATGAAGTTCCTATAATTAAGATTTAGGGGGAGGGGGCGGGCATAGATGGCAGAGGAGTAGGGTCCCCAAGTCACCTGTCCCTACCAACTTACCTAGATAACTTTCAAATCATCCTGAAAACCTATTAATTCAACCTGAGATTTAAAGAGAGAACAGCTGGAATGCTACAGAGAGAAGTTTGTGCTTCTAACAAGGAAGGAAGGAGGAAAAAAATATAAAAAGAATCCAGTGGGGGAGAGGCCCCCACTAGGATCTGGGCTAAGGCCAGTCAGCAAAAGCCTCCAGGACAGGAAAGCCCAGCCCTGGGGAAGCAGGAACTTTAAAATTTCCCACCAGATTCTTCCCAGATGGAAAGGCACTTAGCAGGGAAACCAGGCAGAACCACAGGAGGTCCAGTGGAAGCTCCAGGTTCCTGGAGTCACTAACAGAAGAAGGGCGCCCCAGAGGAGAGAACGCCACAGATTGTGGGCCGAGCTCCATAAAGGGCTGGAGTGCACGCCAGGCGGAGCCTGGGGAGAAGCTCAGGCGGTGGCTCTGGTAGGAGGGGGCTGTGCCCTGCTGCCTTTGGGAGCCATGGCCCCGGGAGCATAATTCCAGTGGCACGGGTCCTGGACCCCAGAGTGCTGGGGACACAGCCTAGGATCCTGTGCTCTCCCCGGGACAGGTGGAAGCAGGGAGGGCACAGGACAGTGAGGACTCTCCTGCCACCGGGTGCCCCCAAGCTGTGCAGATCAACACACCCCGCCCCTGGGAGCATCCAGGCAAGTGTGGACTGGGAGACTGTGGGAGTTACTGAGGGGAGCTGACTCCAGAGCCGGAGAGTTGGCCGCCACCAGTGTGGTTATTCCTCCTGCTTTGACCCTGTGCCTGGGATTGAGTGGGACCACAAGGGAACAGGGCCTCACAGGATAAACCGCTCTCACTGAGCCCTGCACACACTTGAGAGTCATCACAGCAGGCCCCTCCCCAGAAGACCAGCTGGAGGAGACAGGAAGAGCAAGTTCTTGGCTGAGCAGTGCTGGAAAGCTCCAGGGGAAGTCGAGGGATTTACAGTATATAGAACCAGAGGATACCTCTCCTTGTTTTTGTTTTTGATTTGTTTTTTCTTTTTCTTTTTCTTTTTCTTTTTCTTTTCTCCTTTACTTTTTCTTCCTTTTTCCAATACAACTCATTTTTAACCACCGCACTGAGCAAAAGGACTAGAAAGAAGACTCACCACAAAAGAAAGAATCAGAGACAGTACTCTGCAACAGAGGTAAAGAATTTAGATTACAATTTGATGTCAGAAAGCCTATTCAGAAGCACAATTAAAAGCTACTGGCAGCTCTGGATAAAAGCATGAAGGATTTAAGAGATTTCATGACTGCAGAATTTAGATTTAATCAGGCCCAAATTAAAAATCAGTTAAAGGATAGGCAATCCAAACTGGAGGTCCTAACAACAAGGGTTAATGAGGCGGAAGAAAGAGTGAGCGACATAGAAGCAAGTTGATGGCAAGGAAAGAAGCTGAGGAAAAAAGATAAAAACAATTAAAGACCATGAGGAAAGGTTAAAGGAAATGAATGGCAGCCTCATAAGGCAAAATCTACATTTAATTGGGGTTCCAGAGGGCTCCAAAAGGGACAGAGAATGAGAAAGCATATTTGAACAAAGCATAGCTGAGAACTTCCCCAATTTGGGAGGGCGGAAAACAGGCATTCAGATCCAGGAGATAGAGAGATCCACCCCCCAGCCAAAATCAATAAAAGTCATTCAACACCTTGACATTTAATAGTGAAACTTGCAAATTCCAAAGACAAAGAGAAAATCCTTAAAGCAGAGAGAGACAAGAAACCCCTAACTTATATGGGGAGAAATATTAGATTAAAAGAAGACCTCTTTACAGAGACCAGGCAGGCTAGAAAGGACTGGCATGATGTATTCAGGGTACTAAGTGAGAAACACATGAAGCCAAGAATACTTTATCCAGCAAGGCTCTCATTCAGAATAGAAGGAGAGATAAATAGCTTCCAAAATAGGCAGAAACTGAAAGAATATGTGACCACCAAACCAGATCTGCAAGATCTGTAAGATTTACAGGGGGACTCTGTAAAAGAAAGAAGAATCCAAAAGAAATAATCCACAAAAACAGGGACTGAATATGTATTATGATGATACTAAATTCATATCTTTCAATAGGAACTCTGAATGTGAATGGGCTTCATGATCCCATCAAAAGACAAAGGGTTTCAGACGGGATAAAAAAGCAAGACCCATCTATTTGCTGTCTACAAGAGACTCATTTTAGACCTAAGGATACCTCCAGCCTGAAAATCAAAGTTTGGAGAACCATTTACCATTCAAATGGTCCTCAAGAGAAAGCAGAGGTAGCAGGGGTATCAGAAGAATTAAAGTGTATCCCAAAAACTGTAGTAAGAGATGAAGAGGGACACTTATCATATTTAAAGGATCTATCCAACAAGAATACCTAACAATCATGAATATTTATGCCACTCATGTGGGAGCTGCCAAGTATATAAATCAATTTATAACCAAAGTAAAGACATACTTAGATAATAGTACACTAATACTGGGAGACTTCAACATGGCGCTTTCTACAAACAACAGATCTTCTAAGCACAATATTTCCAAAGAAAGAAGAGCTTTAAATGATACACTTGACCAGATGGATTTCACAGATATTTACAGAACTTCACATCCAAACGTGACTGAATAGCATTCTTCTCAATTGCACATGGAATTTTCTCCAGAATATACCACATACTGGGTCACAAATCAGATCTTAACCAAAACCAAAAGATTGGGATAGGCCCCTGCATATTTTAAGACCATAATGCTTTGAAACTTGAACTCAATCACAAGAATAAATTTGGAAGAAACTCAAACATGTGGAGGTTAAAGACCATCCTGCTAAAAGATGAGAGGGTCAACCAGGAAATTAGAGAAGAATTAAAAAGAGTCATGGAAACTAATGAGAGTGAAGATACAATAATTCAAAATCTTTGAGATACAGCAAAAGCAGTCCGGGGAGGGAAATACATCGCAATACAAGCATCCCTCAAAACGTTGGAAAAAATTCAAATACACAAGCTAATCTCACACCTAAAGGAACTGGAGAAAGAAGAGAAAAAAAAAAAACCTATGCCAAGCAGAAGAGAGTTAATAAGCATTCAAGCAGAACTCAATTAAATAGAGATCAGAAGAACTGTAGAATAGATCAACAAAACCAGGATTTGGTTCTTTGAAAGAATTAATAAATAGATAAACCCCTAGCCAGCCTAATTAAAAAGAAAGAGAAAAGATCCAATTAATAAAATCATGAATGAAAAAGGAGAGATCATCACCAAAACCAAGAAAATACAAACAATTTTAAAAACATTTTAGGAGAAGCTCTACACCAATATATTAGGCAATCTAGAGGAAATGGACACATATCTGGAAAACTGTAAACTATCAAAACTGGAACAGAAGATATAGAAAACTTGAACAGGCCAGTAGCCAGGGAGGAAATTGAAGCAGTCATTCAAAACCTCCCAAGACACAAAAGTCCAGGGACAGATGGCTTCCCAGGGGAATTCTATCAAACATATAAAAAAGAAACAATACCCATTCTACTAAAGCTATTCCGAAAGAAAGGGATGGAATACTTCCAAACTCATTTTATGAGGCCAGCATCACCTTAATTCTGAAACCAGACAAAGACCCCACCAAAAGGAGAATTATAGACCAATATGCCCGACAAACACAAGTACAGAAATTCTGAACAAGATAGTAGCCATTAGGATCCAACAGTACATTAAGAAGATTATTCACCATGACAAAGTGGGATTTATCCCTGGGATGCAAGGCTGGTTCAACACTCTTAAAGCAATCAGTGTGATAGATCATATGAACCTGAGATAAACAAGAACCATATGATCCTCTCAATAGATGCATAGAAAGCATTTGACAAAACACAGCATCCATTCCTGATCAAAACTCTTGAATGTAGGGATAGAGGGAACATTCCTCAGTATCTAAAAGCCATCTTCGAAAAGCCCACAGCTAACAGCATTCTCGATGGAGAAACACTGGGAGCCTTTCCCATAAGATCAGGAACACGACAGGGATGTCCACTCTCATCACTGCTATTCAACATAGTACTAGAAGTCCTAGCCTCAGAAATCAGGCAACAAAGAGAAATAAAAGTCATTCAAATTGGAAAAGAAGTCAAACTCTTCCTTTCCACAGATGACATGATACCTTACATAGAAAGCCCAAAGCCTCCACCCCAAGATTGCCAAAACTCATAGCAATGTGGCTGTGTTAAGATACAAAATCAATGTCCAAAAACCTGGCATTTCTATACACTAACAATGAAACTGCCGAAAGAGAAATTAAGGAGTCATTCCCACTTACAATTGCACCCAAAAGCATAAGATAGCTAGGAATAAACCTAACCAAAGAGGTAAAGGATCTATACCCTAAAAACTAAAGAACAGTACTGAAAGAAATTGAGGAACACACAAAGAGATGGAAAAATATTGCATGCTTATGGATTGGAAGAATTTATATTGTGAAACTGTCAATGCTAACCAGGGCAATTTACACGTGCAATGCAATTCCTTTCAAAATACTGCAGACTTTCTTCAGAGCGTTGGAACAAATCATTGTAAGATATTTTGGAATCAGAAAATACCCCAAATAGCCAGGGGATTATTAAAAAAGAAAACCATAGCCGGGGGCATCACAATGTGAGATTTCAAGTTATACTACAAAGCTGTGATCATCCAGACAGTGTGGTACTGGCACAAAAACAGACACATAGGGCAGCCCGGGTGGCTCAGTGGTTTAGCACTGCCTTCAGCCCAGGGCGTGATCCTGGAAACCTGGGGTCGAGTCCCATGTCAGGCTCCCTGCATGAATCCTGCTTCTCTCTCTGCCTGTGTCTCTGCCTCTGTGTGTGTGTATCTCTCATGAATAAATAAATAAAATAAATAAAAACAGACACATAGATCAATGGAGCAGAGTGGAGAACCCAGAAATGGGCCCTCACTTCTACGGTCAACTAATATTTGACAAAGCAGGAAAGATTATCCACTGGAAAAAGGACAGTCTCTTCAACAAATGCTGCTGGGAACATTGGACATCCACATGCAGAAGAATGAAACTAGAGCATACTCTTACACCATACACAAAGATAAACTCAAAATGGATGAAAGATCTAAATGTGAGACAAGAATCCAACAAAATCCTAGAGAAGAACACAGGCAACACCCTTTATGAATTTGGCCACAGCAACTTCTTGCAAGATACATCTATGAAGGCAAGGGAAACAAAAGTAATATGAACTATTGGGACTTCATCAAGATAAAAAGCTTCTGCACAACAAAAGAAACAGTCAGCAAAACTCAAAGACAACCTACAGAATGGGAGAAGATATTTGCAAATGACATATCAGATAAAGGGCTAGTATCCAAGATCTATAAAGAAGTTATTAAACTCAACAGCAAAGAAACAAACAATCCAATAATGAAATGGGCAAAAGACATGAACAGAAATTTCACCAAAGAAGACATACACATGGCCAACAAGCACATGAGAAAATGCTCCACATCACTGGCCATCAGGGAAATACAAATCAAAACCACAATGAGATACCACCTCACACCAGTGAGAATGGGGAAAATTAACAAGACAGGAAAGAGCAAATGTTGGAAAGGATGTGGAAAAAGGGGAACCCCCCTTGCACTGTTGGAAATGTGAACTGGTACAGCCACTCTGGAATACTGTGGGGAGGTTCCTCAAAGAGTTGAAAATAGAACTGCCCTATGACCCAGCAATTTCACTGCTGGGGATTTACCCCAAAGATACAGATGCAGTGAAATGGCAGGACACTTCATCTCAATTTTTATAGCAGCAATGTCCACAATAGCCAAACTGTGGAAGGAGACTTGGTGTGATCAAAAGGTGAATGGATAAAGAAGATGTGGTCTATTTATACATGGAATATTACTCTGCAATTGGAAATTACAAGTACCCACCATTTGCTTCGACATGGATCGAACTGGAGGATATTTTGCTGAGTGAAGTAAGTCAATCAGAGAAGAACAAACATATGGTCTCATTCATTTGGGGAATATAAAAAATATTGAAAGGGAATAAAGGGGAAAGTAAAGAAAATGAGTGGGAAATATCAGTGAGAGAGACGGAACATGAGAGATACCTAACTCTGTGAAAGGAACAATGGGTGGTGGAAAGGGAGGTAGATGGGGGGCTGGGGTGACTGGGTGATGGGCACTGAGGGGGACACTTGATGGGACGAACACTGGGTGTTATGCTATATGTTGGCATATCGAATTCCAATCAAAAAATATATACAAAAAAAAAAGACTTAGGGCTTCATAAGGTAAGTTGTTTTATTTACTTTTACTCCTGTTTTCCATGTCTTTATCATTCTGTTTGACTCTCTGAAAGAATTCCTCAATTTAAATGTGTAAACTTTGAATTTAGTTTTTCACTTTTGCTAATTATATTTTTAGATTTCATAAACATTTGTATGTTCTAGTTTCATGGATGTAATACTTTTATTATTTTTCTGAAGTTGCAGTGATAATTTCTGAGTGTTTTTTTCTTTCTCCTTTCAGTATTTCTATGAGAGCTGATTTGTGCTCCACCAACATCTGTTTCACTTGTGTAGTGTAGGCATTTCCTAGATGCTGGTATGAGTGCTTCCTGGCTAGGAGTGCACAGTTGTCCTCACTTCAGAGCATTGTATTTATTAGAAATGGAAAAGCCTTACCCAGAAGTTTATACACTTTTCCAAGCAGCCAGACTGCTTCCAGTGATTGACTAACAAGGATACAAAAAATGTGCCACCTTGATCCAAGGTGAGACTACCTGTATAGTATAACTTATGTTTCATTGCTCTTCATGAGACTAGGCTTTAGCTAATCTCCAGCTATTTCCAAAAGCTTGCTTTGCATTCTTCACCTGTCTTATATAGTGCCTGAGGTAGAATAACACAAATTCTCTTCTTTTACAAGTACCATCACAATAATCACTTTCAGAAGAATCTTATCTCAAATTCTGCTTCTGCCAAGCCCAACCTAAGACACTCTTTCTTTGTGTATTTTTTAAGTAGGCTCAGTGTGGTGCCCAATGTGGAGCTTGAACTCATGACCCTGAGATCAAGACCCAAGCTAAGATCAAGAGTCAGATGTTTAACTAACTGAGCCACTGAGGTGCTTCCACATTCTATTTCTTTAAAGTTGAGGGTTTTTTCTCCCTGTGGTGATGATGTTTTTGATCTCTATTTCTTTGTAGCAGTTTTCCTCACATAACAGGTGATTTCTAGATACTAATGTCTTTACATCTTTCCTCTTGGAGCAGTCAGATTTCTCATGGAAGTCCATTTCTGTCCGTGCTGGAGGGAAAAGCATGGCTGCCAGTGTCCTGGGAGCCTAATGGAAAAAGATACCCAGGGATTTCATCATTTAATATGCAAACATTATAATCTGAGACTTCCTTTTAATATAGACACCTTTGTAACTTGAATTTTGTGTGCGTGCCTCTATTTATTACTGAAAGATTAAGATATGCCTGATATCTAAATAACAATTCCTCTTCCTAAGGGCAATAACATTTTTATGATATGTTGGAAAATAAGAGTGGCATTTTGCTAAGTGCCCAAGTTCTAGTCCTGACATTGCTTCTAAATATATCTGTGGTCTCAAGGAGGTCATTTAACATTGTTTAATCTCAGCTTCTTTTCTGTAAAATGATATTTTGGATCTGGAATGGGAAGAGAGAAAAGGTAGATAGGGAGTATAATTACTTTCGTATAAAAATTCCCACAAGATTATTTAAATGTTTGCTACAAAATATATATCCATGTCTCATTTAATTTATACAAAATTTTCTATGAATTATTTAAAAAGTGTAGAATCATGTGGTTTCACTATGAAATTTAAAGGTTGAAACTCCAGGATATATGTAATGTGATGCTGGAATACAGTTTCCAAAAGTTATCACCACTTCACATTCAAGAGAAATAGTTGGGAAAAGGACTCTCCCGCTATGGAAAGTTTTAGATTCATGACAAAATCCCCTTCAATCATTGTTGAAGTAATTTTTAAGGGACGCTTGTGTGGCTCAGTGGTTGAGCGTCAGCCTTTGGCTCAGGGCATGATTCCAAGATCTGGGATCAAGTCCCACATTGGGCTTCCTGCAAGGTACCTGCTTCTCCCTTTGCCTATGTCTTTGCCTCTCTCTCTTTGTGTCTGTCATGAATAAATAAATAAATCTTTTTAAAAAAGAAAAATTTAAACTACTGACAGCTTTTAAGGCTACCTGGCATTCTAAATGTGCTAGATACTAAATACTACATAATTGATTTTTTTTTTTTTTTGTATTGGAGACTTATTGGATAATCTGGCCATATACTAAATTTCTGAGAACCATGCATTCAGAATTGCAAAATGATGTATGGGGTATCATCTGATGTAAGCTGGATTAATCAGAGACCCTTTTCCAGGTATTTGTAACTGCAACTAAGCAAACTAAATTTCTCTTCATATTTTTGTGCTTTTAACATATAAATTGTGTCATGCAAGTTGGACAAAGAAAGTTGATCTGAACATAATGAAAATAAAATAGAAAAAAATAAAGCCCTGATAGTATCCTTGGCTTTAGTTCTTTTCTTATTTCTTTCTGTTCTTGGATTCCTTGAGAAATCATATTTATTTACCATAAATTGCTTTTCTTGCTTAAGCCAACTCAAGTGGTTTAACTGTAACCCAAAGAGTTCTAACCTATATATAGTTTTCTAATGATTTCCATTCATTCCCTTATTTGATCTTGAACTCTTAAACAAGCCAAAGGTCACTGAAAACATTGATTCTTAAATCTGCTACATATTTTTGTGGGCTTTAAAAAGATAAAATTCAGTTTTGGTGATAGTGAAAGTATGGAGAAAGCAACAACTCCTTGTGAAATATAACCTTTTAGGAATTTAAAACATACACCCCATTCACCCAGTAATATGCTTATGGGGATCTATCCTAAGGAAACTGATTCAAAATGCAGAAAAATCTTAAATATATTAATATAAGCATGATTTATATTGATGAAATTAGAAATAACCTGTATGAGTAATGACTGTTTAAATTGTAATAGGTAAACATTTTTAAAACAATTATCTTTTGAAATGAATTTTAATAATAGGTAAAAATGTTACTTTCATTTTAAAGAGAAAATATTTGAAATTTTGCATTAAATTCCTCTGACACATTAAGAAGATTTCCTTTAATTTTCATTCAAAATTGTTTTATCATGAAAGAAATTAAGGACAAAACAAAGAAATAAAAATACATTCCATGTTCATGGGTTGGAAGAATAAATATTGCTAAAATCTCTATACTATTCAAAGCAATCTACAGATTTAATGTAATTGCTATCAAAACACCAACAGGATATTTCCCAGAACTAGAACAAAAAACCTTAAAATTTATATAGAACCACAAAAGACCCCAAATAGCCAAAGCAATTTTGAAAAAGAAAAGCGAAGCTGGAGGCATCACAATTCTAGACTTCAGGTTATTTAGCAAAACTGCAGTAACCAAAATAAGATGGTGCTGGCACAAAAATGGACACATAGATCAATGGAACAGAATGGAAAACCCAGAAATATATCCACAATTATATGGATGGTCAATTACAAGTCAGAATAGAATATCCAATGGGGAAAAAGGCAGTCTTCTCAACAAGTGTTGGGAAAACTGGACAATAACATGCAAAAGAATGAAACTGGGCCACCTTCCTACACCATATACAAAAATAAACTCAAAATAGATTAAAGACCTGAATATGAGACTTGAAACCATAAGAATCCTAGAAGAGAGCATAGACAGTAATGTCTCTGATATTGAATACAGCAACATCTTTCTAGATATGTCATCTCCAGACAAGAGAAATAAAAGCAACAATAAATTATTGTTACTACATCAAAATGAAAAATTCTGCACAGTGAAGGAAACAATCAACAAAACTAAAAGATAACCTATGGAATGGGAGAAAATATTTTCAAATGACATATCTGAGAAAAGGTTAGTATCCAAAATATATAAAGAACTTACAAAATTCAACACCGAAAAAGGCAAATAATCCAACTTAAAAATGGGCAGAAGAAATGAACAGACATTTCTTGAAAGAAGACATCCAGATGGCCAACAAACACATGAAAAGATGCTCAGCATCAGTCATCATCAGAGAAATGCAAATTAAAGCAGCAATGAGATATCATCTCACACCTGTCAGAATAGCTAAAACGCAACAAATGTTGGCAAGAATACAGAGAAAGTGGAATCCTCTTCCACTGTTGTGGGAATGCAAACTGGTGCAGGAACTCTGGAAAACAGTATGGAGATTCCTCAAAAAGTTAAAAACAGAACTACCCTACAATCCAGTAATCACACTACTCAGTATTTACCCAGAAAGTATTAAAAGATGAATTCAAAGAGATACATACATCCCATGTGTGAAATATATATAAACATACATATATATACACATACATACATATGTACATACATATACATACTATCTCAAATGGAATATTATTTGGCCATGTAAAAGAGTTAAATCTTACCTTTTGCAATGACATAGATGGAGAGTATAATACTAAGCAAAATAAATTAGAGAGAAAGACAAATACCATATGTTTAACTCATATGTGGAATTTAAGAAGCCAAATGAGCAAAAATTTAAATAAAACAGAGAGGTAAACAAACTAAGAAACAAACTTTTTTTAAGTTTTTAAAAATTTTTTATTTATTTATGATAGTCACAGAGAGAGAGAGAGAGAGAGAGAGAGAGAGAGAGGGAGAGACATAGGCAGAGGGAGAAGCAGGCTCCATGCACTGGGAGCCGGACGTGGGATTCGATTCTTGGTCTCCAGGATCGCGCCCTGGGCCAAAGGCAGGCGCTAAACCGCTGCGCCACCCAGGAATCCCAAGAAACAGACTCTTAACTATAGAGAACAAACTAATGGCTACCAGAGGAGAAGAATGGGGGAATGGTTGAAGTAGGAGATGAAGATTAAGAGTACATTTATCTTGATGAACACTGCATAATGTATAGAATTGTTTAATCACTATATTGTAAACTTGAAACTACTATAAGACTGTATATTAACTAACTGGAATTAAAATGAAATTTAAAAAATAAAATTGTCTTACTTAGAAATGATCTATATTGGTTAACCTTTCTATTCTATAATTAGTCCTACATCTTCAAAACACTGTTGCACATATTTTTCAGATTATGTTCAGCATCATCTTATCTATTTAAAAAAATAGAATACTTTGGCAGTTTCTATATATATTGTATCTTTTGCAAAAAAAGCTGTCATTTTATTGAAAGTTTTCTAATAGCTCGGAAAATTCAGAAAATTTGTGAGATTCAGAAAATATGATATTCACTATGGATATCTTCATCATTGTTCATTAAGATTCTGGCCTGAATGCTCCAGCTAGTCACGTTGTGAGAGAGCATATATTCTGATTTCATTCTATTTTTTCTTAAAATATCATTATGTCCTTAAAATTTATAAATTTACTAAACATTTTACAATAAACATACATTGATTTCTCTTTGTTTCATGAGTTCCAACCCTAACAATATGCTTCCAGCTTTAGAACTCTTTACCACTATCTTATTCTAAGGTATCAGAAAGTAAACTCTCTCAAAAGATATTGGCATGGGGATGCCTGGGTGGCTCAGCGGTTGAGCATCTGTTTTTGGCTCAGGGCGTGATCCAGGGTCTGGGGATTGAGTCCCACATTGGGGTCCCTGTGAGGAGCCTGCTTCTCTCTCTGCATGTGTCTCTATCTCTGTGTGTGTCTCTCTCATGAATAATTTTTTTTAAAAAAGATATTGGCATGATGTTTTTTAACTAAGAATACTCATGATTCAATGAAATAACAGGTTGATTCTCTTCTCTCAAACTGCTTATTTCACTAAGTTTAATGAATCAACAGATAAATGTTAACATATTCTTCATTAGCATTAATTATAAACATAATAAAAGGAATAGAGGTAAGAAAACAATTGGAAGTATATGGACCAATAGACATATAAGGTGCAGGTTGCTTAGGTAGAAGATAGTGAGAAAGACTGCCCTGAAAGGAAATAAATTGCACCTGCCAAAAATGCCATGTCCTCTATTTCCCCTCTTGTCTCCAGAGATTTAAGCATCAATATGTACTATTGTCTTTAATTTCCATAATTAAAACACCTATCAGATATTTTAAGATAAGTATAGGAAAGAAGCCAAATAAGAAAATGAAAGGCTAGAATGCAATAAAGGAAAGTTTAGTGCACCCAAATTTGCTGGATTTGGTCTTTTCCTTCTTGAATTGGCAGCATATCAAGATATGCACAACCTAAATTAAGAAGTAGCTCTGCACAGCATTTCCTCTCTACTCTGCATTCTCTGAATGCACTGGCCAAAGATTTTTTAATTTCATACATCATTTACAACTAGCTGTGTTGCTCTGTAGTCATTACTAGGCTCAGTCTGAGCACCAAAAAAGAACACAAAGAAACACATAGACACATATATTTGGCATTGTCACAGTTAGTGCAAAATAGTCGAAAGTCCACTGAACTATGACACTAGCTAGAAAAGTCACACACCTGGAACATAAAGTGCCCAAGAACTAATTAATCTTTGTAATTGTTTGTTTGTCAAAACAAGTTGGTTCTGTATGTAAATTCAAAATAAGTCCCCAGGGATCCCTGGGTAGCGCAGCGGTTTAGCGCCTGCCTTTGGCCCAGGGCGTGATCCTGGAGACCTGGGATCGAATCCCACGTCAGGCTCCCGGTGCATGGAGCCTGCTTCTCCCTCTGTCTCTGCCTCTCTCTCTCTCTCTCTCTGATGACTATCATAAATAAATAAAAATTAAAAAAAAAAAAAAGTCCCCAGCATTGTGGAAGTGATAGTAAGTAGCTAAAGGAACTGCAGGTAGAAGTTTCCTTAATAGTGTCAGTGTTGGGCATGCTTGATATTTACCAAATTTAACTATCGCATTTATTAGACACCCTGACAGTCATCAAAGTTGAATTTTAAGTTTTTGTTGAAATAAGAAATGATGACAAGAAAAATCCAATTTACTTTGAAGTTTGAGGTTACTTTTATTTTTTTAATTTTATTTTTTTATTTGACAGAGAGAACACAAGCAAGAGGAGCGGGAGAGGGAAAAACAGACTCCCTACTGAGCAGAGAGCATAATGTAGTGCTTGATCTTTTTCCCCCATTCCAGTTACCCTGTAGGAAAAACAAAAATATTGAGTTTTTTAGTAGTTATTGGTTTATGCCACACTATACATACTCCTACTTTGCCGTTTGCCCTTTGGGTAAAAATACCTATCTTTGTGAGATACATGTCTAGGACAAAGTTAGCATGACCCATACCTCAGTCAAGGTTCTCCTTAGAAGCAGAACTAATGTGATCTATCTGTCTATATCTATATCATCTATATCTATATCTAATCTATTGAGAGAGGCTGATTTGTTTAAGGAATGGATCACATAACCGTGTAATTGTGGAGGTTAACAAGTCTGAAATCTGCAAGGGAGGCCATCAGGATGGAAATTCATGTAAGAGTTGATGATGCAGTTTTAAGTCCAAAACCATAAGACAGATGAGCAGATTGGAAACTGCAGCATGATCTCTATACTGTAGTCTTAAGGCAGAACACCTTCTTTGGGAAACCTCAATCTTGGTTCTTACAGCCTTGGATTGATTGCAGGAAGTTCACCTCCATTATGAAGGGTAATCTGCCTTAAAGTCAGCAGATTGTAAATTTTTATCACATAAAAAATATCTTCATAATAATTAGACAAGTGAAAAAAAAATAATTAGACAAGTGTTTGACCATATAACCAAGCACATAAAATTACCCCTTACATACCAAACACACAAACACATGCACACACAACACCAGCCTCATTATCACTGTGTTCTAAACTGACCTAATCATGTTAAGTATTTAAAGAAAATTTTATAAAACGTTTTAATAGTAAATTCATGAATTACTAAAAAAAAATTAGAATTTTTCCTGATGGCTTTCTGAAAAGTATGTTCTTCCTTCCACTGAAATTAATTATATGACAGTTAACATGCTAATCTACTGGGAATGAAGTAGGATTCCTGTGAGTAGGTTGTTTTCTTTTCTTCAATTCACAGGGGTTGAGATTTCCAAAATGTCTAAATGCTTAGTTTTGCTTAGCTAATAGCACTGAAGATGAATCTATTCATTACAGTATTTATCTTATTGGCAACTGACCAATACTACTTGAACCAAGCTAAAAACCTCTCAAAATAAAATATCATTTACCTAATATCATTTTGGAATAGAAACACCACCAAAATATTTGATTGACTAGTTTAATGATTGAAGGTTACAAGAATACCATTTTGGACAGCTATCCATGACACAGATATTCAGAGCCTTGGATAGTTTACCTATATAGTCACAAACAATATGATAGCAGATGGGTTTTTGTATGTACCACCTACCAAATCTGGATCAGTATCTGTATTTGAAAACTAATTCAATAATATCTATAAGTATTATAAGTGGTCAGTTTTCTTCATTTATTTTCAATGTTTATGTTTTTTTTTTCTAGACAAAACAGTGCTCTTTTACATAGGTTACCAACTTTATCAATTTGTTTTAGAAAACTATTTTGAATATCTTGATCAAAATCTTACTTCTACAAATAACAAACTAAAGCTACAATTTAGCTTAATCTAACACAATTAAAACACACACTTTATTAAACTTTGGTCATACTCATTAAAATTAATTGAGACCTAGGCCCTTTGCTAGACTCTTTCTTAATGAGCTTGGAAGGAAAGATAATAAAACCAGCAAACAAGATCCTTTTTTAATGACTATGGTCCATATCAATTTTGGTTGGTTTAAATTAATTGTATATTTCTACTTTAAAGTTTTATGATTATCTTCCAGGAAATGCATATGTGCTTCTCAAAACTAAGAAAACACTTTATATGACAAAAAAAAAGAAAAAAAAACTGCTGAGAAAATACAAGGTAAAACGATTTAAAGGAATAGTATTAATTTAAAGGTCAGATTTTGCTAGTTAAAAGGACAGCCTAGCCAGTGGATTATTAAAAGCTACATTAATAGTCAATGAATTGCTGGCTGCAGTCATATATTTGCACAACTGCTAAACCAGGGACAGAATTTATTCACTTAATTTAAATTGTATGTTCAGTTCTCGAGTGATTTCATTAGACAGATGAACTGGCTTGTACATGTCAGATTTTTCCTCTTGGAGTTTGATATATTTCATGCACATTGATTTCTACAGAGGACCCTAAGTAACCTGTACCTCTAATGTGATTTCTGAATAACTAGATTTTAGTTACTGAGGGAGCTAGAGAGTTGAGACATATTGTGGGCAGACTCGCTTAAACTTCTGTGTATATACCTAAATACTGTAATATTGCATTCAGTTAACTCCCTTCATGTTCAATTACCAAATTTCCAAATATACGTTTATTTCAAAAGATAAAAAATACTATGAAATTAAAAGAATATATGATCACATTTCTACATTCTGGTAAAAATACAAATTGTTTCACCTTGTTTATAAGAGTATTCATACATTCAATCATCCAGATATCATGAACACATGTCGGCAATGTGATTTTAGTTTATGGACGCTTAAAACTCCATAATTCTGCCCTCATCTTCTCTAACTTCTGAATAGTGAGAAATATCAATAATTTCTTTCTTTCTTTCTTTCTTTCTTTCTTTCTTTCTTTCTTTCTTTCTTTCTTTTTCTTTCTTTCTTTCTTTCTTTCTTTCTTTCTTTCTTTTTTCTTTCTTTCTTTCTTTCTTTCTTTCTTTCTTTCTTTCTTTCTTCTTCTTTCTTTCTTTCTTTCTTCTTTCTTCTTTGTTTCTCTTTTTTCTTTCTTTCTCTTTCTTTTCTTTTCTTTCTTTTTTCTTTTCTTTTTTTCTTTTTTTTTCTTATCTTTTCTCTTCTCCCACTTAAATAGGCAGAGTAGAAAAACTGGAAAGGTTGTGTCCAAAGTAATGGGAACAAATTATGCACTATGGAAAAGTAAAATTTTCTATGCCAACATTAGTGATTCAAGACATGTTTCTCTACTAAATTATCTCACTAATCTTGGAGCATCAAAATCTATTCTGCCTATTATTATATGCTACTCGAAGTGTAGATAGATATGATGTTTCAGATAGGCTCCTCAGCATATGAATGAGGCCTGGAGAGACAGCACAACAAAAGTTTTTGTTACCAATCAAGAAACTGATACTGAGTATCTAAAGGGTGCTTTGAGGTCAGAGTATTAAGGGAATTACACATTTCACACATGACCAACATAATATTTTACTTCTTCCCTCCAAAAATAGAAAGCTAAAAAAATAAGAACTAAAGCATCTTCCTGTATCTTTCCAACAAAGAAATCCTTGCCCAGTCTACTGACTTGAAATACCTTTTTATTTAATATATTACACAATGAAAACAATAAATTTTATATACTTTTTACAGCACTTGTTTTCAATATAGTATATGTTTTTGTTTATACAAAAAAAAATTTTAAACAGGATATTTGTAAATAGGCAACACAGCTCATTATGTTTTTATTTTGAGCACTTTGGGATCTTTCAAGACTGCTGTTTCTCTTATATGCTCTGATTTCATTTTTGTATAGAAGAATGTACTTTAAATCTCTGACACTATTGATTTACCAGTACCTGGGTTTTTCAGGGCAATTCATGACTACAATATTTTGATTATTCACTATGTACAATGTTGATACAAAAAGTGACAGTGTTGAGAAACAGGAATCTAAGATCTATTACCATGATTTTGTCTGGCTTAGTACCTACATAAAACCATGCTTTTCTATGATAACTCAGTGAATATTAATGGATAATAATAAAATAAACAAATAAATACCCTGTTCAAAATTTTTTTAATAAACAAGAACATATACTATCTTGAAAACAATTGCTGTGAAAAGTATATAAAATTTCTCTCTTCTTTTTAATGAGTGTTCCAAACAACCTAATCATATAATAGATATTTCATAATTCTTTGCTTTGTTCATAGGTACATTGTTTAAATGATCTTTCAGAATCATAGAAAGCTACCAAATCTAAATAACATGAATAAAGGTTTGCCAGTTCTCTTTCAGTTCATCTGACTGAGCAAAAGAAACTTCAAAGAAGCAGAAGTCAAATGAAATACACCTTCATTAGCCTCACTTTTTCATAATTGAGGTGATGTTGTACATTCAATTACAATCTTCTTTCTTTTAAGAAAAATTATTTTTCATATATATTTAGTTAGATTTTAAGTAGGAAAACATAACAAGAATACAACAGATAAATACTTTATGAATCCTGATTTATTCTTGTGTAAACTGGTAAAGTTTCCTGAGATATTCTAAAATAATGAAAAGGAAAATTAAGAATATGAGACTTGCAGGGTTTCAGACTGGATAAAAAAGCAGGACCCATCTATGTGCTGTCTACAAGAGACTAACTGTAGACAGAAGGACACCTACAACCTGAAAATAAAAGGTTGGAGAACCATTTACCATTCAAATGGTCCTCAAAAGAAAGCAGGGGTAGCCATCCTTATATCAGATAAACTAACATTTACCCCAAAGACTGTAGTGAGAGATGAAGAGGGACACTATATCATACTTAAAGGATCTATCCAACAAGGCGACTTAACAATCCTCAATATATATGCCCCGAATGGGGGAGCTGCCAAATATATCAATCAATTAATAACCAAAGTTGAAGAAACCATACCTATTCTACTAAAGCTGTTTGGAAAGATAGAAAGAGATGGAGTACTTCCAAATTCGTTCTATGAGGCCAGCATCACCTGAAATCCAAAACCAGACAAAGACCCCACCAAAAAGGAGAATTACAGACCAATATCCCTGATGAACATGGATGCAAAAATTCTCAACAAGATACTAGCCAATGGGATCCAACAGTACACTAAGAAGATTATTCACCATGACCAAGTAGGATTTATTCCCGGGACACAAGGCTAGTTCAACACTCGTAAAACAATCAATGTGATTCATCATATCAAAAAGAGAAAAACCAAGAACCATATGATCCTCTCATTAGATGCAGAGAAAGCATTTGACAAAATACAGCATCCATTCCTGATCAAAACTCTTCAGAGTGTAGGGATAGAGGGAACATTCCTCGACATCTTAAAAGCCATCTACAAAAAGCCCACAGCAAATATCATTCTCAATGGGGAAGCACTGGGAGTCTTTCCCCTAAGATCAGGACCAAGACAGGGATGTCCACCCTCACCACTGTTATGCAACATAGTACTGGAAGTCCTAGCCTCAGCAATCAGACAACAAAAAGACATTAAAGGCATTCAAATTGGCAAAGAAGAAGTCAAACTCTCCCTCTTCGCCAATGACATGATACTCTACATAGAAAACCCAAAAGCCTCCACCCCAAGATTGCTAGAACTCATACAGCAATTTGGTAGCATGGCAGGATACAAAATCAATGCCCAGAAGTCAGTGGCATTTCTATACACTAACAATGAGTCTGAAGAAAGAGAAATTAAGGAGTCAATCCCATTTCCAATTGCACCCAGAAGCATAAGATACCTAGGAATAAACCTAATCAAAGAGGTAAAGGATCTATACCCTAAAAACTATAGAAAACTTCTGAAAGAAATTGAGGAAGACACAAAGAGATGGAAAAATATTCCATGCTCATGGATTGGAAGAATTAATATTGTGAAAATGTCAATGTTACCCAGGGCAATTTACACGTTTAATGCAACCCCTATCAAAATACCATGGACTTTCTTCAGAGTGTTAGAACAAATTATTTTAAGATTTGTGTGGAATCAGAAAAGACCCCAAATAGCCAGGGGAATTTTAAAAAAGAAAACCATAGCTGGGGGCATCACAATGCCAGATTTCAGGTTGTACTACAATGCTGTGGTCATCAAGACAGTGTGGTACTGGCACAAAAACAGACACATAGATCAATGGAACAGAATAGAGAACCCAGAAGTGGACCCTGAAATGTGTGGTCAACTAATATTCGATAAAGGAGGAAAGACTATCCACTGGAAGAAAGACAGTCCCTTCAATAAATGGTGCTGGGAAAATTGGACATCCACATGCAGAAGAATGAAACTAGACCACTCTCTTGCACCATACACAAAGATAAACTCAAAATGGATGAAAGATCTAAATGTGAGAAAAGACTCCATCAAAATCCTAGAGGAGAACACAGCCAACACCCTCTCGGCCACAGTAACTTCTTGCAAGATACATACACAAAGGCAAAAGAAACAAAAGCAAAAATGAACTATTGGGACTTCATCAAGATAAGAAGCTTTTGCACAGCAAAGGATACAGTCAACAAAACTAAAAGACAACCTACAGAATGGGAGAAGATATTTGCAAATGACGTATCAGATAAAGGGCTAGTTTCCAAAATCTATAAAGAACTTATTAAACTCAACACCAAAGAAACAAACAATCCAATCATGAAATGGGCAAAAGACAGGAAGAGAAATCTCACAGAGGAAGACATGGACATGGCCAACATGCACATGAGAAAATGCTCTGCATCACTTGCCATCAGGGAAGTACAAATCAAAACCACAATGAGATATCACCTCACACCAGTGAGAATGGGGGAAATTAACAAGGCAGGAAACCACAAATGTTGGAGAGGATGTGGAGAAAAGGGAACCCTCTTGCACTGTTGGTCGGAATTTAACTGGCACAGCCACTCTGGAAAACTGTGTGGAGGTTCCTCAAAGAGTTAAAAAAAATAGACCTGCCCTACGACCCAGCAATTGCACTGTTGGGGATTTACCCCAAAGTTACAGATGCAATGAAACGCCGGGACATCTGCACCCCGATGTTTATAGCAGCAATGTCCACAATAGCCAAACTGTGGAAGAAGCCTCGGTGTCCATCGAAAGATGAATGGATAAAGAAGATGTGGTTTATGTATACAATGGAATATTACTCAGCCATTAGAAACGACAAATACCCACCATTTGCTTCAACGTGGATGGAACTGGAGGGTATTATGCTGAGTGAAATAAGTCAGAGAAGGACAAACATTATATGTTCTCATTCATTTGGGGAATATAAATAATTGTGAAAGGGAATATAAGGGAAGGGAGAAGAAATGTGTGGGAAATATCAGAAAGGGAGGCGGAACATAAAGACTCCTAACTCTGGGAAACGAACTAGGGGTAGTGGAAGGGGAGGAGGGCGGGGGCGGGGGTGAATGGGTGTCGGGCACTGAGGGGGGCACTTGACGGGATGAGCACTGGGTGTTATTCTGTATGTTGGCAAATTGAACACCAATAAAAAATAAATTTATTATAAAAAATAAAAAATAAAATAAAAGAATATGAGTCTTAAATAGTTTTAACATAATATCATTTAGCGTAAAGTACAGTTCAGCCCAATGTTTCCCTGTTTACTTTCATTGCTGAAAATGGGGTATTAAAGTCCCTTTCTATTTATTTTATTGTTATCTATTTTTCCCTTCAGAGTTGTTAATATTTGCTTAATAAGTCTGGTACTCCAATGTTGGGTGCATATATATTTATGATTGTTATACCTTCTTGGTGGACTGATCCTTTTATCATTATGTAATGGCCTTCTTGATCTCTTGTTATCATTTTTGTCTTAAAGTCTATTTTATCTGATATAAGGATACCTACCCCTGCTTTATTTTGGTTTTCTCTTGCATGGTTAATTTTTTTCTATCCCTCTCAGGGCATAAAAGAGCTGGTGGGAGGCATTGAGCTGGCCCATTCATTAACATAGCAACAGAGACACCAGCTGAGGGCAGCTAACCTGGATGCCAGCTTTTTGCTACACTTTACCATAAAATCCAAGGCCCTACCTGGTCATGCAACTGCTTTTCTGGGACAAACCAGTACCAGCCACAGCATGGTGAGACCCTCCCCCAAAAGATCAGTGTGGGTCTGCACTGCTCCAGATCCTAAAATTAGGAGTTTCGAAATCCAGCCACTTGCCTGCCATAAAACACAGGAACACTGTATGCTGCCAAATAGGCATATGGCATAGAAATAGGGTGAAGGCAGGGATCTGCCAGAACCATGGGACAAAAGAAAGGAGATTGTTCACTCTTCTCTTGGGCTTCCTGAATAGCAGCAGGTGCACACTCCCTTCTCTCAAGAAAAGAGTGATCTATTGCCATTTTTCACCCCTCCCATGAGCACAGATGGACTTCAGGATGCTGCACAGGACACACAGTGGAGGCTTGAGCCACATACACAAAGCCCCACCCACCTGTGCTCTCTGAAGGTGCATTTTTTAATAGGATAAGTGTGATTGAGAACCAGAGCAATAGCAGGCCCTTCCCTCAGAAGACCAGCACAAACTCTCTATGCCCACAAGGTCTACTGGTCATATTGTACCACAAAGCTTCACCTCTAGTGGAAATAGGAACAGACACAGGATTTCCTCACAAGCAAAAGAAAGAGATCTAGACAAAATGCCAAGACAGAAGAATTCATCCCAAAACAGAGAACAAGAAAAAGCCATGGCCAGGGAGTAAATCAAAATATATAGGTAATATCCTCAAACCAGAATTTTAAAAAAATATTTATTTATTTATTCATGAGAGACACAAAATGAGAGATACAGAGAGACAGACAGACGTAGGCAGAGGGAGAAGCAGGCTCTTTGCAGCAGCCTGATGCAGGACTTGATTCCAGATCCCGGGATGATGACCTGAGCCAAATGCAACCACCCACCCACTGAGCAACCCAGGTGTTCCCCTCGAACCAGAATTTGAAACAACAAAAAAAAAGTCACTAGCTGAGATTGAGCAAAGCATAGAGAAAAAAAGACACATACTGCAGGTAAAAAAGGCCTAAAAACTAGTCAGACTGAAATAAAAAATACTATAACTGAGATGCAAAACTGACTAGATGTAATAACCACAAGGACAAAAGAAGCAGGGAAATGAATCAGTGATATACAACATAAAATTATGGAAAACAATGAGCTGAAAAGAATAGGTAAAGAAAACTACATTCTACATTATATTATGAATGTAGACTTAGGGAACTCAGCAAATCCATAAAGTACAATAACATGTGTATCACAGTAGTCCCAGAATAAGAGAGGGAAAAGGGAGCATAAGGTTTATTTAAGTAAATAATAGCTGAAAATTTCTTTAATCTGGGGAAACAAATACACATCCAAAACCAGGAGTCAGAACTCCATTAAAATCAACAAAACCCAGCCAACACCAGGAAATATTATAGTAAAATTTGCAAAATAAAGAGATAAGGAAAGAATCCTAAAAACAGAAAGGGAAAAGAAGTTCTTGACTGATGAGGGAAGACAAATCAAGGGAGCAGCAGATATCTAAGGAGATATAAAGTGTTTCCCACACAAAGAAAAACTAAAGGAGCTCCTGATTGCTAAACCAAACTACCAAACTTGCAAGAAATATTAAAGGAAAACTTTGAGTATGAAAGTCCAAAAGTGTTTCTTTGTAATTTTATTTTTTTCCATACATATATTTTTTTATTCAAGTTCTATTTGCCAACATATAGTAAAATACCCAGTGCTCATCCCGTCAAGTGCCTCCCTCAGTACCCATCACCCTTTCACCCCATCCCCCCGCCCACCGCCCTTTCCACTACCCCTTGTTCGTTTCCCAGAGTTAGGAGTCTCTCGTGTTTTGTCACCCTCTCTGATATTTCCCACTCATTTTCTCTCCTTTCCCCTATAATCCCTTTCACAATTTCATATATTCCCCATATGAGAGAAACCTCCAGTTCCATCCCCGTCAAAGCAAATGGTGAGTATTCATCATTTCTAATGGCTGATTAATAATCCATTATATATATATATATATATATATATATATATATATATATATATATATATATATTCTTTATCCATTCATCTGTCAATAGAGACCAAGGCTTCTTAAACAGTGTGGCTACTGGCTATTGTGGACATTGCTGCTATAAACATATGGGTGCAGGTATCTTGGCTTTTAACTGCATCTGTATCCTTGGGATAAATCCCCAGTAGTGAAATTGCTGAGTCATAGGATAGCTCTTTTTAACTGTTTGAGGAACCTCCACAATATTTCCAGAGTGGCTGTACCAGTTCACATTCCTACAAACAGTGCAAGAGGATTCCCCTTTCTGCACATCCTCTCAAATTTTTGTTATTTCCAGTCTTGTTAATTTTCATTATTCCACTGGTGTGAGGGGGTATCTCATTGTGCTTTTGATTTGTATTTCCCTAATGGCAAGTGATGCGTAGCATTTTTTCATGTGCTTGTTGGCAATGTGTATGTCTTCCTTGGTGAAATTTCTGTTCATGTCTGTGCACATTTGATTCTTGGGTGTTGAGTTTAATAAGTTCTTTATAGATCTTAGATACTATACCTTTAATTGATATATCATTTGCAAATATCTTCTCCCATTCTGTAGGTTGTTTTTTTTTTTTTTTTTTTAGTTTTGTTAACTGTTGTTTTTTTTTTTTTCTTTTCCCTTACTCTGCAGAGGTTTTTTATCGGGCGAAGTCCCACTAGTTCATTTTTCCTTTTGTTTCCCTTGCCTTCATAGATGGATCTTGAAAGAAGTTGCTGTGGCCAAGTTCAAAAAAGGTGTTGCCTGTGTGCTCCTCCAGGATTTTGATGGACTCTTGTCTCACATTTAGATCTTTCATCCATTTTGAGTTTAGCATTATGCATGGTATAAGAGAATGGTCCAGTTTCATTCTTCAGCACATGCCTGTTCAATTTTCCCAACATGATTTATTGAAGAGACTGTCATTTTTCGAGTGGATAGTCTTTCCTGCTTTCTCAAATATTAGTTGACCATAGAGCTGAAGACCCATTTTTGGGTTCTTCTATTCCGTTCCCTTGATCTATGTGTCTGTTTTTGTGCCAGTACCACACTGTGTTGATGATCACAGCTTTATAGTGCAGCTTGAAATCTGGCATTGTGATGCCCCCGACTCTGGTTCTGCTTTTTAAAATTTCCCTGGCTATTCAGGGTCTTTTCTGATTCCACACAAATCTTCAGATGATTTGTTCCAACTCTCTGAAGAAAGTCCACGATATTTTGATAGGGATTATGTTGAATGTGTAAATTGCCATGGATAGCATTGACATTTTCACAATATTAATTCTGCCAATCCATGAGCATGGAATATTTTCCCATCTCTTTGTGTCTTCCTCAATTTCTTTCAGAAGTGTTCTATAGTTTTTAGGTTATAGATCCTTTACCTCTTTGGTTAGGTTTATTCCTAGGTATCTTATGCTCTGGGGCACAATTGTAAGTGGGATTGACTCCTTAATTTCTCTTTCTTCAGTTTCATTGTTAGTGTATAGAAATGTCACTGATTTCTGGGTGTTTATTTTGTTTCCTACCACATTGCTAAATAGCTCTATGAGTTCCAGCAATCTTGGGGTGGAGTCTTTTGGGTTTTCTATGTACAGTATCATGGCATCTGCGAAGAGGGAGAGTTTGACTTCTTCTTTTCCAATTTGAATGCCTTGTATTTCTTTTTGTTGTCTCATGGTTGAGTCCAGGACTTCTAGTACTAAGTAGAATAGCAGTGGTGAGAGTGGACATCCCTGTCACATTCCTAATCTTAGGGGAAAGGCTCTCAATGTTTCCCCATTGTAAATGATATTTGCTGTGGGCTTTTCGTACATAGCTTTTAAGATGTTGAGGAAGGTTCCCTCTATCCCTACACTCTAAAGAGTTTTGATCAGGAATGGATGCTGTGTTTTGCCAAATGCTTACTCTGCATCTATTGAGAGGATCATATGGTTCTTGTATTTTCTTTTGTTGATGTGATCTATGATGTTGACTGTTTTACGAGTGTTGAACCAACCTTGCATCTCAGGGATAAATTCCACTTAGTCATGGTGAATAATCTTCAAAACGTAATGTTCGATCCTATTACCTAGTATCTTGTTGAGAATTTTTGCCTCTGTTCATCAGGGATATTTGTCTATAATACTCCTTTTTGGTGGGGTCTTTGTATGGTTTTTTGAATCAAGGTGATGCTGGCCTCATAAAACGAGTTTGGCAGTATGTCATCCCTCTCTATCCTTCAGAAGAGCTGTAGTAGAATAGGAGTTATTTCTTTAAACGTTTGATAGAATTCCTCTGGGAAGCCATCTGGCCCTGGACTTTTTTGTCTTGGAAAGTTTTGGATGACTGCTACAAATTCCTCTCTAGTTATTGGCCTGTTTATGTTTTCTAATTTCCTGTTCCAATATTATTAATTTGTGGTTTTCCAGAAATGCATTCATTTCTTCTAGATTGCCTTATTTGTTGGCATATAGAGCTGCACATAATATGTTTTAAAATCGTTTGTATTGCTTTGGTATTGGTTGTGACCTCTCCTCTATCTTTTATGATTTTATTAATTTGAGTCTTTTTTTCTTTTTAATAAGACTAGCTAATGGTATATCTAACGTATTAATTCTTTCAGAAAGCCAACTCCTGATTTTGATGATCTGTTCTATAGTTATTCTGCTTTCTATTTCATTGAGTTCTGCTTGAATCTTAATTATCTCTCTTCTTCTTGGTGTAGGTTTTACTTGCTGTTCTTTCTCCAGTTCCTTTAGGTACGAGGTTAGCTTGTGTATTTGTTGTTTTTTTTCCCAATTATTTGAGGGAGGCTTGTATTTTGATGTATCGTCTCTTATGCCCACTTCTGCTGTATCCCAAATATTTGTGTCTTCATTTTCATAAATTTCCATGAATCTTTATAATTCTTCTCTAATTTCCTGATTGACCCATTCATCTCATAGTCGGATGTTCTTTAACGTCCATGTGATTGAGTTTCTTCCAAATTTCATCTTTTGATTGAGTTCTAGTTTCAAAGCATTGTGGTCTTAAAATATGTAAGGGATAATCCCAATCTTTTGGTATTGGTTGAGACCTGATTTGTGGTATATTCTGGAGAAAGTTTCATATGCCCTTGAGAAGAATGTGTATTTAGTTGTGTTTGGATGGATATAATTGTGAAATACATCAGGTGCCATTATATTTAAGGCTTTTTTTTTTTTTTTTTTTTTTTAGTGATGTTGTGCTTAGAAGATCTGTAGTTTGCAGAAAATGCCATGTTGAAGTCTCCTACTATTATTGCATTACTATCTAAGTATCTCTTTTCTTTGGTTAATAGTGGATTGATATACTTGGCAACTCCCACATTAGGGGCATAAATATTCATGATTGTTAAGTCTTCTTGTTGGATAAACACTTTAAGTATGGAATAGTGTCCCACATTTAATCTGTTACTACAGTCTTTGGAATAAAATGTAATTTATCTGAGATGAAGATTGCTACCCCAACTTCGTTTTCAGGACCACTTGAATGGTAAATGGTTCTCCAACCTTTCCTTTTCAGGCTGTAGGTGTCCTTAGGTCTAAAATTAGTCTCTTGTAGACAGCAAATAGATGGGTCTTGGTTTTTTAACCAGTGCAAAACCCTGTGTCTTTTGATGGGATCATTTAGCCCATTCTCATTCAGAGTAAAAATTGAAAGACATAAATTTAGTGTCAGCTTAATACCTATTCAGTATTATTATTTGGATTATTTCTTTTGGCTTCCTCTTTCTTTTACAGGGTCCCCCTTAATATTTCTTGCAGAGCTGGTTTGGTGGTCACATATTCTTTCAGTTTCTGCCTATCTTGGAAGCTCTTTATCTCTCCTTCTATTCTGAATGACAGCCTTGCTGGATATAGTATTCTTGGCTGCATGTTCTTCTCATATAATACCCTGAATATATCATGCCAGCCCTTTCTGGCCTGGCAGGTCTCTGTGAAGAGGTCTGCTGTTAATCTGATATTTCTCCCCATATAAGTTAGGGATCTCTTGTCTCTCACCTCTTTAAGGATTTTCTCTTTATTTTTGGAATTTGCAAGTTTCACTATTAAATGTCGAGGTGTGGAACAGTTTTTACTGATTTTCGGAGGGGACCTCTCTATCTCTTGGTTCTGAATGCCTGTTTCCTTCCCCAAATTAGGGAAGTTCTCAGCTATGATTTGTTCAAATATGCTTTCTGGCCCTCTGGCCCTCTTGGCGCTCTCTGGAACCCCAATTATGTAGATTTGATGTAGATTTTTTCCTTCTGAGGCTATCATTTATTTCCCTTAACCTTTCGTTATGGTCTTTCCAGCACTGTTCGGTCAAGAACTTGCTCTTCCCCTGTCCTTCCAGCTGGTCTTCTGGGGGAGGAGCCTGCTGTGCTGATTCTCAGGTGTGTGTATCTGGGGAAGATACCTTGCTCCCCACTGAGGGAGCCGTTTACCCCATGAGGCCTCTGTCCCCTGGCAGCCCCGCCTCTCCCAAGCAGGAGGTGAAACAAGGAAGAAGAACAATAATGTTGGCGGCCAGATTTCCAGCCCTGGAGTCAGCTCCCTGCTATCAACTACCTCAGTTTCCCAGTCCACACTGGCCTAGGTGCTCCTGGGGTGGCGTGGGTGTGCTGATCTGCACAGATTGGGGGCTCCCAATGCTAGGAGCATCCTTGCTGTCCTGTGTCCTCCCCGCTTCCACATATCCCGGGGGGAGTGCAGGTTGGTGGGCTGTGTCTGCTTGTGCCATGGGATCTGGAGCCCTGTGCTGCTGGAATCACACTCCCAGGGTGCCTGGCTCCCAAAGGCAGCAGGGCACAGACCCCTCCATCTGGAGCAGACCACTTGACCTACCAGCTTTTCCCTGAGGCCCCACCAAGTGCGTGCTCCACCCCTTTACTGAGATCAGCCTACAGTCTGGCACGCTTTCCCTTGGGGCCCACTTCCTCTATTAGGGACTCCAGGAAACTGGAGGCTTCACTGCCCCTCCTGCGATTCTGTGCAATTTCCCTGCTAAGCACCTTTCAGTCCGGGCAGAACCTGGTGCAGATTTTAAAAGTTCCTGCTTCTCTGGGGCTGGGCTTTCCTGTCCCAGAGGATTTCACAGCAGGCCTTAGCCTGGCTCCTCTCAAGGTCCCTCCCCCACTTGATTCTTTTTTATTTTTTTCTACTTTCCTATCTCATTAGATGCTTTCTGCTTGTTAGAAGAAACCTTTCTCTGTAGTGTTCTGGCTGTTCTTTCTTTAAATCTCAGGCCAAATTCATAGGTTTTCAGGATGCTTTGAAAGTAATCTAGGTAACTTGGTGGGGCCAGGTGAATTGAGAACCCCTCCACCATCTTGCCCTGCCTCTGATAAATATTTTTCTAACCATCTTAACTTCAATCTGGAGGTGTCTTTAGTTCAACAATGAGTATCTAGTAGGCAGCATTTTGTTATTTCTTTAGTTATTTTTATTCATTCTGATAAACTTTTTCTTCTTATTTGAATATTTAGTCCATTTACATACAGAGTGAATTGTGATAGATATGAATTTAGTGCCATTGTATTACCTATAAAGTCATTGCTTCTGGAGATTTTTTTTTTCTGTTCCTTTCTAATATTTATCACTTTTGGACTTTCAGAGTCAGGGCAAGATGGCAGAATAATAGGAGTCCTCAACCTACCTGGTCCCAGCAACTTATCTAGATAACTTTTGAAACACCCTTGAACGCGTATGAGTATGACCTGAGATTTAAAGATAGAACAGCTGAAATGCTACAAAGAGAAAAGTTTGCTTCTAGAAAGGTAGGATGGGGGAAATAAATAAATAAATAAAAAGAATAAAGAAGAGGAGGGGCCCCATGATGAGCCAGGCTAAAGCAGAGAGGTGAAAAACTCTGGGACAAGAAAGCCCAGCCCTGGAGAAGGGGGAACTTTAAAAATCCCAACTGGGGGATCCCTGGGTGGTGCAGTGGTTTAGCGCCTGCCTTTGGTCCAGGGCGCAATCCTGGAGACCCGGGATCGAATCCCACGTCGGGCTCCCGGTGCATGGAGCCTGCTTCTCCCTCTGCCTGTGTCTCTGTCTCTCTCTCTCTCTCTGTGACTATCATTAAAAAAAAAATCCCAACTGGATTTTTCTAAGATGGAAAAAGTTCTTAGCAGGAAAATAAGGCAGAATCACAGAAGGGGCTGTGAAGTCTCCAGATTGCCGGAGTCACTAATAGATGAAGTGTGTCCAGGGGAAAGCTCACCAAAATTGTAGACCAATCTCAGTAAAGGGCTGGAGCGCCGCAGCCCTCGGGGCATTTGGGAGAAGCCAGGGGGTTAGCCAGAAGTGCTCTGGATGGAGGTGGCTGTGCTCTGTTGCCTTCAGGAGCCATGGCCCCTGGGAGTGAGGTTCCAGCAGCAGAAGGCCCTGGATCCCAGGGCGCCCAAGCTGACAAAACTGGCATTCCTGCATTCCCCCTGGGAGAGACAGAAGCAGGGATGAAGAGGGACACTATATCATACTTAAAGAGTCTATCCAAAAAGAAGATCTAATAAGCAGGAATATTTATGCCTCTAATGTGGGAGCTGCCAATTATATCAATCAACTAATAACCAAAGTAAAGACATACTTTGATAATAATACACTAATAGTAGGAGACTTCAACACGGCATTTTCTGCAAATGACAGATATTCTGAGCACAACATCTCCAGAGAAACAAGTGGTTTAAATGATACACTAAACCAGATGGATTTCACAGATATACATAGAACATTGCATCCTAATGCAAATTAATACATATTCTTCTTAAGTGCACATGGAACTTTCTCCAGAATAGACCACATACTGGGTCACAAATCAGGTCTTAACTGGAACCAAAAGATTGGGATTGCCCCCTGCATATTTTCAGACCACAATGCTTTGCAACTAGAACTCAATCACAAGAAAAAATTGGGAAGATACTCAAACACGTGGAGGTTAAAGAACATCCTCTTAAAAAGTAAATGGGTCGACCAGTAAATTTGAGAAGAATTATAAAGATTTGTAGAAACTAATGAAAATGAAGATACAAATGTTCAGATTCTTTGGGATACAACAAAAGCAGTCCTAAGAAGGAAATACATCACAATACAAACATCCCTCAAAAAATTGGAAAAAAACTCAAATACACAAGCTAACCTCGCACCTAAAGGAACTGGAGAAAAACAGCAAATAAAAACTACACCAAGGAGAAGAAGAGAGTTAATAAACATTGGAGCAGAACTCAGTGAAATAGAGACCAGAGCTGTAGAACAGATCAACAAAACCAGGAATTGGTTCTTTGAAAGAATTAATAAGATAGATAAACCATTAGCCAGCCCTATTAAAAACAAAAGAGAAAAGACCCAAATTAATAAAATCATGAATCAAAAAGGAGAGAGCACCACCAATACCAAGGAAATACAAAGGATTTTAAAAACATATTATGAGCAGCTATACTACAATAAATTAGGCAATATAGAGAAAATGGATGCATTTCTGGAACACCACAAATTACCAATACTGGAACAGGATGAAATAGAAAACCTAAACAGGCCAATAACCAATTTTGGCCAATAACAGGCCAAAATTGAGGAAATTGAAGCAGTTATCAAAAACCTCCAGACACAAAAGTCCAGGGCCAGATGGCTTCCCAGGGGAAGTCTATCAAACGTTTAAAGAAGAAACAATACCTACACTATTAAAGCTATGCCAAAGAATAGAAAGGGATGGGATACTTCCAAACTTGTTTTATGAGGCAAGCATCACCTTAATTCCAAAGCCAGACAAAGACCCCACCAAAAAGGAGAAATATAGAACAATATCCCTGATAAACACAGGTGCAGAAATTCTGAACAAGATAGTAGCCATTAGGATCTAACAGTACATTAAGAAGATTATTCACCATGACCAACTGGGATTTATCCCCAGGCTGCAAGGTTGGTTCAACACTCGTAAAGCAATCAATGTGATAGATCATATCAACAGGAGAAAAAAGAAGAACCATATCATCCTCTTAATAGATGCAGAGAAAGCATTTGACAAAATACAATATCCATTTCTGATCAAAACTCTTAATTTCTTTTTTTTTCAAAACTCTTTAGATGTAGGGATAGAGTGAACATTCCTCAGCATCTTAAAAGCCATCTATGAAAAGCCCACAACAAATAGCATTCTCAATGGGGAAACACTGAAAGCCTTTCGTCTAAGATCAGGAACACAACAGGAATGTCTACTCTCACCACTGCTATTCAACATAGTACTTGAAGTCCTAGCCTCAGCAATGAGACAAAAAAGTAATAAAAAGCATTCAAATTGGCAAAAAAGAAGTCAAACTCTCCCTCTTCACCAATGACATGATACTGTACATAGAAATTGCTAGAACTCATACAGAAATTCGGCAGAGTTGCAGAACACAAAATCAGTGCTCAGAAATCAGTGGCATTTCTATTCATTAACAATGAAACTGAAGAAAGAGAAATTAAGGAGTCAATCCCTTTTACAATTGCATCCAAAAGCATAAGATACCTAGGAATAAACCCAATCAAAGAGGTAAAGATCTATACCCTAAAAACTACATTACAAGAGGATCCCAGATGGCTCAGCAGTTTAGCGTCTTCTTTAGCCCAGGGCCTGATCCTGGAGACCTGGGATCGAGTCCCACATCAAGTTCCCTTTATGGAGCCTGCTTCTCCCTCTGCCTGTGCCTTTGCCTCTCTCTCTCTCTCTCTCTCTCTCTCTCTCTGTTTCTAATGAGTACTAATTAAAAAAAAAAAACAACTATAGAACACGTCTGAACAAAATTGAGGAAGACACAAAGAGGTGGAAAAATATTCCATGCTCATGGATTGGAAGAATTAGCATTGTGAAAATGTCAATGCTACCCAGGGCAATTTACACATTCAATACAATCCCTATCAAAATACCATGGGCTTTCTTCAGAGACTTGGAACTAATCGTCTTGAGATTTGTGTGGAATCAGAGTAGACCCCGAATTAGCCAGGGCAATATTGAAAAAGAAAACCAGAGCCAGGAGCATCACAATGCTGGATTTCAGGTTGTACTACAAAGCTGTCATCCTCAAGACAGTGTGGTACTGGCACAAAAACAAACACAATAATCAATGGAACAGAATAGGAACCCAGAAATGGACCCTCAACTCTATGGTCAACCAATATTTGACAAATCATGAAAGACTATCCACTGGAAGGACTGTCTCTTCAATAAATGGTGGTGGGAAAATTGGACAGCCACATGCAGAAGAATGAAACTATCCCATTCTCTTACACCATAAACAAAGATAAACTCAAAATGGATGAAAGAGGGACACCTGGGTGGCTCAGGAGGTTGAGCGTCTGCCTTTGGCTCAGGGTGAGGGTGAGATCCCGGGGTTCCGGGTCAAGTCCTGCATCGGGCTCCCTGCTAGGAGCCTGCTTCTCTCTCTGCTTGTGTCTCTGCCTCTCTTTGCCTCTAATGAATAAATAAAATCTTTATTAAAAATGGATGAAAGATCTAAATGTGAGACAAGAATCCATCAAAATCCTAGAGGAGAACACAGGCAACACCCTTTTTGAACTTGGCCACAGCAACTTCTTGCAAGATCCATATATGAAGGTAAGGGAAACAAAAGCAAAAATGAATTATTGGGACTTCATCAAGATAAAAAGTTTCTGCACAGCAAAAGAAACAGTCAACAAACTCAAAGACAACCTACAGAATGGGAAAATATATTTGCAAATGACATATCAGATAAAGGGCTAGTATCCAAGATCTATAAAGTACTTTTTAAACTCAACAGCAAAGAAACAAACAATCCAATTATGAAATGGGCAAAAAACATGAAATTTCACAGAGGAAGACATACACATTGCTAACAACACATGAGAAAATTCTCCACATCACTCGTCATCAGGGAAATACAAATCAAATGCACAATGAGATACCACCTCACCCCAGTGAAAATGGTGAAAATTAACAAGACAGGAAACAACAAATGTTCAAGAGGATGTACAGAAAGGGGAACCCTCTTGCATTGTTGGTGGGAATGTGAACTGTTACAGCCACTCTGGAAAACTCTGTTGAGTTTCCTCAAAGAGTTAAAAACAGAACTGCCCTATGACCCATCATTTGCAATGTTGGGGATTTACTCCAAAGATATAGATGCAGTGAAAAACCGAGACACCTGCACCTGAATGTTTTTGCAGCAATGTCCACAATAGCCAAACTGTGGAAGGAACCTTGGTGTCTATCGAAAGATGAATGGATAAAGAAGATGTGGCATTATATACAATGGAATATCACTCAGCAATTAGAAACAACGAATACCCACCATTTGCTTCAACTTGGATGGAACTGCGGGGTATTATGCTGAGTGAAGTAGGTCAATCGGAGAAGGACAAATATTATATAGTTTAATTCATTCAGGGAATATAAAAAAGAGTGAAAAGGATTAAAGTTTAAAGGAGGGAAAATAAGTGGGAAATATCAGAGAGGGTGTCAGAACATGAGAGTCTCCTAACTGGGAAACGAACAAGGGGTAGTGGAAGAGGAGGTGGGCTGTGGGATGGGCTACCTGTGTGATGGGCAATGAGAGGGGTACTTGATGGGGTGAACACTGGCTGTTAAACTACATTTTGGCAAATCAAACCCCAATACAAAATATATTTTAAAAAGAAGAAAACCCCAAGGATTCCCCCGAAAAATTGCTAGAACAGATATATAAAGTCAGTAAAGTTACAGGATACAAAATCAATGTATAGAAATTTGTGGCATTTCTATACACCAATAAGGCAGCAGCAGAAAATGAATTCAGGGAACTGATCCTATTTACAATTATACCCATTAGATATCTAGGAAGAAATCTAACCATAGAGGTAAAAGTTCTGTACTCTGAAAACCATAGAACAATTATGAAAGAAATTGAAGGAAACACAAAGAAATGGAAAGACATTCCATGCTTATAGAATGGAAGAACAAATATTGTTAAAATATCTATACTACCCAAAGAAATCTACACATTTAATGCAATCCCTATCAAAATACCGCCAGCATTTTACAGAGCTAGAACAATCCTAAAATTTATATGGAAACACAACTATCCCAAATAGCAATAGCAATCTTGAAAAAGAAAAACAATTCTTGAGGCATCACAATTCCAATCTTCAAGATATATTACAACACTATAGTGATCAAGACAGTATGGTACTGGCATATAAGCAAACACATAGATTAATAGAATAGAAAACTCAGAAATAAACCCACAACTATGTGATCAATTAATTTTCAAAAGCGGCACTTTGGTGGCTTAGTGGTTGAGCATCTGCCTTTGGTCATAATCCTGGGGTCCCAGAATTGAGTCCTTCATCAGGCTCCCCACGGGGAGTCTGCTTCTCTCTCTATGTCTCTGCCTTTCTCTGTGTCTCTCATGGGAAAATAAATAAAAATCTTTAAAAAAGTTTTTTCAACAAAGCAAGAAAGAATACCCACTGGGGAAAGTACAATCTCTTCAACAAATAGTGTTGGAAAGCTGGACAGCAAAATGCAAAAGAATGAAACTGGGCCACTTTCTTACACCATACACAAAAATAAACTCAATATGAGACACTTGCATGGCTCAGTTGGTCGAGCATATGACTCCTGATTTCAGCTCATGTCATGATCTTAGAGTACTGGGATCAAGCCCCACATGGGCTCCAGCTCAGTGGAGAGTCTGCTTAAGGATTCTCTCCCTCTCCATCTGTCCCTCCCCCACCTTTAGTGTCTCTCTCTCTCGAAAAAAAAAATAAATCTTTAAAACATAATAAAAAAGTAAATTCCATATAGATTAAAGGCCTACATATGAGACCAAAAACCATAAAAGTCCTAGAAGAGAGTGCAGGTAATAACCTATTTGGCATTGGCCATTGCAACTTTTTTCTAGATCTGTCTCCTGAGGCAAGGGAAATTGAGCAAAAAAAAAAAAACAACCCAAAAACAAAAACAAAATTATTGGGACTTCATTATAATAAAAAGCATCTGCAGAGTGAAGGAAATAATAAACCTATGGAATGGGAGAATATATTTGCAAATGACATATCTGATAAAGTGTTAGTAACTACAATCTATAAAGAACTTACAAAACTCTATACTCAAAAGACAAATAATCCAATTTTAACATGAGCAGAAGAAATAAACAGACGTTTCTCCAAAAAAAAAGATATCCAGATTGTTAACAGACACATGAAACGGTATTCAACATCAGGGAAATTCAAATCAAAACCACAGTGAGATCAGTTCACACCTGTCAGAATGGCTAAAATCAACAACACAAAAACAGCAGGTGTTGGCCAGGATGTGGAGAAAAAGGAACACTCAGCTACTGTTGGTGGGACTGCAAACTGGTATAGCCACTATAGAAAAGAGTATGTAGTTTCCTCAAAAATTTAAAAATAGAAATACCCTATGATCCAGCAACCATTCTCCTGGGTATTTACCCAAAGAATACAAAAACACTAATTCAAAGGGATGCAGGCACCCCCATGTTTATAAGAGCATTATTTGTAATAGAAAACATATGGACGCAGCCCAACAGTCCATTGAGGGATGAATGGATAAAGATGTGATATATACATACAATGACATATTATTCAGCCTTTTAAAAGAATGAAATTTTGCCATTTGCAATGACATGGTTGGAACTAGAGAGTATCATGCTAAGTGAAATAAGTCAGTAAAAGTCAAATACCATACAAGTTCACTCATATATGGAATTCAAGGAATAAAACAAATGAGCAAAATGAGAAAAAGAGTGAGAGAGGCAAATCAAGAAACAGACTCTTAACTATAGAGAATAACCTGATGGTTACTAGAGGGGAAGTGGGTGGGAAGATGGGGGAAATAGGCGATGGGAATTAAGGAGTGTGCTTGCTGTGATGAACAACAGATGCTGTATGTAAGTGTTGAATCACTGAATTCTATACCTGAAACTAGTATTATACTGTATGTTAACTAACTGGAATTTAAATAAAAACTTAAATATTTAAGAAATAGAAGCATTTATGTCATTAGACTAGGCACAAACCTGATAATTTCCCTATCTTAACTGTAATATATATATATATATATATATATATATATATATATATATATATATAAAAGGCATGATATCAATGGGGCGTTGGACTTGGCAGTCCAATTTTAGAATTCTTCCTACCACACCATCCAATTCAGAAGGTAATGTACAGGTAATTACCATAAAAATAAGGTACTAGACTGAAGCCCTTAAAAGTAGGGACTGGGTCTTGTTTATATTTTTGACTCCGATAGCTAACATAATGCCAATCCCAGAGTAGGGTCTTCTTAAGCATTTGTTGGATGATTTAAATCCTTGACATGATAATAAAGAAAGCAAGAACTGTGAAATTAAGGAGTAATTAAATTAATTAATAACTATAAATAAAGATCATGGTTATGTACTCACGTTTTCACTATAGCTAGAAATCAACAAAATGAGTGTTTATTTCACACAATATAAAAATAAGTGCTAGTAGATGTATAAGTCAAGCACATAGCTTAGGTAGCTACACTTTCATGCAAGAATAAATTCATTGTTCATTAAGACAATGTTACAAACTTTAATATTTTCCAAGTTGTATATTATCATATGAAGCAGTTAGCAGTAATATTCTTTTTTTTAATTTTTTATTATTATTATTTATTTATGATAGTCACAGAGAGAGAGAGAGAGAGGCAGAGACACAGGCAGAGGGAGAAGCAGGCTCCATGCACCGGGAGCCCGGTGTGGGACTCGATCCCGGGTCTCCAGGATCGCGCCCTGGGCCAAAGGCAGGTGCCGAACCGCTGTGCCACCCAGGGATCCCAGCAGTAATATTCTTTTAAAACCTCTACTTTTGGGGATGCCTGGGTGGCTCAGCGGTTGAGCGTCTGCCTTTGGCTCAGGGCATGATCCTGGGGTCCTGAGATAGTGTCCCATATTGGGCTCCCTGTGGGGAGCCTGCTTCTTCCTTTGCTTGTGTGTCTCTGTGTCTCTGCCTCTATGTCTCTCTCTGTCTCTGTCTCTCTCTGTCTCTCTCTCTCTCTGTCTTTCATGAATGTATAAATAAAATAAAATAATTAAAAATTAATTAAAACTCTACTTTTGTCAACTCTATTTAGGATTTTTTCCTTATTGCCAAACATAGGTGTTATAATAAAACTGGCCTATTTTTTTAAGTATTTAATCATTGTATTTGCAAACATGGTTTTGTTTCTAGAATTTGTAATGCCTTTACTCATATTTACAGCCTTTCTAGATATGCCTATCTTCTATAGTACCTACATCCACATGAGAAACATTTCCTACATCAAGCAGAATATTCCAGTATTTTTCTGAAGAAATAAATTTATCTCCTAAAAAGATATCCAAAACACATGCAAAATATAATTGTGTGCATATCTTGTATTAGATACTAGGGTTTGCTGCCCATAATTTCCTCTCTTCTTCTAGAATTAAAAAATTCACTTTATCAGCTGTTCTGAACATTGGTGTCGAACAGCTCTTAATAGTGTTCCTTCCCAGAACTTACCTTAGGGTGAAAAAAGCTTCTTGCCTATGGGCACTCACCTTTCCAAGGAGCAGCCTACATTCAATGACTGGATAATGAAAGGAAATAAATGCTTGATTTTCTACCTTTCAGTTTAGGATAACTATGAAAGGCCATACAAATTCCAGTTTCCCATGGGACCATCTGGACTTTGTGCTGTAACCACTTCAGTATTCTCTCCCTGTCCAATCCTGCTTCCTTTACTTTCTGATACATGTTGTTCCAAAGATCTTACTATAATAAACTCTCTGAATCCAAAGCTTCATCTTAGAATTTGTTGCTAGGTAATTAAATGGTAACATCACTATAGCTATTTCTAAGGGATTGAATACTTCAAAAATTACCAAATTACTCTCACAATTAAAAAAAATGACTTCATGTAATTTTGTTGTGTAGGCTGTCTTATATGCTGAATGGGAATGTAGACCCCATAAAAATCCTAACTCAATTTGAGCATATCTACTGTGCATATATAGTGAAGTAATAGGTGGAGAAACCAAAATGATCCATTACTCTAAGTATACTGTTAAACTGCACAAGTTAAATCAAATATTATCATTGGACTATAGATATCTAGAGACACTGTTGAAATTTCACCATAAATGTGACTTTTCAAAGAGACACAAATATAGAAAAACAGAAAAGTAGAGGCACCACATATTACATTTTTAAAACATATTACCCAATTATCATTAGGCACATCCTGATTCTTTATTCAGTTGATCCATTCCACCAGGAAATAGCCCATCAGTACCTTTTAATCAGTAATAACCTTAATAACCTTGGCATTGCATAAACTGCCTTTCATTTATGTTCACCAAGCATACGGGTCTATTGCATCCGTCTGTCACATTCTATTATCTGACAGTAGATTGATTGATCTAGTGATGATCTAGCACTGTGTGTGCTGACCAGGCATTGTTCTTCTCCCATCCAATTTCCTTATCGGTGGTTACCACTTTATATTCATTCACTCACAGTGTCTTTCCATGCTTTTCTTTTCATCTCAAAGTCTAAATAATCTTCTATCATCAAAAATCCTCAATTGCTTCCTTGTTTCTTCCAATGCCAAAAAGTCAATGAAACTACACTGGAGAGGAAAAATAACAGTAGCTCTTTCTATATCTCCTCTTCCCTACGTGCATTATGGAGTTTGGTAATGCAATCACAATTCAATAAAGAAAGATGAATCATATTCACAACTCCAAAAATAATATGTCTTATATCACAGAAACTGTACCTTATACTCTGGGCTTTTAAATTTAGAAATAAGAAGAATAAAGAGAGGTAACTGGAAGTGTTCAAGTTCCATATATCTATTCTTTTGCCCAGAAAAAAAATAGTGAAAAGAATATGCATACACACAATATATCAATACAATACAACACACACACACATATTTAGCTTACGATTCAATTTATGATGGAGCTATGTTCCAATAAGTCCATCATAAGTTTAAAATACTGTTAAGTCAAAAAGGCATTGAATACACCTAACATACCGAACATCATAGGTTAGCCTAGCCTGCCTTAAATATGGTTAGAACATTTACATTAGCCTACAGTAGCACAAAATCATTTAGCACAAAGTCTACTTCATAATAAAGTGTTAAATATCTAATATAATTTATTGAATACTGTCCTGAAAGTGAAAAATTGAATAGTTGTACAGGTAGATAATGGTTGTAAGTATATGGGCTATTTACCCTCATCATCTTATGGCTGACTGGGAGTTGCAGCTCGCTTCCACTGCCCAGAATCACAAGAGGGTATCCTACCACCTATCACTAGCCCAGGTAAAGATCAGATTTAAAAATTCAAAATATAGTCTCTATTGAATGAATATTGCTTTCATTTTACCACCATAAAGGTGAAAAATTAAGAAGAACCATCATAAATTGGGAACATTTGTATATATAATCACTTAGAACAAGGGAGGAAAAAGTAAAGACTTATACACACACACAAAAACAATTATGGTGCTAAACACTTCATTGGTCCTATCAAGTGGAAAGCTTAAAGTCTTCCTTAAGGATTTGGTGACTTTTTCCGTATTCTTTCTTCTTAAATGTCATCCCCTCTACTCTCTTTCATTCCTTTTTCGGACTCCATGTTTCAGTCCTCCAGGTTTCATATTTTTCCTTACATTTTCCACATTTCTGTTTTATATATAGTAGAAGGGTTGTGTTTAGTGGGGTTTTTTGGCTTTTGTTTTTTTTTTAATTAATTTTTATTGGTGTTCAATTTACCAACATACAGAAAAACACCCAGTGCTCATCCCGTCAAGTGTCCACCTCAGTGCCCGTCACCCATTCCCCTCCAACACCCGCCCTCCTCCCCTTCCACCACCCCTAGTTCGTTTCCCCGAGTTAGGAGTCTTTATGTTCTGTCTCCCTTCCTGATATTTCCCAACATTTCTTTTCCCTTCCTTTATATTCCCTTTCGCTATTATTTATATTCCCCAAATGAATGAGAACATACACTGTTTGTCCTTCTCCGATTGACTTATTTCACTCAGCATAATACCCTCCAGTTCCATCCACGTTGAAGCAAATGGTGGGTATTTGTCGTTTCTAATTGCTGAGTAATATTCCATTGTATACATAAACCACGCAATCAGACAACAAAAAGACATTAAAGGCATTCAAATTGGCTTTTGTTTTTTGGGATTTTTTTACTTTAGCCTTCAGTAAGCTCACTTAACTTTTTAAAAAATAGTAAAACAGGGGCACCTGGGTGGCTCAGCAGTTGAGTGTCTGCCTTTGGCTCAGGGCATGATCCTGGAGTTCCAAGATCAAGTCCCATGTCTGGTTCCCTGCATAGAGCCTGCTTCTCCCTTTGCCTATGTCTCTGCCTCTCTCTTTATGTCTCTCATGAATGAGTAAGTAAAATTTTTTAAAAATAATAATAAAACAACAATTTTATTGTATAAATGACTAAGTATCACTCTGGCACATTATATAGTGAAGTAATCAGATGCTTGCAGCTATATTAATATCAATATGTGACATTTAAAAGATTCATATTGATAGAAATGCATTGTTTTGCCACATCAAATACCACAAACTTCATAGCTGTTTTGGCATGACTGTTGAGCAATTCTTGGTAAAATGCTTAACAGAATAGTATACAAACTTCCTTTCATTTACACTGTAGTCCCAGGCCTAGAAATAGTACCAGCTTAAACCTATATAAAATATTGTGTCTTTATTCAAATACAGTTGACCCATGAACAAAATAGTTTTGAGCTACATGGGTTCACTTATATGAGGATTTTTTTTTTTAGTGTACAGTACTGTAAATGTATTTTCTAATCCTTGGGATTTTCTTTATTTTATTTTCTCTATCTT
Organism: Vulpes vulpes; assembly: GCF_048418805.1. Classification (NCBI taxonomy): domain Eukaryota; kingdom Metazoa; phylum Chordata; class Mammalia; order Carnivora; family Canidae; genus Vulpes; species Vulpes vulpes. The sequence goes on along the minus strand of NC_132796.1, from coordinate 95,042,949 downwards.
TATTTTAAGAATACAGTATATTATGCTGATAGCATAAAATATGAGTTAATTGACTGCTTATGTTATCAGTAAGGTTTCTAGCCAACGGCAAGCTATTAATAGTCAAGGTTTGGGGGAGTCAAATATTATTATACATGGATTTTTGGGCTGCATGAGTGGTCAGCACCCCTAACCTACATGTTGTTCAAAGGTCAACTTCATATGTATAATAGAGTAAGTTTACACTCAGATAATTATGAAGAGTTTTTGATTAAGAAAATTATGAAGAGTTTTTAAATCAATTTTTTAAAGTATAGCATTATATATACATATATTAATATAATACTTATACATTATATATGTTATATAAACTTATGGAAGTATAGGTCAATAAAATTTATATTTTTTAAAGATTTTATTTATTTATTCATGATAGTCACACACAGAGAGAGAGAGAGAGGGAGGCAGAGACAGGCAGAGGGAGAAGCAGGCTCCATGCACCGGGAGCCCGACGTGGGATTCGATCCCGGGTCTCCAGGATCGCGCCCTGGGCCAAAGGCAGGCGCCAAACCGCTGCGCCACCCAGGGATCCCAAAATTTATATATTGTACTTAAAAGATAGAAGAGGATACAGTTCTACAAATTACCATTATCACTGTGAGCCTATATATATAAGCATGAACTCAATGAAAATTCCTTTTATTTACTCTTTTACTCGCTACTTCCATTACACTCCTTACATCTTAATTTTGTCTCCTTTGAACATTATATGAATGGAATCATATGGCATGCATACCACTGTCTGCCTTCTTTTATTTAATTTTATATTCTTAATAATCACTGTTAAGAGTTTACTTCATTCTTAATGTATAAAAATTACTTTTGTGAATTTACAATGGATATGCTCCAAGTTGTCTATTATTCCTGTTGATGGACATTTATTTCCTTTTTTTGCCTATTCCAAGTAGTGATTCTGTGATCATTCTTGTAAATGCTTTTTCATGTGCATTTCTTTCATGTATATATGTAAGAGTTGAATGTTGGGTTATCTAAGGTATGTGTATATTAAGCTTTAGCAGATATATGCCAAAGAGTTTTCTAAAAATGTATTTTATCTCTATAAAATGGAGTATTTCATATCTTGGCTCGTAATACTTAGTATTCTTGGTTTTAAAAATCACCTTCACCATATACAAGCATACTTTGTGTGAAAACTGCCATTTTTACTTTTTCCTTCATAATCTGAATTTTTTTCCCTTGCTATATTGCCCTGACTAGTAATTTTGGGAAAATGCTGAATAGAAATGGTGATAGTTCATATTCTTATCTCATTCTTGTTATTAGGGTGAAAGCTTTTAGTATGTCATTATTAAGTATGGTATTTGCTGTATTTTTTTGACACTCTATATAAGATTAAAGGAATTTCTTTTTAGTCATATATCAATAAGAGCTTTTGCAAATTAATAGACTTCATTTTTAGAGCTGTTTTAGGCTTACACAAAAATTGAACAGAAAAAATAGGGAGTACCCATATATCTCCTTACTAACACCATAGCCAATTTTCCATATTATTAACATCTTGCATTACTGTGATACATCTAATTGGTAAACCGATATTTATACATTTTTGTTTAACCAAGTCCAATGTTTACATTAGGGTTTACTCTTGGTTGTGCATTTCTGTTTTGACAAATGCATGCTATGATACATCTGCCATTTACATTATAAGGAATGGTTTCACTGCTCTAAAAATCCCTATGTTTCACCTATTCATCTTTCCTCCCTCCATCAACCACTGTCTGTCAACTCTGTCAACCACTGATTTTCTTTTTTACTGTTCCTGTAGTTTTGCATTTGTAAGAATTTCATTTAGTTGGAATCATATGGCTTTTACATTTTTTATACACACTGCTTTTACTTAGCTTTATGCATTTAAGGTTCCTCCATGTCTTCCAAGGCTTGACAGCTAAGTTATTTTTGTCACTGAATAACATCCCACTGTATGGTAGTACCACATTTTATTCATTCACTGTTTGAAGGATATCCTGATTGCTCTGATTTTTTAAAAAATTTTATTTATTATTAAAAAAAAAATTTATTTATTTATTCATGAGAGACAGAGAGAGAGAGAGAGAGAGAGAGAGGCAGAGACACAAGCAGAGGGAGAAGCAGGCTCCATGGAGAGAGCCTGACGTGGGACTCGATCCCGCATCTCCAGTATCACACCCTGGGCTGATGGCAGGCGCAAAACTGCTGAGCCACTCAAGGATCCCCGTAATTTTTCATAATTATAAATAAATATACTACTATAACATTTCTGTATGGGTTTTTGTGCAGACATGTTTTTAATTCATTTGGGGAAATACCTGGAAGAAAAATTGCTGAATAATATGTAACGTTATGTTTATTTTTGTAAGAAAATGCCAAAGTGTCTTCCAAAAGCAGATATCCCACTTTGTATTTCTGTTGCTGTTACTCCACATCCTCACTAGCATTTGGTGCTATCGGTGTTTTGGATTTTGACTATTCTAATAAGTGTGTGGTGGTATCTTGTTATTTTTTCCAAAAGATTATTTATTTATTTATTTATTTATTTATTTATTTATTTATTCATGAAAGACAGACAGAGAGACACAGAGAGAGAGAGAGGCAGAGACACAGGCAGAGGGAGAAGCAGCAGGCTCCATACCGGAAGCCTGATGTGGGACTCCATCCCAGAACTCCAGGATCACACTCTGAGCCAAAGGCAGATGCTCAACTGCTGAGCCACCCAGGCATACCTCTTGTTATTTTAATTTGAAATTCCATAATATATTATGTTGCATATAAGAAAATGGAAAGACAAGCCACATACTGGCAAAAAATATTTGTGGTTTTTTTAAAAGTTTTTATTTAAACCCCAGTTAATATAGAGTGTAGTATTATTTTCAGGTGTACAATATAGTGATTCAACACTTTTTTTTTCTTTGATTCAGCACTTTCATACAACATCTGGTGCTCATTACAAGTGCACTCCTTCATCCCTGTCACCTATTTCACTCATCCCCCCACTTTTACCCCTGTGGTAACCATACTATAGAGAACCAGGCTGTTCTCTATAGTGAAGAGTCTGTTTCTTGGATGCCTCTCTCACTCCCTTTTTATTTCTTAAATTCCATATATGAATGAAATAATATGTTTTTTTTTCCTCTGAGTGACTTACTTTGCTTAGCATAATACTCTCCAGCTCTATCCACATCATTGCAAATGGCAAAATTTCATTCCTCTTGATGGTTTTGTAATACTCCAGGGTATGTATGTATATATATCACTTCTTCTTTATCCATTCATCAGTAGGTAGATACTTGGGCTGTTTTCATAGTTTGGCTACTGTAGATAATGCTGATATAAACATAGGGGTGCATGTATTCCTTTGAATAAGTATTTTTATATCCTTTGTGTAAATACCTAGTAATGCAATTGCTAAGTCATGGAGTAGTTCTATTTTTAACTTATTGAGAAACCTACATATTGTTTTCTACAGTGGCTGCACTAGTTTACATGCCCACCAACAATGCAAGGGTATTCCCCTTTCCCCACATCCTCTTCAATATCTGTTGTTTCTTGTGTTGTTGATTTTAGCCATTCTGGCAAGTGTGAGGTAATAGCTCATTGTAGTTTTGATTTGTATTTCCCTGATGATGAGTGATGTTGAGTGTCTTTTCATGTGTCTGTTGGACATCTGGATGTCATTGGGAAAACGTCTATTCATGTCTTTGCCCATTTCTTAACTAGATTATTTCTAGGGTGTTGAGTTTTATACATTCCTTATATATTTTGGATACCAAGCTTTTATTAGATATGTCATTTGGAAATATCCTCTTCCATTTTGTAGGTCACTGTTTAGTTTTATGGATTGCTTTCTTCACCATGCAAAAGCTTTTTATTTTGGTGGAGTCACAATAGTTTATTTTTGCTTTTGTTTTCCTTGCCTCAGGTGACATATCTAGAAATAAGTTGCCACAGCCAATGTCAAAGAGGTTACTGCCTGTGTTATCCTCCAGGATTTTTATCATTTAGCAGAAAATATTTTGAATATTTGCTAAACAGTATTGTATCTAAAATATATAAAGAAGCAAAACACACAATTTTAAAAAAACATATTTTAGATATAAGTCCACTAACAGGCATATTTTATTTAGATAATTACGTTTTTCACACAATTATATTTTAACAACTGATACAATATGAACTTTTAAATTAAGTGAAATTTTATTTGCCATTAATAGAAACATTCTTTTGAATACAGAAATTAACAGTTTTATTTTAATAGCATTTTAAAAGATATGATTATGTTGACACAGCTAGTTGAGAAAGACTGTTCTCAGTCACCGAGATCAGAAAAATGGGAACAGTGGCTTTCTTTTAATGTTTTTCTGACTTTGAGTATTCTAAATGACAAAGAGTCTCATAGCTGTATCTTGATGTTAATTTACTGTGAGAATGTGTGGCAATAAGGCAGAAACCAACTGTGTGTTCTGTCAATACTGTGCAAATAGTTTATATGAAAATTAAACTAAGTTTATGATAAATTTTAAAAAAATGTTAGCAAATATTTGGAAATATTTTCTGCCAGTACATAAGACAGTACACCTCTTGTTTTCCACTTTCTTTTTTTTTTCCACTTTCTTAATAGTGATTTCCAAACAGTAGACATTTTAAATGAAATCCACATTATCAACTTTATTTACATGGATCATGATTTGGGTATTGTATTTATAAACACTTATTGCCAAGCCCAAGATTACCTAAATATTCTCATGGTATCTTTAGAAGTTTTATGGCCTGGTCATTTACATTTAGATCTATGATCCATTTTTATTCAGTTTTTGTGAATTGTGTAACACTATTTCTAAGTTACTATTTTTTTTCATGTGGATGTTCAGCACACTTTGTTGTTGGAAAGGCTATCCTTTCTAAGTTGAATTGTCTTTGCTCTCTATGAAAGATCAGTTGACTATATATTAGAAAAGCCTTCTATAATTACCCTATAGAAAATAGAAGCCCGCTACAAACACTCACTAATTTTCTATGCCCTTGCTTTACTTTAATATTCTTCTTATTTCCACTTTATACAGAATATTTGTATATACATTTTTTGTTTATTATAGGTTTTCTCTACTATCAGTGACAGCAGTGACTTCACTTCATTGTCACTACATAGTATCAAAACACATTTGTTGACTTATTCAGTAAGTTAATTAATTAAAAGTATAATTTAAACTTAACCAGATTAATTGAAGCTCTTTATAATTGTGTGTGTCCAAAACTGCTTGAACTATCATCAGTGACAAATAATATGTAAGTACTATGCAAACCTCAATAGGGTAGCACTTGGCATTCGAAATCAGATTGGAGAACTTTGTAAATATAGTTGTAGTAAAAACCATTTAAATAGATAAACAAAATTAGCCAACTTTCCTTAGTTGACTCATATTTTACAAAGGGTAAGAGTCAACTATTTATCACGTATAGAAACTTCCATTCACAAATAATATTTAATCACCTTAAAATATGTTTATATAATATAAATTGGTGCTACACAAATTTTTAAGTAATATATTTAGATTAGTACCCTTCTATATACTCATAGTTATAATTCTGGTGCTATATTCAGAAGGAACTTGATATACTTAAACATCTTTTGTTTATGAATCAAAGAATAACTTCTAAAATATCTAAAACCTTCAGTTTGTAAGTTTTGAATTAGAATTGTTCAGGTTGACTTTATTATAATATACTCAGTTTAAGTGTGCTATTTCTATGTCCTAAACAAAGAAACTAAAACATATTTCAAGAGTTTCACAGTTCTAGATTTTTGGCTTTTTTTACACCATTCATTAAATTTGGTCACAACATTTGGTCAAATGGCAACTTTTGAAAATGCAAAACAGGACAACTACATCTGTAATAGTTTACATCTCCCAAATTGATCATAAAGCAAAATATATTGCTGTTATCTGGCATCACAAGCAAGAAATGCCATATGCTCACAGTTTAATTTCCACAGTGTTGCTTTAATATAAAATCCTAATTTAATATATTTTTCTATTGTTTGTCAGATTATCCTTTTAGATACATGGAATAGGGAGATATAGAGGAAAATGAAGCAATGTTTGACTCAAAATATGCAAAGTATTATAGACTTTTACAAAAATTGAATAGAGAACTACTGACAAGGTTACATGTTTAGGCTCCTTAATTAAGGAGATTTCCTGGCATGGAGCTCACAAAAGAGACAACTTTATCATAAAGTTTTGGTTTATATCTGCCATTTTCAATAGGTAGTAATTGTAACTTAACAGTCAGTTGGACTATATATAACAGCATTCAGATTGCAATGAAAAATGAGAAAAAATTAAAAATTCATAAACATTTATTTTTTCTGGATTTCTGAATTATAATACAAACTTAAAAGAAATACAAAATGAAATTAGATTCTTAATGGATTTCATAGTACTTATACCACTTGGCCTAATTTATTGTACATTTTAAAATTTCTCCTAAAAAAAGAAAACAATGTGAAAATACTTATGAACAAGGATTTTAGCCATGTTATCATATAGAATATATAAAACTGAATGAAAACATGGGGTATTTACCCCACAGTTTGGGATTTTATTTTATTTTTTTAAAGATTTTATTTATTCATGAGAGACACAGAGGGAGAGAGAGAGGCAGAGACACAGTCAGAGAGAGAAGCAGGCTCATGCAGGGAGCCTGATGTGGGACTCAATACCGGGTCTCCAGGATCACACCCTGGGTCAAAGGTGGCGCTAAACTGCCGAGCCACCAAGGCTGTCCAGTTTGGGATTTTAAAAATGAAATTTTGATACATCTATAAGATATGACACAAAATAAAGTTGAAGAATATTTATTGATATGGGAAAATGGTTAACATGTCTTGTTAAGTGACAATTGTCAAATATTAGCTCCCAGTGTAAGATACCAATTGCATGAATAGATACTAAGTACACAGTACAAAAACTGGAAATGTATAGTTTGTTTTAGACATTGTAAGTGACCACGAATATTTTTAGTACTTTTCTCCTTCTAGGTAAATGGGAAGAGTACACTTCTCTGTCCTGTTGAAGTAAGCTTAACCATATAAGTTGACTTGGCCAAAAAAATGAACAAAAATAACATTTGCTATTTCTAGGCAGAAATATTTAGCAGCCAGTGTATCATTTTCCATGGCTACTTTCCCTGTAATCATAAACTTTAAAGTCTGATGTGAAGAATTTAGTGTCCTTAAAAATGGTGGAGGTCTTGTCATTGTATGTCCCCAAGTGAATATGGTAGACATAGGCTCCCTTCAGATCATTGTTTTACATGTAGCATGAGCAAGAAATGTACATTGTTGTTTTAAACCACTTGTGTTTGTTTGCAGTTTGTTATTGTAAAATAATCTAGCATATCCTTACCATTACACAGTAAAACATTTTTGGTGGATCTTGCTGCTTGAGACATTATGAGTATTTTTTCTTATGTGTTTCTGTTTTTTTTCTAAATATTCAAGATGATCATAAACTATTTATAAAATAATAATGAAGAATAAACATTTATGAAGAAAAACTTAAAATTAATAAGTTATACTTTTGACATTTACATAGAATTTAATAGACCACCAATAACCTCTTTATTAAAGTCAGTATTTGGGGGATGCCTGGGTGGCTCAGCAGTTGAGTGTCTGCCTTTAGCCCAGGGCATGATCCTGCAGTCCTGGGATCGATTCCTGTATGGGGCTTCCTGCATGGAGCCTGCTTCTCTCTCCGCCTATGTTTCTGCCTCTCTCTGTGTGTCTCTCATGAATAAATAATTAAATTAAAAAATAAAGTCAGTATTTTTTTTAAAAAATTGATATGTTATTCAAGAAAATGTAATCATAGAATCTTAATAAGAATTCCTGTAGATCACTGACATGTTATGGACTAAAGTTTTTTAAAATCATTTTATTTATGAGGTGCCTGGGTGGCTTTTGATTGGGCATCTGCCTTCAGTTCAGGTCATGGTCCCAGAATCCTGGAGTTCTGGGATAGAGCTCTGGATCAGGCTCCCTGCTCAGTAGGGAGCCTGCATCTCCCTCTGCCTCTGCCACTTCCCCTGCTTGTGATCTCTCTCTCTGTCAAATAAATGGATAAAATCTTAAAAAAAATAAACCTTTATTTATTTATTTGAGAGAAAGAGAGTATGAGTGGGGGTGGGGGACAGAGGGAGAAGCAAACTATCTGCTGAGTAGAGTGCAATGTGAGGCTTAATCTCAGGATCCCAGGATCATGACCTGAGTGGAAGGCAGATGCTTAACTGAGTCACCCAGGTGCCCCAACACCAAATTATTATACAAAATTTTATCCTGCTAATGTACCAACATTTGGAATATAATTGGGAAAATTAGAAAACATCAAAACCTGAAGAATATTGAACTAAAATTATGAGGAACCATCTACTTCTAACATGCTATCTTAACATAAGAAAAAAATATTTTAAATGTCTGAGATTATTTTCCTCAAATATTATTTGATAAAATAACAAGAGAAATATTCTATGAGAAAACAACAAAATGTTCCCAGAACATAATAACAGTTATAATCCATTGGTATCTATGATGTGTCAGTCATTTTAGGTTCCCCAATGCTAATCCTCACAACAGCCCTACAATATTAGTTAGCATTATCATTTCCATTTTATAAATGAAGAAAAGCAATTAGTTCAAAGCCATACATAAAACTAGAAATCAATAACAGCAAAAACAGAGAAATGCTCTGAAGAACAATGTGTGCATGAATTTGGTGACCTACATGAAATGGAAAAATTCCTTACAGATGTAAATTTGCAAAAAAAATCACACAAGAAGAAAAAGACAATCTGAAGAGGACTATATCCATTAAAGAAATTGAATTTTTAAAAAAGAAAAGAAAAAGAAATTGAATTGATAATTAATAATTTTCCAAGAAGGAAAGACCAGGACCAAAGGCAATTACTCATTAATTCTACCAAATATTTAAGGAAGAAATTTACTAACTTTCTAAAATGCTTTTCAAAGTATAAAAGCAAAGTGAATATATCCTAATTCAAGAGCATTTTTAAAAACCACATGATCATATTTATTGGTACAGAAAAAGCATTTGACAAAATCCAACTCTTATCTATAATAATAATCTTAATAACTTGAAATAAACTAGGAATAGAGGGAAAATTATTCAATTAGACAATGAATATCTGCAAAAGCCTGTAACTTAAAATAAAAATAAATTTGGACCTATAGCTAACATGTTTAATGGTGAGGAACTAGGAGCTTTCCAACAAGAATGTCCCCTCCCACTCCTTCTCAATATTATTCTATAAGTACCACCTAATACTTCCCTTCAAAAAATGGAATAAAAAATCAATGGTATGCATATTGAGAAGGAAGCAATAAAACTGTTTTGGTTTACAGATGATGCAATTATTTACATAGTAAATCCAAAAGAATTGAAAAACAACAACAACAACCTCTCCGAAGTAACAAATGACTATAGCAAGGTTGTAGGATACAAGGTTAATACACAAAAGTCAATGATTTTCCTATACACTAGCAATGAACACGTTGAATTTGAAATTAAAAACTATGACATTTATATTAGCACCTCAAAAAATGAAATACTGAGATATAATTCTCACAAAATATGTACATGATATATATGAAGAAAACTATAAAACTCTGATAAATAAAATCAAAGAACTAAATAAATGAGGAGATATTCCATATTCATGGTCAGATGGCTCAGTATTATCAAGACATCAGGTCTTCCCAACTTGATCTACAGATTCAACACCATTCAAATAAAAACCCCAGGAAGTTAGTTAGTAGACACTAATAAATTACTTCTAAAGTTTCTATGAAGGGGCAAAAGACCAAGGATATCCAGCACAACAGTGAATAAAAACAAAACTGGAGGACTAATACAATCCAACTTCAAGATCTACTATAAAGCTACAGTAATCAAGACAATGTGGTGTTGGTGAAACACTTGACAAATATACCAGTGGAAAAGAAGAAAGGGATCAGAAATAGACACATAAATATAGCCAACTGTTTTTCAAACAAGGAGCAAAGGCAATATAATAAAGATACTCTTTTCAAAAAATAGTGCAAGAACTGGACATCCATATGCAACAAAAAAAATTAAACCAGACATAGACTTACACACTTCACAAAAATGAACTGAAAATGGATCACATGCCTGGGTGGCTCAGTGGTTGAGCATCTGCCTTCAGCTCAGGTCATGATCCCGGGCTCCTGGCATCAGGTCCCATATTGGGCTCCCTGTGAGGAGACTGCTTCTCCACCTGCCTATGTCCCTGCCTCTCTCTCTCTCTCTGTGTCTCTCGTGAATAAATGAATTTAAAACAATCTTTAAAAGTGAAAATGGATCACAGACCACCATATTAAACTGAAAACTATAAAACTTCTGGAACGTAAGAGATGGGCAAATGGGTGGCTCAGTTGGTTTAGCATTGGACTCTTGGTATCAGCTCATATCATGATCTCAGGGTTATGAGATTGAGCCCTGCATTGGGCCAGGTACTCAGTGCAGAGTCTGCTTGAGATTCTCTCTCTCTTCTTCTCCCTCTGCCTCTCCCCTGCTCATGCTCTAAATAAATAAAGGAATGAATAAATGAATGAATGAATGAATGAATAAATAAATAAATAAATAAATAAATAAATAAAATCCTTTAAAAGAACATAAGAGAAACCCTACATGACTTTCAGTATGGCAATGCCTTTTAAATAAAACACCAAAACTACAACCCATGAAATAAATAAATGATAGAATGCCTTCGCTTTATTTTAAAACTTCTCTATGAAAGTCAATGTCAAGAGAGTAGGAAGGCAAATCAGAGACTTGGAGAAAATATTTGCAAAAGACAAATCTGATAAAAAGACTGTTAACTGAAATACACAAGGAGCCCTTAAAATTCAATAAGACAACACAATTTTTAAAATGGGCCAAAGACCTTAATAAACACCTCACTAAAGAAGATATCAGATGGAAAATAAGAATTTGCAATGATGTCCCATATCATTTGTTATCAGGGAAATGAAAATTAATGCCATTGAACATGTATCAGAAAGATCAAAATTCAGAAAATAGACAATAAAAAAATGCTGGTATAGATGTGGAACAACAGTAACTCTCATTCATTGCTAGGAGAATACAAAAATAGTACAGCCACTTTGGAAGAAAATTTGGCATTTTCTTACAACATTAAAACAAGTCTTACCATATGTTCCAATAATTGTGATTTGGGGTATTTACCCAAAAGAGTTTAAAACTTATGTCCCCACAAAAACCTGATCACAGATATTTATTACAGCTTTGTTCATAATTGCCAAAACTTGGAAACAACTGAAATGTCCTTTAGTAGGTGAATGGGTTAATAAATTGGTATATTCAGACAATGGAATATTATCCAGCACTAAAAATAAATGAGCTATTAAACCATGAAAAGATATGGAGAAACCTGAAATGAATATTACTTAGTGAAATTTGAAGACTATGTAGGTAAGTAAAAATAATTTGTCCTCTATTCTTCTGAGTGCATAGCTCAGATTCCTAATAGCATAGAATAGTAAAAAGTAGTGAGTCATTAGAAAATGAACATTGGTATATTGGAAATGGAACTTGCTAGTTGTATGACTTCAGGGATGTCCTCTTGTCTTCAATTTCCTTATTTTTCCATTGGTGACAATAATTCCTATATTAAAAGTTGGTGTGTTGTTTAAATTCATTAATGTATTAAAATACCTGGCTTTTTTTTTCTGGCATATAGAAGATGCTCAATAAAAAACAATTCCCAGGGTGTCTGGCTAGCTCAGTCAGTTAAGCATCTGACTCATAATTTTGGCTTCGGTCATGATTTCATTCGCCATCAGAATGAGCCCTGCATCAAGCTCTGTGCTCAGTGGGGAGTCTGCTTGAGATTTTCTCTCTCCCTCTACCCCTCCCTCTGCTACTCCCCCTGCTCACATTCTTTCTCTAAGATAAATAAATAAATATTTAAAAAAACAATTCCCATTGAAGAGTAGTATTATTTAGTGGGAATTGTAAAGACTTAATGAGACATTACTTCGAGATAAAAAGTAAAATGCTAGAAAAGTTAATTTTACAAAAATCAATTTAGTGTCTAGTCTCAAATTGTGCAAAAAATTAAATTACATTTATATTAAAACTTCAAATATTTTACATAAAAGTATAAATATACTAAAATAAAATAAAGGTCAATATTTGTAAGAGTTCTGTATGAAGATTTCCTAAACTTTAATGAATTAAATATATATCTCCAAAATGGTACACTTCATTACATTGAAATGGAAACTTTTTTCAATAAAAAACACCATAAAAAATAAAATTATAATATAGTTGATAGACTTGTAAAACTTATATGAAGGATGCAATATGAATATTGGAATCATGAATGTTTTTCTTGTTTTATATAATTTTCCATACTTTCCATTTTCTAACAATGAATGTTCTCTACAGTCATAACCAGAGAAAATATGCATATGTGCGCAACACACACACACAAACAAAACACAAGTGTGTAGACTGTGTGGTCATTGACCTGAGTTCAGGCCTCCCTTTTATCACTTAATTCTGTGTAATCTTTTTTTGACAGAGATTGAGCGAGTGCATGCAAGCAGTGGGGGAAGAGTAGAGGGAAAGGGAGAGAGAGGATTTTAAGTAGACTCCACATCCAAAAACACAGAACCCAATGCAGAGCTCAATAGCAAAATGCTGAGATAATGACCTGAGCTAAAATCAAGAGTTGGATGCTTAATCAACTAAGCCACCCATGCACCCCTTTGTAATCTTTAATAAGCAAATTTCTTAACTTCTCTAATCCTTTGTTCATTCATCTGTAAAAATAGGAATGGTCTCTATCATTCAGGACTACTTTGAGAATTATAAAATAAATCTAAATTAAATGTGCATTCTCAATTTTCACTATTCATATGATGTTCAACTAAATGCAGTATATTTGCTAGGCTCTTTCAGGTTATAAGGTTCAGAGTTATCAGGATATCTCAGTTGGTGAGTGTTTATTTGATGTATAGATTTAAAGATTTAAAACATCACAGACAATATTTTAGCACTTTTGCAACTATGCTTTATGGAGAGCTGCAAAAATATCTTATCATCATTCAGATTATACAAGTAATTCTTTTTTTTTAATTAATTTTTATTGGTGTTCAATTTACCAACATACAGAAAAACACCCAGTGCTCATCCCGTCAAGTGTCCACCTCAGTGCCCGTCACCCATTCCCCTCCAACACCCGCCCTCCTCCCCTTCTACCACCCCTAGTTCGTTTCCCCGAGTTAGGAGTCTTTATGTTCTGTCTCCCTTCCTGATATTTCCCAACATTTCTTTTCCCTTCCTTTATATTCCCTTTCACTATTATTTATATTCCCCAAATGAATGAGAACATACACTGTTTGTCCTTCTCCGATTGACTTATTTCATATACAAGTAATTCTTGTGAGCCAATAGTAGCTATGATGACACTGTTTATCTTGCCAACCCTGAAAAGTGGGTATCCTTTGCTGCCTACATTAGTGACTTTACCAAACTCATATTTCAATATGTCTCTTCTCTGTCTACTCATTTTTCCTACTATTTATATTTTTTGTACTACACTCTCCCTTTGTCCCATTCCATATCACACATTGAAAATGCTTCAAAATAAATGTTCAGATTAAGCTAGTTAGTAGCAATTGAAGATGGATTGCCCTATTTAGACAGTTTTTGAACAAGACCAATTTACAGTCTATGCTGATGTCCCTGATGATATAGGGCCCACCACGTTGACAATGCATTTCTTAGTAATGTGAGAACTAAGCAAACTATATAAGGTTCAGAAGTTACTGGGATGAGAATGCTGCTGTAGGTAATTACCATTGGCAAGGTAGCTTTTCCTGGTTCAATTAGTTACAAAAGATAAAATACATGACATATTTTTGCAAACTGTAGAGGCAAACATTTAGTCTTATGGGCTCTTCTCCAGAAAATACAACAACCAAGTTTCTGGTAATATTTCACGTGGCTCTGTCCTTGTCCATGTCAGTCAAGATGCTATAGGTGACTTCAATGTTAACATAAAAGAAGGCCTATTAAATTTGCCAATAATATACAACTGAAATGCAGTTATATTATACAATAGACTTATGATTCAAAATGGCCTTAGTAAGCTGAGATGATTAAGTAAATGGATTAATGTTAAGTTCTTTATTTCTGTTTATACAAACACACACTTGAAAATGTGATAATGCACAAAATAACGTGAGCGGTTTTAAATTTGTACTAAATATAAGGTCAGTATTTTAATAATCAGAGCATTTTTATGAACAGATAGATTGTCTTTTAGATAGCAAGTTCCTTTCTTCAATTGTTCAAGCAAATAACTAATGACCATATATCAGGATTATCCTAGAAAGAATATCTATACAGAAATAGAGGTTGTACAGGATGACCAACCAGGGCCTTTATGACTCAATTTCCTTAAGACTATATTTCTTAAAAAATGATCTTTTTTCCTTCTAGTCATCCCTTCTAAAAGGAACTAAATTATTTGCCTAAGGTTTTGCAAAAGTTACCAGTTCACCAGTTCATAACTAGACTGAGAATGCACAGGAGCTCACTTAAATGCCAGCAGTTCAGCTACCACATTGAGGCTTCCCTTAGTAGTTACATAAAAAGTAACTACTGGGATACTCATTCACCTGCCCTCTTGTTGCTCCACCTATTTCTCTCTACTTAAGCTATTTTTAATGCATTCTTTGTAGTGACCAGTATATTTCTGGGCACATATCAGCAACTGATAAACATATTTAGAAAGAATCGATGAACTTACCTGTTTTTATGTCAATTGTTCATATTTCTGCTTATTTTTTAAATTTTTTAAATTTACTTTTAAATTTAAATTCAATTAATTAACATAGTGTATGTTTCAGAGATAGATTTCAGTGATTCCTCAGTCTTATATAAATCCCAGTTCCCATTATTTCACGTGCCCTCCTCAATGTTCATCACCCAGTTACCACAACCTCCCACCCTTCTCCCTTCCAGCAACCCTCAGTTTGTTTCCTATGATTAAGAGTCTCTCATGGTTTGTCTCCTCTGATTTCATCTTATTTTATTTTTCCCTTCATACCCCTATTACCCCTATGATCCTGTTTTGTTTCTTAAATTCCACATATGAGAGAGTTCATATAATTATTTTTCTCTGACTGACCTATTTCATTTAGCATAATACCCTCTAGTTCCATCCACGTAATCGTAATTGCAAATGGCAAGATTTTATTTTTTTGTTGCCTGAGTGTGTGTGTGTATATATATATACACACACATACATGCCTGAGTATATATATATATATATATATATATATATATATATATATATACACACATACACACACACACACACACACACACAATGGAATACTACTCAGGCATCTACTACTATATGCCATTTTCTTTATGCATCCATCTGTCAGTGGACATCTGAGCTTTTTCCATAGTTTGGCTATGTGGACATTGTTTCTATAAACATTAAGGTGCAGGTACCTCTGCAAATCATTTGTATATTTTGGGTAGATACCTAGGAGTGCAATTGCTGGGTTGTAGGATAGCTCTATTTTTAACTTTTTATGGAAATTCCATACTATTTTCCAGAGTGACTGTACCAGTTTGCATTCTTACCAGTGGTGTAAGAAGGTTCCCCTTTCTCTGCATCCTTGCCAACATTTGTTGTTTCCTGACTTGTTAATTGTAGCCATTCTGACTGGTGTGAGGTGATATATCCTCATGGTTTTGATTTGTATTTCCTTGATGCTGAGTGACCTGGAGCATTTTTCCTTGTGTCTATTGGCCATTTTTATGTCTTCTTTGGAGAAATGTCTGTTCATGTCTTCTGCCCATGTCTTTATTGGACTATTTGTTCTTTGGGTGTTGAATTTGATAACTTCCTTATAGATTTTGGATATCAGTCCTTTATCTGATGTGTCATTTACAAATATCTTCTCCCATTTTATTAATTATATTTTGGCCTTGTTGAGTATTTCCTTTGCTATGCAAAATATTTTATCCTAATGAAGTCTCAACAGTTCATTTTTGCCTTTGTTTCCCTTGCCTTTGGAGATATGTCTAGCAAGAAGTTGCTGCAGCCAAGGTCATAAAGGTTGCTGCCTGTGTTCTTCTCCAGTCATGGATTCATGTCCCACATTTAATGCCATCCCTATTAAAATACCATCAACTTTTTTCACAGAGCTGGAACAAATAATCCAAAAATTTGTATGGAACCACAAAAGATCACACAAAACCAAAGGAATGTTGAAAAAGAAAACCAAAGTTGGTGGCATCACAATTCTGGACATCAAGCTATTTTACAAAGCTGTAAACGTCAAGATAGGATGGTACTGGCACAAAAACAGACACATAGATCAGTGGAACAGAATAGAGAACCCAGAAATGTACCCTCAACCCTATGGTCAACTAATCTTTGACAAAACAGGAAAGAATATTCAATGGAAATGATAGTCTCTTCAACAAATGATGTTGGGAAAATTGGACAGCCACATGCAGAAAAATGAAATGGGACCATTTCTTTTTGTTTGTTTGTTTGTTTGTTTTTTAAATGGGACCATTTCTTATACCAAAATAGACTCTGCACATATTTTCCAATAAAAATAAAACAGCTATTAAGAATGGAATTCAGGAGGCAGCCCTGGTGGCTTAATGGTTTGGCGCCACCTTCAGCCCAGGGCGTGATCCTGGAGACCCGGAATCGAGTCCCATGTCAGGCTCCCTGCATGGCAGGCAGCCTGCTTCTCCCTCTGCCTGTGTCTCTGCCTCTCTGTGTCTCTAATAAGTAAATAAAATCTTTAAAAAATATGGAATTCAGGGACACCTGGGTGGCTCAGCGGTTGAGTGTCTGCCTTTGGCTCAGGGCATGATCTCAGGGTCTCGGGATCAAGTACCACATCAGGCTTCCTGCATGGAGCCTGCTTCTCCCTCTGCCTGTGTCTCTCCCCCCCATCTCTCTTTCTGTCTCTCATGAATAAATAAACTCTTAAAAAAAGAATGGAATTCATATGTTACTCTTTATTCTATATGCATTTAAATTTTAAAAAATCCCAGTTTGGGGCGCTAAGGTGGCTCAGTTAAGTGTCCAATTGGTTAAGTGTCCAATCTTGATTTCAGCTCAGGTCACAATCTCGAGGTCCTGAGATAGAGTCTCACAGCAGGGTCCATGCTCAGCACAGAGACTGCTTGAGATTCTCTCTCTCCCTCTCCCTCTGCTCCTTCCCCCACTTGCTTTCTGTCTCTTTAAATTAACCCATCAATTAATCTTTTTAAAAATCTCAGTCTTACTTTTGTACATAAAGTATAAGTAATAGGAAATTGCTTCGATAAGCCTTTATATTCATATATATGTTTTTACATTAAGGGCTAGCATAACCTGGAATTTGTTGAATTATTGATATTCATACAGTTTTTTTGTAGACATTTGAATACCTCCTATTTAGGAATGGTTGAACTGGCCAGAATATTCTGAATTGAATATGCAAATATGAAAGAATAGCTATGTCTTACAATTTAGGGTTATATGACATTAAAATACATTATCCTATATTTACATTGTGCATTTTACAGTACAGCCATATTATTTCAGAGCTATGTGACCTTAAAGCAATGGAGATTTCAGGAGTTTTAACATGACAACCATTATAAAAAAGCAATAGGAAGAACTGTGTTGCACTTTTATATGTAACTCTTAAAAGTGATACTTCACAGTTCACTTTTAGTATAAGTGAATTATTGAGGTAATTATAATGTTTTGTTTTAAGAGACTCATACATTTTTAGGACATTTGTGCACAAATATTTTTGGAGCCTAAGTGGCCATTTCATCTCTTCATTCTACACTACCCTTTAGGAAAAAAAACCTTGCATTAACTTTGAAGTTACCCTTCTAACCCCTGATCTTATTTTTTGAACATCAAGTTCTGCAGTAGGAAGAACAGCTAAGGATGTAGTGTTGGAAAGCTATTTCTCAGTGTAGCTCTTTTTAATGCTCCTCCTTCTGACTCTCTTTACTGTGTTGACATCTCACTGAACTTTCTTTTGACATCTCTGAAGATTATATTTCCCTAAAAAGACAGATTGGCCCTTCCAGATTCCCATCAAAAACACACAAACCAAAACTGTGGTATTAATAACTATCATCATCCCAATAAGAAAATACGAAATTATAATGTTAACTTTCCTCTTCCTCTTTCTAATATTTATATCTAAATAGGGACAAAAATAAAGCCTTCATAAATGCATTCCAGCTGATTGACTTTATAACATTACCATGGGAGTCAATTTATTCTCTATAGACCCTTTGGTTCCAAATCTAAGTGCTATCTGTCATATTTATCACAATCAATCAATATTCCTGTCAAAAGAATAGGCAAAGCTGCTACACCCACGCTGTCCAGAATCACAGCCCATATGGGAAGGAATAGAAATTTGTTCAGCCCTCCTTTTCCAACTTTTTCTAGTTTGTGGTGTTTAATCCCTCTGAAAGTTTTCTTTCTCCTAGCTGGATTATTTCTAAATGAGTGACTGAATGATCCTCTCTTGCAATTATGATAAAGAATGAGCATGGCTTCAAGTTTCATGCCTTCAAGAAGAGAGTGGCATCTATTAGGCACTTTGGCAAATAGCATAGAGAGATTTTTTTCCCCAGGTATAGAAATAGTCCTGCTTCTATGCAAAAAAGGTATAGATTTGGTTTTATATTTGCCAAAATGTTTATTTTTAATAGCACTTATGTTTGACAGTAATGCGGCTATCATCAACTAATCTTGTCTTTTTAGTTTAATAGTATTTTTCTACCTCCTCGGGGAACTTTTCTTTGATTCTCCCTCTTACTCCGCCTTGATTCAGACACAATAGATCACCCTAAAAGGCTTCAATAACTGATTCTTCAAAAAATGTTTGGGTCTTAATTTTTAAGCTCAGCACATCAATATTTCTCCAGCAAAAATAAAGTTGTTTTTCCAGGCACCCTGCTTCATATTAATATATAGAACCAGCACATTCACAATGATAATTCATATTATAGATATGAATAGATGATAGATTCAAGGGAAGTTATCTTTAAATTCAAAGTTTCTCAAGCCTATTTCATGGTTGTTCTGAGTAATGCTCAACTTTACCACAATGAGGCAGTGTTATGCAGTGGCAAAAAAAGTACAGGTCTTTGAGTCAACTGTATAGAAATTTAAACTGATTTTTCTCTTACCAAGTCTACTCTTCTGTAAAATGGGAAGAATAATAACTAACGAAAGGAATGGTGTTAAGATTAAAGTATTAGCACACAGTCTTGTACTCAGTAAGTGTTCAATAAATGTCAGCTTAGTAACAAAGAAAAACAAGATGCTTCTATACAAATAAAGCAGACTAGAAATAATTGTTCTAATGTAACACACAAAAACCCAATAATAATAGTGACCTTCATTTTAATAGCATATATACTCCATAAATAACTATATGAATGAATCACTTGGATGGAAGCAGAGTCCTCATCTTCCACCCCTGAACTTTGTCCTCTCTGCTTTGAGTATTTTTATGAGAGGTTTATTATTTAAATCACAACTTGATAAAGTGCAACGGCTTTTTAGAAATGTCTAAATAAGTGTCAGCTGTGGTTCTGTGATCTGGCAAAGGTGACAGAAAAAAAAATGTGTCATAGAGAAAGGAGTCCCAGAGAAAGGAGTTGTTCTAACTGCTTTATACTCTCACCACTATCTTGGAAACAGGCTGGAAGTAAAGAAGACTTAGAGCAAAACAACCTGATGGTTCAAATCAGTAAGGATTTCTCACTAGTTTCCTGGGACTGAGGATTCTAAATAAGCCCATATTTAATGTAACCAAAAGCTTTGGAAACTCAAGTGAAAAAAAGTTTATCACAGCTTTCTTGAAGATATAGGCCATGATTTTCATGGCATTTTAATTTTCTGTTAAGGTCACGAAGGTGTTAAGTATACACATTTCCCTGTGCTTATCCAGGAGCATAAGGACTCAATAGAAATGAGAGATTTTATTTTATTTTATTTTTTGAGATTTTATATAATTATGTAAGCATTTATTAGAGTGCCAAGAAGTAAGGCAAGGGAAGTTGGAGAAAAGCTAATTACATCTGCAGCTGGAAGAGGTACATGATTCGGATGCAAAAAAGAAAAATGGAATAGCAAAAATGAAATATTGTTCATGTTAGAGTGAAAAGAAACTATACTTTCTTACAGTGAAAGAGAAGACTAAAAATAAATCTATAGATTAGCATTAAAAATAAATGAGGTCATCATCGACTATACTTCTGCTGCAATATAGTTGCAGAATATCACAATTGGCACATAGTAGGTGGATAATAACTATGCAATGAAGGAATAGAAACTTCAATAATTTGTGTGATCTAATTTAGAAATGGCTTACGGAAAATCATTTCAATAAACATTTATTGAGAACCTAATATGTGTAGTCATATAAGGGATAAAATTGCAAATCACAGGACCCAATCACCCAGGGCTCACAATCCATAATTATTCAAAGTCTCATTGACATTGATAGCTTTTCTCCTTGTAAACCTACAAGATTTCTTGAAATGTAGAAAAACTTTAATATATGCTCATAAGTGCTTAGAAGAATATCTGTACAAGAAAAATCTCTGACTAGATCACACCATGCTAGACATTTCCAAAACCAATCACCAATCCTAAAGGAATTATGTGGAGTTTTTTTTTTACATTAAATCAAAGCAATATACTACTTGGGAAGGTTAAACATTATCATGAATGAGTTTGCCAGTGGAATCTATTTATTTCCAGTTATAAATAGTCTGATAAGGGGAAAATAATATAGATACAAATTGATTTTGAAGAAGTTGAGAATTAGAGAATTTTAGAGCTGAAAAATCCTTTGAGTTTTTAATCCAATGGTTAAATTTTATAGAAGTGGGGTCACTTGATGGGATGAGCACTGGGGGTATGCTATATCTTGGCAAATTGAATTTAAATTTTAAAAAAATATTTTTTTCAAGAAGTGGATACTAAGACCCTAAAAGACTGAGAGCCAAAAATAAGTTAGAAAGTGAAATAAGATTTAAATTCACACCATCTGGGGCAGCAGGGTGACTCAGCGGTTTAGCACTGCCTTCAGCCCAGGGCATGATCCTGGAGACCTGGGATCGAGTCCCACGTCAGGCTCCCTGCATGGAGCCTGCTTCTCCCTCTGCCTGTGTCTCTGCCTCTCTCTGTGTGTCTCTCATGAACAAATAAAATATTTTAAAAATAATAAAAATAAAATAAATTAACACCACCTGAATATCAGTTCCATGCTATTTCTTCTATTCTTGCTATTCAATCCATATTTTATTCCAGTGCAAGGAATGGACAAAAATTGCTTAAGACCAACTTGATACAGCTAACCATTTTGTCTACAGATGACTTTGAAAATGATCGCCTCAAAAAAAAAAAGAAAGAAAAGAAAAGAAAATTATGACCTCATGAGGCAAATTGTGTCACAAATGTGTTTGTTTAGCCTATATATTAAACAATTTTTGTACTATTTGCCAGCATTTTATTTTTAATTTGTTTTAATATTTCAAAATTTTATTTAAATTTTAGTTAACATATAGTGTAATATTAGTTTCAGGAGTAGAATTTAGTGATTCAACAATTACATATAATTCCAGGTACCAATACAAGTGCTCGCCTTAATATCTATCACCCATTTAACCCAACCCCCATCAACTCTTAGATTGTTCTCTATAGTTGACTCTCTTATAGCTTGCCTCCCTTTTTGTCCTTTCCACTATATTCATATGTTTTAATTCTTAAACTCCACATATGACTGAAATCATATTGTATTTGTCTTCCTCTGACTGACTTCACTTAGCAGAATGCACTCTAACTCCATGCACATCATTCCAAGTGGCAATATTTCACTGTTTTTGGAAACATAAACATATATATACTACTTCTTCTTTATCCATTCAGCTGTTGGTGGACATCTGGGCTCCTTCCATATTTTGGGGATTGTGGACATTGCTGCAATAAACACTGGGGTGCATGTGCCCCTTCAAATCAGTATTTTGTATACCCAGTAGTGTAATTCTTGTTGGGTCATAGGTTTGTGTTATTTTTAACTTTTTATGGAACCTCCAAACTGTTTTCTAGAGTGGCTGCACCAGTTTCCTTTGCACCAAAAGTGTAAGAGGGTACCCCTCTCTCTACATCCTCACCAACAACAACCATTTCCTGTCTCGTTAATTTTAGCCACTCTGACAGGTGGGAGGAGGTATTTCATTGTGGTTTTTTTTGTTTTTGTTTTTGTTTTTTTTTTTTTTAATTTATGATAGTCACAGAGAGAGAGAGAGAGGCAGAGACACAGGCGGAGGGAGAAGCAGGCTCCACGCACCGGGAGCCCGATGTGGGATTCGATCCCGGGTCTCCAGGATCGCGCCCTGGGCCAAAGGCAGGCGCCAAACCGCTGCACCACCCAGGGATCCCTCATTGTGGTTTTAATGTGTATTTCCCTGGTGATGAGTGATGTTGAGCATTTTTTTCATGTGTTTGTTAGCCACTTGTATGTCTTCTTTGGATAAATGTCTGTTAATGACTTCTGCCCATTTCTTGACTGGACTGTTTGTTTTGGGTGTTGTTGAGTTTGTTAACTTCTTATAGATTTTTGATATTATCCCTTTATCTGATATGTCATTTGCAAATATCTTCTCCCATTCTGCAGGTTGCCTTTAGTTTTGTTGATTGTTTCCTTTACTGTGCAGACACTTTTTATCTTGAAGAATTCCCAGAAGTTCATTTTTGTTTTTGTTTCTCTTGCCTCTGGAGACATGTCTAGTAAGACATGTCCCTTGCTGCAATTGAGGTCAAAGAGGTTGTTGCCTGTGTTCTCATCTAGGATTTTGATGAATTCCTGTCTCACATTTAGGTCTTCCCTCCATTTTGAATTTATTTTGTGTATGCTCCAGTCTCATTATTTTGCATATGGCTGTCCAATTTTCCCAACATAGTCTGATTTTCCAAACACAATGTGTCGAAGAGACTGTCTTCGACTGTCTTCTTTTCCTTTGGATATTCTTTTCTGCTTTGTCGAAGATGAGTTGACCATAGAGTTGAAAGTCTACTTCTGAGTTTTCTGTAATGTTCTATTGATCTATGTGTCTGTTTTTGTGCCAGTACCATACTGTATTTATGACTATATCAAGACAAGCTGCTTTTTAATACAGCTTCAAGTCCAGAATTGTGATGCCTCCAGCTTTGGCTTTCTTCTTCAACATTCCTTTGACCATTCAGGTTTTTTTTCTGGTTCCATACAAATTTTAGGATTGTTTGTTCTAGCTCTGTGAAACTGCTGTTTTTATTGGATAAGGATTGCACTGAATGTATAGATTGCTTTGGGTATCAGACATTTTAAAAATATTTGTTCTTCCAATCTATGAACATAGAATATCTTTCCATTTCTTTGTGTCTTCCTCAATTTCTTTCATAAATATTCTATATTTTTCAGAGTAAAAATCCTTTACCTCTTTGGTTAGGTTTTGTTCTGGGTATCTTATGGTTTGGGTGCAATTGTAAACAGGACTGATTCCTTGATTTCTCTTACTACTGCTTCATTATTAGTGTACAGAAATGTAACAGACTTCTGTGCATTGATTTTAAATCCTGTGATTTTGCTGAATTCCTGTAATAAGTTCTAGCAAGTTTTTGGTGGAATCTTCTGGGTTTTCTATATAGAATATCATGTCATCTGTGAAGAGTGTAAGTTTGACTTCTTCCTTGCCAATTTGGATGCATTTTATTTTTTTTTTTTTTTGTTGTCTGACTGCTGAGGCTAGGACTTTCAATACTATGTTGAACAAAAGTGGTGAGAGAGGACATTCCTGTCATGTTCCTGACCTTAGTGGCAAAGCTCTCAGTTTTTCGCCATTGACGACAATATCAGCTGTGGGTCTTTCCTATATGGCCTTTATGATGTTGAGGTGTATTCCATTTAATTCTACTTTTTGACTGTTTTTATCAAGAAAGGATGCTGTATTTTGTCAAATACTTTGTCTGCTTCTATTAAGAGTATCATATAGTTCTTATCCTTTCTCTTATTAATATGGTATATCACCTTAATTGATTTGTGAATGTTGAACCACACCTGCAGCCTAGCAATAAATACCACTTGGTCCTGGTGAATAATCCTCTTAATGTACTATTGGAGTCTCTTACCTAGTATCTTATTGAGAATTTTTGCATTCATGTTTATCAGGATATTGGTCTGTAATTCTCCTTTTGAGTGGGGTCTTTGGTTTTTGGATTAAGATAATGCTGGTCTTATAGAATGAGTTTGGAAGATTTCCTTCCATTTCTATTTTTGGAACAGTTTCAGGTGGATAGGTATTAATTATTATTTAATTGTTTGGTATAAAAAAATAATAATTGTTTGGTATAATTCCCTTGGGAGGCCATCCAGCCCCAGATTCTTATTTGTTGGGAGAATTTTGATTACTAATTCAATGTATTTGCTGGTTATGGATCTGTTCAAGTTTTCTACTTCTTGCTATTTCAGTTTTGGTAGTTTATATGCTTCTAGGACTTGATCCATTTCTTCCAGATCGCCCAATTTGTTGGCATAAAACTGCTCATAATATTATCTTATAACTCTATTTCTGAGGTATTGGTTGTGATATATTCTCTTTCTTTTAGAATTTTATTTATATGAGTCCTCTTTTTTCTTGATAAGTCTAGCTGAGGGTTTATCAATTTTTTTAATAAATTTATTTTTTATTGGTGTTCAATTTGCCAACATACAGAATAACACCCAGTGCTCATCCCGTCAAGTGCCCCCCTCAGTGCCCGTCACCCATTCACCCTCACCCCCCGCCCTCCTCCCCTTCCATCACCCCTAGTTCGTTTCCCAGAGTTAGGAGTCTTTACGTTCTGTCTCCCTTTCTGATATTTCCCACACATTTCTTCTCCCTTCCCTTATATTCCCTTTCACTATTATTTATATTCCCCAAATGACTGAGAACATATAATGTTTGTCCTTCAAAGCCACAATGAGATACCACCTCATACCAGTGAGAATGGGGAAAATTAACAAGGCAGGAAACCACAATTTTGTTAATCCTTCCAAAGAAACAACTCCTAGTTTCCTTGATCTGTTCTATTTTTTTTACTCCTATATCATTTATTTCTGCTTTAATCTTTATTATTTACCTTCTTCTGCTGGTGTCAAGCTTTATTCACTGTTCTTTTTCCAAGTGATTGAGGTATAAGATTAAATTGTGTATTTGAGACCTTTTTTACTTCTTGAGGAAGGACTGTATTGCTATATACTTCCCTATTAGGACCTCCTTTGCTGCATCCCAAAGGTTTTGGACTGCAATGTTTTTATTTTCTTTTGCTTCCATGTTTTTTTTATTATTCTTTAATTTACTGGTTGACTCATTCATTCTTTAGTGGGATGTTCTCTAACCTCCATCTATTTGTGGTCCTTCCAATTTTTTTATTTTGGATGACTTCAAGTTTTATAGCATTGTATTCTGAAAATATACATGCTATTATTTTAATCTTTTTGTACCAATTGAAGCCTGATTTGTGACCCAGTTTGTGATCTATTCTGGAGAATGTTCCATGTGCACTCAAAAAGAATGTGTATTTCATTCTTCTGCTTAGGTAGAAATACTGTGAATATACCAGTGAAGTTCATCTGGTCCATTGAGTCATTTAAAGTTCTTGTTTCCTTGTTGATCTTCTATTTCAATTATCTGTGCATTGCTGTGAATGGGGAGTTAAAGTCCCCAATTATTATAATATTTTCAATGAGTTTCTTTATGTTCATTATCAATTGATTTACATTTGGCTTTTCCCAATTTCGGGGCATAAATATTTACAATTGTTAGATCTTCTTGTTCTATGTATTATCATACAGTATTTTTCATCTCTTATTACAGTCCTTGATTTAAAATATAGTTTGATATATGGCTATGCCAGCTTTCTTTCTGTGATCTGAGAGGTTTCTTGTGCAAACCTGACACTGAACTCTCTCAACCCCTCTCTCTTTCTCTCCCCACAAGAAAACGTTTCCTCCCTTTCATGGTACAGCAGTTTTTCTCTCCCTAATTCACTTCCACATGCCTCACACCTGCCATGTTATCTCCTTCCAACTGTGGAGATCCTTCTTCCAATCCTCAGATTGATTTCCTGGGTGTTCCAAGTGATCTGGCCTCAATACAGCTGTGTTTGAAGGACAAGGAAAAACCAGGGCCCCCTACTTCACTGCCATCTTAACTCTTCCAGATTATTTTTTAAGATTTTATTTATTTATTCATGAGAGACACAGAGAGAGAGAGGAAGGGACACAGGCAGAGGGAGAAACAGGCTCCATACAGGGAGCCTGATGTAGGACTCGATCCCGAGTCTCCAGGATCAGGCCCTGGGCTGAAGGCAGCGCTAAACTGCTGAGCCACCTGGGTTGCCTGGGACCCTGGTTTATATATATATATATATATATATATATATATATATATATATATATATATGTATTTAGGGTTCTCTTGAAAAATAAGGCCTAGAAATACTGGGCTCTCATCCCTGAATGATAACATTTACCAGAGCTGGGTAGTAAATTCCACCATCAAACAGATATTTGTGCTTCAGTTTACCAATTTCCACTAATCTCTATTGGATCTTACACATAACTTGGTTCACTCATTTATACATATTTAGATATATTCCTGTAACCCTAGAGTTTTGAGCTTGTGACTTTTGGAATCAATTCTAAATAAATGATTTCAAATTTAAATATCCCATGACTTCAAAACTTCTAAATAATAACAAAATTAGAAACCTGAAGTGTCTAACACTATAGAAAGATCACTAAAAACTCATTGTAGTATTACTGTAAATATTTCTACACTGAGGTTCCTTTATTCCATTATTAGTTAGCAAAGGTGATTTAAAGTTAAAAAGAAAGATGTTACACCAAATGCATTTATTACACCAATGTAATAAATTTAAAATGGCACATTAACACATTTATTGAGATCATCATATCTCAGATGATCTATAAAACCAGTGGTTTGTTCTTTGGAAAGATCAACAAAAATGATAAACATTTAACCAGGCTCATCAAAAAACAAAGAAGAGGAAGAAGAAGCAGCAGCAGCAGAAGAAGAAGCAGCAGCAGCAACAGCAGCAGCAGGAGAAGGAAGAGGAGGAGGAGAAGAAAAAGGAGAAGAAGAACTCAAAATCAGAAATGAATGAGAAGAAATAACAACCAACACCATAGAAATGCAAAGGATTATAAGAGAATATTATGAAAAATTGTAGGCCAACAAATTGGACAATCTAGAAGAATTAGATTCATTTCTAGAAACATAACTTTCCAAAATTGAATCAGGAAGAACTAGAAAGTTTGAAGAGACTGATTACTAACAGTGAAATTGAAAACACCCAATGAAGGTCCAGGACCAGATGGCTTCACAGGTGAATTCTACCAAACATTTAAAGAATTAATTCTTCTCAAACTTTTCCAAAACATAAAAGAAGAAGGAAAGATCCCAAACACATTCTATGAGGCTGGTATTACACTGATGCCTAAACCAGATAAAGATACCTAGGAGAAAGAAAAAGAAAGAGAGAAGGAAAGAAAGACAGAAAGAAAACTAGAAGCCAATATCTCTGATGAACATAAATGTAAAAATCCTCAACAAAATATTAGCAAATTGAATCCAACAATACATTAAAAAAGTCATTCACCCTGATCAAGTCGGATTTATTCCAGGAATGAAGGGGGGGGGTTCAATATTTGCAAATCAATTAACAAGATACATCACGTTAGCAGGAGAAAGAATAAAAAAACAAATGATCGTCTCAATAGATGCAGAAAAAAACATTTAAGTACAACATCCATTCAAGATAAAAATTCTCAAGGAAGTAGGTTTAAAGGAAACATATATCAGCACAATAAAGACCATATATGGAAAACCTGCAGCTAACATCATACTCAATGGAGAGAAAGTAAGAGCTTTTCCTCTAAGATCAGGAACAATATTACACACTCACTCTCACTACTTTTTTCAACAGAGTACTGAAAATCCCACCCACAACAATCAGAAAAGAAAAACAAATGCATCCAAATTGATAATCAAGTAGTTTCATTATTTGCAAATAACATAACACTATGTATAGAGAATCCTAAAGACTGCTGGAAATTGATAATGAATTTGGTAAAGTCACAGGATACACAATTAATATCCTGTTACATTTCTATACACTAATAGTGAAATATCAGAAAGAAAAGAAAATGATCCTATTTAGGAACACCTGGGTGACTCAGCAGTTGTGCGTCTGCCTTATTTATTTACTCATTAGAGACACAGAGAGAGAGAGGCAGAGACACAGACAGAGGGAGAAGAAGGCTCCCACTTAAAATTGCACCAAAAATAATAAAATACTAAGGGATAAAGTTAACCAAGTAGGTGAAATACTTGTACTCCTCAATAACATTGGTGAAAGAAAGTGAACATGATTCAAATGGAAAAAATAGTCCATATGCAGGGATTGGGAGAATATTTATTTATTTTGGGGGAGAATATTTATTGTTAAAATATCTATAACACGCAAAGAAATCAATATATTTAGTGTAATTCCTATCAAAAATAGCAACATTTTCCTGAGAACCAGAATAATCCTAAAATTTGTATGGAATCACAAAAGACCTTAAATAGACAAAGCAATCTTGAAAAAGAAGAATAAAGTTAGAAGTATCTCAATCCTGGATTTCATAATATACTACAAAGCTGCAGTAGTTAAAACTAGCACAACAGTAGACACTAGGATAGAACAGAAGAGAATCCAGAAATAAACCCTATTAATCTCCAACATAGGAGGCAAGAATATACAATGGGAAAGAGATAGTATCTTCAACAAATGATGTTGGGAAAGCTTGACAACATACAAAAGAACGAAACTGGACCACTTTTTTACACCATACCAAAAAAAAAAAATAAATTCAAAATGGATTTAGGACTTAAATGTGATACCTGAAGCCATAAAAATCCTAGAAGGGAGCACGGGAAGTAATTTCTATGACATTGGCCATAACAATATCTTTCTAGATGTGTCTCCTGAGAGAAGGGAAACAAAAACAAAAATAAACTATTGGGACTTCATCAAAATAAAAAGCTTCTGTGTAGCAAAGGATACCAACACAACAAAAAGGCAACCTACTGAATGGGAGAAGATATTTGCAAATGACATATCTGATAAAGGGTTAGTATCCAAAATATACTTAAAAATTTCTACAACTCAACACACACTCACACAAAAATAATCCAATTAAAAGTGGGCAGAAGACGTGAACAGACATTTCTCCAAAGACAGCCAGATGATCACCAGACACATGAAAAGATGCCCAATATCACTCATCACTAGGGAAATTCAAATCAAAATCACAATGGGATATCACATCACATTTTCAGTATGGCTAAAATCAAAAGACAATAAGTGACAATTGTTGGTAAAGATGTGGAGAAAAAGAGACCCTCATGCACTTTTGATAGGAATGCAGATTGGTGTAGCCACTGTGCAAACTCCATGGAAACTCCTCAAAAACTTAAAAATGTAGTTACCATATAATCCAGTAATTCCACTACTGGGTATTTAATGAAAGAAAACGAAAACACTAATTTGAAAAGATAATGCACTCCTATGTTTATTGCAGCATTATTTAAAATAGCCGAGATATGAAAGCAACTCAAGTGTCCATCAATAGTTGAAAGGATAAAGAAGATATGGTGTATATGTATGTATGTATGTATATATACACATATATACATATGTATATATACATATATATATATATATATGACTATGAAATTTTACTCAGCCATAAAAAAGGAAGGAAATCTTTCCACTTGCAACAATGTGGATGGACCTACAGGATATAATGCTAAGTGAAATAAGCCAGTCAGAGAAAAACAAATACCACATGATTTCACTCATATATTGAGCTTATGAAACAAAGTAAATGAGAAAAAAGAGAGAGAGAGACAAACAAACAAAACAGACAAATACAGAGAACAACCTGGTGGTTGCCAGACGGGAGGTGGGTGGAGGGATGAATGAAATTTCTAATGGAAGTTAATAGTATATTTACTTTGATGATCAGTGACAAATGTATAGAATTCTCAAATTATTATATTGTTCACATGAAACTAATTAACACTGTGTGTTAATTTTACTTGAATAAAAAAATACAGTTAAAAAAGAAGTATGGCAAATAAGATGCCCAGTAATGAAATAATTTACTATTACATATTTACATGTTTATCAAAAGATTAGGAAAGTTTCTACCACTCAAAATAATGTGTGCTTTGGTTGCAAAACATACAATGTAAAAAATATTTCAGTTAAACCATGGTACAACAGACAAATATTGAGGAACTATTATTCATTGTTTCAGGATTCCAAGCTGCAACTTATATACTTATGGCACATTTTACTATGATGCTAATAAAACCTAATATAAGCAGATAACTAACCAATTATCAAAAGTACACAAGCACATGCAAAGATGGCTACCTCATAATCTAATGCTAACACGGTTGACTAAGAAAGTAAATACATTCATTAATCATTTCTTTTGTCTACATAATGTTTTACAACTCACTTGATTATTTTGAGAAAACATCATTTGTCCTCAATGATCTGATTTTTTCTTTTTTTTAAAGATGTATTTATTTGAGAGAGAGAGAGAGAGAGAGAGACAGATAGACAGTATGAGCAAGGGGAAGAGCTGAGGAAGAGAGCGAAAGAAAGAATCTCAAGAAGACCCCTGCTGAGTGCAGACCCTGATGTGTGGCATGATCCCACTACCTGAGATCATGACCAGAGTTGAAATCAAGAGTTGAATGCTTAACCAACTGAGCCACTAAGGTGCCCTTGATCTGATATTTTAGAATCATATTTGTAGACCACTATAGTTGATCTGAAATAGAAGATATTTTCTATTTTTTTTATCCTTTAGGCCAAATAATTTAAAAGGAAAAATTATCTTATGTATTATTGGCTTTAGTATATCAATTTCCCCACCTCTGATGAAAATCTGCTTCTGCATCACTCAATTCCCCATAAGTAGACTTTCCTTTCATTGCCTTTTTCACTCAACATACATAGACTATTTACTTTAAAACAGGAAAAGAATGGGCAAGTCTATGTATGGTGAAAAAATTTCATAGTGCAAAGTACATTCTTCTCTCCATATATAATACATAGTTATCACTATAAAGAGATACTAAATTTATCTTTCATTTTCCCTTTTACAGATCCTCCTATACACCTGAATTATTTGCACCTTAAAAAAATCATTACAATAAAATATTTGGAGCTACAGCAAGCTTCCAAAGAGATACTTGAAGAGTTTTCCTCTTGTAATTAAAAGGTCTTGTCTAGGGTTGCACTTAAAGTGTAGAATTAAAAAATAAATAAATAAAATAGAATGTAGAATTATTTTCTGTTCAAGGTAATTCCACTTTGACAATGTTTTGGTTTTGAGTTTTGGGTTGTTTTTTTTTTAATAGATTCCTTGAAAATTACATTCAAAGTTGGTTTGGAAATTTTTAAATGGCCCACTGGAGGTTCCTTGAGTTAACTACAATATTGCAACTCTGGTGTAAATTTATTCAAGTTCTAGAAAATCATTCAAAGCAAATTTGTAGATCATTTGGAAGAATCCCAAGAGGTATTTTTAATATGTTCTTTTATTTTCCATATTTCTTTTAAAAATTACCTGTCTTTTCCAAAAAATTTTCTTTGGAAACCTCATTATGACCTTGATCCAGCAACAATTCTTATGATATGAAAGAAATATATGGGGGCACCGGGGTGGCTCATTGGTTGAGCATCTGCTTTGGCTCAGGGCGTGATCCTGGAGTCCTGGGATTGATTCCCACATTGGGCTCCCTGCATGGAGCCTACTTCTCCCTCTGTCTATGTCTCTGCCTCTCTCTCTATGTCTCTCATGAATAAATAAATAAAATCTTTTTTAAAAAGAAAGATATGACTACTGTTTAATAGCTTTAACATCCTTCTACTCATTTTCTATGCAGCTAATGAGTAATACATTTAATATGCTAGAACCTTGGACATTGAGTATACAACATTGAAACTTTATTTTTTTTCTGCTTAATAACATATTTAAACAGAAATTTATTATCTTTTAAAGCACTTTTTAGTACATTGCTGTATTTGATCTTTATCACAGTTATCAGACATTAATTAGGAAAGTGTCATGTTAGTAATTTTTTTTTCACAGAATAACATAATTGCTTGAAGGAGTTGAATCAAACAGAACTAAATTAGTGAACCACAGATTAGAATTGGGTCTCCTGAATCCCAGATAGGTTCTCTTTTCTTTTTTTTTTTTTTTAATTAATTTTTATTGGTGTTCAATTTACCAACATACAGAAAAACACCCAGTGCTCATCCCGTCAAGTGTCCACCTCAGTGCCCGTCACCCATTCCCCTCCAACACCCGCCCTCCTCCCCTTCCACCACCCCTAGTTCGTTTCCCCGAGTTAGGAGTCTTTATGATCTGTCTCCCTTCCTGATATTTCCCAACATTTCTTTTCCCTTCCTTTATATTCCCTTTCACTATTATTCATATTCCCCAAATGAATGAGAACATACACTGTTTGTCCTTCTCCGATTGACTTATTTCACTCAGCATAATACCCTCCAGTTCCATCCACGTAGAAGCAAATGGTGGGTATTTGTCGTTTCTAATTGCTGAGTAATATTCCATTGTATACATAAACCACATCTTCTTTATCCGTTCATCTTTCGATGGGCACCGAGGCTCCTTCCACAGTTTGGCTATTGTGGCCATTGCTGATAGAAACATCGGGGTGCAGGTGTCCCGACGTTTCATTGCATCTGAATCTTTGGGGTAAATCCCCAACAGTGCAATTGCTGGGTCGTAGGGCAGGTCTATTTTTAACTCTTTGAGGAACCTCCACACAGTTTTCCAGAGTGGCTGCACCAGTTCACATTCCCACCAACAGTGTAAGAGGGTTCCCTTTTCTCCACATCCTCTCCAACATTTGTTGTTTCCTGCCTTGTTAATTTTCCCCATTCTCACTGGTGTGAGGTGGTATCTCATTGTGGTTTTGATTTGTATTTCCCTGATGGCAAGTGATGCAGAAGGGTTCCCTTTTCTCCACATCCTCTCCAACATTTGTTGTTTCCTGCCTTGTTAATTTTCCCCATTCTCACTGGTGTGAGGTGGTATCTCATTGTGGTTTTGATTTGTATTTCCCTGATGGCAAGTGATGCAGAGCATTTTCTCATGTGCATGTTGGCCATGTCCATGTCTTCCTCTGTGAGATTTCTGTTCATGTCTTTTGCCCATTTCATGATTGGATTGTTTGTTTCTTTGGTGTTGAGTTTAATAAGTTCTTTATAGATTTTGGAAACTAGCCCTTTATCTGATATGTCATTTGCAAATATCTTCTCCCATTCTGTAGGTTGTCTTTGAGTTTTGTTGACTGTATCCTTTGCTGTGCAAAAGCTTCTTATCTTGATGAAGTCCCAATAGTTCATTTTTGCTTTTGTTTCTTTTGCCTTTGTGGATGTATCTTGCAAGAAGTTACTGTGGCCAAGTTCAAAAAGGGTGTTGCCTGTGTTCTCTTCTAGGATTTTGATGGAATCTTGTCTCACATTTAGAACTCTCATCCATTTTGAGTTTATCTTTGTGTATGGTGAAAGAGAGTGGTCCAGTTTCATTCTTCTGCATGTGGATGTCCAATTTTCCCAGCACCATTTATTGAAGAGACTGTCTTTCTTCCAATGGATAGTCTTTCCTCCTTTATCGAATATTAGATGACCGTACCTTTCAGGGTCCACTTCTGGGTTCTCTATTCTGTTCCATTGATCTATGTGTCTGTTTTTGTACCAGTACCACACTGTCTTGATGACCACAGCTTTGTAGTACAACCTGAAATCTGGCATTGTGATGCCCCCAGCTATGGTTTTCTTTTTTAAAATTCCCCTGGCTATTCGGGGTCTTTTCTGATTCCACACAAATCTTAAAATAATTTGTTCTAACTCTCTGAAGAAAGTCCATGGTATTCTGATAGGGATTGCATTAAACGTGTAAATTGCCCTGGGTAACATTGACATTTTCACAATATTAATTCTGCCAATCCATGAGCATGGAATATTTTTCCATCTCTTTGTGTCTTCCTCAATTTCTTTCAGAAGTGTTCTATAGTTTTTAGGGTACAGATCTTTTACCTCTTTGGTTAGGTTTATTCCTAGGTATCTTATGCTTTTGGGTGCAATTGTAAATGGGATTGACTCCTTAATTTCTCTTTCTTCAGTCTCATTGTTAGTGTATAGAAATGCCATTGATTTCTGGGCATTGATTTTGTATCCTGCCACGCTACCAAATTGCTGTATGAGTTCTAGCAATCTTGGGGTGGAGGCTTTTGGGTTTTCTATGTAGAGTATCATGTCATCGGCAAAGAGGGAGAGTTTGACTTCTTCTTTGCCAATTTGAATGCCTTTAATGTCTTTTTGTTGTCTGATTGCTGAGGCGAGGACTTCCAGAACTATGTTGAACAGCAGTGGTGAGAGTGGACATCCCTGTCTTGTTCCTGATCTTAGGGGAAAGGCTCCCAGTGCTTCCCCATTGAGAATGATATTTGCTGTGGGCTTTTCGTAAATGGCTTTTAAGATGTCGAGGAAAGTTCCCTCTATCCCAACACTCTGAAGGGTTTTGATCAGGAATGGATGCTGTATTTTGTCAAATGCTTTCTCTGCATCTAGTGAGAGGATCATATGGTTCTTGGTTTTTCTCTTGCTGATATGATGAATCACATTGATGGTTTTACGAGTGTTGAACCAGCCTTGTGTCCCAGGGATAAATCCTACTTGGTCATGGTGAATAATTTTCTAAATGTGTTGTTGGATCCTATTGGCTAGTATCTTGTTGAGAATTTTTGCATCCATGTTCATCAGGGATATTGGTCTGTAATTCTCCTTTTTGGTGGGGTCTTTGTCTGGTTTCGGAATTAAGGCGATGCTGGCCTCATAGAACGAATTTGGAAGTACTCCATCTCTTTCTATCTTTCCAAACAGCTTTAGTAGAATCGGTATGATTTCTTCTTTAAACGTTTGATAGAATTCTCCTGGGAAGCCATCTGGCCCTGGACTCTTGTGTCTTGGGAGGTTTTTGATGACTCCTTCAATTTCCTCCCTGGTTATTGGCCTTTTCAGGTTTTCTATTTCTTCCTGCTCCAGTTTTGGTAGTTTGTGGCTTTCCAGGAATGCGTCCATTTCTTCTAGATTGCCTAATTTATTGGCGTACAGCTGTTCATAATATGTTTTTAAAAACGTTTGTATTTCCTTGGTGTTGGTAGTGATCTCTCCTTTCTCATTCATGATTTTATTAATTTGAGTCTTCTCTCTCTTCTTTTTAATAGGGTTGGCTAATGGTTTATCTATCTTATTAATTCTTTCAAAGAACCAACTCCTGGTTCTGTTGATCTGTTCCACAGTTCTTTTGGTCTCGATATCATTGAGTTCTGCTCGAATTTTAATTAACTCTCTTCTTCTGATGGGGGTGGGGTCTATTTGTTGCTTTTTCTCTAGTTCCTTTATGTGTAAGATGAGCTTTTGAATTTGAGATCTTTCCAATTTTTGAATGGATGCTTGTATTTCGATGTATTTCCCCCTCAGGACTGCTTTTGCTGCATCCCAAAGATTTTGAACGGTTGTATCTTCATTCTCATTAGTTTCCATGAATCTTCTCAATTCTTCCTTAATTTCCTGGTTGACCTTTTCATCTTTTAGCAGGATGGTCCTTAACCTCCACGTGTTTGTGGTCCTTCCATACTTCTTGTTGTGATTAAGTTCTAATTTCAAGGCATTATGGTCTGAGAATATACAAGGGACTATCCCGATCTTTTGGTATCGGTTCAGACCCGATTTGTGACCCAGTATGTGGTCTATTCTGGAGAAAGTTCCATGTGCACTTGAGAAGAATGTGTATTCAGTTGAGTTTGGATGTAAAGTTCTGTAGATATCTGTGAAATCCATCTGGTCCAGTGTATCATTTAAAGCTCTCGTTTCTTTGGAGATGTTGTGCTTAGAAGACCTATCCAGGGTAGAAAGAGCTAGATTGAAGTCACCAAGTATAAGTGTATTATTATCAAGGTCTTTCTTGAGTTTGGTTATTAATTGGTTTAAATATTTGGCAGCTCCCACATTCGGGGCATATATATTGAGGATTGTTAAGTCCTCTTGTTGGATAGATCCTTTGAGTATGAGATAGTGTCCCTCTTCATCTCTCACTATAGTCTTTGGGGTAAATTTTAATTTATCTGATATAAGGATGGCTACCCCTGCTTTCTTTTGAGGACCATTTGAATGGTAAATGGTTCTCCAACCTTTTATTTTCAGGTTGTAGGTGTCCTTCTGTCTAAAATGAGTCTCTTGTAGACAGAAAATAGATGGGTCCTGCTTTTTTATCCAGTCTGAAACCCTGCGCCTTTTGATGGGGTCATTAAGCCCATTCACGTTCAGAGTTACTATTGATAGATATGAGTTTAGTGTCATCATATCTATTCAGTCCTTGTTTTTGTGGATTGTTCCACTGAACTTCTTCTTAAAGGGGAATTTTAAGAGTCCCCCTTAAAATTTCTTGCAGAGCTGGTTTGGAGGTTACATATTCTTTCAGTTCCTGCCTGTCTGGAAGCTCTTTATCTCTCCTTCCATTTTGAATGAAAGCTTTGCTGGATAAAGTATTCTTGGTTGCATGTTCTTTTCATTTAGGACCCTGAATATATCCTGCCAGTCCTTTCTGGCCTGCCAGGTCTCTGTGGAGAGGTCTGCTGTTACCCTAATATTCCTCCCCATAAAAGTCAGGGACTTTTTTTCTCTTGCTGCTTTAAGGATCTTCTCCTTATCTTTGGAATTTGCAAGCTTCACTATTAAATGTCGAGGTGTTGAACGGTTTTTGTTGATTTTAGGGGGGGATCTCTCTATTTCCTGGATCTGAATGCCTGTTTCCCTTCCCAGATTAGGAAAGTTTTCAGCTAGGATTTGTTCAAATACATATTCTGGCCCTCTGTCCCTTTCGGCGCCCTCGGGAACCCCAATTAAACGTAGGTTTTTCTTCCTCAGGCTGTCATTTATTTCCCTTAATCTAGCCTCATGATCTTTTAATTGCTTGTCTCTTTTTTCCTCAGTTTCCCTCTTTGCCATCAACTTGTCTTCTATGTCACTCACTCTTTCTTCCACCTTGTTAAGCCTTGTCGTTAGGACTTCTAGCTTGGATTGCATCTCATTTAATTGATTTTTAATTTCTGCCTGATTGGATCTAAATTCTGCAGTCATGTAGTCTCTTGAGTCCTTTATGGTTTTTTTCTAGAGCCACCAGTAGCTGTAAAATAGTGCTTCTGAATTGGCTTTCTTACATTGAATTGTAATCCATATTTTGTAACTCTGTGGGAGAGAGGGCTGTTTCTGATTCTTTTTTTTGAGGCGAGGTTTTCCTTCTAGTCATTTTGCTCAGTGCAGAGTGGCCAAAAACAAGTTGTATTGGGAAAAGGAGAAAAAGAGAGAAGGAAAGAAAAGAGAAAAAGAAAAAAGAGAAAGAAGAAAAAAAAGGGGAAAAAGAGAAGAAGAAGAAAAAGAAAAAGAAAGAAAGGAGAAAAAAGAAAAAAAAAAGGGGGTGGGGTGGGGTGGGGGAAGCAATCCGTAATCAAGAAGAAAGAAAAAAAAAAAAGCACAAAACAAAACAAAACAAAAAAACAAAAACAAACAAAAACAAAAACCACGGGGGAGTATCTTCCGATTCTGTATACTTTAAGTCCCTTGACTTCCCTTGGAACTGGTCCGTGTCGCTGGTCTTCTGGGGGAGGGGCCTGTTGTGCTGATTCTCAGGTGTTAGTACTTGGGGGAGCCGCTCTGCCCCTGCCTGGTGCAGGGCTCGGTGGGGGTTGTTCACCCCGTGAGGCCCCGGGAGGAAGCCCCAGTGGCGGGGGCAGCTCTGGGATCCTGGAGTCAGCTCCCGCAGTAGCTCCGGGGCTCTCCGTCTGCAGGGCCTGGGGGCTCCCGGGCGGGGCCGCTGATCTGCTCAGCTCGGGGCAGGAGTGTCCTTGCTGTCCTGGGCACTCCCGGCCTCTGCCTGTCCCGGGGGGAGGCCGGATCCTGGGCTGTGTCCCAGCGCCCTGTGCTCCGGAGCCTGCACTGTTGGATTCGCGCTCCCGCCCCGCAGCCCCCTCCGCGGAGCCGCCGGCCGAGCCCCTCCGAGCTGTTCCCGGAACTGCGCCGCCCACTCCGCGCGGAGCTTCTTCCTCCGCCCGAGCCGCCGCCGCCGAGCTGTTCCCGGAGCCGCGCAGCCCCCTCCGCGGAGCCGCCGCCCGAGCCCCTCCGAGCTGTTCCCGGAGCCGCGCCGCCCCCTCCGCACGGAGCTTCTTCCTCCGCCCGAGCTGCCGCCGCTGAGCTGTTCCAGGAGCCCCGCAGCCCCCTCCGCGGAGCCGCCGCCCGAGCCCCTCCGAGCTGCTCCGGGTCCCGCCGAGCGCTGCAGCCCTTAGGGAGCTCGGCGCATCTCCCGGGGCGCAGTTCCTCTGTTACTGTCCCAGGGAGCCCGAGGGCATCCCCGCCTTTCTGGGGATCCTGCTCCAATTCCCCGGGAGGCCTTTCCCCCGGGAAGGTTGGTGCAGCTCCTGCTCCTCCGGGACGGGGCTCTCCTGTCCTGGGGACACTCGCCCCGGCCTCAGCCCAGCTCCTCGCGGGGCCCCTCCCCCTTGTAGGCCTTTTGTTTCTTTATTTCTTTTTCCCCGTCTTCCTACCTTGATAGAAGCGCGAACTCTTCTCACTGTAGCGTTCCAGGTGGTCTCTCTTTAAATCTCAGGCCGAATTCGTAGATTTTCAGGATGATTGGATGGTTTTCTAGGTAATTTGTTGAGGACAGATGACTTGGAGACCCTACTCTGCCGCCATCTTGCCCCTCCCCCCCACATTGAAACTTTAAATAAACTATTTTGTAACTGGTTAATAGAGTATTTGGTGAGGGAATTATGGTGTTATAAGTGATTTCTTCCATATTAAAAGAGATTATATCAACATAAAAATAACATATTATCCTAATATATTCTCAATATTTCCAAAAATCAAGCTTGATAAAAGGATGATGGCTATTTCTGGATGACATTTTATGACTTGATACTTTTCTTCATGGCAATATATATGAGCAGATAACAGTCAAGTAGCATCATTTGACTATCACTATGTAGAGAGACTTGGATTGAAGAAAGTACCTCTGGCTTCATAAAATTTCAATTTTAATTGGAATGTTTGATGCACATGGAGGTATGCACACATAAATAAAATTAAGTAGAATTATAGTATGAAGAATAATTATCAGTTCAATTTTTTAAAAATTACTACATAACTAAGTTTTGATAATTCAGCCTGATGGATAATTCCAAAACTGAAGAGCTCACCATCTCATGAAATGGCTCGTATTTTACCATTTTCTTGGAGGATGTCTGTCTCTCATGTTAATTTAGAAATGTAATGCAAGAATCCCAGCACTAAATGCCTAGAACATGGTATGTACTTAATAAAATTTTGTTGAATGAATGTACTTTTTAATATTAAGTCAGTAATTTACCTCTTCAATTTCCTTTTCTAGTACTACCTAGATTAAATAAATAAATAAATATATATATTCCTTACAGAAGATTTCTAAAGAATACATGAAGATACAATTCCTCTAAGAGGCAGAATTTATTTTTTTTAATTTTTATTGGAGTTCAATTTGCCAACATTTAGCATAATACCCCGTGCTCATCCTGCCAAGTGTCCCCCTCAGTGCTCATCACCTAGTCACCCCAAGCTCTTGCCCACCTTCCTTTCCACTACTCCTTGTTCATTTCCCAGAGTTAGGTGTCTCTCATGTTTTATCACCCTCACTGATATTTTCACTCATTTTCTCTCCTTTCCCTTTATTCCCTTTCACTAATATTTATATTCCCCAAATGAATGAAACCATATACTGTTTGTCCTTTTCTGATTTAAGAGGTAGAGTTTAACTGCCTCATCAAAAGTGGGCTGGGTTGAGTAACCTCCATAGAATAAAGAAGCCATTCAAACATCACTTTAAACATGAGATGAATGTTAATAGAACTACCAATGTCATGGGAATATCATATAACCTCTTACAGGATATGATAGGGCTAATTTACTTCTGTGGTATTCTTCCCCAAATACATAACCTCAGTCTTATCATGAGTAAAACAAATTGTAGGCATTATACAAAATACCTGACCAGTATTCCTCAAAATTGTCAGAGTCATCAAAAACAAACAAACAAAAAAATTCAAACAGTCACAATTAAGATGAGTCTAAGGAGACATGATGACCAAATTTTATTTGGTATCTTGAATAGAATCCTTATATTAAAAACAAAACAAAACAAAAAAGTAGTTCTAGAGAGTGATGTTGATAATGGGGGAGAATATTCATGTTCAGGGAAGGAGATACATGGGAAATTTCTGTACCTTCCTCTCAATTTTGCTATCCAAAACTGCTTTAAAAAGATAAATACTGTGTTGGTAGGTAGTGTTTTTCCATGCAAAATGATTTACATAAGCAAGTAGAGGCCTGTTTTATGGTGCAGCTCATCTCCTCATATAAGAGTAGATACAGGCAGGCTGAAGAAATTGTATCCATTACACATGGGGTGGGGCCTTAGAAGACTCCCTATCCTCATCTAAACTTGAAGGCCATTTCCAAAGTTCCTCCTATTCCTCGTCTTCTTCTTAATTTTTAATTCTTTTGGAAATAACTTTCTTCCTATTATAAAGGTAACATACATGTCGGAAAGAATTCAAAAAATAAGAGTAAAAATAAATGTCACTTATGATCTTACCATCTAAAATCACCCAAGTATAATCTGTTAAAATTTTGATGTGTAAAAAACTGGAATGGATATATACACATATATGTCAATCTAAATCAACTGAAGTCCAAATAAATGTGCATAAAATATAATATGTACGCAAATAGATGTAGAATTCAATCAATTGTAATTCTAAATTCTAAAAATGGAACATAGGAAAAATAAAAATAGGTAAAAAGAGAACATAGACAATATATAATTTCATAAAGACATAAATAGGATCATATAGTTCATAATGATTTAAAATACCCTTTATGTACTATGGATCTTCCTGTGTCAGTAGGTTTACATATGTATCTTTTTTTTCCACTGAAGATGTATTCTTTATTTGATACAAAAAATAAACCCTTCAACCTGTTAAAAAAAAAAAAAAAAAAAAAAAAAAAAAAAAAAAGCACTCTTTTATTAAAAGGGACCATAGGAAAAGAGAAGTGAAACTCTAAAATGTGTAACTTTTAATTAACATGCCAATGCCATTTTTTCCTTAGTTTTGACAAATGAATCATGGTAATATAAGATATTAACATTGAGAGAAACTGGATGAAGAATATATAACATTTTCTGTACTAAATTTGCAGCTCTTCTATTAATCCAAACTTATTTTGTTTATAATATTTGTTAAAAGAAAAAGAAAACATGACATCAGCAAAAATGACAGAGTACAGAATTCCAAGGACTAGTCTTTCCACAGAAACATCAAAAATAGTGAGCAAAAACTGTCAGAATCAAGTCTTCAGAACTCTAGGAAGTAGTCGAAGATTTATAGCATTCAAATGAATACTCAGCCAAGAAAAGGGTGACTTAAATATGTTAGGATAACTTTATGGCATCTTAACTTAGATTTGCCCCATCTCCCTCAACAGGATGACGATGATTTTGAAGATGAGAGTCCATGTTCCTGGTGTGGTAGCCTGGTTTTCACAATAGCAGAATAGACCATGTTCCAAAAAATTGTATTTCTGTTTTGACCTGTCTGGAGTTTTCATGAAAAACTGAAACAAGAGACTTTCATTTGTTTCTCCTACCTTGGAACTCTCTCAGCACAGAAAAGTGGCTAAGCACAAAGCACTCCTCAAGACATTGAAAGGCAAATGAACAAGCTGCTGCTTTCATTGGCAAAAGCTTACAGTTGTCACAAACAAGAGGCCAGCATAGCCTGGGAGGTAAAAGCTGGAAAGACAGTTATTTGAGGGGAAAGTGGCTTTGAGAAACATCTGAATATAATGGGGAAGCTAAAAAGCCTGGACAGATGTCCAGGGAAGTACACATGCTCAGAAAAGACCTGAGAAGACTCTAGGACTTTACCTCCAGCAGATCTTTAGGTTTGGTTCCAATATGAAGTAAGGCAGTATTGCAAATGACCTAAGCTTTAAACTACTGCCCTGACACAGAGTCAATCTGCAAAGACTAGGTAGTGTATTTTCTTTTTTTTTTTCTTTTCTCTATTTTGTTCTATTTTGCTGATTGGCTTCATGTATTTAAAGACACCTCTGTCAAACCACTAGCTGACTACAAACTAAAGTAACTGCAAAACCACATATACAAAAAATAGTTTAAAAAATTACTAAATGAACAACTATAACTCAGTAAGTAAAAACAATAACCCCAAGGAGAGAAAGAACTGTATTTTCAGAGTAACCATATTAAAATATGCAATATGTCCAGTTTTCAACAAACATTTATGAGGCATACAAAGAAACAAGAAAGTACAGCCCATTCACAGGAAAAAAAATTAATATAACCTGACCCTTTCAATGTAGAGACATTGTAATTATTAGGAAATAACTTAATCAACTATTGCAAGTATGCTCAAGTAACTGAAGAAAACCTTGGACAAAGACTTAAAGTAAACCAGGAAAATGCTTCCTCAATAAAAAAAAGAATAATAATAAGTATAGAGGAATTATAAAACAAAACCAAACAGAAATTCTGACACTGAAAATAGGATAATTACAATGAAATATAAATCATTAAATGGTTTCAACAGATTTGAATATGCAGAATAAAAAAATCAATTAACTTGAAGGTAGGTCAATTGAAATTATCCAATCTGAGGAACAGAAGAAAAACATAAGGAAGAAAAATGAATGAATCCCAAGAGACTTGTGGGATACTATCAAGCATACCAACATATGCTTAATGGGATCCCTGGAAGGAGAAGAGAGAGACAGAAAGGAACTAAAAGAATATTTGAAAAATTACTGGCCATTTATTTCCTAGATTTTATAAAGATATAAATCTACAAATCCAAGAAACTCAACATACTTCAAGTAGGAAAACAAAGAGAACCACACTCAGACATATCACAATCAAATAGTCAAAAGACAGAGAATTTTGAAGTCAAGAGAGAGAAGCAACTTTTTATATACAAGGGATCTTCAGTAAGATTACAATTTTTCATTAGACTGGGTGCCAGAAACCAGTGTGATGACATATTTAAAGTACTACAAGAAAAAAAAAATTTCACCCAAGGATTCTATTTCTGGCAAAAACTATCCTTCAATCATGGAGGGAAAATTAAGGCATTCCCAGATAAGCAAAAGCTGAAAAAACTTGTGGCTAGAAAACTTCCTACAAGAAATACTTCACGCCACAATGAAAAGACATAGACAGCAATTGAAAAATCATATGAAAACACATAAAAAAAAGAACAGGGACACCTGGGTTGCTCAGTGGTTGAGCATCCGCCTTTGGCTCAGGTTGTGGTCCTGGGGTCCTGGGATTGAGTCCCAAGTTGGGCTCCCTGAGGAGAGTCTGCTTCTCTCTCTGCCTATGTCTCTGCCTCTCTCTCTGTGTCTCTTATGTGTAAAAAAAATAAAATCTTTAAAAGCAAAAAAGAAAAAAAAAGAACAATTATAAAAGTAACTACAAAGGTAAAATAAAACACAGTATTTTGTATTTCTGGTTTGTAACTCATTTTTCTAAATGGTTTAAAATTCCAATAAACAATAATTATATATCTACATTAATGGGCAGACATTCTGTGAAGATGCAAGTTGTGGTAACAACATAATGAGGGAAGATAAAGCTGTATGAGTTTTTGTATACTATTGAAGCTAAATTAGTATTAATTCCAACTAGATTGTCATAAGGGTAATATGTTAGTTGTAACCCCCATAATAATGACTAAAACTGGGAGAAGTGTCAAAATAGTATACTGCAAAAACTCCAATGAACTCAAAAGAATTCAGTTACACAGGAAATAGGGACCACAAATTGTAAAATGTATAAAACACAAAGAGCAAAATGGCAGAAGTCCTTCCTTATCAGAAACCATTTTAGATGTAAATGATGTAAGCACTAATTAAAAAATAGATTGGGGGATAAGCCTGGGTGGCTCAGTTGGTTAAGCTTCCAATCCTTGATTTTGGTCGTGATCTCAGCATTGTGAAATTGAGCACCACATCAGACGCTGAGCTCATGGAGGAGCATGCTTGAAATTATCTTCCTCTCCATTTGCTACCCCCCCCCATTTGTACACTTTCTCTCTCTCAAATAAATAAATAAATCAT
Source organism: Vulpes vulpes (assembly GCF_048418805.1). Classification (NCBI taxonomy): domain Eukaryota; kingdom Metazoa; phylum Chordata; class Mammalia; order Carnivora; family Canidae; genus Vulpes; species Vulpes vulpes. The sequence continues at coordinate 94,998,345 of NC_132796.1, read as the reverse complement.
TTTTAAAAAACAGATTGGCAGAATTGTTAAAATAACATGAACTAGTTGTATACTAGATACTAGACTCTCTATATGCAAAGTTAGAAATAAGTTGAAAATGAAAAATTAAAAAAATACATATTCCATGCAAATTATAATTAAGAAAGAAGAGGTGGCTAAATTAATATTACTCAAGATAGACTTAAATAAAAAAGTGTTACCAGAGGGGCCCCTGAGTGGTTCGGTCAGTGAAGCATCTGCCTTTGGCTCAGGTCATGATCCCAGGGTCCTAGGATTGAGCCTTGAGTTGGGCTCCTTGTTCAGCAGGGAGCCTGCTTCTCCTTCTCCCTCTGCCTGATTCTCTCCCTGCTTGTGCTTTCTCTCTCCCTCTGTGTCAAATAAATAGATGAAATATTTTTAAAAAGTGTTACCAGAGACAAAAAATGATATTTTATATTGATAAAACGGTCAACTTATCAAGAAGATATCACAATTATAAACATGCACAGCTATCCATAGTGCTCCAAAAGATATGGAGCAAAATTTGAAAGAATTGAAGTGAAAAAATGCTCATTGGAGATTTCAATAACCCACTTACAATAATTGATAGAACAATGATATGATCAGTAAAAAAAAAAAAAAGAGGATTTGGAAAAAATAGAGGACTTAAATAACACTATACAACAAGACCTAATGGACATAGACAGAACCACTCTCCCTGGAAAGAGTAGGATAAGCATTCTTCTTAAGCACATGGAACATTATCCATGAAGGATCTTGTGTTAGTCCATGAAACAAATCTCAATAAATTTTAAAAGTTTAAAAATCATACTAATTATTTTCTCTGACAACAGTGAATTTTGTTGAATGAAACTGAAAGTCAATGTCAGGAAAACTGGAAAATTTACAAATATATAAAAATTAAACAAAATATGCAATGAATTGAAAAATCACAAGGGAAATTAGAAAATAATTACAGGCCAATCAAAACAAAAACACAACATACCAAAACATACTAGATGCAGCAGAGGCAGCACTAATATGGAAATATATACTGTAAATAACTGCATTAAGAAAGGTGAAATATCTCATGCCAAAAACTTAACTTTATACCCTGAGGAACTAGAAAAAGCAAACTAAATAAAAACTGGCATAGGGAAGAAAACCATAAAAGAGAAGAGATAGAGCATTTATAAAACTAATCAATGAAACCAAAAGTATCAACAAAATTGATGACTCTTTAGCTAGAATGTTGAAGAAAAAGGAGAGAAAATTTAAACATTTGAAATCAGAAATTAAAAAGGAGACATATTACCACTGACCTTATAGAAATACAAAGGATTATAAGAGAATACTAAGAACAACTGTACACCAGCAAATTATATAACCAAGATGAAATGGACAAAATCTAAGAAACGCACAAATCACCAAAACTGATGTAATATGAAATAAAGAATCTGAACATATCTAAAAATAAGGAGATTGACTCAGTGAAAAAAAAAAACCTCCCAACAAGAAAAAGCCCAAGAGCAGATGGCTTCATTTGTGATACTTAAGGAAGAATTAACACAAACCTTTCTAAATATTTTTCCAAAAAATAGAAAAGGGGGTAACTGTCTGTCTTTATTCTCTGAGGCCAGCATTACCTTGATATCAAAGCCAGACAAGGACAAAACAAGAAAAGTACAGAGCAATATCCCTCATGAAAATAGATGTAAAATGTGCTACTAAACACTAGCAAATAGAGTCCAGCAGCATACTAAAAGAACTATTTATCATGACTAAGTGGATATCCCAAAATACAAGGGTAATTCAACATGTAAAAATCAATTAATGTACTACATTAATAGAATGAAGGAAAAAATGATTCAATTGATGAAAAAAGAATTTGAAAAAGTCCAATATTCTTTCATGATAAAAACACTTAAAAAGCTAGAAATGGAAGGGACCTTTTCTGTATGATAAAGACAGCCATGAAAAACCCACAGCTAACATTGTACTAAGTGGTGAAAGACTGAAAGCCTTTCCTCTACGATCAAGAACAAGACTAGGAAGCCCACTTCCACCCTGTTATTTAACATAGTACTGGAAGTTCTCGCCAGAGAAGTTAAGCAAGAGTAAGAAATCAAATTATCTGAATTGGAAAAGAAGAAGTAAAACTAAATCTGTTCACAGGTGAAATTATCTTACATATAAAAAACACCAAGGAATTTACATACACCAAACAAAAAATATATTAGAGCTAACAAACCAAATCAGTAAAATTGCAGGATACAAAGGGAATATACACAAATCAGTTGCATTTGTACACAATACCATTAAACAATCAGAAAAGGAAATTAAGAAAACAATTTACTATACAATCGAAAAGAATAAAATCTTTAGGGATCAATGTACAAGAATTTTATAGTAAAAACTACACATTATTGTTGAAGATATTCTGTGTTCATAAATAGGAAAGCAAGATTTATTGAAAAGATGGCAATGCTACCCAAAGCATTCTACAGGTTCCAGGTATTTCCCATCAAAATTCCAATGGCCTTTTCTGCAGGTATGTAAATGCCAGTCTTTAAAATCTATGGAACCACAAGGAACGCCGAATAGTTAGAACAGTCATGAAAAAGAACAAAGTTAGGGGCACCTAGGTGGCTCAGTTCAATAGTGTCTGACTCTTGATTTCATCTCACATCATAATCTCAGGTTTGTGAAATAGAGCCTGGTGTCAGGCCCTGCACTGGGCATGGACCTTGCGTAAGATCATATCTCTCCCTCTGCCCCTCCTCACTTTTCTCTATCTCTCTCCCCTTCTTTAAAAAACAAAACAAAACAAACAAAAAACCCCCACAAATATTATTCACACTTCCTAATTTCCATATTTAACGCAAAGCTACAGTAATTACAACAGTGTGGTGCTGGCATAAGGACAGGCATATCAATCGGGATTTGGAGCGAGTCCAGAAAACCCAAACATGTATGTTTAATCGATTTTCAACAACAGTGGAAAGATCATTCGATAGGGAAAGAATAGCTTCTTCAACAAGTAGTACAGAAACAAATGGATATCCACATGAAGAAGAACTAAATTGGTTCCCTGTTTGATACCATAAATAAAAATTTACTCAAAATGGATTAAAGATTTTAATTTAAGAGTTAAAACTATAAAAAGAAAACAGGGATTTTCATGGTTTGGGTTTTGGCATTGTGTTCTTAGATATGAAACTGAAAGCATTTGCAAAAAAAGAAGCATACACTGGACTTCCTCAAAATTAAAAATTTGTGCACCAAATGATGCTATCAAGAAAATGGAAACAACTCAATATATAGTACTGAACTTAATATTTTTCCAATTTTCATCCTTTCATAGCATTTTACAGTATATCTATGAATATTTTAAATTCTGCCTTGTATGGTACTGATCCTTTATTCTTTTTATTTATTTGTTTGTTTATTTTTATTCTTTACAAGTCTCAACTGAGTGGCTTGCATGTGCAGGTGATGAATAAAGTTTTCTTGATTTAATTATTGAATGAATGCCAATTTATGTTTAATTTCCCCGATACTTATAATCATTTAAGAACACATGAAAACAATGGCTTGGTAATGAAGAAATAATTCTAAGGAAATGTAAAATAAAAGAGTAATCAAATTCACTTTGGTATAATAAAATATACATCCTAGAGAAGTAAATTTTAAGCCAAATTTTGAAAGAAATAAGGAAATGCTTCATTGTTGATTAGTAGAAATGAATCTATAGAGGTGTAGGTAGAAAAATAATGGAATCAATAAAGACAGGCCAAAAACAAATAACCTTGGTGTAAAATGAGGTAAGAAACAAATGAGGTTGATTGAAATACATGGGCTCTGATTGGAAATAATAAGGATCTTGTTACTTTTCTAACTTTATTTATCTATTACTTATTTAAATATGATGCACTTGCCTCATAGGCGGGTCAGAGAAGACAGATTTTTTTTTTCTACATCACCAGTGGGAGTAGATATGGTGCCACATCAAAACTGCTGTTTGAAATATGAATAAATATATATCATTTATACATTGACCCTAAAAGTGAGGCAATCTATGCCACAAGGCAATATCTCATAATATAATTGAAAAGTGAGATGTGAGGGTATGGATTGGTTTAGGCATCTATCAACTTACTAGGAGGTTATAGATTATCCTAAAATCTTAGTTCTAGGGTTTTAGGGTTTCTTTGAAAAAAAGTTGCACTTCACAATATGAATGAAATAAATCATTCATATATTTCCTCAATGCTATAGTCATATTTGGCCAGCAAAATAGCCCGTAGCAATGCAAAATCAGTTATATTTTGGGGCACTATTTTGTGTGTGTGATCAATATATTTTGCTACAAGCATGTTTATTTAGGTGTATTGACTATTTAGTACCCTGTACAAATGATACTTTTCACAATGTAGTCTATTTAGTGTTTTTTCACTGGTGACTCTAATTTTGTTTTGTCTTTGTATACAAAAGTGTATTTGAGTCTTACTGGATCTCACCTTCTCTATCAGCTAAATGGGGACTGTAATACTGCCTTCAAAACCTCTCTCCCCCACCCAAAATGAGAAAGACATGCTGGAGCTAGATTGCTGATGTTTTCTTCAAAAGTGCCTGGGTAACAAAGTAAAATAAACAACAGACTCTTATTAATAAAGAACAACCTACAAGTATATTAAATGTTTCACTTATCCACTTAATGTCTTTTAAAGCCCTTTTAACTTTGATAAGCATAAAAGAAAAAAAAAATATTGACTATGACCAAGTGTGAAAAAACGTGCATGCAATTTGGTTGCCTGCCAAATAAGTGAAGGACACACTAAATAATCCCTCTATGTCGTTAGAGATGATGAGACAGCTTGAAAAGGAGTCCAATAGTATCTGACTGTATTTACTTTATAGAAAACAAATTAAATCTTCACACTCTAAAAGAAATAGAAAACAAAGATGTTTTGCTTAGAGTAAGGAAGGCTATGGGACCCTATTATTTTTGTACCTTGAACCCACGTTTCCCATATGGCAGGAGTCATTCCTTCTCTATGCCCTAAACCCCCCCAAAAACCTGCAACCCAGAAAACAACAATAATCTTCTACAGTTATGATAATTATCTCAAATCTCACTAGAGGGAAAACATAAAATCAAAAGTTAAAAACAACAAAATCTAGATCTGAAATCAAAGCAACTGTTTTAACTGTTTTAATGTATAGGAATCCACCATTTGCCCTGATCACTTGCATTTAAATAGCATAGCATGGTTTCCAATGCACTTTTAAATAAACTAACTCATCTTACCTCCATATAGAAATTCTTTGAAGTTGGGCAGGGGGCTGGAAATGTCAGCAATCTCATGTCACAAGAGAAGACTAGAGAGGTGAAACAACTCACTCAAGGTAACACATCTAGGAAGTAGCAAAGCTAGAACCATAATTAAGGTCTCCTGACTCTAGGGGTCCCTGGGTGGTGCAGCGGTTTGGCGCCTGCCTTTGGCCCAGGGCGCGATCCTGGAGACCTGGGATCGAATCCCACATCGGGTTCCTGGTGCATGGAGCCTGCTTCTCCCTCCGCCTGTGTCTCTGCCCCTCTCTTTCTGTGACTATCATAAATAAATAAATTTTAAAAAAAAGTCTCCTGACTCTAAATGCTACTTTTCCCCCATTGTGAAACATCACCTGCTTCATAGTAACATCTTATATTTGTATAGAAATTTTAGAGTTTCTAAAGTGCTTTATATATATTAGATGGAACCACTAGGAATTGTCCATATCCACCTATTTTTTGACCAACTAAAATGGCAATTTCATATGGTTTAAATGAACTTTTTCAATTTCACAAGGTTTCTTGCTGTCCTACTTTCCTGTAGTCACCGTCTCATATCACCCTCACCTGCAAACACTCTAACATAACTAGGGACTACTGTTGCTGGGTGCTCTCAATTGAGGAAGAGACACATGCTGTGAATTTTTAGTTACTACCCCCTTCCTAATTTATTCTCTCTTTGCCTTCTTCCATCCAGACCCTCTAAGTGACTGATAAATGACTTTACACAAAGAGTTCTAATACCTAAGATGAGCAACATATTACCTCTCCAAAAGGCATTTGCCCTAGTCATTCCAGGTTATTAATAAAATAGAATAAATCTTCAATAAATCTCCAAACTACTTGGTAGTATTAGTATTCTAATACAATGGTAGTGCTCCTTAAAATGTTGTCACTCATTTCCCACGAAGATAATGTTTATTCAATCTGTAAAAGACTTCCTAATAGGTTACTCCCACTTTTCTCTCTCCATCCTGTCCATTCTTCCCTCTTTCCTCTTTCTTTTTTTTCTAATATTTTATTTATTTATTCATGAGAGACACAGAGAGAGGTAGAGACATAGGCAGAGGTAGAAGCAGGATGCTGCTGGAAGCCTGATGCGGGACTCAATCCCAGGACTGTGGGAGCACAACCTGACCAAAGGCAGAAACTCAACCACTGTGAGCCACCCAGGTGCCCCTCCTCTCTTTCCTTTCTTTCTCATTCTCTCTTCCATCTTGATTCTACTGTCACTCTCCCCAATAGCTTTCCTTCCCTTCTTTCCTCTCTTCCTTATTCAGAGTACCCTTTTCCTATTTCAGGCCTTCTTTCTCCCTACCTATAAAGAACTTTTGCCTGCCAGTAGTCATTGGGCAACGCTTAGAACCTCTAATTTGCCTTTGTCCTAAAGAAGTGACTGGATTTAAATTAAAAACTAATCAGGGCAGCCTGGGTGGCTCAGCAGTTTAGCGCCACCTTCAGCCCAGGGCCTGATCCTGGAGACCCGGGATCGAGTCCCGCATCGGGCTCCCTGCATGGAGCCTGCTTCTCCCTCTGCCTGTGTCCCTGCCATGCTCTCTCTCTCTCCCATTAATAAATAAAATCTAAAAAAAAAAAAAAAAAACCTAATCAGGGTGCTCCTGGCCCTATGTAGATCTGTCTCTTGCTTCAACAAGAAGCAAGTGTGTAGGGAACAGACCTAGGAGGACATGCCTTGTCCCAGCCTCCAACCACCCCCCAACCTCATGCAACCTCCAGAAACATCATCTTGGCCATCTCCTACCTCCAGGACAATCCAACAGCATTTTTTTTTGCTTAGCTCCTTATTGCTGACCAACTATGAGCTCCCAAATTTGTCACAATTATTCCACTAAGTGGATGGAGACCACCAGTCAATGGACTGATCAACTTGCATCTGCAGGCCTCTGATATTTACCCCTTTCTGGGCTTCTATTACCACTCTGATGGTGTTGCTATGAAGAACATAGGCCACTTCTTCACCAGCCACTCCTTCTAGGAGTTGGCCCAATGTTTTTGAAGATGCAAAACCAGTACAGCAGCCACATCCTCTTCCAGGATATGCAGCAGTCATCCCAAAGTGACTGGAGCTAAACCCTAGATGCCATGGAAGCCACCATGGCCCTGGAAAAGAACCTGAACCAGGGCTTTTTGGATCTGCATGCCCTGGGTTAAGCCTGTATAGACCTCTCTGCCTGTGCAGATCTCTGTGAATTGCTAGAGAGCCACTTCCTGGATTAAGTGGTAAAATGCATCAAGAAGATGGCAACCATCTTGATGATGGCAAGGATGAACTAACCTTCATGGATTGGCCAGCCCCTAGGCTTAACTGGATGAGTAGCTCTTCAAAAGGCTCACCTCAAACACAACTAAAGTTTTTGGAGCACAGCAGCCTTTGAGGGGTCGCTCTGCATCCCCATGGTATCAGGGCTTCTGCCTGAACCTCTCCTTAGAGCCTCTCCTAAAAAGCCCTTGCTCAAGCTGTGAACCAAATGGAAATAAGACTTCTTAGAGAAAAAAAAAAACTATTCAACTGTCTTCTCTGTGTAGTAAATATTGACTATGTTCTACATGCAGGCACTGAGTTGGTTACTGTGCCAAGACATTCACTTATCACTTTCTCGTTGTTAGTTATAGTACTAATCACTCCACGTGTATTTTTTTTTACTTATTTTTAGACGATTGTAGATTCAGATGCACCTGTAAGAAATAATAGAGTTCCTGTGTGTACGCTTTACACATTTTTCCCAATGATCACATCTACCAAAACAATAGCATAATACTACAACCAAGATATTGAGATTGATTTGGTCAAGATACAGAACAAAGGATTCCTTATTTTGCCTTTTATAGTCATATCCACATTCTTCTCTAACCCTCTTCCCTGACCTCTGGTAATCATTAATCAGTTCTCCATCTATAATTTTGTAATTTCAGGCATGTTTTATAAATTGAATCCTATAGTATGTAAGGTTTTGGCATCAGCTTTTTTTCATGAAGCATAATTCTCTGGAGATTCATTTAGGTTGTTACTTGTGTCAATATCCCATTCCTTTTTATTGCTAAGTAGTATTCCAAGGTATCATTGCACCACAGTTTGTTTAACAATCCATCCATTGAAGGACATTTGAGTTATTTCCAATTAGGGCCTATTACAAATAAATCTACTATAAATATCCATGTACAATTTTTTGTTGGAACATAAGTTTTCATTTTTCTGAGATAAATGTCTAAGTAGAATTGCTGGGCTATACACTCATTGCACAATTATTTATTTTGGTTTTGTTTTTTTAAAGAAACTGACCAATTGTTTTTCACTTTCTGTACCATTCCACATTTCACTGTCAGTATATGAGCAATCCAGTTTCTCTGCATCCTTGCCAGCATATAATGTTTTATAATTATATATTTTATAATTATATATTTTATATAGTATATATTTAACCACTCTTATTTTATAATTATATATTTATAATTATATATTTTATATAGTATATATTTAACCACTCTTTTTTTAACCACTCTTATAAGTGTAATATCTCACGTAGTTTTCATTTGCATTTACCAAATGGCTAATATGTTGAACATATTTTTTCATGTGTTTACCGGCCATCTGTGTTTCCTATTTTGTGAATTGTGTCTTCATGTCTTTTGCCCATTTACTTTTTTTTAACTGATACATTTTGAGAGTTTTTTAGATATCCTAGGTATGAATCCTTTGTCAAATAAGTGGTTTGAAAACATTTTATCCCAATCTACAACTTACATTTTTATCCTTTCAAGTCAGTTTTTCACAGAGCTAAAATTTTTAATTCTGTGAATTTCAATTTATCAAGTGTTTCTTTTAAGAAAAAAAATTTGAAAAAAAGAAAAAAATTTTGGAAGATGTTCTTTTGATTTCTATAAAGCTAAATACATATATATCTGTATGGAGTATAGCATATTTACACAAAATACACTGATACTCATATGTTGAACTACTCTTACATTCCTGGGATAAATCCCACTTGGTTATGACATATAATCCTTTTAATATGATTTTGGATTTAATATTTCTTGAGAATTTTGTATCTGTATTCATAAAAGATACTGGTACAGGCTTTTTTATATTATCTTTGTCTAGTTTTACTATCAGAGTAGCAGTAGCTGCATAAAATAAATTGGCAAGTGTCCCTTATATTTTTTAGAAGAAATTATATAGAAGTGGTGTTAATTATTCTTTGAGCACATGGTTCAATTTTCCAGTAAAGCTATCTGATCCTGAAGACTTCTTTTGGGGGAATTTTTAGCTTATGAATTCAATTTCCTTAATATTTATGTGGCTATTCAAACTATATATTTCATATTTAGTAAATCATGATAATTTGCTTTTTTCCAAGGAATTAATCCATTTTGTGAAATTGTCATATTTATTTTTGAATAGTTGTTCTTATTGTTCCCTTACCTTTTTCATGTCCACGGGGTCTTTAGTGACATCCTGCTTAAGTCCTAATAAATATAATTTGTATCGTATTTCTTATTTTTGTAAGTCTTGCTAGAAATTTGAAAATGTTGGTCTTTTCAAAGAATCATATTTCAGTCATTTTTTCTATTGTTTTTGCATTCTCAATTGTATTGATTTCAGGTCTTTATTATTTTCTTCCTTTAGCTGGCTTTAGGATTATTCTGCTCTTCTTTTTACTAGGTCCTTAATATAAAAGATTAGCTTATTGCTTTGAAATGTTTTTTTCCTTTCTAAAGTATTCCTAAGTGCTATAAATATCCATCCCAGCACTGCTTTAGTAGTATACCTCAAATTTTAATAAGTTGAGTTTTAATTTTTATTAGATTCAGTGTGGCTTTTTTCTTAGTTACTCTTTGACCCATAGATTATTTAGAAGTGTGTTGTCTATTTTCCAAATATTCTCAGATTTCTTGATATCCTTCTGTTACTGATTTCCAGTTTAATCTCATAGTGGTCAGAAAACATATATTTTATGATTTCAACTATTTAAAAAATTTTGAGGTTTGGGGGCACCTGGGTAGTGCAATCAGTTAAGCATATGACTCTTGGTTTCAGCTCAGGTTGTGACCTCAGAGTTGTTAGATCCAACCCCACATCACGCTCTGTTCTCAGCATGGAGTCTTCTTGAGATTCTTTTCCTATGCCTCCCCCACCCCACACTTGATCTCTCTCTCTTTCTCTCTCTCTAAAATGAATAAAGATTTTTAAGAAAATGTTTTGAGGTTTGTTTTATGGCTCTTGTATGGTTTGTCTTGACATATCTTGCATGGGAACCTGAAAATAATGTGTTTTCTGTTTTGGGGGAATGAAGTGCTCTATAAATATCAATTAGATCCACTTGTTTGATGTTACTGTTGAGTTCTATATACTTGTGAATCTTATATCCAGTTGTTTTGATACTTGTTGGAAGGGGATGTTGAAGTTTTTTACTATAATTGTGGAATTATTTGCTTCTTTCAATTCTACCAGTTTTTGCTTAACATATATTTCTATTTTTTTTGTGCATACACATCTAAAATTGCTATATATTTTTAACTGAAAATTTTATATAATATCTGTATCTCTGTAAATTCCCTTAGCTCTGAAGTTTACTTTATCTAATATTAATATACTTACCCCTGCTCTCCTTTTTCTTAATATTTATTTATTTATTTATTTATTTATTTATTTATTTATTATTTATGAGAAAGAGTGAGTGAAACAGGGAACACAGGAGCAGAGGCAAAGGGAGAAGCATACTCTCGTGCTGAGCAGGGAGCCTGATGCAGGGCTCCATCCCAGGACCCTGGGATCATGACCTGAATTAAAGGCAGATGCTTTACCAACTGAGCCACCAGGCCACCACACCTCACTCTCCTTTGATTAATGTTTGCTTTGAAATTTTTTTCCATCTTCTTACTTTCAACCTGCCTATACTATTACATTTGTAGTGAGTTTCTTGTAGACAGTATATAACTGGATTATGTTTCTTAATCCAATGTGCCACCTTCTGTCTTTTAATTGATATATTTAGGCCATTTAATCTAACGTAATCATTAAAATCTTACAGCTTAAGTCTGCCATTTATTTTTCCATTTGCTCTACATTTAATTTTTTTCTGTTTGCTTTTTCTTACCTTCCTGTGGGTTAAACATTTCTTTAAATTCCCCTTTTATTTAATGATAGTGTTTTTTAAGTGTATTTATTTCTGTAGCTTTTTAATGGTTGCTCTAGGTATTGCATTATGTAAATAACTTATTCTGATCCCTGCTAAGCAGGGTGGGTGTTCTAGCTGCAAGGTGGTAAGAGTCCTAACTCTTTACTAGGCTTTATCTGATACTACCCAAAAGGAATAGGGAGAAGGGTACATTTGTGTTGCCAGGCTGAAGTAGCAGAACAGTGTCCCCAGATAGCTTCTACTGGCACCCCTGGGTTGGAGGGTGGAAGTTGTTTGTTGCCACCATTTGGGTATAAAAGTCTCAGTACTTTACTTGGTCTTCATTAACACCACCACAAAGGGGATGGGGAGGATTGGGAGACCTCATCACAGCTTAGCAAGCTTTCTATCTTTGCTGGTGGAAGTAGGTCTACAGTTTTTTTCTGTGGTGGCTGGCTACAATCAAGCAGTTATTATCTAAGCTTTCTGTCTTTCTAAGCTGCCCCTTGACTGGTATTTTGACTATAGAATGCAAGATTTTCATTTTTTTGTCTCTGTCTCTTAATGTGTGTAGGTTGCTTATTTCTTCAGCACTCAGTCTAAAAGATAAAGCAAAAATAAAACCAAGGGAACTCACTATTAGGTCATTCTTCAAGTTCACAGCTCACTAGCTGATATGACTTCTTTCCATCTTTCAGACTCTTCTTATGTATGTTTCATATATTATATTCAAGGATTTTTGTTGTACTTGGGAAAAACAGGGAAAAACATGTCTATTCCATCTTCTTGAAAGTGAAAATTGTCCAGTAATATATTTTTAACTTAACCTAAAAAGTTGATGCTATTATTTTCATCATATATTTCAAAAAATATAAAGCCCATAGAAGCTAAGTAAATTACCTAGGCTACCAGCTAACAAATGATGAAATCATAATTCAAATCCAGCTATGTGTAATCCCAAAGCTCACATGGTTAATTGATGTATTGGATCACATAAAAATTGTTGTCTTTCCCCACTAGGAATTGGTGGTTTACTATTTAATATGGTAACCACTAGCCACCTATGAATAACTAAATTTATATTAATTAAAATTAAATAAAATTTAAAATTAAGTTCCTCAGTCACATTGGATGCATCTCAAGTGTTTAATAGCCACATGGTTTTAATGGCTACTATATTGAACAGTGCATTATAGAATATTTTCATCATCATAGAATGTTCTATGAATAGTATTGTTCTAAAGAGTAGGCATATAACCAAATACAAACTATGATAGATGATATAATAGATGAGCAAAGTGGTATGTAGATGAATAACAACGAATGATTCTAACCGGTATAATCTAAGAAATGTTCATGGAATATATTTTGAGAGCTATAGACATATTTAGGGCAATCGGACAATGTATTTTGTTTGTTTTGTTCCAAAGTATATATCTCTAACATCTAGAACAGAATCTGGCATATATTAGATACTCAACAAATATTTCTGGCAAATGCTTTAATTAATAAATAAATTATAGGGCACTGTTAATAAGCAAACTACTACTTCTGACCAAAAATATAGAGAAGGAAATGAGCAGAGTTTTTTTCAGGGAACAATAAGTATGACCAGCACAGTATTTTGGGAAAAGATGTAACGGGAGATGAGGCTGGAAAGGAGAGTGAGAGTAAGATCATGGAGGGCCTTATATACATCAGTAAAAGATCATCTCCAAACTCCAAATGTACAAATTCCAAGTAGTACTCTCCCCCCTAACCCCACAACCAATGCATTCTTTCATCTATGTTTCCTATGCATCTTATTTAGTGTCATCAAAATCAGAAATATGAAGATCATCTTAGGGACTTTTCCTCTCAATACATCCTACCTCCAATCAGTCTCCACAGCATTTCATTTCTACTTTTCAAATCTCTAATAAACTCCATTTCCACCACTGCTACCAAAGTTTAGGGCTTTATTGCTTCTTGACTGAATCTCTGCAATAACTTCCTAGTTTCTTTTCTTGCCTCTACTCTCTTCCAGTCCTAAGATTTATCAATGTGAAAAATATAACTATATGCATATAAGGACACTGCTTAAACCTCTGGCATCATATTAAGTTCCTTCATGACCTAGACCTCACTTACTTACCTAAATTTATCACCAGTCACCTCGACTGGGTCCTGTTTCCTTTGAGATAACAAAACCAATTGCATTTTTAAATGTCTCAAGCCTTTCATATAAGCATAACTTATTTCACATACTGGTTCCATTGCCAGTAATAAACAAACTCTCCAATTTGTCTTGAGAATACCTATTGAGTTAATATGACCCAGTTCTACTATCAGTTTTTTGAAGATCTATCTTATCCCTGACTCATATTTCTCCCATCTCTACCCTAGATTCTATTAAATTACTCTCTCCTCTATGGTCACATACCATCTACTATTTGAGCAAAAGTGTATTTCCTCAATTATTGACATGAAGATAAATTTTTTACTTTTTATACAACTGTGAATCATGAAAGGAGTGTGACATCATACTATGCTTCAAAGATACCGTCTTGGTAGCAGTGTGGAAAATGGGTTATATATCTAAGAATACCTGAACAGCCCTTTAAATGAGCATTAAAACAAATTTGCTTCAAAATGAGTTTTTGTCATTATCAATAGCAGGGTTTTTTTATTCAGCTTTTAATGATAATATGCAATCATCCACTTAAAGACCAGGAGAACTTAAAATGATACTCTTATAAAGCTTTGCAGATATAATACCTGGTAAGTATGAAATTATTATAAACAATGAACACAGTTTGCTTCTAAAAAGGAGGACCTGATTATTGTAAAGGCAGATCTCTTAAGGGTCAGAGAGAAAGATCAAAAGCCATTTTTGATTAAAACACTTCTTTTTGGGACACCTGGGTGGCTTGGCAGTTGAGCATCTGCCTTTGGCTCAGGTCATGATCCCGGGGTCCTGGGATCAAGTCCCGCATTCGGGTCCCTACAGGGAGCCTGCATCTCCCTCTGTCTATGTCTCTGCCTCACTCTGTGTGTCTCTCATGAATAAATAAATACAATCTTAAAAAAAAGCCCACAATTTTTTTAAAGTTTAGTTAGTTTAGTTTTCTTGTACTGCATAGTAATAGGTTAACCTGAAAAGCTAGGCTCTCAAAGAAGGATTTTAGAAAATGTCTCTTTATATTTAATTAACCAAAATTAAAGCCACTTCCAAGTGCTATTTTAATTCTTCAACTCTAGGGCTGATAATTCTTCTAAAGCGAGAAAAAAATAGGGCAGCTGACAGAACTCATTTTCTTCCTTTTTGACCCTCCTCACACTACATTCCCTTTTGCACTGGCCTACAGCACAGAACATTGCAAGAAATGAAGCCTCAACAAAGGAAACACTTGGTCTTCAGCGAGTGAGTACTCTTGAAGTTTTAATTGAAGTGAGTACTTTATGTTTAAGCTGAGTTTTATGAACTCTTGGCAAATTGCCTGATTACAATTTAATGTTTTTTTTTTCTATCCCAGTTGGCTCCTTTGTGCTCTAATCTGACGAATACTATTTCAGAGCAGAAGTTGTGGCAAATCACTTTATTTGCCCTTGCCTCAGTTTTCCCAGCTACAAAATGGGACTCATAATGGCTGCTTGGCTCTACAAAAGGTTGTTTAAAAGTAGGTAAGCCAAGACTAACTTAAAAAAAACATGTATGTACCCTTGTAACTATACACTGCTATAATGATTCTTATTAATAATTACTGGTTAGTGTGTATGAGCATAATATGTGGTAGAGACAATTTCAAATTATATTAATAATTTAGATGTTCAGCACAGAATTACTTCAACTCTAGAACCATCTGTCCATTTTGCACAACCCACTAATGTGGCCTCTGGAATCCAGAAGAGCTGTGATCTTGTATTCACAACAAATGGGAGTTGTTTGTAGCTTGCCATGCTCTGTTTTGAATCTTCCTCACCAAATCTAATTGTTCCAAAGATAATTGTCAAAGAGCCAAACTGCCTTATTTTTCTTCCTTCCTCCCTGCTCTGTGCCATGCTGAGCAGTAATTCTGAGCATAACGGTAGGCAGCCAGAGACCTGAGATAAGCCACACTCATATATAGGTAAAAAATTTTTTAATTGGCCTTCAGATAATCAACAGTTGATAGAAAATTTAATTTATTGTAATCCACTGAGTTTTACTATAACTACACAATTCTTGTTTTGCAGTCATCAATCCATAAAGAAAAGAAATTAGCTTTCAGAGTACAGAACTAAATGGAAGGGCAACTTTGCTTAGGGGGATATTTTTCCTTATTGTCTTCTAATATAATGCTTATTGAAAGTATCCTCAAATGAAATGGAATCCCTTAAGACATTATTAAAATTAATGGTGAATTAAATGGGTCATAAAATAAAAATTAAAATACTTTATAAGAAAATAATATACAGTATAAACATGAAGCTTTATAGCCATCCATTTAAAAAGCAATACTAATATTAGTTTCAGGTGTAGGATTTACCTATTCATCACTTACATACAACACCAGGTGCTCATCACAACAACTGCCCTCCTTAATACCTTTCACTCATTTAACCAATCCACCACCCCCCTCCTGCCAACTTCCCCTCCAGCAACACTTATTTGTTCTCTAGAGTTAAGAGTCTGTTTTATGATTTCTCTCTCTTTTTCCTATGTTCATCTGTTGTGTTTCTTAAAGTCCACATATGAGTGAAATCATATAGTACTTGTCTTTCTTTGGCTGACATTTCACTTAGCATAATACTCTCTAGCTCCATCCACGTCGTTGCAAATGGTAAGATTTCATTCTTTTTTATGGTTAATATTACTTTGTGTATATATACCACCTCTTTTTTCAAATTTTTATTTAAATTCTAATTAGTTAACGTATAGTGTAATATTAGTTTCAGGAGTAGAATTTAGTGACTTACATATAACACCCAGTGTTCATCACAAGTGCCCTCATTTTATTTTTTAAAGATTTATTTATTCATGAGAGACACAGAGAGAGAGAGAGAGGAAGAGAGAGAGAGAGAGAAAGAGAGAGAGAGAGAGAGGCAGAGACACAGGCAGAGGGAGAAGCAGGCTTCATGCAGGGAACCTAACGTGGGACTCCATCCTGGGTCTCCAGGATCAGGCCCTGGGCTGAAGACAGCACTAAACCACTGAACCACCTGGGCTGCCCCACGAGTGCCCTCCTTAATACCCATCACCCATTTAGCACCATAACCCACCCACCTCCCTCCATCAACCCAACCCTGTTTATTCTCTATCATTAAGAATTTCTTATGGTTTATTTCCCTGTTTTTTCCCCTTCCTATATGTTCGTTTGTTTTGTTTCTTAATTTCCACATATGAATGAGATCATATGGTATTTGTCTTTCTCTGGCTAACGTATTTTGCTTACCATAATACACTCTAGCTCTATTCACATCATTCCAAATGGCAATATTTCATTTTTTTAATGGCTGAGTTATATCCCACTGTATATTTATACTGCCTCTTCTTTATCTATTCATCAGTCGATGGACATTTGGGCTCTTTCCATAGTTTCACTATTGTTGACAGTGCTGCTATAAACATTAGGACGCATGTACCCCTAAAAATGTGTATTTTTGTATCTTTTGTTTAAATACCAAGTAGTGCAATTGCTAGGTCATGAGGCAGATCTATTTCTAACTTTTTGAGGAACTTTCATACTATTTTACAGTGGCTGCACCAGTTTGCATTACCACCAACAGTGGAAGAGGCTTCCTCTTTCTCCCCATCCTCACCAACACTTGTTTCTTGTGTTGTTGATTTTAGACATTCTGACAGATATGAGATGATAATTCATTCTGATTTTTATTTTTATTTTCCTGGTAATTAGTGATGTTGAACATCTTTTCATGAGTCTATTAGCCATCTGGATATCTTATTTAGAAAATTTTCTTTTCATGTCTTCTGCCCATTTTTTAACTGGATTACTCAATTTCTGAGTGTAGTGTTTTATAAGTTCTTTACATATTTTGGATACTAACCCTTTGAAAATATCTTCTCCCATTCCATAGGTCTCTTTTAGTCTTGTTGGTTTTACCTTCACTGTGCAGAAGTTTGTTATTTTGATGAAATTTCAATAGTTTATTTCTGCTTTTGTTTCCCTTGCCTCCAGTGATGCTTCTATTAAGAAGTTGCTGCAGGCAATGTCAGAGGTTGCTGCCTGTGTTCTCCTCCAGGATTTTGATGGCTTCTTTTCTCACATTTAGTTCTTTCATCCATTTGGAATTTATTTTTGCGTATGATGTAAGAAAGTGATCCACTTTCTTTCTTCCACATATTGCTCTCCAGTTTTCCTTATACCATTGTTGAAGAGATTGTCTTTTTTATCATTGGATATTATTTCCTGCTTTTTGAAGATTAGTTGACCATATAGTTGTGAGTCCATTTCTGGGTGTTCCATCCTGTTCCATTGATTTATATGTCTGTTTTTGTGCCAGTACCACACTGTCTTGATCACTACAGCTTTGTAATACAACTTGAAGTCCAGAATCATGATGCCTCCAGCTTTGCTTTTCTTTTTCAGGATTGCTTTGGGTAGTCAAGATCTTTTGTGGTTTCATATAAGTTTTAGGATTGTGTGTTCTAGCTCTCTGAAAAATAATGGGGTATTTTGATAGGGATTATATTAAATGGGTAGACTGCTTTGCGTAGTGTGACATTTTAACAATGTTCTTCCAATTCATGAGGATGGAACATTTTTCCATTTCTTTGTGTCCCATTCAATTCCTTTCATAAGAATTCTATAGTTTACAGAGTACAGATATTTTACCCCTTTGTTTAGGTTTATTCCTAAGTATATTATTGTTCTTGCTGCAATTGTAAATGGAATCAATTCTTTGATTTCTCTTACTGATATTTCATTATTGGTGTATGGAAATGCAACAGATTTCTGTATATTGACTTTATATCCTATGACTTTGCTGAAGTCATTATATGCCACATTTTCTTTACCCATTCATCAGCCAATGGATATTTGGCCTCTTTCCATAATTTGCCTAATGTTGATAATGCTGCTATAAATATCAGGGTATATGTATCTCTTTGAATTAGTATTTTTGTATCCTTTGGGTAAGCACCTAGTATTGAAATTGCTGAATTTGGGTAGTTCTATTTTTAACTTTTTGAGGTACCTCCAGACTATTTTCCAGAGTGGCTGCACAAGTTTGTATTCCCATCAACAATGTAAGAGGGTTCCCCTCTCTCTGATCCTTGCCAACATCTGCTATTTCCTGCTGTTAATTTTTAGCCCTCTGACAGATGTGAGGTGATATCTCACTGTAGTTTTGATTTGTAACTAATATCACACTGTGCATTAACTTAAATTTAAACAAAAATTTTGAAGAAGAAAATAAAATACCAACACTGTTATTTTTTCAATATTATGAAATATGCCTTTATATATTGATAGTTTACATTTAAATAATACGTTGATAATAAAAGTTGTAGAACCAATGCCAATGTATGTGTAAGTGATCATGTGGTTTCCCCACACAACTAAACAAGTCTACAAACAATGCTATTTACCCAGAGATAGCACCACACTGTAAAGGTTAAGGACTCAGTTCCACAAGAGTGCCCTCTAGTTCAGATGCCCAGGTTGTTACTTGTGCTTCTACTGATCTGTTGCAGATTGAGGTTGCCACAACATCCTAATTGGGTTTGATTAATTTGCTAGAACAGATCACAAAACTCAGAGAAACATTTTACATACCAGATCCCTAGTTTATTATAAGAGGATATAGCTCATTACGTTGGCATGATTGATTAATCATTGGCAGTTGGCTATCAAGTCAACCTTCAGACTCTTTTTCTCCCTGGAGATGAGGAAGTAAGACTGAAAGCTTCAAATTCTATTTCCAAAAGTTAACTCATTAACATAAACCCAGTTGCTGTGGAAAGGGACTTGTTATGAATAACAAGACCTTTTTTACCTTTATGGCTCTAAAGCAAATTTTAGGAACTGAGGAAAAGAGAACGAATATTAGAAGAGATTCCTATTGTTCTTATTACTACAAAAATTCCAATGGTTTGGGGACCTATGAGTCAGGAACTGTGGATGAAGGCCAAATATATGTGGGAAATATACTTTGGTTATCTGCATGACAAAAATATATTTCTTACAAATCACAATATCACTGGTAATGATAAATTTGAATGGGTCATTTAAATTGAAAAAGCTTAAAATATGCTATAAAAGTTTCCTTTGACATTTACCCCTTATCTCACAACTTTCACGGTAGTAAATTTTAAAGATTTATATTTATTTATAGTTTGTTACCTAAATACCCATAAAAGTGTGTGTGCCTAAATGTAAATACATGATGAGTTTATATGATGAGTAATAAATGATGAGTTTATATGAAAACTGATGAAAATTAAATGTTTTCTTAAAATATATCATTGAATAAAGAAGACATAGTTTAGTATTATGGGAGTCAGAGGATTGAATGTCCCCTGATTTTTAAAATTTGGGACAATTTCATACTAAATTGAGATCCATACTCAATTTACATTCAAAACCCTGTACAAGGGATGCCTGGGTGGCTGAGCAGTTGATCATCGGCCTTTGGCTCAGGGCATGATCCTGGGGGGTCCAGGGATCAAGTCCTGCATCAGGCTCCCTGCAATAACCTGCTTCTCTCTCTGCCTATGTCTCTGCCTCTCTCTGTGTGTCTGTTATGAATGAATAAATAAAAAATAACCCTGTACAAATTGGCATCAAAATAACTTTCAACCTTATTTTTAATCTACTTCAACTTAAAAAGAAATCTAGTTCAACCTCAATTAAGTTTATTCTCCATTGATTTATTTACTCACAACGTATGCATTAACATTTTTCTAGATATCAAGTACCATGCTAGGTACTTGGAATCAAAATATAATAAGATGTATATCTAGACATCAAAGACTCTAAGTTCTAGAGGGACAAGGGACACAGAATCTCATAAGTATAAAACAATGTGGCAGAACAACAATTGAGAGATGTGCAGAATTTTAGGAATGAACAGAAGATGTGAAACAAAACATGATCTGTAGATTGGGAAGGATTTCAAGAGAGGATTTTTGGAGCAAGTGACCTTTGAATGAAGCCTTTAAAGATAAATAGTACTTACTTTAGTTAATAGAGTTATGCGCTGGATGGAGAGAGAAAACTAGGCAAAGAAACATGAGCAGAAGCATAGAAATGGGTAGTAGTATGGTGTGGACAAAGGACCATATGTAGTTTGATAATGCTGAAGCATAAGCATGAAACAGAGAATGATAGGAATAACGCTAGAAAATTAGAAGCTAAATCATGAAAGCTACATATTATATTTTATGTTGTTGGTAGGCTTTGAAAGGTTAGGTAAAAGTTTTAAACAAAGCAATTTTTATTTTAATTCATGTCAACGTCCATAAAATAAATATACACTGAATGAAGAAATTAATTATGGTAGATTTGTAAAGAATTTAATGATTAAAAGATCAAAAGCAGATAAATTAATTTGGAAGAGAGTGCAATAGTTTACAAACAAGAATATGAGGACTGAAACTATTCCAATCATTATCAGGAAGAGAGAAATGACCTCAAGAAATATTTGGCAAAGTATTGTCAAAACACATGGATAATTGAATTTGGACATGGACTTCCACTTCCAGTGATAAAGCAGACTAGGTAATGTGAAAAACCTACTACTAAACATTTCAAGAAAGTTAAATAAAGTATATAACATCATACAAAAATACATTATAAGAGAAGTCTATGAATTACTATGCCAATGAATTATATAAAATATACTATTTCCTGAAAAAACTTTCCATAACATAATATAAAATGGAAAAGTAAATAGAATCTAACCAATATAAACCTAAATCAGTAGCTTATAGCCTAACGTGTGTGTGTGTGTGTGTGTGTGTGTGTGTGCGTGCAGATAGTTTTATAGTCAGGATCTATGAAACTGTTATGTTAAATATTTTTCCTTTTTTGCATGATATAATTCACATACCATAAAATCTACCATTTTGAAATATGGAACTGAACATTTATTAATATACTCACAGAGCTGTGCAACCATTACCTATATTTAATTCCAGAAAATTTTTATCACTCTAAAACAAACCCCATACTTATTAGCAGTCACTCTTCATATTCTTTTATCCCCAGTTTCCATCAAACACTTATCTGTTTTCTGTCTCTATGGATTTGTCTATTCTGGACATTTCATATGAATGGAATTATACTCAGGGCACAGAGGTGAAAGAGCACCTGGCTCTGGGGATCCCAAACAGACCAGGTTTGGTCACTCACCACTTACAGAATCCAAACGTGGAGAGGAGTGATGGTGAAACAAGACGGGAAATTATTTCAGTCAGGCGAACACTGGGAAAACAGCAGACTAATGTCTCAAAAACTGTCTCTAAGGTGCTGAAAGTACTTCTAGGTTTATATAAGGAAAATGTGATACAAGGATTAGTGGGTACATGCAAGTGGACACTAAAGGTCAGGTGTCATTGTAGGTGCTGAAGGATACCAGAATATGCCATCTCAAAATATTCCTCTTTGTCTTAAGGGTTATTGTGAGCCGATTATTTTTAAGAAAAAACAGACAGAGAAATAGATCTGAAAACCAAATAGAAGTTGCCCTTTTGTAAGAGATGTTTGTTTAAAATTTTAAGTTCCCATTTATAATGGCAACAACCAATGCCTGGTAATAAAATTGAGCAAATTATTTTTGTATAGTGGTGCCTGGGTGGCTCGGTTACTTAAGTGTCTGACTCTTGGTTTTGGCCCAATTCATGATCTCAAGGTCATGAAATCAAGTCCCATATCAGTCTCCATGTTCAGTGGGGACTGTGCTTGAGATTCTCTTCTCTTGGGGCACCTGGGCGGCTCAGTCAGTTAAGCATCTGCCTTTGGCTTGGGTCATGATCCCAGAGTCTTCGGATGGAGTCTGGCATTGGGCTCCTTGCTCAACAGGAGCCTGCTTCTCCCTCTCTCCCTGCCTTCCACACCCCCTGCTTATTCCCTCTCTCTGTCAAATAAATAAATAAAACCTTTAAAAAGGAGAGAAATTATCTTCCTCTCCCTCTGCTATATCTCTAAAACAAATAAATTTTTAAATATATTTTTGTAGAAATTATAAAAATGTTGTCAAAATTACAAGATAAACTTAATTAAATGAAATGATACATTATAACCTTGGAAGGGCGAACAATATGGCATATATGACAGCAATCCCTTAATTAACCCATAAATTAAATGCAATTCTCCTTGAAATCCTAAAAAGATTTTTTGTCATGAAATTGACACACAGATCCTAACATTTATATAAATATACAAGATAAAAAGAATAGACAATATAATTTCTAAAAATAAGGGGAAACATTTTGTACAACATAATAAGATATTGTAAATATTTGGTAGGAAATACATTATTATTACAAAGATAGACATTCCCCAGTTGACACAATATGAACCCATACATATAAAAAATCTGACATATTTTAAAACGGAGTACTATGAATAAGTACAGAAAAATATGGGCTTTTAAATGATACTGGAACAGTTAGTTATATTTATGAAAACATTTTATTTACTCATATTTTACACTATAAACAAGTGTAAATCTCAAATTGAGTAAAGATTTAACATGAAAAATAAAACTCCAAAACTTTTACAAAGAAAAATGAGAAAATGTGTTTGACGTTAGGTTAGGAGTAGATTTTGTATATAAAATGTACACAAAAATACCCTTAAATCTTAAAAAAAGTAATAAATTTAGTTGTATGGAATTAAGGACTTCTGTGTAATCAACTACTATAAACAAAATTATAAAATAACTATTGGGAGAATTATTTGTAATGTATCTATCTGGAAAAAGATTATATCAAGATTGATAAAAATACTTTTCATCAAGGAATAAGAAAGATACAAAAATTCAAAATAAGACAAGTGCTCGCTTGGGCAGCACATTTACTAAAATTGGAAAGATACAGACAAGATTAGCATGGCCCCTGGGCAAGGATGACATACAAATTCGTGAAGCGTTCCATATTTTTTGGTGTATATTACTAAGACATTATAAACGACAAATACCCATCATTTGCTTCAATGTGGATAGGACTGGAGGGTATTATGCTGAGTGAAGTAAGTCAATCAGAGAAGGACAAACATCATATGGTTTCATTCACTCGGGGAATATAAAAAATAGTGAAAGGGATTAAAGGGGAAAGGAGAGAAAATTAGTGGAAAACATCAGGGAGGGTGACAAAACATGAGAGACGTCTAACTGTGGGGAACAAACAAGGGGTAGTGGAAGGGGAGGTGGGTAGGGGGATGGGGTGACAGACACTGAGGGGGGCACTTGACGGGATGGCACTGGGTGTTATACTATATGTTGCCAAATAGAACTCCAATAAAAATATATACAAAAATAAAATAAAATAAAAGACTAAAGAATGTGCAAGATAGTTTACAATAAAAAAAACTAGATGTCTAATGTACATATCAAAGTATGTTCATTTTTTAATTTTTTTTATTTTTCTTTATTTTTAATTTTTTTATTGGAGTTCAACTTGCTGTTTTTTCTCCAGCTCCTTTAGGTGCAAGGTTAGCTTTTGTATTTGAGTTCTTTCCAGTTTTTGGATGGATGCTTGTATTGCGATGTATTTCCCCCTCAGGACTGCTTTTGCTGTATCTCAAGGATTTTGAATGGTTGTATCTTCATTCTCATTAGTTTCCAAGAATCTTTTTAATTCTTCCCTAATTTCCTGATTGACCCTTTCATCTTTTAGCAGGATGGTTAATCTCCACGTGTTTTTAATCCTTCCAAACTTCTTCTTGTGGTTTAGTTCTAGTTTCAAAGCATTATGGTCTGAAAATATTCGGGGGATGATCCCAATCTTTTGGTATTGGTTAAGACCTGATTTGTGACCCAGTATGTGGTCTCTTCTGGAGAAGGTTCCATGTGCACTTGAGAAGAATGTGTATTCAATTGCGTTTGGATGTAAAGTTCTGTAGATATCTGTGAAATCCATCTGGTCCTGTGTATCATTTAAAGCTCTTATTTCTTTTGAGATGTTTTGCTTAGAATACCTGTCGATTGTAGAAAGCGCTATGTTTAAGTCACCAAGTGTAAGTGCATTATTATCTAAGTGTGTCTTAACTTTGGTTATTAATTGATTTTTTTTTACTTGGCGGCTCCCACATTCGGGGCATAAATATTCATGATTGTTAAGTCCCCTTGTTGAATGGATCCTTTAAGTATGATATAGTGTCCCTCTTCAACTCTTACTACAGTCTTTGGGATAAACTTTAATTTATCTGATGAGTATGGCTACCCCTGCTTTCTTTTGAGGACCGTTTGAATGGTAAATGGTTCTCCAAACTTTTATTTTCAGGCTGTAGGTGTCCTTAGGTCTAAAATGGGTCTCTTGTAAACAGCAAATAGATGGGTCTTGCTTTTTTATCGAGTCTGAAACCCTGCGCCTTTTGATGGGGTCATTAAGCCCATTCACGTTCAGACTTCCTTGTGAAAGATGTGAATTTAGTGTCATCATGATACCTATTCAGTCCATGTTTTTCTGCATTGTTTCCTTGGACTTACCCTTTCTTTTATAGGGCCCCCCTTAATATTTCCTGTAGAGCCAGTTTGGTGGTCACATATTCTTTCAGTTTCTGCTTATCTTGGAAGCTCTTTATCTCTCCTTCTATTCTGAATGAGAGCCTTGCTGGATAAAGTATTCTTGACTGCATGTTCTTCTCATTTAGGACCCTGAATATATCTTGCCAGCCCTTTCTGGCCTGCCAGGTCTCTATGGAGAGGTCTGCTGTTATTCTAATGCTTCTCCCCCTAAAGATTATGGATTTCTTGTCTCTTGCTGATTTCAGGATCCTCTCCTTATCTTTGGAATTTGCTAATTTTACTATTAAATGTCGAGGTGTTGAGTGGTTTTTATTGATTTTAGGGGGGATCTCTCTATCTCCTGGATCTGAATGCCTGTATCCCTTCCCAAGTTAGAGAATTTCTCAGTTATAATTTGTTCAAATACAGTTTCTACCTGTTTATCCCTTTCGGCACCCTCTGGAACCCCAATGAAACAGATTTTTCCTTCTGAGGCTGTCATTTATTTCCCTTAACCTATCCTCATCATCTTTTAATTGTTTTTCTCTTTTTTCTTCAGTTTCCTTCCTCGCCATCAACTGTCTTCTATGTCACTCACTCGTTCTTCTACCTCATATACCCTCATCGTTAGGACCTCTAGTTTGGATTGCATATCGTTTAATTGATTTTTAATTTCAGCCTGATTAGATCTAAATTCTGCAGTCATGAAGTCTCTTGAATCCTTTATGCTTTTTTCTAGAGCCACCAGTAGCTTTATATGCTATTGAATTGGCTTTCTGACATTGAATTGTAATCCAAATTTTGTAACTCTGTGAAAGAGAGGACTGTTTCTGGTTCTTTCTTTTGTGGTGTGTTTTTCCTTCTAGTCATTTTGTTCAGTGCAGAGTGGCGAAAAACAAGTTGTACTTGATAGAAGCGCAACTCTTCTCACTGTAGCATTCCAGCTGTTTCTCTTTAAATCTCAGACCGAATTTGTAGATTTTCAGGATGATTTGAAAGTTATCTAGGTAAGTTGGTGGGGACAGGTGACTTGGGGACCCTACTCTTCCACCATCTTGCCCTGCCCCCCCCAAAGTATGTTCAAATACACTAGAAATCAGGAAATGTGCATTAAAAAATATGCCAGCATTTCATACACATCAGATAAGAAAAAAGTAAAAATATTAGGTATTTTTGAGATTGTAGAACAATGACTCTTACCTGCTACTGATAGATGTACAAATGGGTATGACTCCTAGCTACTAATGATAAAAAACTGCAATTGCATTCCAATATTCCTAGAAAAGTTTCAATACATGTACACATGAAAAGATTTTTTTTCACATGAAAAGATTTTAAGTATAAAAATTATAGCACTTGTAGTAGAAGAAGATAACTTAAATATCAATCAAGAAAATGGACGTTATTTTTCTACAATGGAACAATATAAAGCAATAAAAATGAATCAAAGCATATGGGTAAATACAATTATAAGGTTGAACAAACACATCACATTGTAGATGTATATGTGCAAGATCATTCTATTTATATGAGTTTAAATCATGTATATATTCAGTATAGGTATATGGAGACATATGTTTGTGGATACCTCAATCTGTTATGTAAGTACAAAGCATTTTTGGAAATCATAAATACCAAATTCAAAATAGTAGTCATTCTATAGAAAGAGGGAGAGAAGGTGTATACTTACATATATATCTTCATATATACCTACAAATTATTTATAACAAGGATCTTAAATAAATATGGCAAAATTTAAGTCATGACAAAGCTGTTTAATAGATACGTAAGAGATTTTTATATTATACTTTAAGTTTTTTGTGCATTTGAAGTATTTATAACATTATTTGGGGGCGAAAATGTAATTCAAGGATAACGTCAGACTCTACTGAGGATAATTCGGTGGTGCGGTTGTGATATTAGGCAAGATAGCAAATAAATATAA
This sequence comes from Vulpes vulpes, assembly GCF_048418805.1. Lineage (NCBI taxonomy): Eukaryota > Metazoa > Chordata > Mammalia > Carnivora > Canidae > Vulpes > Vulpes vulpes. Next base: position 94,971,299 of record NC_132796.1, on the reverse strand, counting down.
AGTAGAACATGCTTTGGAGGTAAGATTAATTTAGTTTTGGTCATATTTGATTTGAGAAGCCTTGGGAAATCTAGGAAAATGACTCCAGCAAGTATTTAATAAATATGTCTTAGAACAGAGATAGAGAATGTTCATAGCCTATACAGCTTTTCTGAAACTATAAAAGATTTAATGAAAGTTCTGGAGAGACTGAGTGAAGTGAGGCAGTGTTTTAAGGGCAGAACCATAGACAAACTAATTTTTAAGGAGTAGATAGAAGAAATAGATCCACAAAGAAAAACAAGTTACTGTCAGAGTTATTAGAAGAATCCAGAGATGGTTGTTTCCCAGAAGTTGGGGAGAAGAATATTAAGAACAAGTAGGTCTTTATACCGTTATTTCTACTTTAGAGATGGGAAAAATGATTGACAAGAACATAGGTAATTTACCTAACATAATGCTGATTGAATTCTGCTCCGTAGCCAGAATTCAAACTCAGGTCTGAAGGCTTCCAGAGCCTAAGCTGTGATAAGGCTCAATTCTTTTTATTCTTGTGTGTATGTTTAATGTCTGCATATAGTTACTATTTGATATGATGAATGAATGCATAATAGGGACATACAGGCGATTTTCATTGAGTTTCATTTTTCTATTGGGTTGTACAATAAGTATATGTTGGAAAGAAATGATTTACAAGTGACAAACTATTTTCTTTGTGTGACAGGTAGATGGATATCCATTAGTGTTTTATGCAAATATCGTGTGTTGCAAATCAAGGTAATTTCAAAAGGTATATATTACTTTGTATTGGTTATTTGCAATCTTTTCAGAATTGTAATGATCTAATATTTCCCAGCACTACTAAAATACATGATATATTTTATTAAGAAAATTGATGTTATTTATTTTCATCTATCTTTAAAACTTCTATCACTTTACTTCACAACCTGAATAGGTCTTGAGCCCATTTAATTATCATCATGATTGATATCACACAAGACCAAATTACCATTATTGCTTACCTAGAATATAATACTAGCCACCAACATTCCTGTGTCAAACATTGTTCCCCATCTAATTCAACCTCCATACTGCAAAAGAATAATATCGCTGCCTGGAATGCTGTTCCTTCCCCTACATCCAGTTACTTTTTGGTCATACTTCCTATTAGAGCTGAAATATCACCTCCTCAAGGAAGCCCTCTTAATTCACCAGATCTATTCTCTGCTTTCATAGCATCCTGTACTTTTCTTTTTCATTTTGAGATAATTGTGTATCCATGTGAACTTGTAAGAAATAATACAAGGAGTACCTGTGTCTCTTTCAATCAATTTCTCCCAATCACACCATCTTGAAAAACCATAGTGCAAGAGTAAAGTCAGGATATTTACATTGACACAGCCAAGATATAGAATATTTCCATTACTATAAGGAATCTTCTTGTTACACTTTTATATCCACACGCAATTCCCTCCCATCCTCACTACCTCCCTAACCCCTAGCAATTGCTGATTAGTCTCAATAGCTATAGTTCTGTCATTTCATTTTTTCATAAATGAAATTATACAGTATGTAACATTCTGTTTTTTCTTGTTAAATTCAGTAGAATTCCCTGTAGATTCATTCAAGCTGTTGTGTATATTAATATTTTTTATTGCTGAGTAGTATTCTAACTTCATAGCATTTTACAATGTTTATAAATATTAATTTATGTGATTGCTTGATTAATAGACTAGACTGTATACTTCATTAAGGTAGATATCATATCTCTTAGATTCCCCTTGTAATTCCTATATCTAGTACACTGTAGTAATTTATTAAATATTTATTGAATAAATTACTTATTGAGATTCCTGGTAGGTACGCTAGAGTATGTCAAACCAGAATTAGTTGTCACTGCTATGTATTAAGGTTGATATAGTATTTCTTGCTTATTTTAAAATGATTTTATTCAATAATCTTTCATTGTTTGCTACCATCTGGTATTTTTCTTACTAAGAGGATACAGCAGCAATAAACAAACAAACAAACAAAAAGACCTCTATGGTCTAGAACTTACTTTCTAATCTATAGATCTAAAAAATCTGTAAAAAGTAATAGATGATAGGGGCACCTTGGGTGTCTCAGTCAGTTAAGCTTCTACCTTCAGCTCAGGTCATGATCTCAGGTTTCTGGGACCGAGCCCCATGTTGGGCTCCCAGCTCAGCAGGGAGTCTGCCTCTTCCTATCTCTCTGTCCCTTCCCACAGCTCATCCTCTCCTCTCTCTTTCTCACTCTCTCAAATTAAAAAAAAAAGTTTAAAAAAATAAAAAGTACATGATGTTAAATATCAAAGTATTGATAAGTTTCATGCAGATCAATAAATCTTGTAAGAGGTATAGACAATCCAGACAGCACAACATTATACATAATTAATCAGAGAAAGCCTCACTGAGAAAGTACCATTCGACCAAACACCTATAAGAAATGAGGGGGTAAATCAATTGGGTATCAAGCATAGGAACATTCTAAACTGAAGGAAGAGCAAGTGTAGAATCTTTCCAGACTGAGTAAGGGAGTACTGGAGCTGAGTGAGTGAAAGGGAAAGTATTAGGAGATGAGGTCAAAGGAGTAACAGAAGGGTCTGACTGTGTGATACAATTGTCACTGGCTGTTTGCGGTTATTGAGCCCTTGAAATATGAATAGTTCAAATCGAAAATGTGATGTCAGTATAAAAATACATGCCATATTTTGAAGATATAGTATGAAAAAGAGAATGTGAAATATTTCATTAATTATATTTTATATTGGTTACATGGTAAAGTGGTAATATTTCATATATATTGCATATAATTTATTAAAACTAATTTTCTGTTTATTTTTGATGTGGTTACTAGAAAATCTAAAATTTCATAAGTTGATTACATTATTTTTCTATTGTAAAGCACTGGAGTATACTCTACAGGTCCTAATATGCAGCTTGAAAGTTTTTGTCTTTTATTCTGAGATGGGTAATCATTGGAAAGTGTTTGTCAATGGATTAAATTACCTAATTTCCACTTAAAAGATTACCCGGTCTTCTCTGTTGAGAATAAATTGTAAGGTAATGGATATAAGCAGATAGATCAGATTTAAGGCTATCACACTAGTTCATATGAGAAATGATGTTGGTTTGCATCAATCTAGTAGTGGTGAATATGATGGGAAGTACTCAGACTATGAATTCATTTTGAAGATAGAAGGAATAGGATTTCATGACAGAATGGATGATGTGGAACATGAGAAAAAGTAAAAAAAAAAAAAATGACTCCAAAGTTCTTGGCCTGAGCAGCTAGAAGGATTGAGTTATTGTTAATGGACATCAGAAAAAGTGCAGGTGGAATAGATTTGAAGAAGGATATAGAGTTGGATTTGGGCATATTAAGTTTGAGATGCTTATTAGACATCAAAATATAGATATTGAGTAGGCAGCTGGATATAAAAGCCAAGCATTGAGGAAAAAGACCTAGGCTAGAGATAAAACTTGGGAGTCATCAGTATATAGGTAGTATTCAAGGCCTTTTGAAACTGGAGGTAATGGCCAAAAGAGCTAGTTTAAATAAAGGAAAGAGAGACCTATGAAATGAGCCTTGGAACACTCCAAATTTATGAAATTAAGGAGGAAAGAAAACATGCAAATAAACTGTTCCTTCTTCAAATGCATTTTACTGCTAAAAGATTGTTTTTGTTACTGAACTTCATTATGTGAAATCATTAGTCATTCCCTTTTCAGTTATTAAATCATGAATTCTGCTTTCCTTTAACCCCTCTTTCAAAGGTCCTTAGCCCTGGATCATATATTGTCATGTCCTGAAATGACTAGTCACTAATCTGAAAATCTGAGAACATAATATTAAGTGGATGATATTGATTTATTGGTTATCACATCCTGATAACATGTTGACCTTTTAAATGTATAGCTCAAATATTCTAATTCAAGAGTTTGGCTATGGAGGACTATGACAGGCTTAAGAACTAGATCATTTTGTGTACTGGGTCAACCATATAAAGTATGTGACCAATGACAGAATGATATAGTGAAAAAAGCACTGAACCAGGGAGTAGAGAACTCCAAGATCTAGTCCCAGCTCTACCATTCATCAGCTGTCTCACTGGATTCCCCAAAGCTGGCCTGAATAGAGTACCACTTTATGTTAAAACTTTTACCAGTTAAAGGTGAGGACAACTAGAGATATTTCCAAATAGCCTAATATATTCAATTTTACTAACTGTTCTTATTACTGAGAGTATTTCCTAATTTTAGCTTTAAAATTAGTGATAGTGGATGGCAATAGGTGTTGTAGGTATGATAGTAGATATAATTTTAAAGATTTTCAGTTGGCACATACATATACACCAGTTGGAAAGCTCTATAATTTTACTTATAAACCTATTTATTTATAAATGCTCCTACCCTATGAAGTCCAAAAGTCTGAGAACTAGTGATATTAGATATGTCACTTCTGCTCTTTGGGCTTTGTTTCTGTATACATAATTACATAGTAAGAGTATATACAAACCCAGGGAAATGAAACACACTGGCCTCAATACAAAGCAATCTTTAAGGTGAAGAAAGAGAGGAGAAATTGATGGGAATGGGCTTCAGCTATATCTATAGGATTTCAAAAGAAAAAGATATGAAGCAAGCATGGCAGTATGTAAATGTCTGTAAAAAATGGGTCATGAAAAAAAATGGGTCATGAGTACATGGATGTTATTGTCTCTTATATTTTGAGTAATTTCATAGTAAAAATGAAAATTAAAGCACTAAAAATAATTAAGATGATGAGAATATCTGTTTTGAAGCCAGAACAAGGTTCAAATCTTATCTCTGTCATTTACTAGCTATTTGACCTTAGGAAGTCAGTTAACCATTTTACCTACTCCTCGGTTACTTTCCAGTGATAGTAATATTTGTCTTGCAAAGTTGTTATAAATTAGACTCTTCAATTCAAGGAACAAAGATATCACTCACTTCAGTTGAACTAGTAAAGGTTTCATTATGTAGGATTACAGGACAGATGGTCAGGCCTCATCAGAATATCCATGCAGTTAAATGCCATTAGAACTTGAAAAGAGTTGAAGAATTAAAAGACTACCAACCAATTCTACTGACTAAATTATTTGGTTACTTTCTAAGCAAGAATCAATATTCTATCATAGTAGTTGCTTAGGTTTTCTTTGCCCTCACATTTATCATTACTACTATTATCCTGCCACTGTCCAGTCTCCAACCTCTCTTCACTCATAGCTTCTCAAACTTCATGCTATTTGCATAGTACCTTTACTATGGGGTCATTTTGTTTGACACCTATAACCACCCAATAAACTCTCTTTCTAAACCATAGTTAACTTGATTTCACTAATTTATATACTGTTTAGAGTTTCCTGAAAAGATACCATAGAGCCTTCTTGGCAGCTATAGATTTACTGTGCTTGATGAGGTGCCCTTTCCGTAAGCTGTAGTCAGATTGCCAGGTCATATGATACAGAACATGGCAATCTTATTGATGAAGAATAAAAGCCTGTACAAATTAAAAAGGAAGGTAATGAAGGCTACTTCAACAGCACCTGTATTTGTCCACCCAGGTTATGGATGTAAAAGGCCTAGCACAGTATCTGGTGTAAACACTCAGAAGGTTTTCCTTATGAAGAACTGGACGATTAGAAAGTCATCCAAGAGATGCTCGTGACTAAACTGAGCTCTAAAGGAGGAATGGGTATGATATAGGCAAAGATATAGAAGGATGATGTCAGTGAGCCCTCTTGCTCAATTATATAACTCAACAGTTAAAACCAGAAATAGACAAAACCATTTAACTCATGCTCTGAAACCCATTTTTCTTATTTCTTACCACATGATTTTTAGTATGCAAAATTCTTTTTTTAAGTTTTAATTTTAATCCCACTTAGTGAATATACAGTGCGATATTAATTTCAGGTGTACAATATACTAACTTAACATTTCTGTACATCAGCCTGGGCTCATTACATCAAGTGCACTCCTTAATCCCTTTCACCTGTTTACTCTCTTCCCTTTGTAACTATCAGTTCTCTATAGTTTAGAGTCTGTTTCTTGGTTTGCCTCTCTTTTTTTCTCCTTTGTTCACTTATTTTGTTTCTTAAATTCCACATATGAGTGAAATCATGGTATTTGTCTTTCTCTAACTTCTTTTGATTAGCGTAATATTCTCTAACTCCATCACCATGTCATTGCAAATGGAAGTATTTCATTAATTTTATGGATGACTAATATTCCATTGTATATATATACCACCTCTTTATCCAGTCATCAGTTGATGGACACATGGGCTGTTTCCATAATTTGGGTATTAAAAATAATGCTGTTATAAAGAGGAGGGTGCATGTATCCATTCAAATTAGTGTGTTTGTATTTGGATAAATACCCAGAAGAATGATTGCTAAATCATAAGATACTTCTATTTTTAACTTTTAGAGGAACCCCATACTGTTTTTCAAGTGGGTCACACCAGTTTGCATTCCCACCAACAGTGAAAGAGGGTTCCACTTTCTCCACATGTTTGTCAACATCTGTTATTTCTTGTGTTCTTGATTTTAGCCATTCTGATGGGAGTGAGGTGATATCTCATTATAGTTTTTATTTGTACTTCCCTGACGATGAGTAATGATGAGTATCTTTTCATGTCTGTTGGCCATCTTTATGTATTCTTTGGAAAAATGTCTATTCATGTCTTCTGCCATTTTTAACTGAATTATCTGTTTTCTCAGAGTGGAGTTTGATAAGTTCTTTATAGATTTTGAATACTAACCCTTTACCAGATACATCATTTGTAAGTATCTTCTCCCATTCAGTAGCTTGCTTTTTAGTTTACTTGCTTCTTTCCTTTATTATGCAGAAGTTTTTATTTTTATAAAGTCATAATAGTTTATTTTTGCTTTGGTTTCACTTACCTCAGGAGACACATCAGGAATAACAACAAACACCACAGCAATACAAACAATTATATGATAATATTATGAAAAACTATATGCCAATAAGGTGGACAACCAGCAAGAAATGGATAAGCCCTAGAAACATACAAACTACCAAAACTGAAACAGGAAGAAATAGAAAGGTTGGAGGGGCAAGATGGCAGAAGAGTAGGGTCCCCAAGTCACCTGTCCCCACCAAATTACCTAGATAACCTACAAATCATCATGAAAATCTACGAATTCGGCCTGAGATTTAAAGAGAGAACAGCTGGAATGCTACAGTGAGAAGAAGTCGCACTTCTATCAAGGTAAGAAGATGGGGAAAAAAGAATTAAAGAAACAAAAGGCATCCAAGGGGAAGGGGCCCCGCGAGGAGCCGGTCTAAGGCTAGGGCAGGTGCCCCCAGGACAGGAGAGCCCCGTCCCGGAGAAGCAGGAGCTGCACCAACCTTCCCGGGCGGAAAGGGGCTCGCAGGGAGTTAGAGCAGGACCCAGGAGGGCGGGGATGCCCACAGGCTCCCTGGGACACTAACAGAGGAATTGCGCCCCGGGGAGAGCACGCCAAGCTCCCAGAAGGGCTGCAGCGCGCACAGCTGGACCCGGGAGCAGCTCGGAGGGGCTCGGGCGGCGGCTCCACGGAGGGGGCTGCGCGGCCTGGAGCTCGAATCCAACAGCGCAGGCCCCGGAGCACAGGGCGACGGGACACAGCCCAGGATCCGGAGCTGAGCAGATCAGCGGCCCCGCCCCGGAGCCTCCAGGCCCCTGCAGGCTGAGAGCTCCGGAGGTACCGCGGGAGCTGAAACCAGGGCTCCAGAGCGGGCCACCACCACTGACGTTGTTCCTCCTGGGGCCTCACGGAGTAAACAACCCCCACGGAGCCCTGCACCAGGCAGGGGGCAGAGCAGCTCCCCCAAGTACTAACACCTGAAAATCAGCACAACAGGCCCCTACCCCAGAAGACCAGCGAGACGGACCAGTTCCAGGGGAAGTCAAGGGACTTAAAGTATACAGAAGCAGAAGATACTCCCACGTAGTTTTTGTATGTTTGTTTGTTTTGCTTTTTGATTTCTGATTGCTTCCCCCACCCCCTTTTTTCCTCTTTCTTTCTCTTTCTCTTTTTCTTCTCTTTTTCTTCTCTTTTATCTCTTCTTTTCTTCCTTTTTTCTTTCTCTCTTTTCTTTCCTTCTTTCTCTCATCTCTTTTTCTCCTTTTCCCAATACAACTTATTTTTGGCCACTCTACAATGAGCAAAATGACTAGAAGGAAAACCTCACCTCAAAAGAAAGAATCAGAAACAGTTTTCTCTCCCACAGAGATACAAAATTTGGATTAAAATTCAATTTCAGAAAGCCAATTGAGAAGCACTATTGTACAGATACTGGTGGCTCTAGAAAAAAAGCATAAAGGACTCAAGAGACTTCATGACTGCAGAATTTAGATCCAATCAGGCAGAAATTAAAAATCAATTAAATGAGATGCAATCCAAACTAGAAGTACTAACGACCAGGGTTAACGAGGTGGAAGAACGAGTGAGTGACATAGAAGACAAGTTGATGGCAAAGAGGGAAACTGAGGAAAAAAGAGACAGACAATTAAGAGAGCATGAGGATAGATTAAGGGAAATAAACGACAGCCTGAGGAAGAAAAACCTACATTTAATTGGGGTTCCTGAGGGCGCCGAACGGGCCAGAGTGCCAGAATATGTATTTAAACAAATCCTAGCTGAAAACTTTCCTAATCTGGGAAGGGAAACAGGCATTCAGATCCAGGAAATAGAGAGATCCCCCCCTTAAAATCAATAAAAAGCGTTCAACACCTCGACATTTAATAGTGAAGTTTGCAAATTCCAAAGATAAAGAGAAGATCCTTAAAGTAGCAAGAGACAAGAAATCCCTGACTTTCATGCGGAAGGTATTAGGCTAACAGCAGACCTCTCCACAGAGACCTGGCAGGCCAGAAAGTGATGGCAGGATATATTCAGGGTCCTAAATGAGAAGAACATGCAACCAAGAATACTTGATCCAGCAAGGCTCTCATTCAGAATGGAAGGAGAGATAACGGAGCTTCCAAGACAGGCAGGAACTGAAAGAATATGTGACCTCCAAACCAGCTCTGCAAGAAATTTTAAGGGGGACTCTTAAAATTCCCCTTTAAGAAGAAGTTCATTGGAACAATCCACAAAAACAAGGACTGAATAGACATGATGACACTAAACTCATATCTGTCAATAGTAACTCTGAACGTGAACGGGCTTAATGACCCCATCAAAAGGCGCAGGGTTTCATACTGGATAAAAAAGCAGGACCCATCTATTTGCTGTCTACAAGAGACTCATTTTAGACAGAAGGACACCTACAACCTCAAAATAAAAGGTTGGAGAACCTTTTACCATTCAAATGGTCCTCAAAAGAAAGCAGGGGTAGCCATCCTCATATCAGATAAATTAAAATTTACCCCAAAGACTATAGTGAGAGATGAAGAGGGACACTATCTAATACTCAAAGGATCTATCCAACAAGAGGACTTAACAATCCTCAATATATATGCCGCGAATGTGGGAGCTGCCAAATATTTAAACCAATTAATAACCAAACTGAAGAAATACTTAGATAATAATACACTTATACTTGGTGACTTCAATCTAGCTCTTTCTACCCTGGATAGATCTTCTAAGCACAACATCTCCAAAGAAACGAGAGCTTTAAATGATACACTGGACCAGATGGATTTCACAGATTTCTACAGAACTTTACATCCAAACTCAACTGAATACACATTCTTCTCAAGTGCACATGGAACTTTCTCCAGAATAGACCACATACTGGGTCACAAATCGGGTCTGAACCGATACCAAAAGATCGGGATAGTCCCCTGTATATTGTCCGACCATAATGCCTTGAAATTAGAACTTAATCACAACAAGAAGTTTGGAAGGACCACAAACAGGTGGAGGCTAAGCACCATCCTGCTAAAAGATGAAAAGGTCAACCAGGAAATTAAGGAAGAATTAAAAAGATTCATGGAAACTAATGAGAATGAAGATACAACCGTTCAACATCTTTGGGATGCAGCAAAAGAAGTCCTAAGGGGGAAATACATCGCAATACAAGCATCCATTCAAAAACTGGAAAGAACTCAAATACAAAAGCTCACCTTACACATAAAGGAACTAGATAAAAAGCAGCAAATGGACCCCAACCCCAGCAGAAGAAGAGAGTTAATAAAATTCGAGCAGAACTAAATGAAATCGAGACCAAAACAACTGTGGAACAGATCAACAGAACCAGGAGTTGGTTCTTTGAAAGAATTAATAAGATAGATAAACCATTAGCCAACCTTATTAAAAAGAAGAGAGAGAAGACTCAAATTAATAAAATCATGAATGAGAAAGGAGAGATCACTACCAACACCAAGGAAATACAAACGATTTTAAAAACATATTATGAACAGCTGTACGCCAATAAATTAGGCAATCTAGAAGAAATGGACGCATTCCTGGAAAGCCACAAACCACCAAAACTGGAGCAGGAAGAAATAGAAAACCTGAACAGGCCAATAACCAGGGAGGAAATTGAAGCAGTCATCAAAAACCTCCCAAGACACAAGAGTCCAGGGCCAGATGGCTTCCCAGGGGAATTCTATCAAACGTTTAAAGAAGAAATCATACCTATTCTACTAAAGCTATTTGGAAAGATAGAAAGAGATGGAGTATTTCCAAATTCGTTCTATGAGGCCAGCCTCACCTTAATTCCGAAACCAGACAAAGACCCCACCAAAAAGGAGAAATACAGACCAATATCCCTGATGAACATGGATGCAAAAATTTTCAACAAGATACTAGCCAAAAGGATCCAACAACACATTAAGAAAATTATTCACCATGACCAAGTAGGATTTATCCCCGGGACACAAGGGTGGTTCAATACTCGTAAAACAATCAAAGTGATTCATCATTTCAGCCAGAGAAAAACCAAGAACCATATGATCCTTGGTTAGATGCAGAGAAAGCATTTGACAAAATACAGCATCCATTCCTGATAAATACACTTCAGAGTGTTGGGACAGAGGGAACTTTCCTCAAATCTTAAAAGCCATCTCCGAAAAGCCCACAGCAAATATCATTCTCAATGGGGAAGCACTGGTATCCTTTCCCCTAAGATCAGGAACAAGACAGGGATGTCCACTCTCACCACTGCTATTCAACATAGTACTGGAAGTCCTCGCCTCAGCAATCAGACAACAAAAAGACATTAAAGGCATTCAAATTGGCAAAGAAGAAGTCAAACTCACCCTCTTTGCCAATGACATGATACTCTACATAGAAAACCCAAAAGCCTCCACCCCAAGATTGCTAGAACTCATACAGCAATTTAGTAGTGTAGCAGGATACAAAATCAATGCCCAGAAGTCAGTGGCATTTCTATACACTAACAATGAGACTGAAAAAAGAGAAATTAAGGAGTTAATCCCATTTACAATTGCACCCAAAAGCATAAGATACCTAGGAATAAACCTAACCAAAGAGGTAAAAGATCTATACCCTAAAAACTATAGAATACTTCTGAAAGAAATTGAGGAAGACACAAAGAGATGGAAAAATATTCCATGCTCATGGATTGGAAGAATTAATATTGTAAAAATGTCAATGTTACCCAGGGCAATTTACACGTTTAATGCAATCCCTCTCAAAATACCATGGACTTTCTTCAGAGAGTTAGAACAAATTATTTTAAGATTTGTGTGGAATCAGAAAAGACCCAGAATAGCCAGGGGAATTTTAAAAAAGAAAACCATAGCTGGGGGCATCACAATGCCAGATTTCAGGTTGTACTACAAAGCTGTGGTCATCAAGACAGTGTGGTACTGGTACAAAAACAGACACATAGGTCAATGGAACACAATAGAGAATCCAGAAGTGGACCCTGAAATGTGTGGTCAACTAATATTCGATAAGGAGGAAAGACTATCCATTGGAAGAAAGACAGTCTCTTCAATAAATGGTGCTGGGAAAATTGGACATCCACATGCAAAAGAATGAAACTGGACCACTCTCTTCACCATACACAAAGATAAACTCAAAATGGATGAAAGGTCTAAATGTGAGACAAGATTCCATCAAAATACTTGAGGATAACACAGGCAACACCCTTTTTGAACTTGGCCACAGTAACTTCTTGCAAGATACATCCACGAAGGCAAAAGAAACAAAAGCAAAAATGAACTATTGGGACTTCATCAAGATAAGAAGCTTTTGCACAGCAAAGGATGCAGTCAACAAAACTAAAAGACAACCTACAGAATGGGAGAATATATTTGCAAATGACCTATCAGATAAAGGGCTAGTTTCCAAGATCTATAAAGAACTTATTAAACTCAACACCAAAGAAACAAACAATCCAATCATGAAATGGGCAAAAGACATGAAGAGAAATCTCACAGAGGAAGACATGGACATGGCCAACATGTACATGAGAAAATGCTCTGCATCCCTTGCCATCAGGGAAATACAAATCAAAACCACAATGAGATACCCCCTCACACCAGTGAGAATGGGGAAAATTAACAAGGCAGGAAACAACAAATGTTGGAGAGGATGTGGAGAAAGGGGAACCCTCCTGCACTGTTGGTGGGAATGTGAACTGGTGCAGCCACTCTGGAAAACTGTGTGGAGGTTCCTCAAAGAGTTAAAAATAGACCTGCCCTACGACCCAGCAATTGCACTATTGGGGATTTACCACAAAGATTCAGATGCAATGAAACGCCGAGACACCTGCACCCCGATGTTTCTAGCAGCAATGTCCACAGTAGCCAAACTGTGGGAGGAGCCTCGGTGTCCATCGAAAGATGAATGGATAAAGAAGATGTGGTTTATGTATACAATGGAATATTACTTAGCCATTAGAAACGACAAATACCCACCATTTGCTTCAACGTGGATGGAACTGGAGGTTATTATGCTGAGTGAAGTAAGTCAATCGGAGAAGGAAAAATAGTGTATGTTCTAATTCATTTGGGGAATATAAATAATAGTCAAAGGGAATATAAAGGAAGGGAAAAGAAATGTGTGGGAAATATCAGGGAGACAGAACATAAAGACTCCTAACTCTGGGAAACGAACTGGGGGTGGTGGAAGGGGAGGAGGGCGGGGGGTAGGGGGAGTGGGTGATGGGCACTGAGGCGGACATTTGACGGGATGAGCACTGGGTGTTTTTCTGTATATTGGTAAATTGAACACCAATAAAAATTAATTTATAAAAAAAATAAAAAATAACCCCCCCAAAAAAATAAAAATTAAAAAATAAAAACATATTATGAGCAGGTATACGCCAATAAATTAGGCAATCTAGAAGAAATGGATGCATTTCTGGAAAGCCACACACTACCAAACTGGAACAGGAAGAAATAGAAAACCTGAATAGGCCGATAACCAGGGAGGAAATTAAAGCAGTCATCAAAATCCTCCCAAGACACAAGAGTCCAGGGCTAGATGGCATCCCAGGGGAATTCTATCAAACGTTTAAAGAAGAAACCATACCTTTTCTACTAAAGCTGTTTGGAAAGATAGAAAGAGATGGAGTACTTCCAAATTCGTTCTGAGGCCAGCATCACCTTAATTCCAAAAGCAGACAAAGGCCCCACCAAAAGGAGAATTACAGACCAATATCCCCGATGAACATGGATGCAAAAATTCTCAACAAGATACTAGCCAAGAGGATCCAACAGCAAATTTAGAAAATTATTCACCATACCAAGTAGGATTTATCCCCGGGACACAAGGCTGGTTGTACACTCATAAAACAATCAATGTGATTCATCATTTCAGCAAGAGAAAAACCAAGAACCATATGATCCTCTCATTAGATGCAGAGAAAGCATTTGACAAAATACAGCATTCATCTCTGATCAAAACTCTTCAGAGCGTAGGGATAGAGGGAACATTCCTCAACATCTTAAAAGCCATCTACGAAAAGCCCCCAGCAAATATCATCCCCAATGGGGAAACACTGGGAGCCTTTCCCCTAAGATCAGGAACAAGACAGGGATGTCCACTCTCACCACTGCTATTCAACATAGTACTGGAAGTCCTCACCTCAGCAATCAGACAACAAAAAGACATTAAAGGCACTCAAATTGGCAAAGAAGTCAACCTCTCCCTCATTGCTGATGACATGATACTGTACATAGAAAACCCAAAAACCTCCACCCCAAGATTGCTAGAACTCATACAGCAATTTTGCAGTGTGGCAGGATACAAAATCAATGCCCAGAAGTCAGTGGCATTTCTATGCACTAACAATGAGACTGAAGAAAGAGAAATTAAGGAGTCAATCCCATTTACAATTGCACCCAAAAGCATAAGATACCTAGGAATAAACCTAACCAAAGAGATAAAGGATCCATACCCTAAAAACTATAGAACATTCTGAAAGAAATTGAGGAAGACACAAAGAGATGGAAGAATATTCCATGCTCATGGATTGGCAGAATTAATATTGGGAAAATGTCAATGTTACCCAGGGCAATTTACACCTTTAATGCAATCCCTATCAGAATACCATGGACTTTCTTCAGAGAGTTAGAACAAATTGTTTTAAGATTTGTGTGGAATCAGAAAAGACCCCGAATAGCCAGGGGAATTTTTAAAAATAAAACCATAGCTGGGGGCATCACAATGCTAGATTTCAGGTTGTACTACAAAGCTGTGGTCATTAAGACAGTGTGGTACTGGCACAAAAGCAGAAACATAAATCAATGGAACAGAATACAGAACCCAGAAGTGGACCCTGATCTTTATGGTCAACTAATATTCAATAAAGGAGGAAAGACTATTCCCTGGAAGAAAGACAGTCTCTTCAATAAATGGTGCTGGGAAAATTGGACATCCTCATGCAGAAGAATGAAACTAGACCACTCTCTTGCACCATACACAAAGATGAACTCAAAATGGATGAAAGGTCTAAATGTGAGACAAGATTCCATCAAAATCCTAGAGGAGAACACAGGCAACACCCTTTTTGAACTTGGCCATAATAACTTCTTGCAAGATACATCCACGAAGGCAAAAGAAACAAAAGCAAAAATGAACTATTGCGACTTCATCAAGATAAGAAGCTTTTGCACAGCAAAGGATACAGTCAACAAAACTAACTAAAAGATAACCTACAGAATGGGAGAAGATATTTGCAAATGACCTATCAGATAAAGGGCTAGTTTCCAAGATCTATGAAGAACTTATTAAACTCAACACCCAAGAAACAAACAATCCAATCATGAAATGGGCAAAAGACATGAACAGAAATCTCACAGAGGAAGACATAGACATGGCCAACATGCACATGAGAAAATGCTCTGCATCCCTTGCCATCAGGGAAATACAAATCAAAATCACAATGAGATACCACCTCACACCAGTGAGAATGGGGAAAACTAACAAGGCAGGTAACCACACATGTTGGATAGGATGTAGAGAAAAGGGAACCCTCTTACGCCGTTGGTGGGAATGTGAATTGGTGCAGCCACTCTGGAAAACTGTGTGGAGGTTCCTCATGGAGTTAAAAATAGATCTGCCCTAAGACCCATCAATTGCCCTGTTGGGGATTTACCCCCAAAGATACAGATGCATGAAACGCTGGGACACCTGCATCCCGATGTTTCTAGCAGCAATGTCCACAATCGCCTAACTGTGGGAGGAGCCTCGGTGTCCATCGAAAGATGAATGGATAAAAAGATGTGGTTTATGTATACAATGGAATATTACTCAGCCATTAGAAATGACAAATACCAACCATTTGCTTCAACGTGCATGAAACTGGCGGGTATTATGCTGAGTGAAATATGTCAATTGGAGAAGGACAAACATTATATGTTCTCATTCATTTGGGGAATATAAATAATAGTGAAATGGAATATATGGGAAGGGAGAAGAGATGTGTGGGAAATGTCAGAAAGGGAGACAGAACATAAAGACTTGTAACTCTGGGAAACGAACTGGGGGTGGTGGAAGGGAAGGAGGGCGGGGGGTGGGGGTGAGTGGGTGACAGGCAATGAGAGGAGCACTTGACGGGATGAGCACTGGGTGTTATTCTGTATGTTGGCAAATTGAACACCAATAAAAAATAAATTTATTATAAAAAAAGGAAGAAATAGAAAAAATTGAACAGACCAATAACCAGGAATGAAATTGAATTATTAATCAAACAACTCCCAACAAACAAAAGTTCAGGACCAGATGGCTTCACAGGTGATTTCTATCAAACATGTAGGGAAGTGTTATTATCTATTTTTCTCAATCTGTTCCATAAAAATAGAAGAGGAAGGAAAACTTCCAAACACATTTATGAGGCTAATATTACCCTGATGCCAAAACATAATGCTCCAGTAAAAAAAGATAACTACAGGACAATATCCCTGATAAAAATGGCTGCAAAAACTCTCAAAAAATACTTGCAAACCAAATCCAATAATACACTGAAATGATCATTCACCATGATCAAGTGAGATTTATTCCTGGTATGCAAGGGTGGTTCAATATTCTCAAATCAATCAACATGATGCATTACGTCAATAAAAGAAAGGATAAGAACCATATCATCATTTCAATACATGCAGATAAACCATTCGAGAAAGTACAACATCCATTCATTAAAAAAACCCTCAAGAAAGTAAGTTTAGAGGGAACATACCTGAACATAATAAAGGCCATATATGAAAAAGAAAATAAAAACATACCTTACACCATCTTTGATGGGGAAATACTGAGAGCTTTTCCTCTATGATCAGGAACAAAACAAGAATGTTCATTTTCACCACTGTTATTTAACATAATACTGGCAGTCCTAATGGCAGCAATCAGACAACAAAAAGAAATTTTAAAAGCATCCAAATAGGCAAAAAAAAAAAGAAGTAAAAATTTCACTATTTGCAGGTGACATGATACTCTATGTAGAAAACCCAAAAGACTCCACCAAAAAGTATAACTGATACATGCATTCAGTAATGTTGTAGGATCCAAAAATCAACATACAGGTATCTGTTGTACGTCTATATACCAATAATGAAGCAGTAGAAAGAGAAATTAAGGAATCTATCCCATTTAAAATTGCACCCAAAACAATAATATACCCAGCAATAAACCTAAACAAAGGGGTAAAGGATTTGTACTCTGTAAACTATAGAACACTTATGAAAGAAATTGAAGAGGACACAAAGAAATGGAAAAATGCTCCATGCTCATGCATTGAAAGAACAAACATTATTAAAACGTCATACTATGCAAAGCAATCTACACATTTAATGAAATCCCTATCAAAATATCCCCAGTATTTTTCACAGAGCTAGAAAACACAATCCTAAAATTTGTATGGAACCACCAAAGACCCCAAATATCCAAAGCAATCCTGAAAAAGAAAACCAAAGCTGGAGGCATCATGATTCTGGACTTCAAGCTATATTACAATGCTGTAGTGATCAAGACAGTATTATATTGGCACAAAAACAGACATATAGATCAATGGAACAGAATAGAAAACTATATGATCAACTCATCTTCGACAAAGCAGGAAAGAATATCCAACAGAAAAAGTCTATTCAGCAATGGTGTAAGGAAAACTGGAGAGCAACATGTGGAAGAAAGAAAGTGGACCACTTTCCTACATCATACAAAAAATAAATTCCAAATGGATGAAAAAACTAAATCTGAGACAAGAAACCATCAAAATCCTAGAGAAGAACACAGGCAGTAACCTCCTTGATATCAGCCTTAGCAACTACTTATCACAGTTCCTTGCAGTTTGGACAAAGATGTTTTGCAATGACCACAACATTCCAACCACCAGGCCAGAAAAGCCCTGCTATGAACTGAATAACATAGACCACATCCAACACATCCCCTCGCCCACCCATGATCGCAAGCTGTCTGCCTGCTCTCTTGCAAGTACCCTCCTGAACCTCTCTCTCTAAAACTCTAGGTATCCTAACTCTGGGAAATGAACAAGGGGTAGTGGAAGGGGAGGTGGGCGGGGGGTTGGGGTGACTGGGTGATGGGCACCAAGAGGAGCACTTGGCAGGATGAGCACTGGGTGTTATGCTATATGTTGGCAAATTGAACACCAATAAAATAATTAAAATATAAAATAAAATAATAAAATAAAATAAAATAAAATAAAATAAAATAAAAAATAAAATAAAATAATAAAATAAAATAAAATAAAATAAAATAAAATAAAATATAAAATAAAATAAAATAAAATAAAACTCTAGGTATCCTGCCAGCAGAAGTTAGTTGTTAAGGTTTGAACCCATCACCTCCCCATTTCTGGCACCTAAAATAAGTTTCTCCCTGTCTTTTCCCAAACCCTTATCTTTTGAGTTATTGACTTTTCTTGAAATGAGTTTATCTGAGTTTATTTGGCAACAGTGCTGGCAAACTCAGCCAGGAGGCATGCTTTTGATTTGTTCAGCCCCCTGGGGAATCTGACTGGTCTGAAACAGTTGGCCACAGCAGTCCACCAGGGCTTACCTATTCATTTGCTGAGTTAGCAGCTGTGATTGGTGGTTAACAATAACACTTGGAATTTATTGAAAACGAAAAGCGTAGTCTACAAAATGTGAAAAATTCCAAGGTAATGAACTTAATTTTTAAATATGATCACTTTCATATACAGTGAAAGGGATCTTTTTTGTCTTTTGTCTTTAGCTGGAGATGGTATTTAAGATGTTGGTTTCAGCCATTTTGAGGAGTTATTAAGTTTTCTTGGGTATTTCCCACATACACAGGAGATATACATTTTATTAAACTTTATCTTTTCATTACAAGAGTGTATCAGTAAAGAGGCCTGTTCCTCCTTCACAACAGTAAATCTTTGTTCTTTTGTAGCATTTGGGAGAAAGACCCATCTGAATCACTGAAATTATGAATTATGAAATATTAAAAGAGGAATAGTTTTCAAACTTTCAAGGTTATAAGACTTTCCTATATGCTATTAGTAGGCAAATATGAAAAATGCTTTCACATAATGTTATTATTTAATTGTTCTTTCTCTACTATAAATTAGGTAATATAATATGTATCTCTGTTTTTTTTCCTATAAATTCTTAAAGTCTCAGGGAGGCTAATAATTTCTTAGAGATTTCAAACCCAAATCATGGAAGAACTGATTCTGGAGTCATTTGTTTCACACCAAATTCCTTGTAAAAGCTGTTTCTGAGAATAATATGCTAGTTTTTGCTTAACAGTAGAGCATTTGGAGTAAGTTAATTTGCTTGTTTGTTTGCTGTAATGAGCATGAATAAACTACATACTGCTTTGCTGATTGTGCATGGCACAACTACTACTCATATACACTATGATGTAGTGTCTTTTCTGTCCAGAGTTGTACAGCAAAGGCACAAATCAATCAGCATTCTTTTTTTTTTAATCAGCATTCTTATAATCAATAGTTCACATATTCAAGGCAACTAAAATCATACCAGAGCTAAAAGTTAATTTAGAGACTATCTCATCCAATGACTTCACTTTACATATGAAGAAACCAGCCCACAAATTTTAGTTCATAATTATGAGATAAGAAACGAGACTTTCTGACTCCCAATGCATTACTCTTTACACAATACTCAAATTTTAGGCACAATTTTTGATGATAGAGAAAACTAATGTATCAAGAAATTAAATATTTAACCTAGTGACCTATGTATTAGTCAAATGGTTAATATAGTATGGTAATATAGTATAGTAATATAATAATATTGATGTTATTACTGCTATTTAGATTAATAGTTCTGAGACTTTAGCATATGTCAGAATCATCTTGAGGACTTCTTTAAAAACAAGTGACTGGATTTTACTCCTAGTGTTCCTGACTCAGCAGATCTGGAGTAGGACCTGAATATTTTTACCAACAGCAAATGATGCTGGATCAGGAACTATGCTTTGAAAACTATTGGTTTAGATAAAAGGTTTTCAAGCCAACTTTTCTGCTTAAAACAATGTGACCTATGATACATTAATCTTTGAGCCTTAATTTTGAGCTGTAATTAATATGTACCTTATGTACATTTAGTACAATATGAAGCAATATATGTAAATAACTATATACCTAGTGTCTAAGGCACTAGATACATGGCTGCCATCATTGTTTTTTAATCATCACATTGATTTTCTAAGCATTCAGATTCACCAGGCACAGATAACTAACAATCAACGATAGTCTACTACAGCACCTTTGGGACCCTAATAACAGGAAAGAATGATTTTTTTTTGCACTCAAATACTTGTTATTTTGTGCCACTGAAAACACTTAAACAGTTTCCTAGATAAAAGAAAAACTTTGGCCACCTCTTTTGTCCCCATTGAGCATAATCAACTATAAATTTGTTTGGTAGAACTCCTCTTTATCTTCAGAAGGTATCTTGTTTGAACTGTCATCAATTTGAGTTATGGGGTCTGCATTAATGAGATTTAACTGTGTGTAATATTTTTAAGTGTGGATGTCTTTGTTTAGGAAATAGAGCTTTTATGGAGGTCAAAAACCCTTATTGATTATTTGACAAAAATTTCTTCAAATGCAAATGATTCCTATCTGGAGGTAAATAATCTCCAAGACATTTGAGCAACACATAAAAAGAAAGCCAATTCGTTTAAACTCTAAATGTCAGTTGGATGGTAAAAAAAATTCTGTTGAATGTATTCAAAGAGAGAATTATTTTCCTGGGCTCTCCATGCTACTGTGCCACTCTATATTCTGGGGCTTGCCTCTTGGCAGATTGTTTCATTATCTGGCAGTATCATTAATCTTTTTTATTAGCACCTTAAAAATAAACAAACAATGATTTTGTTATGTTTGACACAAGTAGTGCATTTTAATTTTGTAGGCTTGTATTATTGACTTGAAAAAAACCTACAACAATTCAGATTGAAATACCACACTCAATTCTTAACAGTATGAAAACACTATTTGATGTGTAGAAATATAATGGCATCTGTTATGCATATTAAATGAAGGAAGCTATTTTTGTATCATCCACATGAAGCCTTGGATTAACTAGGAAAGTTAGTATTAATTACCACAGAAAACTTAAAACTTGTCATTCAATTTTGTACTCTCCATGTAATTGAATCAACACCTCATGAAATATACCAAAATCACTTGAAGACCACAAAAATAATGCATATGAATCAGGTAAATGACAAGCAAATTTCCAAATCAGTAAATAAAAATAAAAATAATTTGCTGCCATCACGTTTTCTTCCAGGTTCTTTTAAGCCTATGTACATCAGGCATGCGTAAAATTCATTAATTACAACAAAAAATTAATTACAAAAAAAGGATAACTAAATATCAAAAAGGATAATAAAATATCAAAAACTAACATTAGTTAGACAGTAGTATTTGCTTTTATTTAAGATACTCATATCTTTCATTCTATAGATTTATCTGTTAGATTTGTTTACTGTGATGCAAGTTTTCCTAAATCTGTGCACAAATAAGAATCTTCTCAGTGACTTTTTTTAAATGAGTGATTTCTAAGGTTATATCCTAAGTCTATTAAATCTCAGACTTGAAGGCTGAGTCCCAAGAACCCATATATTTTTTTTCTTTCTCCACTAGTGATTCTATTGCAATTAACAGCTCACCAAGCATTTGAAAAACATTGTTATAATGTACATTTCATGAGTATTGCCAAATGGCAATACAGAAACAATTTAGTAGTGTGTTTGATGTCCTCTGTTCAAGGGAAGACAATCCATGGATTGGGGGAGTATAGTGCCTCACAAGCAGTGGAACAGTCTTCCAAAGGATTTTGGGCCAGAACAAGTTTTATAGAATGTTGGAAGTGGCAATGCAAAAATAGGACCTGAGCCAAGTTGTGGTGCTGCAGTAAAGGCACCTTACCGGCAACATGTCCCATCTACCCATGAAACTCCTGCACAAGAAGATAGAGAAACAGAATTTCAAGTTGCACCAGCAAAACTTAAAACTCCAGAGGGCCTCAGATGAGAGCTTATCAGAAACACAAACTGGAGATGTGTCTGAAGAAACAGTGGGAGGTGGGAAGGCTAAAAAATCTCTAAAATAGTCTGTGAACATGGGCTCATCAGAACCCCAGAATGGAGAGGTAACTAAAGAAACAGTTAAAACTATACAAGTTTAAAAAAAAAAAAAAGGAAGAAAGAAATCTACCATAATAATCAATGGAGAAGCAGCAACACAGCTTCCCAATTCAGAATCGAAAAAAAAAAAAAAAAAAGAAGAAGAAGAAGAAGAAGAAGAAGAAGAAGAAGAAGAAGAAGAAGAAGAAGAAGAAGAAAAAGAGAAAAATGGTGGATGACACTGGGCCTGATACCAAAAAATTGAAAACTGAAGACAAAGGGGACTCTGAAGAAGGGGCCCAGGCTCCTGAAGAGACAGAAAACAGTGCGGAGAAGCCAGATGATGAGGAAGAGGACAGTGAAGTGCCCAGCCTATCCC
The DNA here is from genome assembly GCF_048418805.1 of Vulpes vulpes. Taxonomy (NCBI): domain Eukaryota; kingdom Metazoa; phylum Chordata; class Mammalia; order Carnivora; family Canidae; genus Vulpes; species Vulpes vulpes. The sequence continues at coordinate 94,948,881 of NC_132796.1, read as the reverse complement.
TGGGACTGACAGGAGCTTTTGAGGATACTTCATTTGCTTCTCTTTCTAATCTTGTCAATGAGAACACTCTGAAGGCAATAAAAGAAATGGGTTTTACAAACATGACCGAAATTCAGCATAGAAGTATCAGACCACTGTTGGAAGGCAGGTATCTCCTAATGGCTGCAAAAACAGGCAGTGGCAAAACGCTGGCATTTCTCATCCCTGCAGTCCAACTCATTGTTTTGGTGTTCTTAAAGAGCTAATGATGCACCATGTTCGCACAAACAGGTTAATAATGGATGGCAGCAACAGATCCGTTGAAGCACAGAAACTTGGTAATGGGATCAACATCATTGTGACCACCCCAGGCCATCTCCTGGAACACATGCAAGAATACCCTACGGTTTATGTATAAAAATCTACAGTGTGTGGTTATCAATGAGGCTGATCATGTCTTGGATGTTGGGTATGAAGATAAATTAAAATAAATTATTAAACTTCTGCTGGCACACAGGCAAACCATGCTCTTTTCTGCCACACAAACTCGAAAAGTTGAGACTTGGCAAGGATTTCTTTGAAAAAGGAACCATTGTATGTTGGTATTGATGACGATAAAGCTAATGCAACAGTGGATGGTCTTGAACAGGGATGTGTTGTTTGTCCCTCAGAAAAGAGGTTCCTCCTGCTCTTTACATCCTTAAGAAGAACCAGAAGAAGAAACTGATGGTCTTTTTTTCATCCTGTAAGTCCGTGAAATACTACTATGAGTTGCTGAACTACATTGATTTGCCTATCTTGGCCATTCATGGAAGGCAGAAGCAGAATAAGCGTACAACCACATTCTTCCAGTTCTGCAATGCTGATTGGGGGATATTGTTGTGTACAGACATGATAGCTAGAGGGCTGGATATTCCTGAAGTCGATTGGATTGTTCAGTATGACGCTCCAGATGATCCCAAGGAATATATTCATCATGTGGGAACAGCCAGAGGCCTAAATAGAAGAGGTCACGCCTTGCTCATCTTGCCCTGAAGAGTTGGGTTTCCTTTGTTACTTGAAGCAATCCAAGGTTCCATTAAGTGAATTTGAGTTTTCCTGGTCCAAGATTTCTGACATTCAGTCTCAGCTTGAAAAATTGATTGAAAAGAACTACTTCCTTCATAAGTCAGCCCAGGAGGCATGTAAGTCATACATTTGAGCATATGATTCCCATTCTCTGAAACAGATCTTCAATGTCAATAACTTAAATTTGCCTCAAGTTGTTCTGTTGTTTGGTTTCAAAGTGCCTCCTTTTGTTGATCTAAACATAAACAGCAATGATGGCAAGCTTAAAAAGAGAGGAAGTGGCGGTGGTTTTGGATACCGGAAAGCCAAGAAAGTTGAGAAGTCCAAAATCTTCAAACACATTAGCAGGAAGTCTTCTGACAGCAGACAGTTCTCCCACTAAAGATACACTTTCCTTGCATCTTGAATGGTTTTGTCCCGAAATGGATTTTTTTTTCCTTTTTCTAACAAAGGGATTGCTATGGCTTCGGGATTGGAACTGTTGGAACAGCAATATTAATTGATGTTGCAAGCACTGGACATGGATATTTCCAGGAAATACCTCTCTTATTTGGGGGTGTAAAACAGAGCTCAGTTTCTCTAGGTAGCTCAAGGGCAAAGCAAGAGGACTTTTGGCTTTTGTTGTAATGAGAGAGTATTTTAAATCTTTTACCTCCAAAATAGTCATAGTATTTTTGGGTCTTGTTTTGGGGGGGGTTATTTTTTATTTTTTTAATTTAAATTCAATTAACATAAAGCTTATCATTAGTTTTGGAGGTAGAGTTCAGTGATTCATCAGTCTTGTGTATCATAGTGCTTGTTACATCATGTGCCCTCCTTAATGTCCATCACCCAGTTCAACCTTAGAAGGCAGTGACCTGGTGCACTGAACAGGTGCTGGGGGTGGTGATGCAGAATATTGTCTCAGGTTTTTTGGTTTTGATTGATTCGTGGACCTTAACCATAGTTCTTGACCTCCCCTGAAAATGCTACTGTGGCTAGAAAGCACCTTACATTAAAGATGGCACTAGTTTTTATATATGCCAGACTTTAAAGCAATGGACCTTTCCCTTTTTTTAGAGCAAGAAATGTGGGTTGTCATTGTTATTTGAATAAAAGCATGCTTTGCATTCTAACATTTATTTGGGACAGTAGGAATCAGATTTTTGAGCCTCATTCACACCAATATAGGTTTAATACTCTGCTATTCTCCATTTAATAACTTAGCAAAAACCTTTTTGATACAGAGTGACAACACAGTTCATTCAACTTTGTTTGAAGTGGTTTGAATTTTGGTGAACCCTTCCAATCCTGCAGAGTACTCAGGAGGCAAAGCATCTTTTTGAGAAAAGTGCCCCTTCTAGGTCCATAAAACAAAAATAGGTTTATGATGAAAATTGGAAAGGAACAGAGTTCAGAAAGAGCAGCAAAGATGGAGGTTTCATCACGTGGAGTTTTTCTTGTAGGAACTCTTGATTTCCAGAGTGTTTGATGATGTGTCTTGTTTTATTTCCAGTGCATTTTATAACAATAAAATGGTTATTACATTTTGACCAATTTGAAACCAAAGTTGCTAGCATCATTTTGCTGTTGTGCCAGTTAATATTCATAGTCTCCTGTTAAGTGGTAGTACACTGAGAACATCGAATGTGGAGGAAGGAAACAGCCTGACAAAAATAGCATCTCTGTCTGGTCTTTACCACTGTCCCCCTGGCTGGATCTGTCCTGGGGTTCAGGATTTGACTGCTAGACTCCTGGCATTTAAGAATTCTTCAACTAAGACATCTAGGAACTTGTTTTCTTTTTTGTTTCAGAAATAATTATTTCTCAAAAAATACACAAAAACAAAGGGAAGACTGTTTAATCAAAGAGCAGGAGTAAAACTCAATATTTTTGTACATAGCCATATGGTATTTTGTGTATATACTTTTAAATTTTCTATCAGAAGTGAAGTCATCCTCTACCCCCTACTTGTAACCAGTTTGGTTCATAACATGTTATTTTCCTGTGTCATTAACTAATTACATCAGTTTTATTAAAAAAAATAGGACCTGATTGGCTAGGACATCAGGTATTTAATTTTAAGGCTTAAAGCAACCTAAACATCCATTGTTGGATGAAGGGATAAAGAAGATGTGGTGTGTGTGTGTATAATACACACATATATATGACATATATATATGTGTGTGTGTGTGTGTATATATATAACTCTATAACTCAACCATAAAATATATAATAACATATATATATAACATATATATACTAGTGTGTATTATATATGTATATATATAACACTACCATAAAAAAGAATGAAATCTTGCCATTTGCAGCAACATGTGTGGATCTAGAAGATATAATGCTAAATGAAATATATCAGTCAAAGAAAGACAAATGGCATATAATTTCACTCATATCTGGAATTTAAGAAACAAAGAAACAAATAACTAAGATAAAAAAGACAAACAGACTCAGATACAGAGAACTGGTGGTTACTAGAGGGAAGATCGGTAGAGGGATGGATTAAACAGATAAAGGGATTAAGAGTGCTTTTGTCTTAATGAGCAATGATAAATGCATAGAATTTGAATCATTATGCTATATATCTGAAACTAATGTAACACTGTGTTTTAATTATACTCAAGTGAAAATAAATATAATAAAATATATGGGGGAAAAAGGCCTAGCAGGTCTTATTTTCTAGGGTAAGGTAAGCTAGCTAAAGCTGAATTGGAGGTTATTAGAGTATGTTAGGCTTCCTTGATGAGTGTTGTCCCTAAGTTCACTCTAACTTAGGTTTATATTTGTGATGTGGACTGGGCCACTAGGTGGCCTGATATTTTGCGGGGCCTGATATACAAATTAACCCTATCAGTTTTTATTCTGAAGCCTTTATATATGGTCTTAAATGTGAATTTCAACTTCTGAGAAAAATAGAAGAGCAGAAACAATGAGTTGCCATCTTATTGATTCCCAAGAACTATCTATTAAAAATCAATAATAGTACCTAAAACAAAAAAAAAAACAAAATATACTGTACATTCTTATAGAAATATATTTTATAACCCACCATTAATTACAATGCTAACATTTGACTCCAAAAGAATGTTAATTTAGAAGCCACATTCCTGAAATGGAGATAGAAATAGATTTAGCTTTTTCCTTCTCTAACTTTGGACCAAGCCATGCCTCAATACCATACAACATATAACCCAAACATTGACTGAGAGTAAGAATACATTCACAAAGGAGCCTAATTATTGGTCCTCGTTCTATGGTAGCATTTCACTAACAACAAAAATACTTCCTTCATTGCTAGGTTTTCTCCCAAAATGGGAGCAAATCATCCTAAATTTTAAATATTATTTAGGAATCAGATTTAAAACTAGGAAGCTAACATTTCCATATTCCTGATTTCTAAGGATTAGAAATTAATTATAACTACACAGGAAAAACTAGTGTAAATAAAATGCCATAAATGAATGTTCTGAAGAATGCAATGGATTTTGTACTACAGATTTGTAAATGGTTTTAGAAAAACTGTTTTCTATGTGAAAAAAAATAGTTATTTTTCAACAACAAAAATTCAAACAAATAAGTTTAAAGATCAACTTGGTAAAAAGAAAAATCAACCTGATTTTCCTAGATGTCAGGAATTGTGCAGTAACCCTTTTAGCAAATAGAATCAGAAAAAAAAAGAAGTTATTAACAAAGAATGCATTGTTTCAGAAAAGATTGTACTCCTAAAAGGAACAAAAGGGTCCTGTCAAGCAGGTTACCTCACAAGTGCTAACCAGGTAATTTCAGGTTGACTGATTAAAGGTTACATTTCTGGGAGAGGTTTAAAGTACAATTAGATTAGGTGTTAAGTCTTGGTTTGCTGATGTAGGGCAGTTAGCACAAGTGGCTCCATCTTGGGCCTACTCTCTCCTTTTTTACAATTCCCCCATTTTGATTAAACTTTTAGCTTAACTGAGAGATATGATCAAAATTTAGGGCATTAGTGTCACCCTCAGCTACTTCTTGCAGCTTTTGTTGATCTTTATGGGGTACCCTTCGGTCATGGTATTTTTGTTTAATCTATGTTAATATTCACAGGTTATGGCTTCAGGCCCACAATTTTTAAGTCAGTCATTGTTTTAATTCCTTTCCTGATGTCCCAGTCTTAGGGAAATCATTTGGCAGTTAGTGGTTGCAAACATACATTTAAATCTTCTGAAAGAATCCAGTGCATCAATGGAGATTATCATGATTATCATATTCAGGATAATTCCCGCCATTTGGATTGTACCTCAGAGCTGTGGTTCCCAAGACCCAAACCAATCAAAATCAAGTAAGTCAAAGAAAGACCCCATTGACAGAGTCACCTTTTTAAGCTAAGTGGCTTGTTCAGTAATCTTATGTGACTGAGTTTCAACTTCTCCATAAGTATTAATCCAAGTACAGCAGGTGGGTATTGGCCACAGCACAAACACTTCCTACTCCACTAAAAGATTATCAAAGGCTATCCTATTATAGACTAGAACAGTTTTGCCAAAGAGTCTAAAGATCTTTGTTAGGCAATTATTGTCTTAGCAGCAGATTCTACAATATCCCCAAGAAATAAGGAGAGGTTTCTGATTATATTCCCATTTACACTTACACCTAACCAGGGAAGTATGGCCCTGCCAAGGGAAGCAAATCCTGAGTCATGAATGCCTCTTGGCAGGTCTACTCTAATTCATGTAAGTTCAGAAGAATCAACTAGTAATATGTTTTAGTTCATTTGTGGAAAATTAGGGACATGGTTAGTTAACCTAAGAGACATTGCTTACCTGTGTGCCAGCTATCTAAGCATTCATAGGCCTGAGAACAATGATAGTCACCACGAAGACAAACCATTTCCTTTACGACGGTATTGGTAATGGATTTATTTACAGATATTGCTGCATTTACCTGTTTAAGCCAAGGGTCAGTTAGGTTTTCAGCACATTTGGGAAGTAAATCTCCTAGCCGGAAAAAAAAAAAAAAGTTACTCTAAATCTCTTACAAAGATGAGTTCTGTTGCTAAGGTGAGAAGGGGCAGATCTGATTTAGGTAATATTGAGAATTTGGAGGTGCAAGTGTACTAAGACTTACATAGGTATTTGTGTCAAACTGGGAAAGTGCAGTCATAATGAGAGAAAGATAAAATCAAGGTATTGGATGTTCTGACTGTAAGAGTTGAAATCAGTAATAGACTTCTAAGGAGAGTCAATAAGAGTTTATGGTGACATTAGGAATAGAAGAGAAATTGGCCATAGGGGAGAACCAAGGGATCTTGTTGTTGCAATTTTATAGAAGCCTCCCCACCAATGTCTATCTATGCTTTGAATCATCTTAAATGGACCATGGTAGGGGAAGGATTATAAAAAAATAAAAATAAAAGACTTTTCTAGGTTGCTGGGAAGAACCAAGGGGCTACTATGGGTTTCTCATAGCTCCAGCTTTTCATTTAATTTACAGCAATTTGTTGCCCATCTTAATTTCTCTGATTCAGGATCAAACTGTTACCATGTTGCAAAGACATTGGAATGGCAAAAGTCTGTCTACAAGGGGTCATCTTTTGCATAGGATTAACTAATGAACTAATGTGCCACAATTTGTTTAGACTATGTTGCTGCTGACTTTCCATGAAAGTAAGTTAGGGCATTTCTCTGATGCTTAGGTTCAGACTTTTTAGTGTGAGATTCATTTTTTTATATATTTACTTTTTTTACACATATAGCAAAGATTCACACTGATGTTGGATTTTTTTTTTCAGTTTCTGCTTGTTTTTTATTTTTTTATTTATTTTTTAATTTTTTTAATTGAAGTTTAAATTGCCAACATATAGCACAACACCGAGTGCTCATCCCGCAAGTGCCCCCATCAGTGTCCATTACCCAGTCACCACAACTCCCCGCCAACTTATCATTCCACTACCCCTTGTTCGTTTCTCAGAGTTAGGAGTCTCTCATGTTTCGTCACCCCCACTGATATTTTCACACATTTTCTCTCATTTCCCCTTTATACCCTTTCACTAATTTTTTAATATTTTTAATATTCCCCAAATGAATGAGAACATATAATGTTTGTCCTTCTCCAATTGACTTATTTCACTCAGCATAATACCCTCCAGTTCCATCCACGTTGAAGCAAATGGTGGGTATTTGTCCATTCTAATGGCTGAGTAATATTCCATTGTATATGTATACCACATCTTCTTTATCCATTCATCTTTTGATGAAGAACGAGGCTCCTTCCACAGTTTGGCTATTGTGGACATTGCTACTATAAACATTGGGGTGAAGGTGTCTCAGATTTTCACTGCATCTGTATGTTTGGGGTAAATCCCCAAAATACAATTGCTGGGTTGTAGGGCAGATCTATTTTTAACTCTTTGAGGAACCTCCACACAGTTTTCCAGAGTGACTGTACCAGTTCACATTCCCACAAACAGTGCAAGAGGGTTCCCCTTTCTCCACATCCTCTCCAACATTTGTTGTTTCCTGTCTTGTTAATTTTTGTAGCACAACCTGAAACCTGTCATTGTGATGCTCCCAGCTCTGTTTTTCTTTGGTAATATTCCCCTGGCTGTTCGAGGTCTTTTCTGATTCCACACAAATTTATTTTTTTTGTTTTTTTATTATTTATTTATGATAGTCATACAGAGAGAGAGAGAGAGAGGCAGAGACATAGGCAGAGGGAGAAGCAGGCTCCATGCACTGGGAGCCTGATGTGGGATTCGATCCCGGGTCTCCAGGATCGCGCCCCGGGCCAAAGGCAGGCGCCAAACCGCTGCGCCACCCAGGGATCCCCACACAAATTTATTTTTAAAGATTTTATTTATTCATGAGACAGAGAGAGAAAGAGAAAGAGAGACAGGTGCAGAGACACAGGCAGAGGGAGAGGCAGGCCTCATGCAGGGAGCCTGACGTGGGACTCAATCCCAAGTCTCCAGGATCACACCCTGGGCTGAAGGTAGGTGCTAAACTGCTAAACCACCTAGGCTGCCCTCCACACAAATCGTAAGATGATTTGTTCCAACTCTCTGAAGAAAGTCCATGGTATTTTGATAGGGATTGCATTAAATGTGTAAATTGCCCTGAGTAGCATGAACATTTTCACAATATTAATTCTTCCAACACATGAGCATGGAATATTTTTCCATCTCTTTGTGTCTTCCTCAATTTCTTTCAGAAGTGTTTTTAGGGTATAGATCCTTTACCTCTTTGGTTAGGTTTATTCCTAGGTATTTTATGCTTTTGGGGGCAATTGTAAATGGGATTGATTCCTTAATTTCACTTTCTTCAGTCTCATTGTTAGTGTAGAGAAATGCCACTGACTTCTGAGCATTGATTTTTGTATCCTGCCACACTGCCGATTGCTGTATGGGTTCTAGCAATCTTGGGGTGGAGTCTTTTGGGTTTCCTATGTAGAGTATCATGTCATCTGCGAAGAGGGAGGGTTTGACTTCTTTGCCAATTTGAGTGCCTTTTATTTCTTTTTGTTGCCTGATTGCTGAGGCTAGGACTTCCAGTACTATATTGAATAGCAGTGGTGAGAGGGGACATCCCTGTCTTGTTCCTGATCTTAGGGGAGCGGATCCCAGTGTTTCCCCATTGAGGATGATATTTGCTGTGGGCTTTTCGTAGATGGCTTTTAAGATGCTGATTAATGTTCCCTCTCTACCTACACTCTGAAGACTTTTGATCAGGAATCGATGCTGTATTTTGTCAAATGCTTTCTCTGCAACTATTGAGAGGATCATATGGTTCTTGGATTTTCTCTTGTTGATATGATCTATCACGTTGATGGCTTTACGAGTGTTGACCAGCCTTGCATCCCGGGGATAAATCCCACTTGCTCATAGTGAATAATCTTCTTAATGTACTGTACTTAAGTTAGGGAAGTTCTCAGCTATGATTTGTTTAAACACATATTCTGGATCTCTGTCCCTTTCAGCGTCCTCGGGAACCCCAATTAAACATAGATTTTTTTCCCCTTGAGGCTGTCATTTATTTCCCTTAACCTATCCTCATGATCTTTTAATTGTTTTTCTCTTTTTTCGTCAGTTTCCCTCCTTGCCATCAACTTGTCTTCTATGTCACTCACTCTTTCTTCTACCTCGGTAACCCTCGTCATTAGGACCTCCAGTTTGGATTGTATCTCATTTCATTGATTTTTAATTTCAGCCTGATTAGATCTAAATTCTGCAGTCATGAAGTCTCTTGACTCCTTTTGCTTTTTTCCAGAGCCGCCAATAGCTTTATAATTGTGTTTCTGAATTGGCTTTCTGACATTGAATTGTAATCCAAATTCTGTAACTCTGTGGGAAAGAGTACTGTTTCTGATTCTTTCATTTCTGGTGAGTTTTTTTCTTCTAGTCATTTTGCTCAGTGCAGAGTGGCTAAAAACAAGTTGTACTGGAAAAAGGAAGGAAAAGAGAAAAAAAAGGTGGGGGGGCAAACAAAAAACAAAAAACAAGAAGGGGTATCCTTTTATTCTATATACTGTAAGTCCCTTGACTTCCCCTGGAAATTTCCATCGCTGGTTGGTCAAGAACTTGCTCTTCCCCTGTCCTTTCAGCTGGTCTTATGGGGGAGGGGCCTGCTGTGCTGATTCTCAGGTGTGTGTACCTGGGGGAGCTGCCCCACCCCCTGCCATGTGTATGGCTCAGTGGGAGCTGTTTATCCTGTGAGGCACAAGATGACACCAGGAGGAACAAAAACAGTGGTGGCGGCCCTCTCTATAGCCCTAGAGTCAGCTCCTGCAGTAACTACGGTGGTCTCCCAGTCTGCAGGGGCCTGGATGCTCCAGGTGCAGGGGGCGCTGATCTGCACAGCTCAGGGTCACCTGGCAGCAGGAGCGTCCTCACTGCCCTGTGTCCTCCCGACCTCCCCGTGTCTGAAGGGGAACGCTGGATCCTGGGCACCTTGGGCTCCAGGGCCTGCGCTGCTGGAATCGCGTGCTCCCGGGGCTGCGCAGCCCCCTCGATGCGGAGCTGCCAACTGAGCTTTTCTTGAGGCCCTCTGGGTGCATGCCAGCCCTTTTGAGATTCAATTTTTAAGCTGGTAATTTAAGAAGGTAAGAGAATAGGTGTAAGAAGGTCATTTATGTGTTGTCCATTTTTTTTTACTTGGGTCCCAGAAGATGTAAGAAAAGTCCTCTACTTTCATAACATCCCCAAATCATAGGTGATTCCAAAGGCATACTAGCTATCTATATAAATGTTAATGGTTTGTCTTCCTAATAACTGGCATGCTCTGGTAAGGGCATGGACTGTTTTTTGGTCTGATTTAGCTTTTGGAAGATTTCCCTTCTCATGTAATTCATATTGGATAGTAACAAAAATCGCTTCTTGGTCTTTTGGCTAAGATCAAGTGGGTAGTAACAGAATAAGTAGTTTTAAAGTTCTTTTTCTCATTTTTACAATATGACCCATCAACAAACAAGATTAGATTATTATTAGTCAAAGGGGTTCTTATAAATCATAACACAGTGTCACAAAATGGGACATTATTCTATCACAGTCATGGGCTCTCCTTCAACAAGCAGTGGTGGGAATATAGCAAGATTAAGAATGTTACAACATTTAAAATGTAGATTAGATTTTTAAAGAAGAAGGATCTCCTAGGAAGTTAATCTGCTTGCAGAGAAATGTTGACTTGATTCGGAGTTAAGAAGACTTTGAACTTCATGTAGCATTTGAAAATAAATGTAATTTCCTAGGGTTAAGTCTGGTGAAGTTTCTAATAACTTTACAGTTGGAGCTAAAACCTTTAGGCAATTAGGATAGGTATGGACAACTGAATCAATCTGTATACTATAATAAACAATAGGCCTACATTTACTGTCATGTTCTTCAGTAAGCATTCCCAGATGTTGATTATGTCTTTCATGTACAAATAAGGTGAAAGGTTTTGAAAAGTTAGGTAACCCCAAGAAGGGCAGTTCTTATAGAATTTGTTTAGTCTTATAAAATACTACTCATGTTTATCTTCCCAAGGAAGAGGTTCAAGAACTAAAATTTTGGTAAATTCACAGAGTGGGGAAGCCAATAAAAGAAAATTAAAAACCTATAGCTTGCAATAGCCAGGAGAATCTAGAAATCTTTGAAACAGTTTTTCAGTTGTGGGCCTTGGAAATCTTGGATTAACACTTTTTGGAGATAACTAGACACTTTTAGTGCTTAGATAATGACCTATGTAATGAACAATATCCAAAGATAATTATAATTTCTGCTTAGACATTTTTGTCCTTTTCCAGCTAACTGTTGTGGCAAATAAATGGAATAATTTATGGATGGCTCCTTGGTAACTGAGCATAGCAAGAGGTTGTCGATGTACTGTAGAAAGGTCAATTTCCTTGGAAACTAGAGAGTGATAAGTACTTCTTGGTGGAAGTATTTGGGAAAAATAAGAAGGGGCCCCAGTGAACCCTTAATGAATGAATCTCCAGGTACATTGTTGATTGTTCTAAGTAAAAATAAATAGATATCAACTGTTAGAATCTATTAGGGTGCTGAAAAGGGCTGAATTAAAGTCAGTGAACCATTTTGAGTCTTGTAGATCTTGTGACAAAAGAGTGTTTGGGTTTGGAACAACTAAAAAATGGGGAATTAATATTTTGTTAATAGATCTAAAGTCCAGACAAATCACCATCCCCACACACTAGATTTCTGGGCTGGCAAAATCACCATGTTACAGGAACTGGTGCAGGGAATAATTAACCCCTGAACAATTAGGTCTTTCACTATTGGTATGACACTTTGTATGGCCTTGGGCTTTAATGGATACTGAAGCGATTTGAGAAGAAGTTTAGTTATATAAATTTTTACAGGCTCTGCACTTTTTATTTTCCCAATGTCAGTATAAGAAGTATCCCACAGATTTTTGGGCAACTCGGTTAAATCAGGGAACTTTGTTGGAATTATTCCTCCTCTCCATCAAGCACAGATTATAGGGAACATAAAAGATCAGGTTCAGGTTGGTCAGGAAACTCCGAGGTATCCACTGAAGGCAAAACATATTAGCCCTTGTAATTAAAAATGGAGATCTCTACCTAATAGATTAACTGGGGCTGTATCACATAGCAAAAAAGCAATCTTTTTCATTAAAGACCCCAAAGTCATTTGTTTTGACTCAGATAGAAATTCTCTCTGAACTTTATTAGACACCCCCACTACAAAAGCTTTTTTTCACTCTGAGGGATTTGTTGTTCTATGAGAGTGGGGTTAAAAGTAGAAAGCATGGCCCCTATATCTACCAGAATTTTGCAAGGTTTTCCATTAATTTTAACTTTATTTCTTCCTTGGCTTTTTAGTGGTAATACTGGTGACAGTTTACTGGAGGAACCCTTGGAGCACCATCAGTATTGGGAGGGTCAATTTGATTAGATATTAAGGAATTCATACAGGACCTTTGAAGACAATTTTTTCCACTGTTCCAGTTGATTACAAGTGAGATATCCATACTTGGGCCAGCATTTTAATGGACCAGTAGGAGGATGTGGTGTGGAAGACATTATTGTAGGTCTCTAGCCTTGCAGCTGTTGTAGCTGCAGGGTCAATAGTTAGGCAGATTTTTGTTTATAATCTTGTTCCAAAGTTCTTCCAAAATGCTCAGCTAAAGTCATAAGTTCAGTCAGACTAAATGCCTCTCATCATATTTTCTGCCTTTTTTTTATTAATCCCCTGACCTCAGGAAATAATCAATTTACAAATAGAGCAACCAGAGCAGGTTGAGTAACTGGTATTTATTGTATGGAACATGGAATGCCATAGGAAGAGGGGTTCTTTTTTTTAGGATTTATTTATTTATTTATGACAGACACAGGCTGAGTGATACAGGCAGAGACATAGGCAGAGAGAGAAGCAGGCTCCATGCAGGGAGCCCGATGTGGGACTCAATCCTGGATCCCAGAATCACGACATGAGCTGAAGGCAGGCGCCCAATTGCTGAGCCACTCAGGCATCCCTCAGATAGGATTTAAATAAATAAAATGCAGTTCTAAACAGGCTTTAACATCAGCCAGAGATTCATCTTTTATTCTTTGTTTGCAAGTTTGAATGGTAGGACAATCAGTATGAGCAGGGGAGACTCAAGGAATGATGTGTAGAAGGTCAGTTGCTATTTTGTGATCTTTCTCTGGTCCCTGTGGAAAAATCATTGAAGATCAAGGATATCAAATATCATCCTTATCATTTTGCCATTTTTCTTCCTACATCCATTTTTGAGCTTCACCAGATTCTACCAACATGTGTACAAGCTGATAAAGATCTGGCAGCTCTTTCTCATAGGTCCCAGTAATGATTCTAAATTCTTCCAATAAATAGGGGACCCTCTCTATGGTAAGGAAATTATTTAACTATGGCCCTTATTTCAGTCTTTGAACAAGATATGAAAGATATTTGAGAAGGTTTGTCTGCAACATCAGGTAGTTTTATTTTAAAAAGTAACTGTGTAGTAGTCTCTTTATTGCAATAGAAAGACAAATCAGACAGAATTAATAAAATGTGAGTACTCAGGTAAAGAAGGATGGAGAAGAGCAGTTGTAGTTACTTCAGTCCTATTGTCTTTTGTTTTAGGTTCCTTTTGTATCTTTCATTTTTCATTAGCTTTTGTGATAAGTCTTTTAATGAAGCTATTTTGGAATCTTGAAGCCTTTTGGAACCTTCTGCATACTAATTACAATAGGTATCTCATTCACTTTGTTTAATTTGGGAGTCTTAATTTTTAAGTGCACTTCTTTTTTTTTTTTTTTTTATTTATTTATTTATTTATTTATTTATTTATTTATTTTTTAATTAACTTTTATTGGTGTTCAATTTACCAACATACAGAAAAACACCCAGTGCTCATCCCGTCAAGTGTCCACCTCAGTGCCCGTCACCCATTCCCCTCCAACACCCGCCCTCCTCCCCTTCCACCACCCCTAGTTCGTTTCCCCGAGTTAGGAGTCTTTATGTGCACTTCTTAAATGAATGATCTTGTCTAATTGTAATGTTCCCCATAATGGCCATTTTAATTTTAAGTTGTTTTTAGTAAGATTTTACCATTTCTGTAGACATCTACAGCTTCCAGGACTATAGTTCTTCTATGAAAATAAGTAGGTGATGCACTTGACTCTTTGAAGCTTAAGAACCCCATTTGTTGGTAAATTGAACACCAATAAAAAATAAATTTATTAAAAAATAAAAATAAGAACCCCATTTTATTTTTTTTTTAAATTTTTTTTTATTTATTTATGATAGGCACACAGTGAGAGAGAGAGAAGCAGAGACATAGGCAGAGGGAGAAGCAGGCTCCATGCACCGGGAGCCGATGTGGGATTCGATCCCGGGTCTCCAGGATCGCGCCCCGGGCCAAAGGCAGGCGCCAAACCGCTGCGCCACCCAGGGATCCCAAGAACCCCATTTTATTTGTTAGTTTGCTTATTCATTGTTTGTTTTTGCTAATCCTTTGGAACTTTTGAAATCAAACTAATACCTAAAAGGGATGTGCCATTGGCTTGACAATTGTGTGATATTTTACAGTGTACCTTGTTTCACAGAAATTTGCTTGGGGTTGGCAGATGACCTACTGTCCAACTAACTTATTCCATGATCAACTTATTTTAACATGGAAGTTTTCAGAGTTAGGTGGTAAGTGCTCTGAAAGTTCTCAAGTACTCAACTTGTGCCCACCAATTTTGGTGGATTTTTGGCCTCCAAGATCCTCATTAGCAATAACCTTTACCTACACAAAACAAGACAAACAAACATGCACACCTTAATTTAGAAGCAGCAACCAACAGATGTTACTGCAGCCTGGCCAATATAAGGCCCTATTCACCACCAGCCATTCTTAATATGGAACTAGAGATTGGGGAAAAGATTGAAAAAGCAACATCCAAAGAATAGGAATGGCAAACTGATTCTAAACAGTGAACTGCAGCTACCACCAATAGTTCCCAACCTGGAATCTGGGGACAGAACCAAGGGTTAGCTCTTCAACCAAATGGGGAATTATGGTTTGAACTATAAGACAAATGGGGAACTAATTGGAAAACCAATTACATTGTGAGCTCAACACAAATAAAATGAAGCTTAGAACTGAGAGGGAAATTACCCAAGGCCCTCAGAAATGTCAAGAAAGTGAACTGAAAACTGTTTGTGGCACCACACCTATGTTTCCAGTTGTCCTCCAAGTCATCAGAAATGTCCTCCAATCCCACTACTGTCACCAAATCTGTTAAACAACAAAAATTCAGCTGAGTAAATTAAAATATCAAATTGGCTTTATTAGTGATTCAGGAATTGGGCAGCATTCTACCTAACAAATATAAAAGAGCTCCATTAAGTTGCAGAAAAGGGAAAAAATAAAGGCAGAAATGGGGGTGAAAAAGAAATTTTTAGCAAATTATGCATTGTTGCAGGCAAGGTCACCTTCCTAAGAGTAACAGAAGGAGTCTATCAGGTGGATTACCTCACCAGTACTGACCAGGTAACTCCAGATTAACTGCTTAATTGTTACATTTCTACAGGAGTTTGAAAATGCAATTAGATAAAGTATTAAGTCTTGCTCTGCTGATGTGGGGTTAGCACAAGTGACACCATTTTGGACATACTGTCTCCTTTTTCATACTATTTATATTATATCCAAACACAAGCATGAGTAGATTAAAGACCTAAATGAAAAGGAGGTAGAAGTATAAACTAAAAGATGAAAATGAGACAGAATAGGTTTGTGATCTTGGAATAAGGAAAGACCTACCAAGCAATGGCAAAAAAAGGACACACTATTAGTAAAAATATAATAGATATAATTATATAAAAAATATGAATAAATACATATATTTATATTAAAAATTATGAATAAAAGCTATATGTAGACTCCAACTTCCATTGTTTAGCAAAACAGCATGATTTGGTCATTTTAGTTTTTAGCCAAACTGCTCTTAGGTGAACCCCTAAATAGACTTGGATTGAGAAAGATAGCTCAACTATTCTGCATAAAAACTAAAGTTAACCACTGGATTCAGAGGCAAATGAGCTAATGATTAGATGGGAGGAGAAAATAATCATGAAAATATGGAGAAAAAGACAGAGTCACAGAGAGAAAAAGATAATTTTAAAATGGCAGATACATGTGGTATTTATTTTCAGATTTTCTTCTGCTGTTGCTGATATGTAACAACTCCCTGCACTCCCCACTGCCTTGTCCCCTTTACCCGTAAATCTGTTCTATAATACTACTACTACAATGGCTATGAATACACAAAATCAAGAATGGGAGTCTATGTTTCACATTTGGGTTTATGCAACATGAAGAAGAGGAAACGGGACTAGTTAGGTAAAAATTAAATATTAAAAAAACAGAAAAATATGAAACAAGAATGACCAAGAATATCATAAGTGCATCATAGCATGGACATTTGGAAAGATGCAGAGTACTTTACTCTACAGATGACTCTTAAACAACATGGATTTGAACTCTGTGGATCCACATACATAGATTATTTTTATAAATACAGTATAGTACTGTAAATATATTTCCTTCCTTATGATTTAAAAATTTTTCTTTTTCTAGCATATTTTTAAGAATATAGCATACAGTACATAGAACATAAGAAATATGTGTTACTATGCTTTATGCTATTGGAAATGCTTCCAGTCAACAGCAAACAAGTAGTAGTTAAATTTTGGGAGAATCAAAAGTTATACTCAGATTTTTGACTACATGAGTGGTCAGCATCCCTAATCTTGGAATTGTTTAAGGGTCAACTATATGTAGGGATAGGGTTTCAAAAAATATGGGTTCGTCTAAAATGGATAAGATGAGGATATACTTTCATATATATTGACAAATTCATATATATATGACACAAATTGGACCAATCCGATCCTTTCTCTCTGGATTTAAAACTTGAAAATGAAGTAACTCAAAGGCCAAAAATGGTTGGTGTTTATTCATCTAAACAGTGGTTTGTGGGTGAGGATGCCCGTTAGATACTATTTTCTCTTTCTTTCTCTTTCTTTCTTTCTTTCTTTCTTTCTTTCTTTCTTTCTTTCTTTCTTTCTTCTTTTCTTTCTTTCTTTCTTTCTTTCTTTCTTTCTTTCTTTCTTTCTTTCTTCTTTCTTTCTTTCAATATTTTTTATTGGAGTTCAATTTGCCAATATATAGCATAACACCCAGTGCTCATCCCATCAAGTTCCCCCCTCAACGCCTGTGACCCAGTCACCCCGTCCCCCGCCCACTTCCCTTTCCACTACTCCTTGTTCGTTTCCCAGAGTTAGGAGTCACTCATGTTCTGTCACCCTCACTGGTATTTCCCACTCATTTTCTCTACTTTCCTCTTTATTCCTTTTCACTTTTTTATATTCCCCAAATGAATGAGACCATATAATGTTTGTCCTTCTCCGATTGACTTATTTCACTAGGCATAATACCCTCCAGTTATCCACATTGAAGCAAATGGTGGGTATTTGTCATTTCTAATGGCTGAGTAATATTCCATTGTATACCTAGACCACATCTTCTTTATCCATTCATCTTTCGATGGACGCTGAGGCTTCTTCCACAGTTTGGCTATTGTGGACATTGCTGCTACAAACATTGGGGTGCAGATATCCTGCTTTCTCACAGCATCTGTATCTTGGGGGTAAATCCCTAGCAGTTCAATTGCTGGGTCAAAGGGTAGCTCTATTTTTAAATCTTTGAGGAACCTCCACACAGTTTTCCAGAGCGGCTGTACCAGTTCACATTCCCAACAACAGAGCAATAGGGTTCCCCTTTCTCCACATCCTCTCCAACATTTGTTGTTTCCTGTCTTGTTAATTTTCACCATTCTTAGTGATGTTAGCTCATTGTGGTTTTTATTAGTATTTCCCTGATGGCCAGTGATGCGGAGCATTTTCTCATGTGCTGGTTGGCCACGTGTATGTCTTCTTTGCTGAGATATTTGTTCATGTCTTTTGCCCATTTCATGATTGGATTGTTTGTTTCTTTGCTGTTGAGTTTA